>NC_044244.1:104964311-105573755 GCF_003957555.1 Calypte anna | reverse complement strand
TGAACAGCAGTGCTTGTTTGATGGCTGTGTGCACACACAGATTGCACTGTCCTTCTGCTCTCCCTGCCTGATAATTTTTATAATTGGAGACAGGCAGGGTACAGAACTGAGTCCAGGTTTTGTACTCCAGGCACTTCTAGGACTGAAAGGTTGTTTTATTTTTTTTTTTCCTTTCCCTAGAAGCTTTGTTTGCAAAAGTGAGCAGCAAGCAATCCAGCTCCTAGCAGTTTTATTTGGCAAAGTTTCCTACTTGGGGTCATCTCTAGCTCTTCCTCAGCAGAACTGATGGAAACATGATTGTTTAATCCCAGCAGCCTTCCCGAAGTCACTGGTTTTGTGTTTCTGGCTCATCACCTTCCCGTGTGACGTGGGTATTTATTTCCAGTTAGCAGTCCCGCTGGATGATGCCTTGGCTTGGATGCAGGTTGGGTGTTGTGCAAGGTCTGTCTGTCTGGAGGGCAGATTGCCATCAAAAGTTTCAGTATTTTTTCATGAAATACTACTTAACTTCTAGGGATCAGCTGGCAGTGATGCTATCATGTTGCTGGGAGTGACAGGCAGGGCAGTGACAAGGATTTATGCTTCATAACTCTTCTTAGTATCACCAAGTGTTAAACAGCTTGCTTAGACCCCAAGAGCAGCAGTGGAGGCAAGCAGGGCTCGGGTTTTTAGTTATTCATCGCAAACTATCAAAATATAGTCTACACAGAAGCAGTGGAATTCTCATGGAGCCCCCTGGTATGACTTCTTCATGTTTAATAATTTCTTTTTAAGGTAATAATTTCATAGCATTTCTTCCACAAGGATATAAAATAGAGGTTAAGTGAAACAAAGGCCAGGTGTCATACCACGATGAGAATGTTGTTTTTCTCTGAGATGATGTAACATGGTGTTGGTCATCTTCTTCAGGGTGCTTTTTCTAAAAATAAAAAAAAAGGATTAAAAAAAAGGGGGAGGAAACAGGGACAGGGCAATACTCGGAGTCCTCCCTGTGTCATCTGTGTCCCACCATCCCAGCTAGGATCCCACCTACCACCATCTATGTCCCCCCATCCCAGAAGGATTAAAATCCCAGAGTGTGGAGGCCCTTCCCTGAATGTCTTGAGGAGCACAGCAGCCTTGTGGGCATGAGAGCTGCAGCCTTGCCTGCTTATTGGAGGGAGCAGCAGAAATAATTTGGCTGCTGGATGTGACTCTCTGCAGGCCCAGGGCTGGGTGCTGGCAAGGTGTGTGTGCCTGTGTGCCTGCTGAAAGGAGGAAATGTGTAGGGAAGGCTTTGGGGCAAAACAGGCACAGAAACACGGGCTAGATTATTTCTACCCCCTACTTGATTAATTCTATCTTATTATTTCTAGTCATTGGTCTATAGAAAGTCCCTGTACTCCTGGTTGGGAAAGTAATTGTGTTCATAGAATTGGCTGTGTTGGAAGGGACCTCAGAGATCATCAAGTCCAACCCTTGGTCCACTACTGCTGCAGTTCCCAGACCATGGCACTGAGTGCCACATCCAGTCTCTTTTTAAATATCTCCAGGGATGGAGAATCCACTACTTCCCTGGGCAGCCCATTCCAATGCTTGATCACCCTCTTGGTAAAGAAATTCTTTCTAATGTCCAACCTAAATTCCCATCATCTTTCAAGGAATAACATGGATTTCCCTAATAAAACCTCATGTGTGCTTCTGAAGCTGTTATTGTTCAGCATTGTCCTTTGGGTCCGTGCATGCCCTGGTCTGGAGGATGTCTCTGGTCAACTGTGGATTCCGTGAGCTGTGGGTGTTTGGGGTTCTAACCCTGCAGGGCTGGTAGGAGGCTACAGCAGGGTGTCTGCTCTCAGCCATGCCAGGCTGCAGCCATCACACCTCCCAGATGCAGGTGCAGCTCCCAGGCAGGGTGTTCATGGAGGTCTGGCTCCACATCTCTGTCTTCATCTGCTGGCAATTTGCACAGGACTTCATTCAGAAAAAGAAGGCAATTAATACTACTGGTCAGGAGGTGTGTCCTGGCTGCAGTAAGGTTTCTTTAAGGGGTTTTCCTACATAGCAAGCGTTACAGACTATTATTATGCTTTTAACAGAGATGTGAATTGGTCTCACTTGGTTCTTATGCTTTCACCTCTACCTCAGATCTCTTTGCAGTAGTTCCAGCGCTCACTTTATAGACCTTTGGTAATTTCTAAACTAGCTTTAAAAATTATCTGGAGCAAAAATGGGTCACTTAGCAACTGGTTCCTGCCAAGGGCTGCCAGAGAATGGGTCAGTGATTAACAATTATGTACAATTGAGGTTAAAAATGCAGGGCAGTCTGCAGCATTGCTGCTCTGACGGCTGGAATATTTCAGCATTATGACTCTGGGATTTATAGTGGCAGTAAGGAAATTTATATCAGTTGTAGTTCTGACCTCATGAACATGGTGATTCAAGACTTTAGTGTTATGAAATTGGACTGAAGCCTCTTTGCTTTAGCAGTGTATTACAAAAAAGCATTAAAGATCCATTGGATGAGTAACATGGGCATGATCTATGTTTTACATATATTTTTTCCCCAAGGCTCTGGGACTTCCCCTTGCCATATGACTTCCCAAACAAACAGAAATAGATCTGCATGGGAGAGTGTTTAGCTACGGAGCAGAAATGCAGAGGGAAGGTGAGTTTCTGGTTTTGGTCACTTGCCTGAATGTTGCTGCACTTACCCGCTAAGTAGGAAAACAACAAATACCACATGAACTCAATGAATATATTTTTCTGAGCCTTATTTTGGCAATGTGATAATTTTCCTAAGTCCTTAATGGTGTTTTGGTCTCTGGATGAAGAGATCCTGGGCAGCTTTTTCTCTCTTCACAGAGTAGGAAAGAAGGTGGCTCAGTTGTGATCTCGTTTACCCCTATAAATGTCCCAGTACTTATAATTTCTGTAGGAACATACAGTGAGAATATCAATCATTAAAACAGCACTCTATCTCTGATATTTTTATAACTCTGGCAGTGAGATCAAGGTTGTTTTGCCAAGTCATCTACTTTCATTGTCTAATCAATTTCAAAAGGCTCTTGTCTATTTGCCTCTTTGTTTAATTAACCCTTCTTTTTAGCCTTATCCCACCCCTGTCTTCATCCCAATCTTGAGAAGTAAGGATCAGCTGACAGTGCTACTTCAGCAGCCACGGAAAGTGCTGAATTCCAGGAGCCCTGACTGGAGGTGATTTCTCTTCCTAAGGGCTAATCTTCCATCACTGTTGGAAGCTGACTATGTCACGGGCAAGTGGTCAACTCTTTTCTTTCACTCCTTTTTTTCTTCTTCCACTTCATAGGCTTATTCCTTGCCAATTTAAGAAAATACATATTTATTTTTAAAAGATCCCTTTCAGGTTGATATTAGTCATCACCTTATTCACCTGCCACTGCTGGTCAAGGAGAATAATCATCTTAATGCCCCTTTCCACAAGACTGAGAGGATTTCCTTCCTTGATTTTGATCCTTAAACCTACATTACCATCAGTTGGGACTGAGTGGTAAAAGCCATACTTCAGACCTTGCAGATGCTTTTAGGTGTCATTAGGGATCATTAATACTCAGAGCAATGCTACGCAACAGAGGCTGCTAGTGTGGGAAAGGAGATCTAAGATCTGTTGTTAGGGCTGTTGGGTAACTTTAGGGCAGTAGAAATCAGTTACTGGGAATGGATTTGGGCAAGGATTCCTCATTGGCATACCGAGGGAGTGTGAGGGCAGGATGGGGACTGAAGAAGGCAAAGCTGAGCAGGTTTGGGGTTTTAGCCCATTCTCATACTGCAGCTTTGATTTGGAGCATCTTTTTAATCCCATAGCTTGTGCAGTCACTCTGATAGCTCCTAACTATGGAAGGACTATTCCCAAACTTGATAGTTTGGACTACATTTGTATAAACTGAACTAACATCCAGTTTGAGGGTATTTACTGCCTACTTCCACAGGCCAAAGATCTTTCCTTCCTTCCTAAATTTTTGATTAGTGTCTTGATTTCTGCTTTTCCAAGCTTTTCTTGCTTGGAATATGTTTAGTCATAGTTTAATATGACTTTATATCTTCAGTAGTACAGGCCCAGGTGAGCTTTTCTTTCCTTGCACTGAGCGACCTGGGAGCATCAGGGCTGGAGGGCAGCAAGAGTGTTTCCTGAGGCTCAGCAAAGAAGAGAGACTGGCTGAACAACAAGTTATGTGTCTCCTCTTTATTTACTTGAAGAGCATTTCTCCAGCTTGCGAAGTTCAAAAGATTATTCTGTGTGCTGGTTTCTGATACCGAATAAGCAGGAAATATTGGTGGTTATGTTAATATTGCTGCTGGCTCTCATGGCATTCGCCTTTGAAGAATAAAACTGGTTTTAATGTGCTTGGCATGAGACCTTGGATTTGAAATGAATGCTGTCAGCCATATTAAAAAGATTATAAATTACACTGAAAAATGCATGTTCGTTACTAGCAGCATCACTAGGCTTATACCACAAATAGAGTACAAGTAGAATAATTTAAAATTCAGGTGCTTGCCCCTGCTGGTTCCTGCTGTTTGCATGTGTTGTCTTGTGGCTGATTTTTGCTGGTGGTGAAGCCATCTGCCTTTGTGGTGGCTCCAGCTCATGTAGGACACTGGCATAGGTGGTGACAAGACTTGCAATGTTACCCCACACGGCTTTTCACCAGGCCCAGGTCTGTTGCTCCCTGTTCCCTGCCATGCCAAGGGAGGAGGCTGTGGGGCCACTCCAAGCATCCTCAGCATGTGGTTTCCCTGTTGGTATCACCACATCTGATCTGGTTTTGCAGTGGCAGTGGTAAAAGCCTAAAAGCCCTTCCCACCTCCAGGCAGAGGGCTGTCGTGAGTCTACTGGCTGCTCGCTCCCCTGAAGTAAGTCCTGCTTTTTTGGGATATTTTTCCCATTGCTGGTTGCTTCATGTGCTCATTAAAAACAGTGGGAATTCGTGGGTAAAGGAGATAACAGAGCTTACTCTTGCGTTACATTTTCTAGTAGATTTGTAGATGAAAACCAACTTGACATTTCTGTATTTGAGATTTATAAGCTAATAATCCCTTCAGTTGCATAGCATGGACTGACACAGCATGAAGTTATTTACATACAGGGAACATTAAACAGCCACCTCTTCAAACCATATGTGAACATAAAATCCAACAACTGCTGCTGAGTAATAGGTATCTGTGAGAGATGAGAATAAAAATATAGCAGAAACAAAGATAATGAAAAAGTATTATTGCAAGAAGTACCTGTGACAGCAGCATATTATATTCCTATACTAAAGTGAAAACCCTGTGAAGACCCTGAAAATCTGTATGCCCTTGCCCTTGAATGAGCACCAAGCACACACAAAGCATGCAGGTGGTTGGCTTTGCATTTCTCACTGGTTGCAGTGAGCTACTGGGGGCTCTGTCGTGCCTTACCTTTTCACCATAAGGAGCTAGAGGGTAGCATGCTGCATCTGAAGCTGCTTCAGACTTGCTGTCCTTGCTCCTTTAGGATAGTTGTGAGCTCCTCTGAAATCTCTTCTTAATTTTACCATCAGCTAGCTTTTGGGGCTGAGTTGGTTGCTCAGTGTACTGACCTCCAAGTCAGTGTCATGCCTTGCCTGTCCTTTGAGATGCAGTGCCAGGTAGCTGGCTCCTGAAATGGCTGTGGTCCTGTAGGGATTAGGATTAATTTGTCCAGGTGCTGAGGCACATTCCTGTGAGCTGTGTTGCTGGGGCTGTGATGCTGCCTGTAGTGCTGGCATGGGCATCTTGGTTCAGCTGTAGTTAACTGTGGATACTCGACAGCTCCTGTGGCTATTGCCAGGATGCTGCAATGTAGGGACATTTGCTTTGGATGTTGCAGTTTTGAGACTGGCGAAAGGATTAGTGGCTGGTAATAGCTTTTCTTTCCCCTTTTGAGAGAAAAATGCATGGGGGACCATCCTCTTTAGAGAAATTACTACTCTCTCTGTATTGTATTAAGTAAATATATGTAGAGGCTTTTCCTAAAATACTATGTTTACATGTCTTCCATTGATTGCTTGGTTTCTTAAAATATGCTGCCTACTCTCCTGTCCTTTTCCATTTCTAATACTAATTATGAACAGCAACTAATTCCCTAATAAAGGGTAGGCATCCCCAAATGGGTGCAACTGCATTCTGCAGAATATTCTTGGTATGCAGGTTAGATAGAGAGCTGTTAGTTGTGACAAATGTATTCCCTCCTGATAAGTGCACAACTAAATCACCTCCTTGCTGGAGTCTGCTGTGATTCTGGTGATGCTGAGCCTAAGAAGTGTAACTTTTGTTGGTTTTTAGGATAAAAGGCACAGCTAATGTCAGTGGTAAGGGAGGTAAGACAGTGTTTCTATCACAGAAATAAAATACTGTTTCCTACTGTTAAAACATTATTACTATAGCATTTTAACAAAATCTTGTCCTGTGCATCTCTCTTATCTTTTAACCCTCTGCATTCCTACTGTGAAGGGAGACAAAAAATGTTGATAGTGGTGGGCTCGTGATTTTCTTTTGTTCTTAACTTTCCACTGTTTTAAAGTATGAACTTAGAAACCTCAACTGTATTTTAATTTAGTTTGTCAAAGTGTAATTACCACAGATGAAGTAGGAAACTAATTTAAACACAGCAAGTGTAGTGGAGAATCCAATTTTCAGAAATCAGTGGAAATATAATTGGAGTCATTAAGTGCTGACTTCGGTAATTAAGAGTTGGTTTTTGACGTTTCAGGCTTGCCTTGCTAATTGTCTGTGTGGGGGGCAGATCAACATTTTGCTCTCTGCAAAATTGGTCACTCTCTAGACCTGTGTAGCCGATGACTTGTACACTGGGTACAAGCAGCTTGGGTGAACCTGCAGTGTTTGAGGTTTGCTTGTGAGGGTGTTGGGTTGCTCGTCCCCCCCCTCCCTGCTGCTGGCTGCAGTGGGGGGTGTGTGGGAGCCTGTTTCAGGGCCACCCAGGGGCTGTACCCCATGATGGGGATCCCCACTGGGTGGAGAAATTCCTCTGGGTCTGGGCAGGCAAAGGTTTCAGCTGCTCCCTGCCTGGTCTCAGCTGTGGAGGGCAATTTGGCTGGCCCTGTCTCCTCTCTGGTCCAGGGGAGTCACTGGATGGTCCTGTGCAGGAGCTGGACTAGCACAGGAATGTCCCATCTCATAACAGGGTCCTGGTCTCTTTCAGCCAAGTTTTGGTAGCATGGCAGACAGCTACCAAGAGCCAATGTATCACTGATAGGTGGTGCTGTGCAGTGTGATGTCATACAATATACAGCATAAGCAGATCCCTTCTGCTGATATTAGGAAGTACTTTTCTGAGGTGGAGATGGATGCTGGCTCCTTAACCTATCATGCTTTAAAACTTGGATCTTGGATTACAGGTCTGATAAAATAACTGGGTCTCTGCAGACTTAAAGTGCTGTTAAGTTATTCGTAAAGGGATCGGTGGTAGCAGGAGTGCATCCTCGTCACTTTGTGTTGGCAAACTTATCTCTAAGAAGTCAGGATGTTAGGCATTTTTAACTCCTGCAGCTCAACCAAAATGCTCAGCATACTTTTGTTATGATAATGAAGAAACTATAAAAAACCCCTCTGACATGCTGATAGTTATCATCATATAAAACAAGCCTTATGTTTACTTTCCTATTAAAGATGCTAACTTCCCAGAGCAATGGCATTTATAAGGCTTCTTTTTTCCTTTAATTTTGTTGTTTTTCCAAAACCCCAGATAATACCCCTGTTTGGGCCTCCAGCATGGAAGCTGATGTGATAGTTTTTGTGCTTCTGAGCTTCCACACCCACAAACAAATCCATCAGCAGCCCAGATCTCTTGCTCTGTGTTTGAGTTTGCAATTATCTTATGGTACATCAGAAGCCAGCGCTTAAAACGTGTTTTTTAAAACTTTGGCCATGCTTATTTCTTAAGTGTGTGAGAAACATTGGCAATTTAAACATTTGTTTTAATTGCAAATCTCTTTTTTTTTGCAATTGTAGTGTTTTTTTCATGGTACCTTGCAAAACTGTATTCCCCTTTTCTTCCCAGGGAATCTGACTTTTTAAGCGGAATGGGCAGTTTCTTGTGTATTTGTTCAGGTTTGTGCTAGATCTGAGACATCCTTTGAAAAGCACAGGATACCTTTTGGAGTTGAGCAGCTGGAGATGGTTATCCTGAAGGAAATTTCAAGGGATCAACCTTTGCTACCCAGCCATGTTCAGAAGAAATAACCTTGGTATCCCTCTCTTGTACCTTTGCTGTGATGCGGTCTTCTGGATAATGCACTGGGAATACCTGGCAATGGCTAAAGGTGGTAGGACAAATGTAAAAAAAATCTCTTTAAATAGCTAGAACAAGTTAGGGCAATCATGCCAAATTTTACTGACCAGGCTGACTAAAAAAGGCTGTCTCATCGCTGCCTGTTCTTCTCTACAGGCAGCAAGCAGCTCTTGTGTTTGATCATGGGGGGTTTCCAGGCTGAGGTACAAGATGGGCATCTCTAAGTTGTTGTTCCCCTCTCCCATGCACTGGGCACCCAGCTAAGCTCCTTCTTGTAACTGCAGATTGGGGGGGTGATGAGGATATGCCTTGCTTTAGGCATAATTTCTTCCCTGTTACTTTTCCCTTCCGCATTTCCTTTTGTTTTATTTCTTTAGACAGCCTCTGTTGCTGCCTAATTGGATTACTAGGTCACTTACTGACTGACTGTGGGCTGTACAGGATTGGGATGGGTCCCTAAGGCTTAGCAGTTTTGGGGGACTGATGTAGGCTGGCAGACTGCTAAGCTGCTACAGTCCCACGGGGCCTTGGTGGAAAAATGGCATTTCCTGATGAACCCTACAGTGGCTGTGTGAAGGGATGGATCCATTCCTTCATTTCACATGGATTTCTGGCTTTACAGAGGAAAAAAAAAAGAATTTTCTGTGTTTTAAAGTGTGCCATGCAGTTCGTAGCCTCCAAGTAGGACTGCCTGTCTTCTGGGAAAGCCATCTAAATGTGAAATTTTGAATGCAGTTCAGATGCTTGCATATTAGAGATGAACAGCTCTTACTTAAAAAGCGTGCTCTGTATCTTAAACAAAATACCTCCTTGCAGTTTCCATGGTAAGCTCTCCTTCATAATTGAACAACAGTCATAAATGGTTACATAAAACACAAGCAAAACACCTCACTGTAGCTGCAGGCTGCTCTTGTCAGCTCTGTGTTTGCTCTTCATGCAGGGCAGTGTGCGGGTACCTGACGGCGAGGCTTGACACGGGGCACAGGCGTTTGGTGCATCAGCCCTACACCTCTGATGGACAGAGCCCTGCTCTTCTGAGGCTTCTCGTGTTTGTCCCAGCTTCTCTGCGACTCATCTCCAGACCCTTCTGCTAAGGAGAAGTCAGCTGGAGCAACCATGAAGACCAAAATCTCTTAATGGGACTACGTAGAGAAAAACCCAACCCCTCTGCTTTCAAGGTGTCTCTATGCAGATAATACTGTCAGAATCTTCTCTTTCTGAAGCTGCCATATTCACCTAGAAGAGCTGTTTTTCATTTCCTTGATCTTTGAAAAATAAGAGATCTTGCCAAGGTGAGTAAAAATGATGTGTGAGACCTTTTTTTAAAAACTTCGTTCTTCTTTGCTTTTTATTTGTTTCCTTTCTTCAGTGACTGAGGTGTTTTCAAGAAAGAAAAATAAAGCTTTGCTACTTCTGGGACAAGAACTTCTGTGCTGTTCTATCTCTTTAAGTTTTTACAGTTTAAGACCGTTTCTTGTGTTGTCATCCACCCTTCCTGCCCCCATTTCTGTCCCTCATTAATTATGCAGATTTGAGCCTTGATTGTTTAAAATTTGTCACAGGAACCCAGTAACTGTTAAAAAAACAACCTTGGAAAAACCCAGGTGTGAAGTAGACCTCAGAGTTTTGATGCCTGAAGTTTGGCAGTGCTGTATTCCAACCTGTGGAGCTCCTTGCAGGGAGGGGGTTTCTCCTCTGAGGCAAGAGGATGCTCAACTCTTGCACCCAGCATGTGCATCTCCAACCCCTGCTGAGGGCTGTTCTGCCTGCACCCTGCTTTCTTGCCTGCTGCAGGTTCCTGTCAGTGCCAGTTCTGGAAACGTGCCATTGGGTTTCCCAGCCAGAAGCAGCGTTGTCAGGGGATGGAGCAGAACCACTGGGCTCAGCACGGCACTCAATCAGCCATGTGTGCAGTGCCTTTGGGTCTGCTCCCCTGACCCTGCCTGTCACTGCATGGCATGCTGGTCCCCAGGATCTCTGCCTGTGGGTTGTGTGGTGGTGGGAGTGGGTGCTGCCTTCTGGTTTGATTGCTGCCAGCAGCCGTGCACGTGCGGGTGGGTGATGCCGAAGCGCGCGATGTGTCCGTGTGCCTTTCGTCATGGCCAGGGAGTGTGGCCAAGGGCCTTATGTCACCTTGGAAAGACTGCATGCCACAGATGACTTGTGGATGTTGTTTTGTTTCTTTCCCCGTCCCTGTGGCACCGCTGATTTACAGGCAGTGGCTGCTCCTCCAGCTCTGCACTCTCAGCACTTCCCAGTTCTGCACATATGGTGTGTGAAATTACCCAGTGCTCGGCAGCCCGTGTGGCACTGGCAGTGCCAGCCAGCAGTGGAGTGGCAGACCGAACTCTTAATTTCCCCCCCTCCACCAGAGGGAGGGGGCTTGAATTTTTCTTCTTTTGTTGATCTGAGTTCATATCTCAAAGCACACTGGAAATAAGCCTGCTGCCTGTGTGCGGAGGGGAGAGGAAGGGATGCAGTGGAGGTGACAAGAAACCTGTTGTCTTGCTTTGCCTCCAGCCAAGAAGCAAGATGTGGTGGAGTCTTTTACTTCCCACTTTGGCATCAGGTCCAACTTGCTCCCGTGCTGATGGGTCAGACCCGACCATCTTGGTGGGAAACCTGCAACACTGATGTCTTTATGCAGTGCAGCCTGTGCTGGTGCCATGGCTGAACTTGCTGTCTGATTGAGCATTTGGGATTTTCTCATGGCTGTCACTGTCCCCTATGGCCGTTCAGATGCATGTGCTTGGGCCTGCTCCTGCACTCTGGTAGGGCAAAAGTGGCTCTTGATGGCATCCACTTGGCAGCTGGTCCCTACATGTGGCACCAGAGGCAGGGTGGGGCCAGGGATGCCCCTTTTTTCAGCCTCGTAGTCACTGTAACTTTCATCCCTCCTTTTTGCATGGGAAGAAGAGGAGGGAGGTTGGGAAAGAAGATGGGTGGTGTTGCCTCTATCCATTTTGTGGCCATTGTGGTCCCTCAACAGCTTTTCATGCTCCTGGGACACCAGCCCTTCCAGCTTCTCCTGTCTCTCTGGAGAACACCACTGTGTCAGCTCCCTATGGAATTTTATGTGCATCCCGTAAGTGTGGAGATTGTATGATGAAAGCTGAAAGGCACTGGCCTTGAAGGTGTCAGAGAGGGGCTGCTTTCTCCTCCTCCTAACCCCTCCTTTTCTGATTTTCCCTGGGGTTTTTGGTAACTGCAAAGCTGCTAATGTAAAATGAAGGTATGGAAATTTCAGCTTGTAGCAATTAATCAACCGAACTCCCTAATACTTTCCAATTGTAAAATGTCAGTGCTAACAGATGCATGGTCTTGCAGCTGATCAGGCCAGGAGCTGTTGGTAGGTTATATTTGGTTGGTTACCGTGTCCTGGGAAGCTTTAGTGCACCCCTGCCCAAGTAGAGCACCCCAGTTAGTTTAACAGAATGTTTCCAGTTATTAATTACACACGTTTTTACTAATTTGCTCACTTCCCCTCCTGCACATAAGCAAAACTTAAATAGAAAAATTACTACATTGTCATGGAACAGCCAGTGCAAGTTTCTGGGCTTTGGCTGGGTCCCTGCAGCTGTGAGAGCTGGTCAATAAAGTCCTGATTGATTTCAGTAGGAGTAGGATTATTTTAGCTGTGGGGCATACACACAGATCTTCTTGTGAATGGTTTGGTAAAAAAAAAAGAAAAACCTGAAGAATTTTCCCTTTAACAATGTCTCATTGCACAGAAGCAGGATTTCTTGCCCTCTGGCATCCCCAAGTCAGAGGCCTCTGAGGAGCAGAGGTCAGGATTTAGGGGGGGGTTCAGGCTGCACCCTGCTGATGTGACTTGTCGATTGCAATCTGTACAAAGCAGTGCTGTTCATGTCTGCTGGATATAGCTGGCTGGTGCATTTTGATTAAAACGTTGCAGGGAGGGGAAAAGAAGGAAAAAAGAGCATTTTCTATCAGATTTTTAGAAGACACTTAAGGGAGTACACTTGGATGAATGAGGGCAAAGGCGAATTGCAAAAAGCACTTACTAAACTTGTCTAGGGATTTCAGCCCTGTAGTTTGTAGCATGAAAGCTGGGCTTTTCTTGAAGAAATGGCAATAAAAGCCAACAAGCCTTAAACCCCAGATTAATTTAGAAACTCTGCAGCTGGAGGAGGGGGGAGTTGAAACAAGTGCAGTGACTTAGACTGACCTTTCCATCAGCTCCACCACTCCTCTAAAAACACATGCAGCATCTCAGCTGTGGTCAAACTGTGAGCTGTGAGGTCCCCTGGGTGGCACAGGATGGGCTGTACCCCAGACACTGTAGCACCACCTTGCTTCCTAAATAGCACTTGGACTCCACAGCTGGTGTGAGCTGAGGCTGTCAGTCAGTCTGCCTGATTGGTGTGGTAGGGTGCTGCTTAAATGGCTCCAGAATCTGTCTTGAAAGCATCAAGCAAGGCACAGAGGTTATTTTGCAAGATGTAGCAGCTCTTTTGTGCAACTTACCGAAGCTGGCTTGCAGTTATATGCACTGTGTGACGCAGCTTGGTGGCTATTATGAGGGATGTAATTACCCTGATGACCCAAAGTAACAAAAGAAACAGGCCTGTTCATGTCGAGATGTGAGTGTGGTTACTTCCCTCTTTCATTCTCCTCCCTTTTCTCCAACATAAAGCTACAAAGTGAAAGATGATACCAGTATTCCTCTTTCCCAGGTAGCTATATAGGATTGTTTCTGTGATCTTTGTTTATATACATCTAAGGCAGATTAAAGCGCCTTTTAAAATCAGAATACTGTCAGAAGATTGGGTGAGCCTGTGTGTGTATTTCACAGAAAACATTTCAGACCTCCTGGTACCTTCCATCCTCCTTCCCTAATCTTACATTTGTGCAGCTGTGCATTTTGTGTCCCCCCACAAGTTCCCTGCTGCTCTAGGAAAATTTGAACCACTTTTACAATCTAGAAGAGATTCCCTCCCAATATTTGATATTAACCCATATTCCCTTCAGTGGGAAGCAGAGAAGGGAAGCCAGTTTATCTTTCTGCAGTGCCCTTTAGGGGGAGATGAGGACCTTAATGCAGGCATGCCAAAGGTGAGCCCTTTCCACAGATACCCTGCCAGCCTGCCTGCAAGGACAGTGACAGTGACTGAAGGAGCAGTAGAGGCTTGGGAAGGTAGAGTAGGAATGCCCAGAAAGAAATGATTTTGCAAGAAATAAAAGCTGGGTCTCCTTGTTCCCTTGGTGATCTTTGCCAATAGGATGGGCCTCCTGACTGCGATGGATTTCACTTGGACTAGAAAATATCTTTCCCTTTAGTCTTCCCTAAGGGAGGTGCTCATGACCAAACTCTCTCCTGAAGTTGTTTGTAAGAAGCTGTGCATTGTGATACATGTATACATTCAGCTACAGATATCACATGTGTAGAAATTTGTAATTTATATTATGTATAGTGGCATTTTGTCAGATTAGGAAGTTACTAGGTTACTTTGTGCAAGTGTTTTTACCTGTGCAGGATGGGAATATTTGCTAACAAATTTGTTGAAGTCTTTTTACTGCTTTTCAGTTGATTTTCCAGTTGGTGACTGATTCAGTCGAAACTTGCTTTGGGAGCGTGTCAGAGAAATCCTGTTTTGAAGAGCTGTTTGGTTTCTTAGGAGCCACGTGCACATGTGTTTTTATGATCTTTGGTTTCAATGGCATTTAAGCCCCATTTTTCAAAGTGAGATTATTTAGAAGTATTAGCCTCCTTACCTGTGCCTGAAGTGAGCAACATCATTCCTTAAATTGCTGCATTTGTGTACCCATGTTTGCAGTATGGTCCTTAAAGAGCCTGAGTAGCATCAGAAACTTGGGAATACCTTACTCTTGTGCTTTGCCTCGAAGTGGTGCAGGCAACTCAGCTGGAGCTCACATAGCAGAACGCACTGGGTATGTGGAGGATTGCCAGGTTTTTGTGACTGGCTAGAGAAATCCTGCTTGTCACAGGATTGGCATCTTTGGAAAAGACCTCTAAGGTCATTGTGTCCAACCATCAACATCCCCTCCCCCAGTGTAAAATAAAATTTAAAATATTTATGTATCACCGTGCCCATTACACCATGTCCTGTAAAATATCCTATTTGAAGAGGTCACTGGGAGGCAGCTGAAAGAGCTCAAAACCTTGTGTTTGGTGCTATGATTGGTAACAGTTTCAAGGCAGCTGCAGTTTGAGCTCTGAATGGTTCAGCTAGGTCTTTATCTTTACTTGCCTAAATACTCCATCAAGTAAGAGCTGATTTGTTTCCTGAGCAGAGGAGCAAAATGAGGGCTGCTGCTCAGCTCTGAGCAAGCCTTGAAGCTCTGCATGTTCAGTAGAAACGGGGAGGTCTTGTTGCCTGGGTCGGTGTGCTGGCCTTTTCCTTGGAGTCCCATGTCTGCACCTTCTGCCAGGACTGTGCCAACCTTATGGGCAGGGATGTCCCTTGCAGGGGTCCCAGTGTCACGTGTATGTACATGAGGAATCTGCAGCCCAAAGGTAAATGAGTCAAATGGGCCTTCATCTAAACACTGCTCTTTTGTAAAGGCAGGGGGCTGGGATGCACTGTGCTGGCGAGGAGAACGAATTGGTGTCTCATATACCTCCTGGTTTGTGATTATTCCAGCAAAAGAGAGTTTAAACCCCTGCTGACCAGAGATCTATGAAATGTGGCCAGGACTGCAGCAGAGGTGTCTGTCCCACTGAATGCCCTTTGGTCACCTGTGGCGGAAGTTTTGGCTTCAGTCTTGGTGGTCATTCTGCTCTTGGCATCACTTCTCTGGGTGACAGCAGTAATCTTTATGCCTGGTGGCTTAATGAATGAAGGAAAAGAGCACAATAATTCAGTTTTCATGCCAGGTTGTGTTGGCAGTACACTCTGTTACCACTGAGGTGGATATACTTAAGTTCAACTAAGTTTTGGTAGGCACTTTTCGTTTGACTGTGAGGCCTAAGTGTTATTATTGTTTAAGCTTCTCCTCAACAATGTGCAGTCTGATTATTCTCTGCTCTCTGTTGTAAGGGAGATATTTTAATTGCAGAAGCTTTGTTCTGACATGCAGAGTGCTCAGCAACCAAGAAGAATATGGTGATTTCCTAAACCTGAGCTGTATGCTTTCTTACCATCTATCTCAGGTGAGTTCAGTGCAAATCTAACCAGAAGATATGCCAGTAAGTTATAAATTATACAACCCTTCTGGTTTGTGTCATCCAAAGCTGGTGGTTTTGAGCATTAGCACACAAATTTCCATTCTTCACTCTTGATGGAGAAAATGGAAAATAGTTTATAGCCCCCATCCCTGGTCTCTTTGTCCTTTCTTTACCATCTTTTCCCTGTCAATGTGAAGGAGCTTTCTTGAGCTGAAAGCATAGAATTTGCACAGAAAAACTGTCATGCTCTTCTACGAAATATGAAAGACTATCCAGGTGTGTAATGGGTTTATGTGAGCTGAGGCTCCAGTAGTTCTGACAATGAGAAGATATCCATGCACAGAGCTCCTAGAAAACTGATCCATCAGTTATTTGCGGGTTTTTGAGCAACAGGAATGATTTTTTAATTTTGCAGGAGACTTAGTGTGCATTTGAGGGCTAACTGCTTAATTTCTGTCTGCCTCATTTACTTCTTTGTGTAAAAGACAAAAAATATTGATGTGAGAGAGTTGTACAAATAAATGGCTATGATTCAGCAGTGGTATGCCCTGCATAAGGTGCTGTTTAGACATAGTTAATCCTGCCGTGGGGGCAGCAGGATGCTTTGTACATCCTTTTGAAATATTTTCAAGCCTGTGATCTAGGCTCTGTTGGCTCAAAAAACCCAGGCGTGTTTCACGTAGGAGTTCAGCTGAGTCTTTATGGAAGCTCTCCCCAGGATTCTGCATAGCATGGTATTTCATTTGGTTTCTCACGTTACCCCAGTTAGTCATCTCTCATCTTAATTTTTCCTACTCTCCTGACTTGCAAACCAAATTCTGCTTGGTGGATGGTGTGTTATCATTACAAGAATTTTCCCTAGCAACCAGATAGATTTCCAGAAATAGCTTATCCCATCATTGTAGAGCATCTCTGAACCTCAGGATGTTGTACTCCAGCCTCTGTGAGCAGTTAAAGGCTGTCATTTGGTTTCTAGTGGTCAGACAAAAATAAACTGTGCCACGAGTGGACTTTGCAGAGTACTCCTATCTGAGACACGAGAGAAATTCCTGCAATGTTTACATGCTGAAGAAAAATGCCTTTGAAGCCAAACTATTTCTTCTGTGTATCCATGTGTATGATTTTGTTTACAGCTTGTTATCTGAACAGTCATCTGCTCACTGAGCACCTGATCTTGAAAGACATGTAGTGCCTGGGTTGCCTGTGCCAGGTTTGAAGTTACCTTCCTAAGTGGCTGCTCTTGGACCTTTCGCCCTGGTACCTGGAGCAGCTTGGCAGCATTCTTCCTAGGCTGAGAAGTGGGATGTCCAATTAACTAGATTTTTCTCTTCTGGGAACATGTTTCTGCTGCTATGTGTTTTTTGTGCTAGTCCACATGGGAAATTTTTAAAGATACTTAGAGAGTGTTGCCATTTTATTTTCTCTATCTCTTCAGTATAAGAAAATACCAGTATTTGGGATATCATTGTATTTTTGTAGCACTGCCAGGAGCATGAGAATTTACAGAGATGTGCTCAGCTGCTGATCATCTTCTGCTGTGGCAGTGCTTTTTGCAATGATTATCTTTTCATTGCTTTTGGAGGACATTCTGCAGTCTGGTGTGTTGTTATATTCCTCTTTCCTGATTATCTGCTTCAGATATCCTCCAAATCCTTTCCTCTAGCTATCTCCTCTTTTGCTATATTTAAAACTCTCCCTTATAACTCGTAATTTTAAATCATTCATTCCCTAGCTGTTTTTCATCTTAATCTTAATACAAGCACAAAACGAGGAATTTTAAATAACTTGACATCACCTCTGTGTTTTATGCATAACTTTTAATTTCAGTTGGATTGAAAATTTAAATGCTCTCCTATAAAAGTCAAAGAATTAAGAAATGTTTTCATTATGCTTGGGTGTAGAACTGGATTTGAATCAGAGAGGGAGTAAAGAAGCTGGGCTCAAATGATGAGCAGTGTCTTGGCAGTGATCGAGGGGCTCGCTGGAAGATGGGAGCCTGGGTCAGGTTCATGCTCTTCTTCCCAGGCCATATGTGATCCTGCCAGGTGAATGGCCACAGGATGAATGGCTCTTCTGAGATTTCTCCTTCGAAAAGAAACTTTCATCCCTCAACTGAAAGGGGATTTTTCATGTAAAAAAAGAAAAAAGTTTGTAGCTCTTGCTTTGTGGTATTGGCTTTGATAGTCACCTTTTGTCTGATGGTGGCTGGTTTGCCTGGAGGGGTGCAGCACATGGAACCTGCAGGTTCAGTCTTTGTGGCTCAGTCAATTGCACACTCAGTCTCCTGAAAAAAAGCTGCAATAATGTGAGTTTGATGGTAGAACCCATTACAACGTGTGTTTCAGACAGGGGGAGGAAAAAAGCAATAATGGAATACACCGCTGAAAAGCTTAGTGAGAGGCATATTCTGCAGTCACAGAGTGTATTTAGAAATTTCCCTCTGTACTGTTTCTGGTGAACAACCATGTTTTGGAGGGATGATTTCTCTTGCCTGGACTTGCTTGTGTGCTAAGGGAAATAGCTCACAAAGTAACTTGGCTGTTTAAACAGCTTAGTCCTCATCTTGAATGAGAAGAGCAAGTGCTTTCAATGAAAAAAATAAAATAGAGGCAAGATGTGCTAGATACTAGCTTCTATTTAGTGTTATATGAACCAGTATTTTAGTAAATCTGTTTCTGATCACATTTGTGTGGGGTTTTTTTATGGTAGACTTTGCTGAATAATCAGCTGGTTTTCTGGACATTTTGCTGAGAGGCTGCTTTGGCTTTATCTGATAAGAACTGTGAACAAGAACTTCATGGTGCAAAAGGATGTCAGTGAGAAATGACATTAGGGGCTTGAAGCAAAGCCAAGTGACTTCCAGTAGGAATTTCTTAAAGTTGTGTTGGTGGGCTCCGGGTTGTGTCCAAGACAGATTAATTTGTTTCATGTTTATCATTGCAAATAGCTTTCAGAGTATACTAAGACTGATGAGTTTATGCTCATTTCTTTCTTCAGTGTGATAGGTCTGGGTCATAAGAGTGTCTGCCATTAGGAAATGAGAAAAGGAGACAAATGGGTAGTACCCAAGGGCTTTGCTTCTGATTTGATCAAGCTATACCATGCAAGCTTTTCTTACTCCTGTCTGCAAAACTGAAATGTTCCTTTAATACCATATTCCTATTTATTATTCTATACTTCTTTATAATACAGCTGTGACCTGTTTAAAACAAAAACAAACAACAAAACCAAAACAACACCAAACCCAAACAAAACCAAGCCTAGAAGTGAATTAAAACAGTGGCAGGTAATTCAGTGTGAATGCATGGTGGTATGCAAGATATAAGTTCTTGGGGACCCGAAGTCACATAGATTGATAATACAGAAGATGAAGGGCTGCTCAGATTCAAGTGGATTGCCACACGTTGATTTGCTTGCAAGCATGTGAAAGAGAAGAGCCAACCAGGTGTAATATTTACCCCAAGTTACACTGAGAGGGGTTTTTTAATTATTTGCATTCTCTGTAGTATTCTATATTCTCTAGTTTATTCTTACAATTTCTGTTTAGGTTAAAGAAGTGTATATACATCATCTGCTTTTCATTCCAAACAATATAATATGCGTTACTAGTTTCATGAACTCTTGTTTAAAGGCAGAAGAATCTGTGCAAAGCTGCCTGTAACTATGAATTCTGCACTGGCACCATACGATGTGCAAGATACATCGTTTACATCAAAGACAATGATTAAAAGAAATGTGTATCAACTAAGTCACTGGGTAGTGACCTTGAAGTCATCCACAGTAAGGAAAATCCTTGCCCTTCCCCACACCATAGTGAGAAAAATAAGGCTCTTGATTTCGAAGTGATGATGTGCTTGTCCACGCTCTGCAAGTTGCTGTAGTGACAGGAAGCCCCTGTGCTGCTTTGGGAACCCCTCCCTCCCTGCTCCTCCTGGAAAGCCCTTGTGCTCTGCTGTTCTACAGCCAGCATTGAGGCTGGGAAGTTGTGGATGCCCCCTCCATGGAAGTGCTTGAGGTCAGATTGGATGGAGCTTTGAGCAACCTGGTCTTGTGGGAGATATGTTTGCCCATGCAAGGGGGCTGGAACTAGATGTTCTTTAAAGTCCCTTCCAACCAAAATAATTCTGAGATTTGGCCATAGGGAGACCCAGGGTCATGTTGTCCCTGAGGCCGCCCTATGGAACTGCACTGTCTCTCCCTTAGCACAGCACAGATTTGTCCTTGGGCAAGGCAGGATGGAGAGGGCAGCAGTGCCCAGGTCACTTGTCTGCAGAAACACGGGCAAGGAGAAGGCTGCTCATGCTTGTGTGTGTGAAGCAGCCCAAGAGGTGCTGGATAAAGCTGGGCTGTGAGGAGACAGCACTAGGCATCATCTGCACTGGAGAGTCTGTAAGGGCCCCTTCCCAGCCTCATTCTCCACGATGGGGAGAGAGTGCCAAAACCAAAATCACAAAAATCTGGGGGAAACACAGAAGGAAGCTTCTTGTTGGGAAATTCCTGGGTTTGTAAGTTGTGTACTTGCAGCCTTATGAACAATGGGTAGAAAGACTGTGTTGGACAGAATAAATAGAGGAACTACTGCAGTACTGGAATATTGTTTTCCATGCCCTTTTTTTTTTTTCCCCCAATTACTTAGGCTTGATTGTTGCAATTGATTGCAATTGTGAGAGCTAATTTTAGTGCATAAATTTTATACTGGAAACCTGCCAAGTGTTTGTGTAATGGAGGATAACAACTGCATAGAATTTGGTGCAGGGTTTGGGTTTTCTTCCTTTCTGAATCAAATACTGGGGTTTTGTAGGTTGATATGTTTGTATGTAATGAGTTTTATCAAAGAATAAAGTTCAAACAATCCCCCCTGTGAATACTGCCAAGCAACTGAGAGAACTGTGATGAGTTTTAAGAACAAGCTGAATTTAATGTCCATGATAAGGTGATTATTGCCTTAGTTTTAGGACAAATAGCAAAACCAATTGCATTCTATTTTAATCTTTGCATGATGGAATAGAGGGTAAATAATGTTGTTCTAACCTTAAGAAACAAATCCAGTATGTTTAGCTGATGATGCTGAAGATCAGCATATGGGTATATAGATCTGGGTCCTTAGAAAAAGTCACAGCTGTTTTCCTAGCAGCCTGGTCCAATTTCCATGAAGTTCAGTGTCAGGACTTGAAGGAAGAAGAGATCAAGTGCCAGAAGATAGAAATCAAAGATTTATTCTTGAGTGAAATGTTAACTTGGGAATAAATTTTCTTTCTGTATTTTCATATATCCTGGATTCAAGCTATAGTAAAGTTGAGGCTGTTTTGTAGGGCTTTTCTCTTCTTCCAGATGCATTTGTCCAAAGAGGAGGAAGAAGTTTGAGGGGTGAAGAGGGTGTTAAGAGTGCAGGTGGGTTTGTGGTGGTTAGAGGGCTATTTTTATATGGGTTGAAAACTGATACTAAAAAAAAACCAAACCAGCTCATGTAATAGATTAGTTTTGGTACTCACATTATTAGGTGAGCTCACTTGTAAGGTAAGGTACCAAAACTAATGTGAACTCATGCCATCTTTCTCCCACAGTTTTTAGGTGTCTCCTGTCACTTGTTTTTCGGTTGGTTTTTTTTCCCCTCTTTTTTTCTCCTATACTGTCATTCCAGTTGTGATTTATGTTACACAAATGTTTAAAAACAAGTTACATTTTCAAGCTCCCATTGTACAAACATTTGTCTTGATCATCCTTCCAGAGTTATTCACAGATGTGTGTTTTGGCAAATTCAGGGCCAAGAATGATGGATGACAGGTGGAGGATCCACCTTCCTGGAACATCAGCTCACTCTTTAGTGTCGGTTTTGGGCATTTTAGTTTACTTCTGTGCCATGTGGGTTTTACTTAAGGTGATAGCTTGTCCCTGCAGAAGCATCTTTTAAAAGGATAGAACAGTTTAAATATGTTCAAGAGAACTATTTAGTATGCCTTTCAATTGTAAGGGAATGAGAGATTCTTTTTTTTTTTTCCAAAATAAAGTTCCAACCTTGTGAAACATTTTGCATCAATTACAAAAGGAACTTCAGTACATTTTTCTAAACCAAAGAGTGAGCCAACTGCATCTGCTAGGTGTGGGAGTAACATTTCAAAATCCCACTGACAGCCACATTATCAAACTGCACATCATCTCTCTCTTAATGGTTCTAACTGAAGAACTCCCCAGTTTCTAGAAATTGTCCCATGATAAAATGGCAGTGGAAGGCAGGGGCACCTTCAGGCCAGAAGGAGAACAGAGCCTAATTCTCTAGCATGGTCAAATTTGCTTTCTGCAGGAAGGTGAACTTCAGAGCTCCTTGTTTTTAACTACATCTCAGCTTATGCCAACAGGGGTTCCCAAATATAGTTTGACAGGTCTGTTTGGTAATGACACCTTTGGCTTTCTGATACCAGAGAGGCATCTGCAGCACTGGCTGCTGCTGGTGGACCCGGTTGCCACAGTCATTCTGCTCCTGTGGCTGTGTGCTGGAATGGGGTAGAGGGCTCAGCCTCCTGCCTGTCTGTAGTTCATGTACCACTAGTCCTGGCCAGCTCTGGTCTCTTCAGTGGACTGACAAAACGACTGACAGAAAAGCTGCATTTAAACAGCATATTTACATAAGTCAACTACCCTGTCAAAGAGACATGAAGGGAGGGGGAAGGTATAAAATATTTTCTGGGCAGTGAGGACTTTTACTCACTGGGCAGTGAGGTTTATATTCACAAGATTGTTTCAGGTGATACAATAATAAGTTATACTCAAGAGATGTTCCTCAATCTTGAGCATAGGCACAATTATCTACTTAGTTACATCACAGTTTTCATTGGTAAATTACTAGGTGCTTTACAAAAGAAGACCTATGATGTCATATCATCTTTAGTGGGAATAAATAGTGATTATTAGGTTTTTTGGTGTTTTTTTTTTTTTTTTTTGTAAGTGAAATATCACAGCAAAGGTTGCACTGTGGTACTACAGCAGAGCTGGCAAAAGACCTGCTGCATACTGTTAAGTGATCAGTGCTATTTCTATTGGTAGTCTTGAATATTTTGCTTGCAAAAAAATGACAGAATTGTAGAGTAGTGTAGGTTAGAAGAACTCTCTGGTCCCTCCTTCCTCTCGGAAAACATTTACAAGATTATTTATCTGTGTGTGTGTGTCCACAAAGTGATCTGGTGCAGTCACATCATGGATATTGCTGCCCTGTTTGATGCTGTTGCACATGGTCTTGGGGAATTCATTTGCCATGTTGGTCTGGGAGGGGTGTGCTCAGTCCTATCCAAACTTGGATCTCACAGCACTATCATAGAGAAAGCAGTTAGATAAAACTGGAAGAAGGTGGTTTGGGAGTAACTGATGCAAAAAGGGAGTTTGAAGAAAGAGGCTGGATGGGCACAGAGAGTGATGTTGGCACTGTAGTAAACAGTGTAAGAGAAGTCCAGAGCTATGGACAGGACCAGGAGACAGAAAAACAGTAATTAAAGAGAAGCAGAAACATCAGAGAGTCTGATTTGAAGGCAAAGCTGGAAATGCAAGCAGAGAGGAGGTTACCCTCTTTGATCTATTTGAAAGATGGATTCACAGAAACTTGAGGACAGGGCAGTAGTGATTATCTGCACCTGGTGATCATCATCTACACCTGTGGCTCTTTGTCCACGAATCCCTGGGATTCTCCTTTGAAAGGGGATCTGGCAGATGTACCTGTGAACACAAGTTCACATTGCTGTGAGCGCAGATGAGCTTGTTCAGCCAGAATGCATTTCTGCAGGGGCTGCTCTCGCTCTGGAGAATCACTGGCAGAGCAGTAACCAAAGGTGAAGACTCAGGTGCAGTCTGGTCTTCTACATGACATCAATCACAGCGTGTCACATGCTGCAGCGCTTCAGTTCAAGCCACAGTGAACATCTTGAGATGTTGGGTTTCTTTTGCCGTGGCATCGTTTGACAAGAATCATCCTTGCCCTCAGGTGAGCCCCTCTGGCACTGCATTACTTCTGCTCTGGAAACTCTTGCTCAGCTCGACGTGCATGGGGGTGCCTGTGGTAACACTGGTGCTGGCCGGAGGGCTGCAGTTCCGATGTGGTAAGAAGGCAGGAATGCAGCCAAAGGGTCTGTAGCTGCCACTGCTCCTATCTTGTTGCCCAGTGCCTGTGCTGCAGCTGCCCCAGGGCCCCCTCGGAGTTGGAGCTGTGCAGGCACGAGGCTGCTGGAGGAATGTGGGGAAGGGCGGTGGGAGCGATGAGGAAGGCAGGCGGTGTGGGGTGAGCTAGGGGGTAGGGGAAGCAGACAGCAAAGAGCTGGCACCTTGGGGAGCTGTAGAGGGAGACACGAGGTGAGCAGACACAGCGATGGCCCGTGGCCAGCAGACAGGTTAAGGGAGAAGGACTCTGTCTGCAGTCGCTGGTGTCTGGGTTCAGATGTAAGCTGTGTTTTAAATAAAACCACTCAGCATACACACAATGGCTATTTTTTTCCTCCCTCCTGGGGCTTTTATACGTTCCTAAACTTTATGGTGTTTGGCTACCAGAGTGCAGTTAATAGCCCCGGGTGATGGGGGGGAGCAGGGGTAAGGAGAGGGCATGGGGATCAGTGCTGCTTGGAGGGGAAGACAAAGGCTGGGCTTGTGGCCTGCTGGGAATGCTCCAGATAAGAGAGGGAGAGGAAGAGGAAAAGGATGGGATGTGGATTTCGGAAGCAGCAGGTCAAGGGTGAGGGGCTGCAAAAGGCACACCTTGGGGTCTGGCTGCAGGGGCAGAGCAGAACAGCACAGTGAAAGGAGTTCATGGTGATGCAAAGGGGGAGAGAAGATGCCCTCAGCAGAACAGGCTGGGATTACTCCTAAGCACCTTGTTTTTTTGGTTTTTTTTTTGTTTTTTTTTTAAAAAAAGTAAATTCTGGTACAGCAGTGTTGTTAGCTAAAGTCAGGCTCAGTTAATGGAAATGGCTCTTTGTGGCATGGGGATGCTATGTTCAGAGGACAAGATGGGTTGTTCTCCATGGGTGTTGAAGCCAAACCAGCAAACCTGCCTTAGAGGTGGGTTGGGAAAAACATGGAAGAAGTTGTTTTGTGCAGCATTGTTGTTGAGGGACCATGGCTGAGGCTGACTGCAGCCTGCTCTTTGTTTCTCTTGGCTTACTTTTCAGGAAGAAAAAACCAAAAATGTTCTTGAGCATCTGGGTAATTTTAGTTTTGTTTTGATTTTTTTTTGTTGTTGTTGTTCCAGGGCTAAGTTGCTGTTGAAGGGAACACTATTATCCCACCTGCTCCTTTGCTGAGTTCTGTGTTCCTGCTGCCTTGCTCGTGTCAGTACCAGTACCAGTGTTTTTAGATCATGTGGCTGATAAGTGACTTGTGTTCATCAGATGTGTTCTTGGGCAGCCTGGTTTAAAAGACGTGGGTGCAGCCGTGCTTGGGTGACATGAAGGAGCCGGTGGGAATGGGCAGCCCTGGGTTGTGCTGTCCCTTTCATGGTTTTGGTTTGAACTAACGGTGAAAGTATATTCTGTGTGACATCTCTTGTCCTTCAGTTTTAGTATTAGTGTCAGTATTTAGTTGGTGGGGTCATCAGTGCAGACACTTGCAAATACCATTTATCATAATCCTTCCTTTCCTCGATGTATATTCCAGTTAGTGCTCCTTGAGTGGAGCTGCTGCAAGATGAGTCAAAAGCATCAGTAATGCTTTTGACTGCCACTAATTTTTGAATGCCACTAATACATTAATACTTGTAAATAAAGGGCAAGTTTCTCGAGAGCACTGTCTGCTCTGTGGGTTGTCCCTGGGCTGTAGCATCAGACCTGCTGAGAGCTGCGTATTTAGAAAGCTGGGCTGATGTTCTCACGGAGACAGAGCTGTCTCCCTGAGAGATGCTGCATAGCCAGGGTTTAGACTTGCCAGTAGTGACTAAACTGTGAGTTGTCAGGAATGTGTTGGGAGTTGCAATATGAAATAAAATGGGATGAGGTAAGAGATGGGTCTTGGGCAAGAGCACAGAAGGGGGTTCCATGGTGAAAGAGACAGGATATCCCTGGCAGGTGAATGGCAAAACAGCATTACCTCAGGATCTCAGTATTAGATATAGGAGAAGGTGTTTCAAGAAATACATACATATATTATGAAAGATAAGCCTGTAGGAACAGTGTAGTTGGAATAAATGAAACAGATGTGTTTTAGCTCTGCATTTTTTTTATGCAAGATGTGGGTGTGTTCCTGAGGCATGGAAACAGCTTGATGGTGGCTCAGTTTGCTGACAAAAGCAGTGAGCTGGCAGGAATACTGTTGGGCATGGGAAAGGCCATGGGCAGCTGGCAGTGCCCATGAGGTGAGAATGTACGTGCAGGATGGGGGAATCTGAGCTAGAAGAGAGTAGGACAGAATGTCTTTACCTCAAGACCCCAGCCCCGAGTTTTGGAGCAAATCACTGAAATATAGAATGTATTTTTTCCATCTGTGCAAGTGCCTGTTTATTGTTTTCCCTTCATTTTGTCTCTGCTCTTGGGAGCTCCCCTTCTGACTGCTGTGCTCCAGATGGGCTCTTTGCCCTTTAGCTTGCTAGTCTTGTGCTGCCATCACTTTGGAAATGACCCTGGTCCTTACGAGGGTGACACCTGTTCCTTCTGCCCTGTGCATCTCAGGAGGGGATTGAACAGACCCCTTGACTGTGCAAGTTGTCCTTTTCATAGTATCTCTTACAGATGGGACACTAGGGAGATGGCATCACTGACTCTTTCCACTTTAGAAGGGTGGCCATTAAAAGCTAAGCTAGGAAGCCTGACAGGGTAGTGCAAGCTACGTGACGGATGCTTTTTTTTCCAGATTTGCAGCAAGATAGGAGAAGCGTTTGGACGTGACCTGTCTACAGCCCGAGATAATTTCTGCACTGACAGACACAGAAAGAGATAAAGCAATGGAGAGCTAAAAGCTAAATCTCTTCTGTACAAATGCTAGGAGCATATGTAATAGGATTGTTGAATTGGAGTTGCATGTTTTCAAGGATAAGTACAGTATGACGATACCGTACTGCTGCAGCCATTCTTACATCTGAGAAAAGGACTGGAGATTTTAGTTGTAGGGGATGTTCAGGTTTCACTAAGACTTTCTGGAACAGCAAAAGAGAAGACCTTTGCAGATAAGACAAAATGGATCTTTAAGAAAGCTGGAGCTCTGACTGAGGAAGTCCTGGGGGTGAGAGAATAGGACCACTCTGACCTCAATGTAGTCAAGTGTCACAGATTTTTCCTACACAAAATACAAAGGTAAGGAAACTGTAGGTCTTCTACAAGTACCTTGGTTAATTTACATGGAAAAATGTTATTTTTTCTTTAAATTCTTATTTGTTTTTGTGTAGGCTGTTCAAAATACACATTAAAAAGTATACATCACAACCTCTGTCAAATGTGTATTATTGAACTATAGTTTTAAGCAAGCTACATTGGAAGATGTCAGAACTGATATTCTTCCTAGTCTTAACTTGGCCTCTTTACATGTGTGTGTTTTGTTGCAGTGTTTAATTACAGGACACCTCCTGCCATGCCCACAGCACGTTTGCTACCTGGCGAGTTTGGTGGCAGTGGGCACCAAGTGAGGGCTGGCTCTGTTTTTTCTGCAAGAGGGACTTGAGGATGGGGAGAGTGGACAGGCTGTTTCTTGTTTTTGCTCTTTAGCGTGGGGAGCTTGGATTCTGTCTTTTTGTCATAGGGACGTGTTGGCCTAGGTGGATTAAAGTCTGGTCTGGGCTTGGTCTGGCACATGGTCTGTGTGTCTGTCACCTGTGCTCTTCAGCTACTGGCCATGTGAGGGAGAGAAATGCCTCAAGGGAGCCGCTTCTGGAACAAGGGCTGGGTTTTGTGGGGCAGAAGAAGGATTTTGGTGCATGTGCTCCCTGTGGGCTGCTGGTGTGTGGTGCAGACATACCCAGGGAGACAGTCTGCATTGAGCAGGTGGTGACTGAAGCTCTCCGAAGCTGCTGGTGACCTGAGTGCTGGACTAAGGCCAGCACAGCAGCTTCCCAGGGCTTTCCGCACCCCTCTGGAGGCGGTGGGAAACGGGAGAAGCTCCCAGCCCAGCCCTGGGTATCGACACAGATTTTAATCATAGCGGAGCGACAGTTCTGCTGTCATTAGGATCCATGCCAGCGTGTTTTAAGGCTTCCAAACTGATATCCTTCATGCACATGTAGTAACAGATAAAATTTCCCAGAAAGGTTGGGAATCTGCTTCTGGTGTCCTTCCTGAGCTCCCCATAGACACAGTCCCTCACCTGCCAAGTCCTCCTTGCTCCATGAGCAGTGTGGGGGGGACCCACAGTGTGTTAGTTAACTTGCTGCCCATTTACAGGGAAAGCATTTCTGTCTTGAAAACCTAGCTGTGCTGAGAGAGAGTGACAACCAACACAGGTTAAATGAGACTTTTTTGGTAAATAGCTGAGTGACTTTGTCCTGGCTTGGTGACGACCAGGAGCCAGTCCTCTTAGCTGTGAAAGTGGATTGGGCCCAGGGTTGAATTATTTGAAGCTGTTGCTAAGTGCCTGATGAATTGTCCTGCTCCAGCCTCACTTCCTTTTTTCCCTGGGTGGCATTGGGACAAGCAGACTGCAATGAGAAGCCTGCCTTCTTTATTTCTTGTTCAACTAAGGGAACTGTTATGGTTTCTTGCTTTTTGTTGTTGTGCTTGCTAATTCTGCAGGCAGGCTGATCCTTCCTGTGTATTCTTGGCTTTTATTTTTGTCTACTTTTTGGGGCAAAATCCCCCTATTATGTTTTTTGTTTGTTTGGTTTGGTTTTCCCCTCCCCATCTCTGCCAGTGCTGATGTAAATAAATGGGAAGATGCCTTGTTTTACCTGCAGCATACTGGAATCTTACTTCACCTGCCCTATAGTAGAGGGAGATGCTTTTATTTCTGTGAGTGCTGGAGAGGGAGGTGTAGCTGTGCATCTGAGGCATGAGGATCTAGACCCCAAATCTACCACTGGGGCTACCAGGTGCCTCTTCACCATGTCTGGTGTGTGTAGTCTGGTGGATCCTTGTGGAGCACCCGGGCTGGAGGAGGTTTTCAACCGAGAGCTGCTGCATGGGTTGATACTGTGGGATTTGAGCTGTTTGGTTTTAGCAGCTCCCTCCTCTCTGGTCTTTTTTCAGCAACATCACTCTTTGGCCGTAGCTCATAGATTGTCAGCTAGCGAAAGACCATTAGTGTTGAATTATGGATGCATAAAACAGCAGAGGGTTTTTAATTGGGCAGCTATTCAGAAAGCAGGTGCTTCCGCTGAGGGTTTAAGTTACCAAAATCATCTGGGCATTTCAACTTCTTGCATTTTAAATTCTCTAAAGAACAAAGTCATTTTCTCAGCTTTGGAGGCTGACATCTGCTTGCAGAGATTAAGCGTGTTCCTGTAGTAGTGGGCACAGATTTACTTTGTGGAAGGGGATAAACTGAAGAGAGTATTAAACCCTGGTACAAGTTCCCGTACTGGGATGGAAATTGCTTTGCAGGTTTGGAGGGAGGCACGTCAGAGCTTGCTTATTTATTTGGCAGATGTCTGATGACGTTACATCACCGACAGCACTTGGAGCCCGTGAGGGTTTTGAAAGGACTCAGTGCATTGTGGTGGGTCAAATCACAACGGGAAGCTCTCTTCTTCCCATTGTCTTATTGTGGGAAAACAACAGTTTTAAATAATGAGCTGTCAGCAAGCGCTCCCCTCTCACAAGCTCATGTTTTGAAGTGATGTGAAGAGGGTTGGTCAGGAAGAAAGGATGTCAAAGATTTCAGTTGGGTGGTGCTCAGAGTTGTCAGTCAATACAGGAGTCTATTCTCTTTAGAGGGTGATATCTGCTGTGAATAAGTGACCTTTTATTACTTTGGTTGGATAGACATTCTAGAGCTTTATATTTAAACACATGCAGCTTGACTGCTTTAAACTTATGTCAGTGCTTTCTGGTTATTGTTTTGTCAGAGGCAGGCAAACCAAATTTGGCCCCCAAGCGTAATTTTGCTGATGGCATGCAACTGAGAGCCAAGCTTTTTATAAAACTCAAGATCAATAGAAATGGTACAGTTAGCTGAACCCAAATCCAGTGGAAAGAGTTGCTTTTAAAGCAATTAATGTTCCCTGCAGGACTGGCAGCCCCAGATACAGCAGCTCCCAGTGCCTGGAGCTGACTGACTGCAAACCAAAGGCAAACTGTCTTAATTAGCTTTTGTGGCTCAGGCGAAATATAAACAGCAGCAACTAGTGAGAAACATTTTGGATTGGGATTATTTCCTCCCCTTCATTAATAAGGTGAAGTGATGTCAATAATAAGATCTGGCCAGCTCCTTGGCTGCCTTAGTCTGTTGCAGGTAATGAGTGTCATGGTAATTAACACCAGCTATGTAAATCTGGCTTGACATCTGAAGTTGACTGGTTAATTTTTCTCTTCCATTCCAGAAGCTTCGTGGGACAACAAATGTTTCCCTGCCTTCCAACTTACTTCTGTAACATCCTCATGTGAGTAGTGACCAGGGTGGTTTTGGTGATGACTTTTACGGTTGTATTTGTTTGTGGCACCTGCCCACCATCCTTCTGCTCTGCCTACATGTCCCTTTGTATCCCTGTCCTAGGGCAATGCTCCATTGCCTGCAGAGAAGAGTAAGTGGTCTCTTTAGAAATAGAAATGTTAAGGCTTTTTTGAAATACACAGTGAAGTACATAGGAAAATGTTTATACGAAAAATCATGTTAGCAGCTGCATGTTTTATCAAAGAAAGTATATTCAGAAATGATTATAGAAACACGACAGCACTAAATCTGAATAGTTTGTCACTAATCTTTGCAAAGATACAAAACTGATTAAATAACAAAATTCCCCTGGGGCACCCTGTAACTTCCAGTATACATATGAGCCAGCCTTTTAAAGGCTCCTCTCCTACCCTTATTCTTTTCTACACTTCCTCCATGTGGTCACTCTAAATTGCTGCCAGCTGGCCTATTTGTCGTGTGTGTTTGTGCTGCTTCTAATTTTTGACCTTTCAAAGAGACAGACAAAATCTGTGGTTTATGCAAATCTTTGAATTTGCAGCCAGCCTAATAGTGGGAAGGAAAAATACAGGGAGTTTAAACCGCAGAAGGGGAACAGTTTCTGTTCTTTACTGCCTCACTATTGACCATAGACCCCAGCGTGCCTGGGAAGGGGTTGAAGCCTTGCCTGTTGTGTCTGAAGTTTTTTTACCTCCATGTTGCCTTCTGCCTTTGTTTCAGACATCAGGATAGGTTTTTTCTGGGGTGTTTTCATCCTGACAAATACGATCCATTTTGTTTCTCTGTTTGTCCCAGGGTAGGTTTTGTTTTTTCAGCTGAATGGTTTTGTAGTGTGCTACCTTCATAGAGATAAAAACACTACCAAAAAATTGATTTAAAAAAAGTCAGCATTGTAGAGAAAGAAGAATGAAGCCAGAAGACTGATATATCATCACACTCAACGTACCAGCATGTGAGTATGTGGCAGAATAGTCAGTTAACAGAAAATTATAGTGAAATCGGGTGATAATTCCAGTTTCCCAAGAGTGAAAACACATGCAGTTTATGATGGATAATGAAATGTTATGGGTTTTATGTCTAATACATTAATTCTACAAGTGCTGTAATCCTGAGGTTCCAATCCACCACAATGCTGACATTTATATTGCAAGGAGATGCACAAACATTTATTGAGGATAAAGACTGACAGTGCATTAAAAAAAACCCCAAAAAACCCCAAAAGAGAAAAATCTGAGGGGTTTTAATTCTCTCTTCCCTTCTCTCATTTCATTGTATGAAATATTTACTAATGCCAAAGGGGCTGCTGCTCTAAAGGCTGTTACTCCTTTCACAGTAACCCCAAAAGTTAATTTTATTTTAATTTTTTTTTGTTGTGTGTGTAAGAAAGGGAATATCATATGAATATCATATGTGACATTTTTGTGCTTTTATACAGCTTGGGTTTTATAAGACCAAGTCTTCAGCACTTCTGTTTTGGCCCATCCTGCTCTGTCACACATCTGCATCACCAGGGTTGTTGTGAATCAGACCAAGGTACTGAGCCAGTGTATAAACTGTCTATTTGTCACACAATGAGCCACAAACTGGGACATTTTCCCTTTTGTGCTTTGATGCTGAGTGGTACAGGCCTGGCTCTGAGCTTGAGCTATCATTTTAATCAGGGCCACGTGTTCCTGTTCCATTCCTTGCAGCGCCACAGGTGCTTTCCTCATTGCACAATAAGGCCAAAATATCCAGCAAATAAAAATGTGGGGCTTTTGGCCAGCTGTATTTTGTGAGCCAGGTTAGTAAAAGAGGGCTGGTGGCTGGCTGGAGGTGGAAATGCATAGGCAAGATGTGACAGCACTGATGTGGAGTAGTTTCAGTGTGATGAGGAGGGGCAGGGATGGGGGGCAGGTGGCTGCCTGGGGGTGCACTATTGCCACCCCTTGGGGAAGGGATAGCTCAGGTAATATGTGAAATTACAGACATAGACAATAGCAACACCTAAATACATGGAATTTGACTGAAAGACTGTCCTGGAGACGCTGTATTTAATAAAGCTACATCTGAGATCTTGTTGCCCTTTACTTACTGTAAGCTCTGCTCTAGTTGACTTAATCAGTGAAGATGTGCTGTGGCTAGTGCCCATCCTTACTTTAATTAATGAAGTTTGGATATGGTGATTTGAAAGGTGTTAGGATGGATACAGCTACCCACGTTTCCTTCAGCCTGTTTATTGTGTGGCAGGACCTCTGAATGCCCATCTGCAACAGAGTGGCAAATTCTCAGCAAACTCCACAGCTTTTGGTGCTTGTTCATGTAAATATTTGTCACCATTCACTCATAGATAGCAAAACCTGTGAGCACGATGATCAGCTTTAAGCAGGCACCTGAGGTCTGGTTAATATAAAAGGTGTTTTTAATGTATCTAAAATGAATCTGGCAGCTAACTTTTTTTGCTGAGGAACGATGGGCAGTTTCAGGCAGCCTGAAAGGCTTTGCTGCATATTATTCAACGAGACAAAAAAGGTGCATTTGGAGGTTGTGGGCAGCCCATGGAGCATAACTTCAACAGAGTTTCCTCTTGTGCAGAGCCACTTTTTTCCTTAGTTCATCAGTAATGTCTCTGGGAAGCTTTGACACAGAGGGGAAAACTTGTAGCCTGGTGCTTCCTACCACCATCTGCACTATCCTTGCCAGTGCATCAGAACAATTTATCCGAGTGCTGGGAATCCAGCCACTTCCCAGTGCTTTTGGACTCTTCTGAAGGCTGTTTGAAGAGAAGTAAACAGTTTAGTGAAACATCTTGCAAAGCTTGGACCTCTTCACAATGTACTTCAGACTAGTTCTTCCTAATTCTCCTGGTATTGCCTGGAGGTCTTGGGCACTGACCTTCTGCGAAGAGAGCCCCTGCCTTGTGAAGGGCTGCTGAGCATTCATACCCCTTGCTTTCAGCCCCCTTGCTTCTGACATGGGTGCCTCTCTGAGTGCCTTAGTGCATCCTAATTCTGAACTGTGCATTTCTCTGCTGCCTCCAATGAATAATTTCCCAAATATTGTTGTTGCTGCATAAATATGCAACCACTTGGGGGTCTGCCCCTCCTTTTCCCCTCTTCAGGGCACATACACCTGGGGTTCCCTGATCTTTTCTCCGTCCTTCAGTATCATCTAGCTGTGTCATTTTTGTGGAGGTGTCTTAGAACCTGTTTGGCAATCCATGTTGTTAGGATCCTCAACTCTAACGCCCACTGGTGGATGGACATTCTTGATTTAACCCTTCCTTGCCTGCTATGGGTTTATGCTTTTTTTGCTGTGGATTTTAGAGCTTCTTCACTTGTGTCCTGTAAGATTATGTCAAGGAGATACTTTGAGAAACCAGAGATCCATGCTGAGGGTAGGATGGAGAGTGAAGAAGAGGAGGCATATCCCTGGGGAGGCTGTGAGTCACTTTTGCTGCAGAATCACCTAATGGCAACAGGAGATCTGAGGCCTTCCATGCCTTTTATTCTGCTTTTCTAGGGGTCTGTCCAGGACTTTAAATGATGGCTGATATAGGAGGCTCCCTTTTGCTGCAGCTGATGCATGTGCTGTTAGGCCCATCCTCTGTCACTGAAATAGGATGATGATTTTACCCTCTGTGTTGGCCCAACTTCAGGTGGCCCGACCTTGGCTGGCCTCCAGATAGCTCAGCTGGTTTTTGCAGAATCCCAAGACGTGGAACGAGGTTGTTCAAGTTTGAAGAGTTCCCTTATCTGCTGAGTGTGGCTACAGCAGGGGAAATGGGCCAAGTTATAAAAGTAATTTCTACAAGTTATTGAGTGAAGCATTCTTGACATAGTTAAGCATACAATCTCTGATTACTGCTTTTGTGAAATTAATGCAACTGATGAAAATGAACTATTTTATTCCTTTGCAACATATTTCTGTGTTTTCCCTGTCACTGCCCTTACTGTTTACTGCCACTTTAATACATACCCACTGCTGTTGATGCCATGCAGCTCTTCCCGCTGTGCATTAATCAGAGAGGGTTTTTGAGGCCATGGGGATAGAAGAGAGGGAGAAACAACTTTTGGAGAAACAGACTTATGCAGAGAAGGATCTGCTCTGATATTCTGATATCTCCCAGAGCTTCTTAGAGTTGGAACAGTGACAGCAGGCAGCATTGCAGTCCGCCCCCCAAATGCTGTGTTTAATCACAAATCAGGCTTTAATGTTCAAGTAACAGACAAATACTGAAAAGCCTCATAAGAAATAAAAGCAAGAGGCAGGACTTTAAAAGGGGGGGGAAAAAAGTGCAGCTGGGGAAAATTAATCAGCAGTTCTAGAAGAGTTAAATCTTCAGTGTACGAGGCTTTTGCCAGTAAAAGACACCACATCTGTGCCCTTGAGCTTGCTTAAGCAGTTAATATGTACATGAACTCTTAGTCTTGGGGATCACCCAGGAAAATTGTGTTTCTATGAGTGTTCAAAACACATTTTTTGCAAATATAAAGGCAAGGTCAAGTGGCAGTGAAGTCAGAAGCTGCAGTCTCAGGTCAGACTTCAGTGAAGGTCTTCCAAAGGTGAGTGTGTAACACCATGAATGTATACCTATGTACTCATTGTTTGTGAGTGGTGCCACTGGTTTGAAATTACTCAGGAGTGGGCTTGTACAAGCAGGGCCATTGTTTGAGTATCACAAACCATATATTCTTTACCTGCTTTGTCCATAATAAGCTGTAGCCTTCATCCAAATAGTAGTTTGGAATAAGATTTGGAAACTCTTTATTTTCTTTAAGTTTAGTGGTATCAAAAGAAAGGCAGTAGCTTGAAACTGCAGTTCAGAGATGAAGCATCCAGTTGCTTCATGCTTCCCTCATGCTCTTGGTTCTGCACCTCCATTCCTTGCCTGCTAACCATGAAAAGGAGCCAGCCTCTAAAGACTGTTTCCTGGTCGTGCTTCTCAGTTCCTTGTTTTTGTATTAAAGGCAGTCTGAATAATTTCCTGTACTTTTGATTCTTTTCAAAGCAAAATGCACCAGTGACATTTCTCAATACAATCCCATCTTACCATGCCTCTGCTGTGCTTTGCTCTTGGCCTCCAAGCTACATATATAGAAATCCCCCCAGATTTATTGAGTTGTGGGTTGGGAATGAAGGTGTAGATAGAGGTGTGCTCTGCAGACTGCTAAGGACTCTCAGGAGGCTGCCATCCTCCTGCCCCTGGGCAGTATATAAGCCTCTGTTGGAAGACAGCAGCTTTGCTGGTAAAACCATTTTTGTGAGTGTTCCTGGTGTTTTGGCACTCAGTGTCTTTCAGATTAGCAGAGACCTATTTGCTTAAGTGTATCCTTAGCTCTGTTAGACCGAGTTGGGGGTGCTGTAGGTAGCTGTAGAGGTAGGATGGCAAGTAGGTTTGGCAGCCAGTGTGGAAGGAGGAAGATGCAGCTGTCACAGTCATGGGTATTAGTTGACTGTTTCAAACCTTTCCCCAAGCTGTGAGGAGGGTTCAAGGCAGTGTACCTGAGTGGACCCAACACTGATAAAAGGCTGTCTCTTCTTGATGTGGGTTTTGCTGTCTATGCTAGGCATGGTCCTGGGCATTTGACTGGTTGATGATTATTTGTGAAGATGCTCCTGAGCCTTGGGTCAATGAGTCAGAGTTGTTCAGGTGCAAAGGTCAACTGTAGGGGTCAACTTCAACTCTATGCCAGAAAGAGGCCAGCTTAGGACCAGATTTGGTTGTTCAGGCCTTTTTTGAAAGCAGCTCTTGAAAACCTCCAAGGACAGAGCCTGCACACCCTCTCTGGAAAACATGATTCCACATCACTTTTTTCCTCTCACTTCACTTTTTTCATCTCGCTTCACTTTTTTTTTTCATCTTGAGCATCTGCATGGTGAAGATCTCTGTGTATTCACTTCACGACCTCTGTAACATGGTGTACCCAGACTTGGCATTGGTACCACCAATATGGGTGCTTGAGAAGTGGCTGTAGGTGGATAGAAACTATGCCTTCAAAATAAAGGTTTGTTCACTGTGAGGAGCTCAGCACTGGCAAGCAGGTAGATAGCAATAGAGGAGGCACTGAGTCATGGCAATGAATGAAGGGAGTATAAATAGGAAAAGTAGAAAAAAACATCCTTTCTGATAAAATTTTGTTTGTCTTTCAATTTAAAAACTCAATGTAGTTTTTTAAAAGGCAAAAAAAAAAAAAAAAAAAAAAAAGACCTAAAATAGCTAGAACCAGTTAATGTGAAAAGGCAGGGCACTAAAACATAAAGCAGAGTCATATGTCCTTCAGTCTCTCTAATATCTCTGGGGAATGACAAGTCTGGCTGTGCCTTACCTGCCAGCTGCAGCGTTTATAACCTCAACTCATCCTCTGAAAATCAGTGTTGGTAGCTTTGCTATGCTACTGCGGTCTTCTCCTTCAGTACCAAAGGTCATTGTGGGAGTGAGGGAGCAAGGACACTTGGTAGCCCATTTGCTCCAGTGAAAGGTGACGGATGCACAGGAAAGCACTGCCCAGACAGAAGAATTACTGGAAGTGTGCTCCCTGTTGTGCCAGTGGAGTCAGGAGATGTTCACTGTATGATAGTCCCGAGCTCTATGGCTTTGAAGAGGTTTCTTCATGAGGTGCCTCCTCTGGGATGAGTGAGAGGGACTGAGCCATTGAACAAACCATGGGCTGTGGTATTGGGCTTCTTCTGAGAGCGAAGGAAGAGGCTGTGTCTTCGTCTTGTGTCTTGTGCTATTGTAAGTTGGAATTTATCCCTAGAGTGAAAGGAGTCATGCCAGTGCCAGGTAATGTGGGTTCAGTCAGCCCTGAATTCAGGTCCTGAGCTCATGGCTGTGAGTGGATTTGACCCTAGTGGCAAGGAAATGGAAAATGCTGCCGGGGCCAGTTTGTGGAGATGCACAGGGCTAGGTGCCAGGGGAACTTTAGGTTAGATATTAGAAAGAATTTCTTTACGGAGAGGGTGATCAAGCATTGGAATGGGCTGCCCAGGGAAGTAGTGGATTCTCCATCCCTGGAGATATTTAAAAAGAGACTGGATGTGGCACTCAGTGCCATGGTCTAGCAACCGCAACGGTGGTTCAAGGGTTGGACTTGATGATCTCTGAGGTCCCTTCCAACCCAGCCAATTCTATGATTCGATGATTCGATGATTCTATGATGATAACCCAGCAGGCCCTGCTGGTGGCCCTAGAAGAGGTCTGGAGAGAGGAGCAGCATGGTTGATGGTCTGATGGTATGGGAGATGTAACCAGACAGCTCTCAGTTCTTTCTTCCCCTTTGATGTCTCATCCTGGAGAAGCTGTGCACTTGGTCGAGGCAGAGGATCCATCTGCCCAAACTGCCTTTTTTTTTTTTCAGCAAGGCAGATTTTTACCCCAGCAAGCCACTGTGCTGCCCTGAGCACCAGTATGTGCCAGCAGGGGAGTGTATGGCTGTAGGGTGAGATTTCTCCTTAAGGCAGCAGCATTGGCTTTGGTAGGTTTAAGCCAACTGTCTCACCATGCTTTTTTCAAGTATTGCTGGGCTTTAATTTTCCGTCTTGTCACTGTTGGCATAAAAACATAGATGGCAGATCAGGTGCTCTGGCGAACTTATCAGGATTGTGTTTTGAGTCAGGTTTTCACTCTGGGTGATCAGATTGTGCCCAGGTGAGGTGTTAGTGACAGGGGACCAGGGCACCAGGGCACCAGTTGTAATCCTGCCTCTGCTCAAGGTCTGGCTCTGAGGGAACAGGGAACACTGGTGCTCTCCGCTTGGTTGTGCAGAAGATGGGGATAATGCTTACCTTACAGGGGCATTGTGAAAGTTAATTTGGTAGTTATTTATAAGGCACACCAGAGTACTGTTTCAGTTCTACACAGTGTTATGATAACATCTAATTAGTAATTCCTTATGATGCTTTTTTTTTTTTTTTTTTTTTTTTTTTCCTGCTATAAATATTGGCCTAATACAAGGAAAGCTCTGCCTGTGCTAGTCATCTCAGTGACTCAGAGGGAATAAGCAAACTGAATTTAGTTTGTCAATTGTCTCTCTTTCCCCCCCATCTCCTCCTCCTATGCCATCTTAGCCATGAAAAAAACATCCCCTTTGGCAACCTGCTGCTTGGATGGTGACCATCATTGGGACTTCTGGAGAAGTCATTCCTCAAAGGAAATGTCAGCCCTCAGGCAACCTACTTGCTTTTCCTGGGCTTTCCCATCCTTTTCCAGCCTTGTGGCTCTGGGCCCTTTCTTGAAGGACTTGGGCTGGCTGGGGAGTGGCAGGAGGGCAAGGGGGAGCTGCTACAGGAAGATCTCTACCCTCCCTTTCAGTGGGATGTGAACCAAGAGCTGAGATGAAAGGATGCAGGATTTTCTGTCTTCTCTAAGCTTTTTTTGTTTCTTCCTTCCTTTGTGTGTGTTTGCATCACATATTGTGCTGCTGCATTTCATGCTGTAAGCAGCATTTTGTCTTTGCTTTGGCCAGAGCTGTTACGAGTTTTCATATGGGAGTGTGTTGTTTTTCTTGCTCAAAATAAATAATGCTCAGAGACCTATGCATCACACACTGCTAGTTTTTTTAAGTGTCTTCGGGGTCTTTTGAAGGTGTGAATATCTTTATTACTTCAATACAGTGAGTCCAAAAGCTTGTGATACCTATTTTTAGCATTGAAAAATTTTGACAGCTAATGTAAAACTACCATATCCGTCATTTGACAGCATCATCACCAGCATACAGCTTGTCACTCTCATTTTGAGCTGATATTTCCAACAAAATTATTGGCAGGGATGTGGTGGAAACGTGTCAGAATGCAGCATGAAAATGACAGCAGCTATCGCCTAGTTTCAGAGAAGTTAGAGGGGCTGTTTGGTTTAGAGATCTTGAATAAAATGTTCCTTCTGGAGCCTCCTCTGAAAAAAAGGAAATGGTCCCTGTTTCGTTAAGCTTTGGCTTATTGTTTCACCAGGCAGGAGTTGTGGTTAAGGACCAAATGGGCTTGCGGGTGATGCTGCAAGGCTTGTGCAATGCAGGGACTCCCACTGGTACCCACTTCCTCAGTCGAATGGAGCTGTGTTGAAGCTACTGCACGCAGCCAGACAGCACCAGGTACCCTATAAAACCATCCCAGTGTTTAGAAGGTGCAGAATTCTGCTCATGGCAACTTCAGGTACGTGTGTGTGTGTGTCTGCTTGTGTGTGTGTCCAGAAGAGCCTTCACCATTGCGGGTGTTTTCTTGAGGCTAGGTGACTAGAAGCAGGCCTTTTCTATAGATATTAATCCTGTGTACACAGAGGTTTGTATTTTACCTGCATGCACCTGGAGTGTCTCAGTAAAGAGGAAGAATCCCATCTGTACCTGTGAATTTTTGTGGGCTGGATGTCTGTGAGCAAAGCGCCTGCGTACACCCTGCAAAGTCCGTGTGAGAACTGCCAGCCACAAGCAGCCTGATGAGATGCAAACTTTAAATTTAAGCTTTTACTTGGTCCAGAGGTGGTTTATGCTTTTTGTCGTTTGTCTGGGTTTGGCAGGCAAGGGTGCTGGCTCATGGCCAGCATCCACTCCCTGTAGCTCATTAGAAACATTTTTCAAGTAGCCTTGCAGTGTAACAGGGGGGATCAGTTTTCCCAGGAGCTGGTATATCTGCTGACCTCTCCAAAGGGAAAAAACCAACCCTGTAGTTCGTTACCTTACTTTTGTAGAGGCTGAAAGGGAACTATTTGTGGCTGAACAATACCTGCCTTTCACAGCTCCCATCTTAATCTTAAATAGAAACATGAGGCTGAGAAAGTCTTTATGATAACAAGGAGTATGGATGCATCCAATCTAGTGTAATTTTTCATGGTGTTCACATTCTTTAATTGCCAAGGGTTGGTTTTCAGGTTTTTATTGAACAAAGTGAAGGCAGGCAGTGTTAAATGTCAATTTGAGGGGGTAGCAGTGATTGTGATTTTGGTGTGGTGGTTTTCCACCAGTGCCCTCTTGTGAGCTTATGCATCATGGGGATCTAGTTTGAAATCCAAGGCTTTTTTTAAAAAAAAGCAAAAAGCCACAATCTAAGATTACTTTCTTTCTCAGTTTATGTTTGAATATAAGATGGCTTGAGCCAAAATATGCCCCCACCTACCCACCCTTTGCTTTAGCAGTATTAGTAGTCACAGTCTGTCCTGCCATATGCACAGGAAGAAGTGTGGGTGTTGCTTCCAGGGAAGGGGGGTCACCAGGGTGAAATCCAGTGCATGGCTTGGGACACATCATCCACTGTGATGTGCAAGATCTGGCTTGAACTTTGCAGCCCAGGTCACACTTATAGGGCTGAAGTTTACAGTGCTGTGTGAAAAAGAAACATGCTGTCACAGTAATATGGGCTGGGGTGCCTATGTGTGCCACCAGATTAGTCTGTAGTTACAGGAAATTTGCAGTAGCACCAAAACTGGTGTTGAGCATCAGCACCTTGGTGTTCCCCTGGTGTCATTCTTGGCAGATGATAGGTGCCTGCTGGGCTCTAGGTCATGTCCTGAAACAGGCTTGACCAAAGGAGGTAATAACCATGGTGGCTGGGACCACTGGAGTCTCTACCATGGCTATAAGGATTTGAAGAAAGCCCTGTGTGGCTCCAGTTGTCTGGAGGATGGAGACAAGATGCTTCTCCAAGGCCATCTGTTTGAACAGGTGGAAAATAAGACAGATACAATCATGGTTTTTTGAAGCACCTTTGCTTAGTAGAGACACCTGTAGTTAAAGAGATACGGTCTGCATAGCCCTGTGCAAGCACAGCTGATGCTCTTCATATCTTACCTTGCTGCTGTTCTCAGGGTGAATCACTGCTGAAGTGACTCCCAACCATTTTTCTGCCCAACGTGATAAGCCATTGTTACAATTATATTAACTTGTGTGCTAATTAGCAGGTGTGCCAGGGTGTGAGCAGCTCGGGGACGGGGATGTTAATTAGGGTTGATAAATATACCTTTACTGAGGATACAGTCTTGGCTTATGTCTGATGGGAGTCCCTCTCCCCTCCTTCCACCACTGAGGAGTTACTGCTCTGCAGTGTTGAGGGGACCTTTCTCCTCCAGGCTCTGTGGTGGGGTCTGCATCTGAACTGGATATTTGGAATAGCCTATGGACTCCTTGGAGGGTTGCTGGGACTTCTCTTTCTAATGCTGGAAGATAATTACTTTTCCCAGCGGTGTCATCTTTATTCAGCTGAGAAGGGGAGGGTAAATGTGTGATCTTGTCCAGCTGCAGGGGTTCGCTGATGACCACTTCTGGAAGTCCCTGGAGGCAACATGCCCTCCAGTGATCCAGCTCAGCAGCTGGTCTGGTTGTCTCCAGCTCGTTTTGGGCAGAAGTTGTCTGAAAACAGGTTTTGGTAGATCTTCACTAATTGCTTAGCAGAGGAGAGCATTAAGATTTATACAAGTTGGCTCACACGTCTTCAGAGAAAGCCCACATCAAAAGAGGTGTATCCAAATGTGGCAGCCAAGCTGGGGTGATGGGGCCAGGGCCTGGAAATGCCTGTTCTCCTGCAGCGGGCAGGCGTGAGCTGACAAGCCATGGCACTGCCTGGGAGGGCTCTCAGTGAGGCTGTTGTCAGCTGGCTGCTCCACTCCATCTCCAAACATCCAGGGCCACCTGATCGCTCCATTCGGACCCTGATGGGTGTCTTGCTCCAGCCAGGCTTCTGTGCAGGCCCATCATCTCATTTCTCAGCACAGCTTTGGAGGAGAGCAGGTTTGACACAGCCAGGGAGAAGTCTTCCCATGCCTCTCCCTCTGTCCTCTTCTGAGGACCGCAGCAACCACCAGATCGATCAAATCAAGTGGTGTATCTACAAAAAACCTGGATCTTAGCTACATGATAACACCTACAGTTCTTCTGTGCACCTCTCTCCATATATCAGTCTTGCTATTTATTACTTGCTGTTTCTCATTTGAGTGCTATGGGTCATGACAGGAACAGGAAATCACTGCTTGTCTTTTTTTCATCTGCACTGATTTAATATCCACTGGTGTTGAGACTGATCTGGGACTCGCTGACTTAGGACTTGGTTGACTGAAGCTTTCTGAAAGTAGCTATTAAAGGGAGGGTGGGCACGTATATTTCATGTTTTGATGGGAGTCCCGGCCTTGCCAGGGATTTGCTATAGGTAACAGCAAGCTGGCAGGCAAAGATGCCACAAACTGCTGTGACAGATACAAATTGACCTAACTCTGACAGCAAAAGGGTGTGTCTCCTTGAAGTCCTCTAAAGCTGAAAAAACTCTTCAGACAATCACTTGCGATCTGTTGTAGTAAGCATATGTGTTCCTCCTTTAGGACTGGAGTGTAATTGCTTTGTATCTCCGGGAGCCTGCGTATAGGTACACACGCCGGATTCTGCGTAATGGCGGAGCCATTTTGATGGCAGTGATTAAGGATGGGTGGCAGTGGAGCTCTGAACGTGGCTCTGCCTGTCGGGCTGTTTGAATGGGCTGCAGGTGGTGAGTGCTGGCTGTGCCCGAGTGAACCCCAAGGCAGGTAGCAGCAGCCCCAGTCTCCTTCTGAGTCACTCATGGCTTGCTGAACCTGCTTGCCTGCTCAGGGTTTGCTACTTACCGGTGCTGAAAACTTCTGGAGGAGGAGGCAGTCGATTCCCCTGGGCTTTCTCCCGTTTGTTTTTCCTGCCTGGTCCACAAATAGAAGCTGTTGGTTGTGCTCAGTCAGTGTTCAAATTATTCGTAAGGCTAAGGATTGATTGTTTTGGTGACTTCTAATCCAAATGGTGTGTCTGGTCCCATCCTTCCTTCATTCCTTTTGGAGAACTCTGCTGCTTATCAGGAGTGCCTTGTGGTCATGGGGGGACCTGGTGCTTTCTAAGCGTGGGCAGATATATCTGAGACATCTGATGCTGCAAGTACGTAGATGTAAAGTTGAGCCAAGGCTGCTGTTTGAAGTGGGCTAAAGCTGACTGCTGTACCAGGAAACTCAGCTTGTGCATCTCTTTCTCATAATGGGCTGTGTAAGAGTGATAGTGCCACATCAAATCACTTCTCCAAGTATCTTGTTTCTGGCTGGCCCAAAATAGAGTCATCTCCTCCCATCCTTTCTTCCAGCATCCGTAGCACCCGGGCATGTGAAGCCCCACAAACTCACTGCAACTGTTTAATCACTGTGGTTGCTCAAACGTGTGCATAGTCCTGTGGGAGAACTGGGCTCCTGTACATACCTTTAGCTATTTTATTTCTTTTTTGCTTTTCCTGATTATTTTGTCCTTTTCCCAATTTGTGGTCATTGCTAGGCTGCAGAGGGCAGAACTGCAAGAATATGGTTATCATTTAATACTCTGTATTTTTGAAGTATCGTGCAGAGTTGTAAATCTGTTAATTAATTTGATTTCTGTTTGTAAAAATAGTTACTGTGTTGTCCTACTCTATTATGAGAATAGTTTTGTAATAGTTTTTCTTCTCTGATATAAATGGTGTGGAGTCAAGGTAGGAGTCAAGGCATGGAAAGTCGGAAGATAAAACACATCTGGTTTAGGTTTTGTATTGGTATTTCTTATTTATAGCAACCATTAAACAGCCCTAGTCTTGAAGATGTTACTGCTCAAATTCTAATCCACGGGAAGTTATGTTGTAGTGAAGTAAGTAAAACCAGATCCATGAGTAATTTTTAAATCTCTGTATTTCCTGATTCTCCAAACACTTTTGCACCTGTGAATGGCTTAGTGGGAGGCAATTGTCAGTGTGTTTTGAACATGTATTCTCTTACAAAAGCACTGCCCAGACACATACCCAGGGAGAAATCCTCTGGGTTGGAAGGAAGTCAAGGACTGGCTAAAGGTGCAGAGTAGGTCAGAAGTTTTTTTATGTCTTACTGGTGAATTGCTTCCTGAAAATGCGATTAAATGCCAAAGAGAGTTTAGGACTGTGAGGAAGGGGTTCATGTGTAGCTGATGTGCAAATCACCTCTGTGTGTTGACTGGCTATTTTAGTTCTTGGCTCTTCTTACACCACACCAGGCTGGTGTGTTAAAGTCAACCTGGAGGGGTGTCCTTAGGAATTTGGGAGCCAGCGGGCTGAATGGCAGTTCATCTGAAGCCTGTGATGGGAGGAATTAATCAGGAGAGGGAGGGACGGAAGGAGGGAGGGATGGCAAAAGCCCAAACCTTCAAACACACCCAATTGACCCATCTCATCTTAGCATGAAACTTAATGAGTTACACCCACTCTGAAGCAGAAGAGGAATGAAACACTGGTGCTTCCTCCTTTCTGTTACAGGCAGCCGGGGCTTGGGAAGTATAACAGGCAAAGATGTTTGTGCTGTTGATGGTGAGCGGTAAGCTGCTTCACGAATGAGCTTAAGTTTTGCTTGCATTGTGTGTGGGAATGAGAGCAGCTGAAGCTCAGCTAAAGCTGGGAAAATGTGCTTGTGATGTGTAGCATCACCATGTTGTTGAAGATGCTGTGTGTCCAGGAAGCCCTCTAAGGCTTTATTCTCCTAACCTCTGTGTTTCCCTAGTGTGGATGGGGATGTTGCTTGCTCTGAGCTGTATTTAATCAGGTCCTCAAGTTTTGTTTGCTTTTGCAGGGTTTGTGCTGCTCAGTGATAGTAGAAGCACAGTGGGTTTTGTTGCAGACACCAAAAACTCCGACTGATTGAATGTGTGCTGGGGACTTAGTAGCTAAATTCCCAAGGAGAGAAAATGTAGTATCATGTTACTTATTAACGATGCTTCCCTTCTCCAGCTGTCTGGCTTTATTTTCAGTAATTACAGGTTGCTGTGCTCTTTAATCGTTGAAAATAAGCCCCACGAAAGGTTTCAACTTGAATTGAGCTCTGTTAGGTGTTTCTGTGAGTTGGGGAATGCTGAAATGCTATGAAGGGCAATGCTGCCATCGTTTTCAAGAAGGGTGGTAGGACCGGGTTTGGTGGGGTCTTGCAGTTGCCAAAGATCTGATACCTCTGTAGAAGCACAGGCTGGGGGGGAAGCTTTTCTGTATCAGGTTGCTCATTTTTCCCCTAGTTACTTCTGTGATTGCTTACCAAGTTATTTTATATACAGGTTACTATCTTTAAATCTAAATTGCCTAATTCTTGGGTCGGTGACAGGAAATGTGAGTACAGAGCCCTGGCCCTGCAATTACTGTGACTAAGCATTAGGGCTAATAACCAAGCCGGCAGCATTGTGTCCCAGCCCTGATCTTCCCCAGGCTGCTGTCAAAGGGCTGGCTTGCCATCCTCTCTCCCAGCTCACCATCCTGACCTGTTGTCTTCCAGGCTGCTGGAGAAATGTTGGATATGACTTCTGTTTCCTGAGGGGCATGGGCTTTCTTTCCCACGGGTAGCGTTCAGACCTGATTCAGAGCTGCTCTGCAACCTGTCAGCCATGAGTAATCCTCCTGTGCAGAGGCAAAGTATAATGTGAACCTTTTCTTTGGGAATTAAGTCACGGTGTAGCTATTGGAAATGTTAGTGCTTTAATAATTTTGTTTAATATAGCAGAAACCCATTGTCAAGGCAGCTATTAATTCCTTTGATGCCATTTTCATATTGCGGGAGTGATTTAAATTTTCACATGTGATTAGTGCAGAGGAACGAAAGAAGCAGGTTTTGTAGGTGTCGGTGGGCTGCTTGGTTTTCCCCAATCCTTTTGGAGTTAAAAGTGATCTGTGCATTACAAAAAATGTGTGGAAAATTGCTGTGTTAATCATAGCAAACAGAGCTAAGGAATCAAGTGGTGAAGTGTGACGTGCCTGGTTATGTTTCCTAGGGGAACTTGCTCTTTAAAGGGTGCACTTCTGCTTTTAAGAGAGGCAGAAAGAATTCATTTTTCCAGAATGCCTGTCAGAAAAAAATCTGCCAAACCACAAATTTGCATTGTTTAAGGATTTGCTTGAGCTTTATGCTTTTGCCCTGGGAAATCAGTGGTAGGATTCCTGCTGGCATCTGTGGTGTAGGGAAGGCATTGGTTTTGCACCACTGTAGCAGTAGAAGCAAACCTCTTAGACATTGGTCTTTAGAGCAAACTTCTTTATCTTTAAATGAAGTTATACATTAAAGCTTGTGTTGTAGGTAATGGCTGTCTGAAGATGAACCCTGAGGAAAATACAGATAGTTTCCTGCAGGGTGAGTGACCTGGACTGGCCCACCATGGGGTCCAGAGAATTCCTGGGCATCCTTCCAGAACCTGGAGCAGGAGCAGGATTCAGGGGCAGAAATGGGAGCTCCCTGCTTGAGATAACAGATTGGCTTTGGTCTAAGGTTTGGACTTCCAGTGTGTGTGAAGGCCTTGTGGCATATGGCAGCAGTGGGCCCTTTATGGCTTCCACTTCACTTTGAGTCTGATTAGTTAGGTGGTGCTGGTCTTTTGCCATACTGTGAGGATTAATAGTGCAAAAAAAAGAGAAGGGGTCTTGTGGGGGTGGGGTGGTAAGAAAAAAAAGTCACCAGGAAATAATACCAGCTACTAAACAATTTATTAAAAAAAGAGAAATCCAATGTGAGAGTAGTGGTGGCGTCAAATCTGTAAGAGTTCAGCAAGAAAGAGGACAACTCTCTACTAATGTCTTTCTCAGTTTTATTTTGATAAACTGGTGACTGTGTGGTGTGTTCCAGGGAGTTTTATGGCCCAGTAATCCATCTCTGGATGAGGAGAATACATTATTTATAGATTAGAGTGTTTTAACATCCTAGCATGAGGTTGTTTAAGGAGGTCAGAATACAGAGCAGTGGAAATGGGATTAGCCCAGCTGTGCTGCATACAGTGCAGAAGTAGGGAAAAAAATGGAAATCATTGTGTAGATATTTTTATTATTATTGTGCCTTGCAAGACATAGGTCACATAAGATTTAGGCGTTTCTAGAACTAGAGTGTAGTTTTTCTTCTTATTGGTTGCGACATCTCAGATTTTAATTGAACTGTAAATACATGAAGATCTGTTTTCCCTGGCTCAGCACGCTTGCTCCCTGCCGCTTGTTTGCTTTCTCCATGGGATGATATTGAAGGACACGAGGAAGGGGGAGCTTTTGTGGTAAGTAACAAATCCCTTTTCCTCCCAGGGGGTTTTTTGTTCCCTTGGGTGAAGCCTCCCTCTGTGCTCAGCTCCGTGCTCAGGTCCTGGAAATGCAGCCCCACGGGCCGGTGCTGCGGCTGGTGCGAGAGGCTGGAGGTGAAATGAGTAGTTGGTTGATTCACTGCAGTGTGCTTTTAGTGTAATTGCTTTCTGAGACTTCCAATTAGGCTCTCAATAAGAGTTGGAAGGTGATGTTCTCAGGTAGCTTAAAAGCCCTCCTAAAGCAAAGCAAATGAATGATCTCAGAGGTGTAGCAGGATGCTGGTTAGGCAGTGCGTGTGTCTGGGTGCGTGCAGGCTGAGGGGTCCCAGGTCACTGTGGTCCTGTGAAGGATCTCTGTGCCCAGCCCTTGCCTTGGTGCAAAGGCAGCCATCACAGGGAGCTCTGTGGTCTCGCTGCCAGCAGCACCCACAGCAGTTCCCACTCTCGCTCACTGCCTTTGGGGGTCTTCCCTGCAGCTGTATTTGGGGTGGCAGATTGGAGTTTAGCTCATGTGACACCAGCAGTGGTTTACCTCTTGCATTTTCTAGGGTTGCCTAGAGTTGGTGTAGATTACACAGCAATTAAGAGCTCAAACTCACAATAATGTTAGCGGAGTTTAACAAATTGCCAAGTGTTAGTTGGGCTGCAGGAGCTGTGTACATGCTGTCAGGAGGAGTACAGCAAGTGTGCTGTGGTGCAGTTCCACCAAGCTATAAAATAAATTGCATTACCTTGCATTGCCATAGGTGTACCTGAGTTACTGAGCAGTACCTGTCCTGAATTAATGAGCAGTACCTCTGTGAGCTGACTTGGGCCTGACCACAAATCACCTTGCAGACGTACATACTGCTGCAATGGCATGAATGTTTGCAAGCAGGGACAGGAATGTTTTGGGTCTGTCAAAAGATGAGGCCTGTGGATTACTTGTGGACATAGGAATGTGTAAGATACTGTGTAGGTGTCCCCTCCTGCAGAGGGGAGGGGATAGAGGTGGTGCTGGTGGGTGGCCATGGTGGTGGGAACGCTTTTGTTTGTTTGTGAAGATGCAGGAAAAAATATTTCTTGTGAAAAATTGCTCTGTGTTTCTATTTCTGTTTTTCCTTCCAATCAATTTGGACCTGGTGGGCTTGGTTTCATATAATTAATGTAAGAAAAAGCCTCACTTCTTGAAGGAATTTTATATTGGATAGTAAGAGCAGAAACATCTTGCATGGTACTGTATGAGACAGTGGGGTTTTTGTATTTATCAATACTTGCAGTGCTAGTGCTGTTGCACAGATATATTTTAGCTTATGGGGATGGTGATAAGGAACTGCACAGCTACCTGAAGGGCAGGCAGGGGCTGGGGGACCAAGGCAGCTGCCTGGCAGAGATGGCTAGTCCTCTTGCTTCACAGAGCCAAAGCTGTGTGTACTAGGAAATGTCTCTTTCAGGTGATGTTGGAGCTCTTGGGGCAGTTGTCCTGGGTGCTGGGGGTGACTGAAGATAAGGTCCTCAGAAGCAGGTAGCATAGGGCACTGGGACAGAGTCATAGCTGTAGATGGATGAGTCAGGGAGTTTCTCACATCTCATCTATAGCACTTTGTTGGAAGCTGAAAGCGATGCTTGGGAGCCTGCAAAATAGAAGAGGTGGGAGGGGAGAAAGGGAAGCATGTGGATTTTGCACTGATACCTGCCTCCACCATTTCTAGAGGATGCACCCTTGTGTTGGTCTCTCTTTTCATACACTGTGTTGCTGTGTGGCTGCTGAGAATACCCTAGCAGCAGCTGGGCTTTGGGTGAGAGGGGGCTTCACAGCTCACATTAGAAACTGCTGTAGCAAACTCTGGAAACCTGATTAGGTGACTTTCCCAGGTGAGCAAACAGTGCTCTGTGTTGCTGCAGCCAGAGTCTCTCTAATCCTCAGCTTGGAGAGAAAACAAATAAGCCTTTTGCTGTCTGCTTCCCAGCTGAAAATGGCTTTGTTATTCATTTGCATTAACTTGGGTGGGGAAGGTATATTCAGAGTGTGCTCCAGGCCCTCAGACATTGAAATGGAGACAAAGACTCCCCATTGCGCAAGGCCACCCCAGGAACAGAGGTGGGAAGCTGCTGGGAGCAGCTGCCTCACAGCCCCCAGGCAGGAAAGGGGACCAAATCCTGGTGAGGGAAGGAGGGGTTTTGATCAAGGTCTAGGATGTGCAGGAGAAGGAGTATTTTAATAGTTAGCCAGAAAACAAATTTCACTTGAGCTTAATAGGCACGCTTCTTACACGTTAACCCATGCACCTAGCTGGAAGGAGCTGAAATTATGTATACCATGATAACAGCCTGCATGGGACCACGCTAAATATTGCCAAAACCCCCAAATCCAGAGTGTTGAAGGACATTGTGTGGTATCAGCTTTCCAATCTGGAATTAGTAAACATGAGCGATCAATCTGAGTCTTAAAAAAGTCAGCTGTATGACTGCTGCTTGCCAGCTCCCTGCCTGTGGCAAGTGTCTGAGAACATGGGTTTTGGGTTATCCCAGTCATGGGAAAGCTGTGTCTTGATGCTGAAGTCTCGTCTCCAAACGGATCAGATGTGTCCTCACTCGTGCTCTGGTTCTGCATGAGTGCCATCAAAGCCTGGAAGACGCAAACAGAGGTTGTCTGCTGCTTCTTGGCTGCAGGGAGGCTCCTCACCTCCGTTTCTGAGTCACTTCCCACCTCCTCTGGTGGAGGGAGACCCACTTGTGAGGCCCCTCAGCAGCCAAGGATGCTGTGGCACAACATGAGGTGGGTGAAGGAAACCCTGCCAAAGCATTAACTGCTCCCAGGCTTCCTGGGATGGGGGGCATTATTAAGTGATCGCTGCAGGTTTATTCAGGGAATTAAAGTAGTTACAGGAAACCTTTGCCAAACATCTGATGACTTTCACTGTAAGTGATGTATAATACATGCCAAAGGTTATTTTGGTTAAAAATGAGTAATAAGAGCTTTTTTCGACAGTAACAAAGGAGCCTTTTTTTTTCCTTTTTCAAAATGGCAACAATGAAAATGCTTTTGTATATTTTTTTCCTTAAGTGGGAGGGAGGTTATATTTTTGTTGATTTATATGGCATTGTAGAGTCAGTTAGTGAGGTGCTGTTGTAAGAGGTGCAAGCATAGACAGCAAGCATCAGAAATGCACATAGCCTTGGTGAAAGACTTGAGGCACAATACAGGAATCAGTTCAGTTAAAAGTTGCAGAATGAAACTTATGACAAAAAAAGCCAGTGGGATTAATTTCCTCACTGCTTTTATGGTTTTATCCTTACTGCTTTTCTTGGTAATCTTTTTCTGGGAAGCACTTATTTGTGTGTGTACTTTGTTATGGAATGAAAAATCACTGTAATTTACCAGCCTGTTTTTTTTTTAAATTTGGAAAGTCTGATGTGCTCCTTCAAGCTGTCATTCCTGGAGGCATAGGAATGAATATATGACATTTCAATTTCTGTTTACTGTTTAAAGCAGGTCTTTATGCTTTATGTGTTACCTGAGCATACCCTCAAGTTTGGACTTTGTTTTTTTTAAAAGAGAGATGAGAAGGAACAGGAGAGCTTTGAGGAGGAAGTAGATGGAGTCAGTTGATTTGGGCACTTGGACTTGCTAAATCTGTGTTTATATTCACACGTGTTTAATATGTTTATATTCAGAGCTTTTGTAAAAATATTCAGAGCTTTATGCAGACTTTGGACCCATTGGCAATGTCCCTGGGAGCCCCTAGCCCTTCCTTGGCTGCAGAGCAAGCTGTGTCTGCTGGCCAGATGCCTTTCAGCAGAAGTTCACCTTTTGCAGCAGAGGCTTGGGGCCAGCAGTGGGCAAAGTTGCACATCCACATAGGTACTCAGAGATCTGGAGGCTGTATTTCAAAATATCATTAAGTGATGTCGGGAATAAGCAGAACACAGCTGTCCAGGAGCATGAGAAAACCGCAGTACCTACCACAGTCAGCTTTTGATTTATGCTTCCAAACAAGAAAAAAGAAAGAAGTCAAGGGGTTTTTGGGAGCATGGCTTTCAGAGTGGAAACTTCTGCAGGGCTGGAGTTGGTGTGTTTGGGAGAAGAGGGCAGGACTACTGGGAAACAGAGGCTTGGTGGTTACAGTCTACCTGTGGCCTTGATGTGCCCATGGGGCTTCACAGTCAACAAAAACCCCCTGATGTTTCTGAGGAGCTTACAGCTGTCCTTATTGGGATCTTCTTTTCCAGAGAATGGCATAAAAGAGCAGGGAGAACCTAGCAGTGAACAGACTGTAGGGAAGGGCAAGGATTTGGGACAGGATGGGGCTGGAGAGATAGAAATATGGACTGGTGTCTCTGAATCAGGAATATTGGCCAGTGCTGCAGGGGCACGAGTCTCATCATGTGTGCATTGGTGAGTCCTCCTGATAAGCAGGAGGCTGAGCCTCCTTACTCCTGGTCTCCTTTGTCAGATGGTGTGGACTCGTTCTCCCGAAGTATTGGGTGGAAGGGCAGCTTGGACTGCCCCGTTGCACAAAGCAGGGTATAGCTTCCCCTGCCAGCAACAAATAAATGGTAATGAAATAATAGGTGAGCCTGAGTCTATGACAACATGGAAAACAACTACAGCTTTGCATGAACTCCTGGACCAAGGTTCACATATCCTTGTGTGACTGTGAAGCAGCTGCCAGCCCCAGGTTTCAGTCTACACTTGAGTGTAAATACAGCGGGGTCTATGACAACTTCTCAGGAAGTGATTGGGGTAGATGATGTCTCAGATGAAAAACATTGTAAGAGGACATGGTCCTTGTGGGTGTAAACCACTGATATAACAGCTTGTAAAATGTATAGGAAGTATGCCAGTGGAGTATGCTATTTTTGCATAATTCAGCAATGTAGAATATCTGAGAAATGTTTTTAGAGAATGTAAACAGTGAAGTGCTCTAACAAATGCTTCTTGAAGTTTGTTTGTTTGCTGTCGATTTCGAATGTGCAGGGGGGAAAAAAGTTGGTGTCTTTGAAGGTTAATTGGAGGAGCCCAGTAAAACCACAGCTCCCAGACAGTGAGTGGTCAGGCAGACAGAACTGCAAAATAGGTCTATTGAGAGAAAAAATTAACGTCTTCTGTATTAAAATGTACAGAGTTATAGAGATGACATGATAATAAAAGGCTGAGGACAGTGTAGTATGTGGTTGATGTAGAGTAGCAAAGAGCTATGAAGTTGCTATCCAGGGATGACATTTTGTTCCTCAGAGACTAGTTTACTTCTGGAGGTGCCAGTGGAGGCTGTTGTTAGCTCAAATTTTGAGGGTTGCTTTTCAATTGTAGTCTTGTTTGTGGGGGGGAGGGGAATTAAGCCTTGTGCTCATGAGACATGCATGTAACACTAACTTAAATACACTGAGTCAGGTTATACAAGTAAACCTTCAGGTTCCTGATCTCTATTCAAGGTTTTGCTGCATTCCTGCCTCTTCTTTCTTCACCAAAATTTTTACTTTCAAGTCTGTTTCAGTGTTGATTTGCTGGAGAGATAAAGAAGGTTGTCTGCTTCTAGCAGGGTGTCTGTTCTGGTGGTTGGACTAGGAGATCATCAGTTCCTGTCACCAATGACCAGCCCAAAGTCCAGGCATAGTTGCTTGGTGCCTCAGTGCCTCTGTAAAGGAAGATGACTCTTCACAGACAGATCTTGAGAATTAATGAGCATTTACAAAGTTTTTTCTGATATTTGTTAAATGTACTTTGCACATTTCCAGTGTATTTTACCCTTAGTAGTTTTAGTCTGAAGCTGTCATCTACATGAGGAAAAAAAAAGCCTGAGGCATTGCCTCTGGAGTCAGTTTTGGGTTCAACTGACCTTATTTCCAAGACACAGACCTGCCTGCCACCCCCTGTAAATACATGCACCTTTGCACTGGGATTAGGGTTTTAATTTGAGCTCCAGGGTTTCCTGGGGGTGGGGGCAGTGGATCCTGTTTGCCACCAGAACCTGGTCGAGCTTTGCCATGCTTCTCACAAGCCTGCAGCTTCATCATCCTGTTTTTGAAATTGTTTCCAACCCTGTGTTCTGTGAGGTGGCTCCATATCCCACTGTGACTGTCCTGCAGACAGTGAGTGGGTTTAGGAGAAGCACAGCTGGCCATCCTTGGCTTGCCTGTCATTTAGACAAGAATACAGGCAAGCTGCAGGTAGTCGGGCTTTTGAACAGCAATCTTGAACCTGCTCATCAGAGTGTACATCTCACTTTAAACTTTCTGAGTCCAACCATCTGCAGAGAGCTATTTCTGTACAGGAATTCCTTTAATGTTTAATGCACTTTTTGCTCGCTGAAGCCCAAAATGAGTCGCTTAAGGGAGTGGCATCAGATTTTTTAAACCTCTTCCCCCCTGTTGCTTTCACTAGCTTCAGTGTAACATGCTTTCATCCTAGATTATGCAGAGAGAGAAGTAAAACAAATCCAACAGAGTATGGGTTTGGGGAGCATATGTACTGAGGAACAGAAATGAAGGATTAAGGCATTTTCAGCAGGTATTTGAAGTTATGCTTTTATCAAATTCTCTTAAGAAAAAAGTATATTTGAATAGGGGAAGATAAAAGCTTTTAGAAAGTTTGATTCCTCCCAGAACTACTGATCCATTCTTTAAATAGCAATAAAATTTCCTGCCTTGCTGCAGTCTGCAGAAAGGTGCTAGTCACATCTTAATGTTACTCGGAATTTGGTACAGAAGGGAGAGACAGCAACTTCATGCCTTCCTGGCAGTGCTTGATTTTTCACCACCCAATTTGCACCAGGAGGTACCAAAACTTGTTGACTTGAGTGTTTTAGTAAAATTCTCCAGAGGTCTCTCTCAGAAATGAGTACATGTATGTGGAGGCTTGTCCAGCTTCTCTACTTACCCACTTTCTCTGCTGCCCACTGAAAGGGCTTTCAAAAGATGGAAGGGTTGCCTGGATGGAGCTGGTGGGTGTGCAAGGCTGGACCCACCCCACCACCGTCTCTGTGATTCTGTTGGTGCTCCTGGAGCTCAGTGAGGCTCCCAGCTGGAGTTCTAGAGAAACTGAGGTTTGAGATGTTGGCAAAAAGAAATAATGGTTTGGGTTTTTTTGCTAAAGCTGGAGTGAATTTCACATTTTAGAGTCTCTACTAGAAAAACTGATAGAGCATTAAGAGGATTATCTTCATCTGAGTTCCCTTTTTAAACCTAATAGATGAATGCCAGCAGCCAGGGATTCTTATTCCAACATGCCTGACCTACAATTTACTGCAATATTATCTCAAAGTAATTGAGTGAGTCCTACAAGTCTGTATATCAGCCTAATTCTGGTGTCTTTTAAGGAGGTGTATATGACTCTACTTCATTTTAGAGATGACTTTTATGTGAAGCAAAGTGATGTTGTGTTTTTTGGTTCTCTGATGAAATTATAAGGTGTTGAGCACAGTCCTTTCTGTCTAACTAGCTATTTGTCACCACCACGCCACCTGCTTGAGCATCTCACCCAATATAAATGGATTAATTCTGACTCTATCTCAGTGATACAGGAAAGTAATTTCTTCATCTGTAGAAGGAGATTTGAGATGCAGAGAGATTTAAGAAACTTGCCTGTGAATCCATGGAATTAAGCTTGAGAGTGGAGCCTTAATCTAGTACCTTTGCTATAAGATACAGCCTTTGCTTTCACTTCACAAATGAATAAATTAACAAACCTGTCAGAAAGCCTGAGTGCTGCGTGCTGATATTCTTAGCTTGCAATTGAAAAGAATCCTCTAGAATTAAAAAATTTAGAAAAAAGGAACCTTAGCTCTAAAGGCACACACCCTTCTTTGAAAAACATCCCCCACATGACTGATCTGACTGTTTGCCTAAAATCTTGTTGAATATGTAAAAATAAGTGATGCTGCTAAGTGTAAAGAAAACAACAGGACCAGGAACATGCCCTGTGTAAGTACTGCTGGTTATTTCATCAGCCTAATAACAGAAAATAGGCCTACCTGATGTGACAGTATTGTATAAAGTGGTTGAATTTATTCAGCAGTACAAAATGGAATTTGAAATGCTACCTATTAGCTGTTTCACTGTAAATCGTAGATCTGAAGAACTGGGCTTTCTGATTGTTTCTGGCTGAATGTGATTATCTCAATAGCTACACTTGAAAGCCATTATTTTATTTTTGTTATGACATTGTAATAGCGATCAAAAGATTAAACATGAGTGTATGGGATGAACTTGAGCTCTAAGAGTGGGAGGCAAAACTGTGTGCCTGGGTTGGGTTACTGTGATTTCCTACAGGGGTTGTGGGGAAGTGTTTGACTTAATGACCATTTATGCTTCCAGCTTATCGCAGGCTGGTGCAGATAGCCATTTTCTTTGGGCTGTTGCCAGGGATGGGTAGGTACTTTGGACAGGGCTGATGGAGTTGGGCATCCAACTCCTGAAGACATGAGGATGCCCAGAGGGATAAGCCAGTACTGCATCCCTCTGGAAATGTCTGAAGGTCTTCAGGCTCCCCAGATGAGAGGTCCCCCACTTATTTCCCTTGCCTCCTTCAGCATGGTCAGTTTTGGAGGTACCAAGAACACCAGCAGAGTTTTTTCTGTGCAAAGGGGATGAAGCAGCAGCAGCAGCAGACATCACCTGTACATTGATATCACCACAAATGTCTCTCTACATAATCACAGTAGAACCAACTTCTTCTGGTTTTGTTTCCAAAAATGTTGTAAAAAAAAGTTCAGGTTTCTTCGTGCCTCTAAAGCTGCCACAGTGCCATAGGATCTGGCACTTGGTAATCAAAATGCCGGAGAAAAGGTAGCTAAGGGTGTTGTCTTCTGTAACAGGACACTAAACTGGGCACTGAATCACTGACTGCCTGCAGCTGTCTGGTCCTCTTTAGGAAGTCACCTCCCCTACAGCAGTGATGGTGAAATACAGCATCAAATTGAATGGCTCAGCCTGTGCTGGGCAATTCAAACCAGAGCAGTGCACTTGGGTACACCCATGGGGCTGGTTTTAGCTGCTGCACCCTAACCAGCCCTCCTCTTAATATTTATGATCCCTAGCTAATAGGTGAAAAGACTTAAGGTGATGCAAAGAAATCTCCAGGGAGACCTTATAGCAGCCTTGCAGTACCTGAGGGGGTCTACAGGGAGGCTGGAGAGGGACTTTTTATAAGGACATGTATTCATAGGACAAGGTAGAATGGCTTTACACTGGAAAAGAGGGGAGATTTAAGCTAGACATTAGGAATAAATTCTTTACTGTGAAGAGGGTGAGAGACTGGAAGAGGTTTTTCAGAGCAGGTTGCTCAGAGAAGCTCTGTCCCCATACCCTGGCCTCCCTTGCAGTGTTCAAGGCCAGGTTGGATGGGGCCTTGAGCAACCTGGTCTGGTGGGAGGTGTCCCTGGCCATGCAGGGGGGTTGGAACTGGGTGATCTTCAAAGTCTCTTCCAATTCAAACTGTTCTAGGAGTCTATCACAAAATCTCAGTGAGGAGAAGGGAGAAAATACTGTATAATCTAGCTTTTATTCTAGTAATGTTTTTGTCTGTAGTATTTTGAACTTTCACTTGAAAGATGTGATTAAGTTTTTTGATGGAGCTAATACACAGTGTTTTTCTTTTGCAGCAGAGTAATCCATATAGCTATACCATTTTTTTCTTCCAAGTCCTGTAGGTTATTCTTTTTGTTAAAAATGCAGCAAAAGTGCTTTTTTTAGTAAGAGAGTATTGAAAATATCCTAAATACAACTAGTACAATGGAAGACTATTTTAATTTAAAATCAACAAATGTTTCATCTGAGTTTCCATAACAATTATTAATTTTTAATTATTTCTGCCATTTCTCCTGATTAAAAATGGAATTATCACCCTTCTAATTCTAAATGTGTTTACTGACTTGGCATGTAGAATTGCTCCCTGGCTTCTTTCGTGAAAGGCACTGTAATCTCCTTGGAAAAGCTGCATGGCTGTTGCATTGATGTTTTTTCCATCTAAATGGATTTGGAAAATATTGGTAGAATTTTGAGGTTTTATTTAAGACTGCTCTAACATATTAGGGTACCTAAGCATCAAGTTAGTTTGTATGATATCAATCACAACTTCGTGGTTAGTCTAGTCCAGGATGTCAAATTTGGTATCATGTCAGCTAAATTAAAATTTTTATTATTAGCTGTCATGATACATGTGATGTGTCCTGTCATGAATGTGATTTGTCCTGATTTATTCTTCTCTATATGCAAATTCAAACCCATCCCAGTGTGCATAGCCTGTACTTCTGTGCTGTGGCTTTCAACACCTTTTGGTCAGTGCCTTAAAACTGGTCACACATTAAAATTGGTCAGTACAGAAAAAGCTCTCCCAGCTGAGGTGTGGATCCTTTAGCAGGGGTCTGTGGGCAGTGTGCTGTGTGCTGTAGCAGCAGTGGCCATGCTGCTTCTTATCCCCTGGATTCCCATGGACAAAACCCACTGGACAGGCTGCTGAGGCACTGGAACATGGGGGTTGGACACATCACTCCTCTGACTCAGCCTACTCTGGCTTTAGTGTTTCAAATTGTTGCTCACATAACTCCATCCAGGTAGTGCAGAAAAATCAAATCCTTGCTGTAGGAATTTATTGACCTGTTAACACTTGGAACAGCAAAGGAATTAACAAAATTGACAGCATTTAAAAAAAAAAAAATGTTAGGGTGTTTTTTTCTTAATGTTTAGTTTTGTTATTTAATGCTTGCCTTAAATACAAGCTAAGTTAGTAAATATATGCAGTTGTATGCCTTATTTATCTGTTCACACCATGTGGCATTCTTCTGAATATTTCCCTCAAGCTTCATTAATGAATTAACTGGGCAAAATCAACCCCAGCAGACAAAAAAAAATAAAATTCTGTTTTAGTTTGATAGATATTGTCTTAAGCAATGTACACTGCAAGTAAATGTTTAAGTAGCATTCTTATGGAATCAACAATTCATAATTCAATTTACTCCAAAGTCACTAAGTGACAGGTTAAACTGAGAACTGTCCTCCTGTCTCCATTAATCTTAATCTGAAAGTTCCTTGGAAAAAATGCTAGCCCGGGGATGACTTCATTGCCAATAGATGTGCTAGTAGTCCTTGTTTTGCACTGATCTGTGCTTCAAGGTGCTTGCTTGAATTATATGTTAATTCTCTCTGGAATTCTGCATAATTTTTAAAACTTGTTCCTTTTAATAAAGTTATGTGTCAGGGTATTATCTGAAATAATGACCTTAGTGCATCACTGTGGGACAATACTTAACTCCAGTCACGTGAGTGTTCTTATAAAAACATCCCTTGAGTATGGTGGGAGCCAACTTCCATTGCCAAGCTTTGCTCAGGTCTCATATTGTAGCATTTAAATTGCTTCCTTGTGAGTGGACACCAGATTTCTGTGGGGGAAAAGAAGATGGATTCTGGGAATCCTGCATAAACAAATTGCACTTGGCAAGCAGTTTTCTGCTGTATTTCCTCTGCTTGTTAGAAGTTCCTGTAAAAAGGTCTCTTGATGATAGAGAAATATCTCAGAATATAGGTTTGGTCAAAAGAAACTGGAAACCAAAGCAGCCTTATACCTTTTCCCTTTGAAGCACCATCCCGCCTATGTTTGCATTTCCTGCATTTTTCATGATGTACTGACTAAGAAATATTAGGATAAGTTTCCTGAAAACAAAGGAATGAATGAATGAAGCCTTTTCTTTCTCTTATTCCTGAAACAGGTTATGTTAGGCCTGTTAGGTTGGGCTTCAGAAAACAAAACCAAAGCCCTAAACAATACAGTTAAACCAAGTGCCAGAGCAGGTGTTGCCCACTTGTTAAGACAAGTATAGGACTCGTTTCCTTTTTGAAAATGTGGTTGGAAGTCAGGCTTTAAGGAGGAAGTTAAAAATGGAACTATTGAGCATAAACTTACAAAGTTGTTGGCCCTCTGCCCTAAAATCAGGTATTTATGTGCGGTGTTGTAAGAAAAGCAGGTTAATAATCTTGCGGAGCTTCTGCAAGCACGTATAAGTCCCCACACAAAACCTTCCTAGAGTTTTCCCAGCCTTTTCGCTCATTAGAAAGATTAACTACAATCCCTTTCCTTTCCCCTCCCATTCCAATATTCCGGATCTCATCAGTGTCCTCATGGTCTGGGTTTTTCTCAGTTCTTTGAACGTCAAACTAAGCATCAGGTTTTCGGAATGGTTGTGAAAGATGCACTTGGGTTACTCAGCAGAGAGCTGGTGTGGCTTTCTGCCTGCTCACAACTAAACTGTACTTGTGAAGATTTTTTTTTTTCCCCCTTCCAGCATACACACCTCCATGTTGCAGTATTGGTTAGAGCCATCCAGGTAGGTTTTGTTGGTGTTCCAGTAGATTCTACAAAATGGTTCCAGCATGTTATGTACATGTTTCCTCCAGGCACCACAGGAGTGGTTTGATCAAAAACCTGAAGCCATTAGTCTGGGATGCGCTTGGATGCATGTTTGGCTGGAGCTTCCTGCATCTCCTGTGTAAACAGTTTTTTTTAAATTTCCCCTCTGTGTTCAGATTTCACTGGGGCTTTTTTTCTTGTTTGTATGGAAGCTGCCAACAAAGGCCTCTGTCTGATAGCCAGTGGGACCAGGGGAAGCAGTTTCCCTTGAAAGGTTTGAGGTGCCCATTTTGCAAAATGTTTTGCAAGTCATGTGCTGAGAAAAGTATATAGTGGGGCAAACAGTGCAAGCTGGAGCAGAAAGGTACCCTGAAAAAATGATTTTACATTCCTTTTCATGGTTTGGTTTTTTTGTTTTGTTTTTGTTTGTTTCTCTCTTTTTTTTTTTTTTCCCCCCTCTTTTTCCTTTCTTTCTTTTTTAAGAGGCAGAGAATGCATTCAGGCATGTTAAAACCTGTGTAAGAAGTGATAATTGAGTGCCTCCCTCCTTTCCCACAGCTGGGCGTAGATAAGACATGCCAAACCTTGTGTCTGGCTTCTTTTATTGGCTTCCCTCTCCTGCAGGGGCTGCTGCCTGGCCTCTGTTTGGAGACAGAGAGGGCTAAGGTGGTCAAAGCAAAGGTTGACCCTTTGCTTTTCCTGTAGCACATAAGCAGCCCTGGTATGAGCAGTGTTGGCACCCATCAAGAGTGCTGTTGCTTGTCCCTGTCCCCATCCCAGAAATCCGCACCCCCTTCTCACCATGGTTCTTAATGTTGACCCCTCAGTTGCCAGGCTGGCCATGCAGGGGTCTCTACCCCATCACCCCATCCCAGAGAATGAGGTCTGTGCCAAAAGCCACTTTCTTCCCCCTGTCCTTCAGTTCAGTGAAATCACTCAGACTTTTCAGGGTAAGGCAGAGCTCAGTACCAATGAGAGTGGTAGAAACTGTCCTCAGACCACATTTCCAGCCATCGCTGTAGTAGCTTATTTGTTTCATTTCAGAACTCTTGTAGACATGGCTGGTTGAAATTACTTTTCCCTTGCGACCTGCTATGCTGATAAGTGGTCAGGCTAAACATCATCCCTTGTAGTAATTGGTGCAGTGGGAATTCGAGTGATGCTTGGAGGAATGTCACTCTTGTATTTAACATTAAGTTACTCGTCAAATGTTTTTATTATCTTTAAAAGGGATTTACTGCCAGTGTACATAATTATTAATCTAATAATTAAACCTGAAATGAACCCTGAAAGTGGGTGAATCTGTCTGAAGCATGGCAAACAAAGGAAGACTGTCAGGTTTCTGTATCTTTTATAAATATAAGCTTCTGTAACAAATGAACTGACAGAAATCCCACAATAATGTCACAGTTAATGGACTTACTGTTTGCTACAGTATATAAGATTACATACATTTTAGTAGCTAATTGCAGCCTTGTAGATGTCACCAGGAGGACAGTGTAGTGGATTCTACAGCCTGTGAGATGGGCTGGAAGGAAGGATGTTTTTTCTCGAGGCTGTGCTGCCTGTGTTTGGTTCATAAAAGTTTAAAATGATGAAAACTTGCAGAAAAGCAAGAGTGGTTGCTTTTTGGCTTCCCTGCCTGAGCATAACTGCTGCGGGAATTTCAGGTATTTAAAATAAAAATTCTAAGATATTAACAAGGGTCTTTTCAAAATGCTTACTGTGAGTTTCCTTTGAAGGATGCCTACCCTTTTTTAATTTTAATTTTATTTTTTAAAATGTGAAAGTGAGATGTGCTGCCTTGGGATTTTGCCAGGAGCTGGCGCCTGGGGAGAGCAGCAGAACTGCCTGACACTGCCTTTGCTTCCTCCTCCTCCCCCTCACTGAGGCTGTTGGGTCTTCTAGGCCAGAGCAGGTAGAAGGGGAGGAAGAGGAGGAGGAGAAGGAGCCTTTCCCCAGCCTGGTGTGACAGCCTGTGAGAGAGGGCTGAGCAGAGCTGGCTTCATAGTCTCAGGTGCAGCTGGTGAGAGGACAGTGGCCAAAGAATGGAGTGCTAAAAGTGGCCAGAGAGGAGATGTTTTCTAGAAAAGCTAGAGAAATAGCATCTCATTTTTCTAATATTTTTTTTTTCCTTCTATTCTTTGCTCCCTTTTGCTTTTTACTTTTTGGTGTGAAAGTTATGTGTGTGAGGCAAAGAAGAGCTTCCCGTTGCAATTCAGCAACAGTGGAAGCCGGGTGTTTCCTTTTCTTTTGTGTGTGACTCTTCAAACCTCATTACTCCTTCGGAGGCCTGATCCGGAGCCCATTTAATTAATTTTCCACTGATTTCACTAAGGCTGTTGGGCAAGGCGTTTAAGAGGGCTGCTATTTCTGCAGGCAGGAAGCTTGCCGGATCACTCGTGTGATGGCTTGTTCCAAGTGAGACCGATATGCATAAGCTCAACAGCTTCCTTTTGAAGAAAAGGATGGTGTCAGCACTGTGGAGGGAAACACTTTTTCTTCCCCTGACAGACCTGAGGTTTCTGCCCACACATGGTGCAGCCAGCAGCTGGTAGCCTCGCAGAACAGAGGGCTGGAGTATCACTAAAAAAAGGAGAATGTTTGTCTTGCAGTGCGTTGCGGCAAGCCAGGTTTTATGCAACAGGGACCAAGAGAGTAAAAAGACACTTTTCCCCCCTTCTAGCAAGCCGAGTGCAGCAGGGCTGTCAGAGGAATGAAGAAAGTCATAGTGTTAATGAGGGCAGGAGTGAGGTGCAGCAAGGCCAGATAGGTGTTAACAGCGCATCGCTGGGGTGGTGCTCCAGCACAGCCTCCTTGCAGCAGTGCAAAGCCTTCCCACGGCTGGCACTTACACCAGCATAACAGCACTTTTGCTAGAAGAGCTTATTCTAACCTTGTTTTCTTTTGGGAAATAAAATAATAAAAAAAAAAGTGTTACTATAAGTCATGTCACAGTTTTGCTGCTCTCACTGCATTGGCCTTGGCAGGCATAGTCAGAGGTTGTGCCCCATCACAGTTGTGACTGACATAACTGTGCTGGTAAGTATTTGTAATGTGGATTGGGCCTCAGTTATGAGACAACACTTTGATTCCTGCATTACACAGAGCTGTCTTTCCTTCATTAATGTACTTTTAAAGAAACTTTAAGGTAACTTTTAAAGAAAGATTTTGTAGGAGTTGGTGAAAACTGTAAATGGTAAAATGCAAATTACTGGCTTGTTTTTTCCCTCTCCTTCTCTTTTTGTGTATGTATGTTGACTCTGAAAAGTGGTGGGGGAAAAAAAAAACCAAGTAAACAAGTGGAAGAGAGAATTGCATTTGAAATATTTTCATTTCACTCTGTGGTAACTTGAAGGAATTTGTACCCTGTCAGTGCTGAATGATAAGGTGATCTCTTAAGGTGAGAAGACTGTCTCTGATGGCAAAACATTCAGAGGTTGCCAGAGCATCTGTACGGCAGACTATACCAGCAATCTGAAAACTTCCATGATAAATGCCTCTCAACCTCTTCCAAAAAGAGGTGCAAAGGCTGGTGCAGAACTGCAAATTCAAGGAATCTTTGTTTAGCTCAATTGTAACTGTGTCCTTTGCTTCTCTCTTTTGGCCTCTCTTTAAAAGGCTTCCCTTTAAAATTCTCCTTTAAAATGGCAGTAGTCTCTTCTTTGTCTTTGAGGTATAATCTACTCAGTGCAAAAAATATGGTACTTCTTTTGCCCTAGGTCTGTAGGATCAGTGTGGAGATAGGGTGAGGCTGCAGCGGCTGATGGAATGGCAGGCACTGGAGAGTCACCTCTTGTGGTGGCTTTGGCACAGGAGGTAGGAAATGTGGCTTTCAAGAGGACTGAAATTCAGGCTCCCTGATACTATTCTTAACACCCATTGGAGTAAAAAAGGTTACTTTCTCCAGGAACACAATGGGGGGCTGTGTGAATGCACAAAAAAACAGTTCTGGGAAATTGTTGGGAAAGTGTGGTCTTTCCTGCAGCTTCATGATTGCTCCGTGTGTGGGACAGATGCCATTCACGTGAATTCAGGAACTGTCGTGAGCTCAGGTGGGCTGAATAATTTACTTGTAACGTGGGCATTGGTGAATATGGTCAGTGTGTCCACAAATACACCATGTGTACATTTACTGCTATTTTTGTTTTCATTTGAGCTGGGAATGATGCCACGGAAAATATCAGTAGTTTTCTCAGCTACTAAAATCATCTACCACTCTTTAAATTTAAAGAGGAAACGGGTTATTTTCTTTTAGGACTATTTTGGGCTACATACCAATGTGAAGCATTAAAGTGACGGAATGACACTTACTACTGCTGAAAATACCAAGTACTGCATAAATTTACTGTGTTTCTTAGCTTGATGGTGTGGCTGATATTTCACGAACCTGGCATGTTTTAAGAGATACATCTATTGTTTAATAAGAAGTTTGTGTTTCCGCTGCATACTCTAGAATTTCTAAAAAAATCCCACTTAATACTTTAGCACCATATCATATTTCATTTATGTGACTATACCCCATAGTAACTGCTACGGGTAAGAAACATATTCTTCATATAAATGTTAAGGCAGAACATTTTATTAGTGACCATCTTTTATTAAAAAAAAAAAAAAAAGGCATTGAACCAGAGCTGACAGTAAGCAGTTTTCCACCAGTGCTCTGGTTGTGCTTCAGTAGGGCAGCATCTGTAGTGCTCTCTCTAATAAATAGCTCTACTGAATGACTTTCCAGTAGTATTTCACTTTGGGCTAGGCAGTCAATTTTTCTTTACTCATGAATGGTTTATTCACTGAAATGTGGTTTGTGAGTTTGAGACAGTTAAGAAACTCGAGTCGGTTATGAGCCATGGAGGGCTGTAGTCAAGGGATACTGCGTTGTTGGAGCTCCCAGACAGAATTAGGCAGATGCACGGCAGGATCTGAGGCTCTGATTGATCACTACAACTACAGGTCTGACTTAAACACATTCAGTGTTTTTCAACTGAAAACTTATTTTTTCAGATAGACTAAGAAAACAGAGAGGGTAGCTTTCCTACTCTCACCCCTGCACATGTGCATGGACCCACATGCTGCTTCCCATCTTGTATCCAAGAGGATGTCATTCCTCCAAAACCAGGGAGGTCTAGGTGAAAGTCTGGTGAGACTAAAATCTCAATTTTCCATCTCTATTGTGGGAAGAAGCTTTGCAGGAGGCTTTCTTAAGTTACTACATTATCGGATGTTCCTTAAACACTTGTCCTCAGTTTGTTGTGTAATTAGTTGCTTATGCTTTTCATATGATGTTTAAATATTGAGGCACTAAAACAAAGTGAGAGCCTGGTGCTGGAAAATTCCCACCTAGGATCTGGAACACCTCTCCTTGCTTCTTCTCTGGAGATACTTTTGAATTATTTTGAAAAGGAGAAAACTGAAGCTCTTTTTTTGGCAATCTGCTGTGTAGGATGTCAGGAGCTCAAAGATACAAGACCCACAGCTGGTCATCTGGCAGTGCTGACTTTGCTCTAATTACAGGTAGCTTATGTGTGCCATCAACAACATTTTATTTTTATTGCCCATAGTTTGCAGAGCCAGAGGAGAACTTGAACCAAATAGTGTGCTTGCCAAACTGAAGGATTAGTCCAGCAGCATCACTTTGCTACTTTTTTCATATTAGTCAGGAACAGCTTAAATTTCAAATCTTTTGAAAGGACAAATTGTCTTTGGTGCAGCTGCAGTCCATGGATCCCACCAAAGTTGGTCAGTGGAATCCAGGACAGTGACAATCTCCTGAACAACCCAGAAGGATCCCCTGTGTTTTCTTGGAGCACAGAGCTGCCTCTTTGCTGCACACTTGTGTCCCATTTGACTACGATTTTGTTATTCTAGGGGCAAAGCTTAATGTGTCTAAGAAAAATTACCATTCAAAACTCCTATAGTCTTCAGTCCTTGTCCATTAAAACACATCTGAGAGAGAAATCACCCTGGCTTGCTCCTGCAGCTCCTTAGGCCAGCTCACACTGGAACAGTGGGGACCTGCCTGCTGTGGATCTCTCATGTCCCAAGAGATCTCAGGCACTCACTGGGGGTGGCTGCTTTTAGGCAGGTCTCTCCGAGATGAGTACCAGGAACTGCTGCCTGACTTGAGGCCATTTGTTAAGGGGAGAGGGAGCGAGAGGAAAGCGCAGTCTGTTTTTTTTTTAACCTTGCCTTACTTGTTTTGTCAGGATGAAATTACTATGAATACAGCTATTTGAATTTATGATTTTTTTTTTTTTTAACTGACCCTTTTCTGCCCGTGAACATAAATCATGTCCTTTTACAGCCTCTTGTTTTGCCACATGAGACAGGCTTGTTGTTTTTGCCTCTCAGAGTGAATCTTTATGCTTCATTGTGTCTGCCTTGCAGATCTGAAGGTAGTCTGGCCTGTATTAACCTTTGGCATAGCTGACAAGGATTGCGTGTGCTTTCTCGGATGAGGTCAATGTCTTCTGTGGCAATGTTCCCTTCTGTTTCTGCTGGGCAAGTCTTGCTTAGTGCATCTTTTGATTCCATTTGCTTTTTTGTAATTTTTTTCACATCGGGAGCTTATAGTCTTTTGGGATCAATACCAGACAAAAGGTCTCTTCTGTACTGTGAGTTTTTCTACCTTTGTGTCATCAGCACAAGTTACTGTTACATTTTTTTTCCTTACTGTGTCATCACAAAAAGTTCAAAAAAACCTGACCCCTTGAGAAAATTCTCCTTTCAGCACAACCTCTTTGCAAAGTTTTTATCCATATCGTAATTCCTATGTCAGTTTGTGTCATCGTTCATTTAACCAGTAGTTGCCCCTGGAAAATGGGTCATCTTGTTAGAAAAAGCTATCAGTGTAGTGAGCCACAGCCCGTATTGCATTTAATTTGGGTTCCTATTTCTTCCCTTGTTGTTCACTGTGCTGTCTCTCAGATGTGCTCTCCAGCCTTGCATGCCGTTGAGGTCAGACAGATGGGTATGTCATTGCTGGCATCACTTGTTCTCCAGTCCTGGGCAGGACTGTGATCTGCAGGTTTTAATATAAAAATTCTTGTCCATATCCCTGTGGTTACTTGCACTGCTTCTCTCATAGTTTTAGGATTCAGATTCAAAACTCTTGCTGACTGGTACATTTTAAACTCTTTGAATTTTGCTCTTCAGATACCTCAGATGTGGTGATTCACATACTTTGCTCCCCCATGCTGAAAATGAAGGCAAAGCACTAATTTTACTTCAAGGCCATTCTCTGAGCTGGTGGGTTTCATCTTTCTATCACAGAGCTGCCTCAGCCTGACTTCTGGTAGTTTTGGCTTTTCCTCCCATCATTGTCTGCTTATGGGTCATTTTTTCCCTACTCCCTGTCAGGGTTCTGTGTTCCCTGCCTTCCCCTTCTCAGGGTGGGGGCTCATCCTCTGAACCCTGAGGGTGTCTTTCTCCTCACCCACCCCCCAGGATTACCATCCCTCATGGAATTTGGCCCTTCTTAATTAAAGAAGCAACACCCAGTGTGCGGCCTTTGGTGTTGTGTGTTCCTCCCGCAGGGAAGAGCTATCAGCAGGAGCTGTGTCAGGAGCTGTGATGTACGAGTTGTGACTAAAACTGGTAAACCCAGATGAACTTAACTGCGGTGTGGATACATCTCTATGACAGCGTTTGAGTGATCAGGTTCTGTCAGGACGTGCAAGATAACATCTGAATGCTTAATTTAACTTTTGACAGTGCCAAGCTGGTCCAGACCAACTGAGTTTTGCATGAATATTTTCTTCTGCATGCCGATGAAACGGCGAGGGCTTATACAATGGTAATGCCAGGCTGAGAAACCTGCTCTGTTGCGGTTGATATGATCACAATGAGTGAAAACAGCAGCCATTTGGTCGTACACTCTCTTGCCTCTCCTCCCAGGCTCTGAATAAACAGTAGTTATAAATCCCAGCACTGGGTTTTGTGAAGCATGGCTGCCTCTTCACCTGGGGCTCCTCTTTGTTTCTCCCATCCTCTCCTGCAGCCCTGGCAGGGAGTGCTCAGTGCAGGTGGAGTCTGGCAGTGCTATGGGCAGTTCTGTTTTTTGGCCTGGGTGAACTGCTGGATCGAGTGTCTCCACCTGGCCCTGTCCTACTGACATTTCTACCTGTACCAGTCCTGCCAGAGCAACCTGGTGGGGGCATCGCTGACACGTCAGGTAGTAAACTCTTAATTTCAGGACATGTGGGATGTTTAATGTGTGCTTTCTGCTGGTTACACATGGCTTTCCACTTTGGAGTCACCGAGTGCTCTTTTAAATTGGAGATGTGGCCGTTTTGGGTCTTTCAGCAGTTGATGAAAGCGCTACATTCATGCTCTGCAGAGAGGAAAAGTAGCTATGGGGAGTCTCCCCAGCTTGCCCGGGGTGCACAGGAGACAGGAGTCCAGCCCTTGCTCCCCAGTGCTGCAGCCACTGGCTTCTCCATTCCAGGCCTGCACACCAGCCCTGGCAAAGTCTCAATGAAGGCTGAAACTTTCAAGGTACTGATTTTAAAATAGGAGCTCATGGAGGGAGATGCTGGTAACAAAACTTCTGTGAGGCATGCTATAAACTTAAAAGGATATCCTCTGTTTCAGTACTTTTCCTTATTGTGCTTCCCTTGTGGCCTCATTGTGGAAGTTGTTGTTACTTTTACATCCTTTATACTAATTATATAGCATACCTTATAATGCTTTTGTATCTCAGTGAGGTACCTCAATTCTTCATCAGAGAGAGTGTGACTAAAATGTGAAAGCTACGCTGTGCATTCGCCTGAGTTTAATTTGCTGCCTGTTTTTCCATAGACCTCTGGAATCCCTTCCTGCTATTTAAGTCAGGCTATCTAAAATTAGATACCTCTCTTCATATCTCAGGCACCATCTTAATGATCTGTGTGAGGTCTATGGCTTTGCTTGAAAATCAGATTCCTCACCTCTGTACTTAAATGAGGATGTACACTAAATGCTTCCTCTCCCAATTGTCTCCCTTAAATTTTTTTTCTCAACTCTGTCATGTGTCATGTCCTGCCTCAGTGGCTTCCCAGTCACACAAGCCAAAGGTCTTAAGTTTTTATTGCTGTAGACTGTGGTGTCGAATTCTCTGCATGCATGGCCTGCTGTGGAGTCCTGCTCACCTTCTCCCTCCTCAAACTGCCCATCCCCAACTGAGCAAGGAGTGCTCTGATGGATCCACTCAGGGCTTTGTCTCCTGGCATGAACATTTTCTTATTACTTCTAAATAAAGGGAGTTTTAAATGTATTTGGCACATCCTGTTGTCATTGTGTATCAGCAGTTCTCTGCTCATTTGGCACAAGCAGAAAGCCCTTTTCAAGCAGTAACAACAATAATATATAACCTGAATATAAATAAACAAACCACACCTTAGTTTTATTTCAGCTGCATTTTGAGCATTCTTTTTGTTTTATCAAGTAGCACATAAATGCACATGAAGTCCCTGCAGCTACCTTTCTCATTTTGTCTTCCATGGAGTCCAGGTGGGCTCCTTCTTCTCTGCAGCTCCCTTAGTGGCTTCGTGCTGGCTGCAGCTCCCTGGAGCAGGTTATAAAACCCCTCTGCTTCCCAGGACTCAGCACACAAGCTCCTGTTCGTCTGCCCCACAGGCTCCAGGGAGTTGCCCTCGTGGCTTCCCATAGATTTGCTTATGTCTGATGATCTGAAATTAGAATCCTTTCCCTGCTTTGCCCTTTTCTGTAAACGTGTAAAACCTTGCAGAACTCCCCTAGGGAAGAAAGGGGGATTTTCCCACCGTTAAAAATAAAAGGGAAGGAGAAAGACTTAAAACATATTCAGATACTTGTAAAAATTATTAAAAAACAAACAAACTCACAACTGTGTCAATTATTCACATCCCTTCGTATAAATATAGAAACCCTGAAGAAGGGGCTTTCCCTTGGGCTACTTGCTATTCTCTTCCATTATTTATTACCAAGGCCCCATGGTGCTTTATCAGTGCCATGCTTCTGGTGTGTTTTTTTTTTTTTTAAGGGTGACTTTAAAAAAAGATGGCTCACTGTCAGGAATATGGAGGGTTTAGGTTTCCTTCCCTCCCTTTTTTGCCTTTTCTTCCCTCCCTTAGAAATTCTCATAGGTGTGGTGCTACAGCTGGAGGAACAAGGGTTCCCACATCTTGCCTTTATGAGTTCTTCACAAAGAGAATGTGGGTTTATTTTTCTTTCCCCTCCTCTTCATCTGGAATGATCACCCAGCACTGTTCTCCTAACTGTGACAGAAACAAAGGTTGCCTGTTAGTGAGATGGTTGCAAAGAGATTTTGCAATTCCAGCTCTGCTGGCCAATTTTTGCAGACGTGTGGGTGATCCCCCAACCTTGTTGGTCATCATTGTCAGACTCCAGCATCCAGAGCAGCCATTCTGTTTGACAGATAGTATAATCTACGGTTGGTTTAAATTTAATTTTTCTCATAAATGAAAGGGTTTTATGACATTTTATATGTTATGGGAAGAAAAGACATTTTTTTCCAGTGGTTTAAAAGTCAACCAGCTTCTGCAATCCACTAGACCTGGTCTTAGAACTTGGTGCAGTTCTAGTGACTACTTTGAGGATAGGGAAGTGTTTCTGAATTACATTTCTGAATGCACACGTGCATCCAGCCCTGCTACAGGAAGTCCAATCAGACAAAGATCTGGGCACAGCAAACCTCACTCTTTCCATCCACCCACCCATCCATCTCCTGTGGGCTGCAGTGTTCCATTTTGCGGAGGGCAGCCCAGGGGTGTGGAATGGGGAGAACCAGAGTTTTCAGGGCACCAGGACCCTGGAGCATACTACAGCATTTACCTTCTTCTCAGGGTAGGTGATTTGATAGGTTGATGTCAGCAGCATTTCATATTAGCTAGTAGTAATAGATGCTAACAAAATGTGGCCTCCAGTTACAAGTAAAGGGCCTGATTCTCCATTTCAGGAGACAGGATCGAACACTGGAGTTACAGTGGTGTGGAACTGGGATCGTGGGAGGGAAATGCAGCCCAGAGCCACTGATTAATATTAAAGTGTCTCTGTATGAAATGACTGCTGCTTTCTGCCTGTGTGTATACATCCTGATGGCTTATGGGAGAATTACCGAGGGCTTCTCAAATCTGGATGAAGATCTGCTTAATGGCCAAGAGATCTCACATCTGCAGTTGCATTTGGAATCTGACGAATACAATGCATCATAAAATCAAAAAAAGATAAACAGAATGGAAAGAGAGCTGTCATCTTAGATAACTTTTCATGTTTACTGGACAAGGGTATATGCTTGCATACTGATTTTTCCTTGCTGGAAAGGAAGGGTTCTGCTTTGAAAAGAAAGCTTTTGGAAAACTACAGCTTCTGTATTTTTTCATCCATTAATGTCCATGTCAAGTGTCTGCAAGCAAAAAAAAACCCAAACCAAACAGGTGTGCTATTTTTTTATGTAATCAGTTGGCATTGCAAGCTCCTCCCAGCATGTGAAAATCAAACCTTTCTTTGCTGTACCTAGACTCACAGGTAGAAGATGTGATGAATAACAAGGTACTTCTTTAATATATTCTGCTTCCTTACTATGCATTCATTTAATCCAGTCCTGGTGGTTTGCTGCAAGCTTCCTCAGTTTGGATTGATTTAAGTTGCTTTGTGATGAGCCCTGTGGGAACTCCTTGGCCTGATTTTTCAAGGTGCTGTTTTGTGGCTATGAAATAAATAGAGTTGTGCTACTTCCAAACCTTCAAAGAGCAAGAGGAGTTGCATTGATATATGTAGACATTGGTGTGCATGCATGCGTGCATCATAGATACATGTGTGTGTGCTCATGCATGTGTGCAGAAGTAGGCTCCAAGACTGAGTATTTTGTCTTGAGCATAGGTATCTGACAATGATTGTTTGACATTTCTTGTTTTTTAATGAGGTGAACTGTTCCTGGTGTGAATGTTTACAACTGTCCATCTGTCCTGACAACAGCTACTGGTACATTGCCAGGGGTCTGAATGTGCGGTCAGCTCTGCCCTCAGTCAGGCTCCACTGGCAGAGCAGGTGTCCACAGGAGCAGATGTGTCTGTGCTGGGAAGCAAGCCTCGGGGCTGTGCTCATGTCTTCTTCTGCCTTTCCTCCTGATGGAAGAGCACGTGCTTCCCCTTCTGCCAAGGCCGTGTCAAAGAGAAGTCCTTTTATCCAAGGTTGCTTCACATCTAGCAGATCCTCGGAATTTTTGCGGAGGCTTTTTGTCATGGCAGACAAAAAGAATTATGGAAAATTGATGTTCTTCAGACAAGTCATTCGCGTACCATGTAGTTTCATTTGATAAAATCTCTCCAAGTTGTAAAAGTTGCTAGGAACATACCTTTCCCAGAGAGAATCTGTAATTAATGATAAATTCTCTTCTAGGGGATCTGTGTATGCACAGTACTCATCTGGTTGTGTCTAAAGGTAGTGCTGTCCCTTCTGATGTACAGGAATGTCGTGTAGATTTGGATAACCTACTACCCAGTTGTAAACATCCACTTTGAATCTTCTACCTTTTTAACAAATCAGTGCAAGACACAGTGATTTTTGCTGGAAGGTTGTATGTGGAGCGGGTAACATTGTAGTTTGTGTCTCACACAAAATGACCAGAGTTTGCTTCAGCCCTGAACAGATTCTCTAAGTTGCAGACTCCTCAAAAGCCATTGCAATATGGAAAATCTGATAATGCTTGACCATGTGTATATGTTCTGCTTTTGGAAAAGTATTCTGGGGCCTTAGCAGGCAGACCTGAAAAGAAGATGGTTGCAATTTTTTTTTTTATTTTTGGAGATGAGGAAGATACATTGCAGGGTTGCTCGTCATGCGGTGGGTGCAGGTGGAAAGTCTCTTGCCTGTAGGACCTTGTTTGTCAGCAAGATTCCCATCTTGCAAATTATTGGCAGCTGGCATGGTAATGAGTCCATTTCAATATAAATGAGCTTCATTTTATTAATTTCTGCCAGCTCCTGAGCAATTCATGAGCTGCTTTTCAGATCTCAACCAACAGCTTGGGGGAAGAAGGGGAGGTGGGGAGTGGAGAGGGGAACATGAAGAAGGAGAAAGAAAAGGAAACTGTTTTTAATTTAGAAAGGAGCCGGTGACTCTCCTCTCTTTTGAGAATACAGCCAAGAGTGAGGATCACAGTTTCCCCACCAAACTCTAATAACATGAAGAGCATCAGTGATCTCTTCCAACGTTTTTGTTCCTTAAGGTTTTTGGAAAAGTTTATAGCTCTCAAAACTCTGTGTGCCGTGAATTGATGTTTCATGGCTGGTGTTTGGGTGAGAAAAGGGAGATCTGGGTGACTTGAGAGCTGACCTGGGCAACCCAGAGTGTGACCCAACACTCTAGTGAGTTTGTCATTTTTAGTATCTCACAGGACTGGACCTTGAGCTGGAATACTACTAGGGGACTTAGTTAGTGGTATCAAGCCACGAAAGGGCTAGGATTTGGTATGCACATGTGTGTAACTTCAGGACTACTCTTAGGACTTGTCTTGGGTCTAAATAGGTGCAGACCTATTTGTATCTCTTGTATCCACGCCTTAGTGAATGCAATAAACCAAATGATCCTTTCACCATGCACAGAAATGCATTTAAATGTTCTGCCCTACATGTCTTATTCGCCCTTGAAAAATGTTAATGAAATCCCTGCTTGGATAACCGCCCTTTTTGTAAATCAGACATTCTGCAGAGAGAAATCTCCTCTGAGGTCTTTCAGTTTCGAGCTTGTTCCCTAGGCAGTTGAGTCTCCCCTTCCTGCCAGAAATTAAACACTGGCTTACTGGAAGGTGCCTTTCTTGGTGGTCGTCTTCAGATGCAGACATGTTTTTGGACTCGAGTGAGACAGATCATCCTCAGCAGGAGGATGTTAATGTCTGTGGGGACTTTAATTGTGCAAAGTGGTGGGAAGACAAACTCTCCACCTTCTGTAGTTTAGGTTGATGGTGTGTGACTGGGTTTTTTGTTTATTCTGTGACCATCAGATTTCATCATTTGAATTTAAGAACAGCATTTGCTTGCTGTCTTGCACAGTGTTTCTTAGGGAAGTGATGATGATAACAGGACCTGGCAGAAGACATCCTCCTGTGTTTCCATTCTTGCTAACCCGTTGTCTGTTGGTTTTTTTGTTTTTGTTTTTTGGTTTTTTTCTCCCCTCTTCCTCCCCAGGTTTTTGGCATGTAGTCATAGGCTCTGACGCAAGAGTAATGGAGTCGCTGAGTGGCAGGTGCTGACAGCTTCTTCAGTCCCAGTAACTGCTCATTTTGGTATCATTTGCAATTCTATACCTCTAAATGCCACAGCTCTCTTGGGGAAGGTTGCACTGGATATCAGTACCGCCTTGGAAGGTACATGTGTGTCCATATATTTTTCTTTAGGAGTTTGCTATGTTGGATAATGTCTTGTGGGAGGGAAAAAGAATGGATGAGCTGACTGTGGTTTATGGTTACACCCGTTTAGCAATACAAAGGTGTTTGAACGGCTATCAAGCAGCTACTGATGACATCCCTTCTTCCCTCCCTCTTCCTCCTCCCAGTTGAATTGCCTGCAGGGCCTTTTTGGAGTCCATCCTATGCTTTAAGGTATTTGAGAGCAGCTTACAGAAAAGAAATGGCTTGTTAAAAGGTTCTGATCTGAAAACAATTGAATATGCTGCTAGAGTTCCCAAGAAATTCAAAGGCTTATTGTGCAATTTCAGCCTCTCTCTTGCCCTTTTGAAAAAGCACATTTTAATTACAATAAAATGTGTATGTTCACACTTGGTTATTAGTCTTGTACATTTTTCTATGTGGTTCTTGTGAGTTCAGTAAAAGTCTTTGTTGTTGGCTGGCAGGCTTTAGCAAAAGTTTATTTCTGTAGGCTCATTGCTCGTTTTGGATTTAATCATTGTTCTGGTTCTCAAAGCCTTCAAGCTCCGCTCCAGGAGAAAAATACAGATTTGTCACTAGAGCCTCCTACTAAAATCTAATTTTAAATGTGCAATCTGTTGTCTTGCGAGGTGCTTCAAATTTGGTTGGACAATTAATATATTTCAGATTTTCTTCTGGAATCTGAAGACCTTTTGCACGTTTGAGAGTTAGTAACTTGGTCTTAGTTGAAATGAGTATTTTGGTTTTGCAATTATTTTAAGAAGTATTTAATATCAGGGGTAAGGGATGAGAAAGGGAAATTACTGTTTTCAAAGAAAACTGTATTCTTTTATGAGGCTGTCATCAGTGGTCATCCAGAATGTGATTGCACACAGAATGTGTAACTATTTTATAGAAGACTCATCCAGCAAAAATTCAGCAGTTCAGCTAGAGTTCAGTCTATCTAGGGTAGCTGATGTAGGGAAAACTGGTTTTTCTAAAGCTTTCCTACAGACTATGTCTTCTCCCTGGTGATATCCCAATGTTGATACCAATCTAAGTCTTGTTTTTTTAAAAAAAAACAAAACAAAACCCTGTAGTATCAATCGATGAGCAGGCTGGCTAAAAGATAACTTTCGTGGACCCTTGAAGAATTCTACAATTGTGGCATTTTCTGTGCTCTGAACCAGGAAGGAGCGGATCTTCTGGGGGAGAGGGATCCCTTTCCCAGAGCAGCTCCATGGTCAGGCACCTCTCAAGGATGTGGAGGAACAAGTTGCCACCCCTTTTCTGCCTGACATGGACTACTGATACAAATCTTGATCTTCTGTTTTTTCAGTGAGCAACTGAGTCACTGAGCTGCTGCCTGTTCCAGGAGACGTACCCATCCCCTTTCTTCAGTTTTCAGATCTCTCCCTCTTGGAGTGGAGGAGCCTTTCATCAAATGCAATCTATTCCCACGAAAAGTTTGGGTTTTGATGAATCAACATTTTCTGCTGAAAAATTTCCAGCCAGCTCTGCTTGCTGTGCCTGGTCTGTGTATGTTAATCTCTGCTAGCTTCAGAGAATAATTCAGAACAGATTTTTGACACGTTGCAATCCTTGGTCGAGTGCAACAGACCTGTTTAAAGCATCAAGACGTGTCACGCTTGATTTATGTTGCATCCTGGTGGTACCTTGATAGGTCTTTAATGGTCACCTTTGGATTCGGTGGGTGAGCTAACAAGGGGAGCCTTTGTCCTGCCAGCATTTGTGTTCAGCTCCCATTAACATTACTCATTTTCTTAATTTGATACAGATTTTTTTTCATTGCCTGTGCTAAATTCAGTTAAGCCGTAGACAGGCAGCATCTGGCAGTCGTTGCTGGAGCAGTTTAAGACATTTCTGCCCCAGGGTGTCTGCCGCTGCCCCTGGGAGGGGGAGCTTGGGGCCTCCCCTAACCCTGCCCAGCGCCCGCTCCTGCTAGCTGAGGATGCCGGCATCTGCTTCAGTGCGAATTCACATGTTTCAGGGGCTGCCTTTCCACATCTGCCACATTAGCTCACTGCTGCCAAAAAATGGGGGAGGTGCGCCTCGCTCTTCCCTCTTCCCCAGCTCCTTCGTCGCCCTCCAGCCGTGCTACCCCGGTCCTCAGCGCGCTGTGTCTCCTCTAGTGGGGCATCCTTGTGCTGCCTCTGGCACATGCCATTTGAATTCACTATTCCAGCAAAAATAGTGAATAATTTTAAATTTTTTTTCTTCTAATTTTTTTTCCTCCTCTGGGTTTATTTTCTGCTGTTTTAGTGGACTCCGCTGCACGAGCACTTGAACTGGTTGAAGGTGGCTGCCGGAAATGCTCAGCCAGAAATGCAGGAGGGAGGCGAAAATTGGGGTGAGAAGGTAGTTTCCCTTCACCTCAGGCACCGCCAGCTTGACCCGGTGGGATTGCCCATCCCCACTTGAGGTGGGCTCAGCCCCTCCTCTCCTGGCATCTCTCAGGGGACGGTGACATGCCGCGGGGGTGGTGCCTCCTGACACGGATGCAGCTGGATGAGCTGCACTGTGCCAGCCTTCGACCCCATTGCACACCCTCCCGACCACCTCCCCCCGTGCAGAATGTGCAAGCCTGCAATTTAGGGCCGGGGGAAATCGGTGGCTTCAGGGTAAGGTCTCTTCCTGGGTGCAGGAGCGAGGGATGTGCGAGCTAATCGCTGGGATTGATAGCCGTCTGTAGGATTTGCACCTAAAGCGCCAATCCACTGAATAAAAAAGGGACAGCTTTTTACCTTGAAGTCTGACACTTCTTGCTGGTATCTAGCAGGTACTTCTCATTGTGTGAAATCACTCAGCAAACATTCCTGCCGCTGTCTGCCGAGAAAAGGCTTTCCTCTTTTCATGAAAGTGTTTCTAAGCGGTATCGTTTCCTCACGGGATGCAGCCTGAGCTGCTGCTTCTTTCTTCGCCAAGTCATTTGCGGTTTAGTTACTTTTTTGGCTGAGTGAAATTTTGCCCAGCGTGCGTGGAGGCTCCATCGGGATGGTGGCACAGGGCTGCTTTCCGTAGCCACGCTGCCCCGTGGTTTCAGTCGCGAGTGTGCCCCGTCCCGTGGGGTTTCTGCAGGGGACGTTTCTGCCCTTCGTTTCTGAAGGTAAAAAGCCACTCTTCATTCGTTCAGGGTTTCAGGAGAACTTATAAAACTGCTCTTTCTCCACACACAGGTGCCGAAGTGATGGTTGCATGCTCTGATGGACTTTGCAGCTGATGGAAAATCTGTAGAATGAGTGGGGTTAGCAAGAATCTCGGAATCAAAGCAGCTAAAAGCATTACCCCAAGGGGGTTTCTTATGCAAGACGGGGAATATTGAGGTCTGGTTTTAGACATAAGTGTGGAAGACAAAATGCAGGTTTTGTGCTATAAAGTGTTTTAGGAGCAAAAGCCAGGTGACATTTGTCCACTCTATATCAAAGGGTTGTAGCTTTCAAGGGATATCTGTCTAGGGATTTAAAATGCTGTCTTTATTTTTTGTTGTTTGTGGCTTTTTGTTTGGTTGTTTTTTTGTTTTGTGTTTGGTTTTTAAACTTGTCCTCTTTTCAGCACATTTATTTTTCTAAATTATGCATAACCAGGTTTCACAACAGTGTATGGGAGTACAGACATTTATTTCGACAGGCAGAGCGTATTTCCTGGTATGGGTTCCTTGACATGTGATTGTATTTATTTTAGATTCAGAAATGTCCAGGTGCTTATGGACATACCTGTTGCGCTAGCACTGAACAGATATTTAGCCTTGGACACAACTTATTTAGCTGGGCAGAAGAGTAGAGAAGTGCAGTCCTCTGACTGTGGTCAGCAGTGTCACTGCAGAAGTTCAGTTCTATCTTATGCATCCAGGAGAGCCTTATGGCAAAAGTGCTGTGCCTGCTTTCAATACAATCATTTCATTGCTTTCTGTGTCCTTTATGTTGTGTGAATTCAGTTCTGGGATGCAGCTACACTGTGTATTTAGATAGTGGGGGAAAATACACTATCACATTAATTCTTCCAGCATCTGGCTTAATACCCATCAGCACATCCTGTTAAAGGAGGGGAAATTGCTCCAAGAAATTAAAAACTCCATGTAAACTATTCGCAGGGCAGCTCTTTTTCAAGGAAGATTAACAGAAATACCTCAAAATGACAGTTTTTTCTTGAAATTTCTGTTCAAAATTTATGGACTGTTTATCTAAATGTAATTGTCTTGTATATAATTCAGGATCTCCTATTTAATTTTGAATGGCCATGTACTGTAACATCTACTCTTCTTGTTCCTCTTGATCTTTGGCTAGAAGGAGCCTATACTACTGATAAAATGTTTCTGACATTTGTTGAGTGAGATCACAGACCTCAAAGTGTTTTTCAAGGTTGAATGCAGATCACCACTCCCATCTTCTGGATGGGAAACCTGTTCCACAGTGGGATGCACACAACTTAATAATGCAGAAGGATAGGTACACAGATGGGGACAGAGACCCACTGCCTGCATTCCAGCCCAGTTTTCTCTTTACCAGATCAAAGCACTTAGATCTAGCTATCTGCTTCAGAGTGAGTAGGAGGGAAAGGTTATTTTTGTATAGTCTGAGTCATTCATGCTAATTTATTTTTCATAATATGGCTTTCTTGTGTGGGTCTCTCTGTACCTGCTTAATGTTGCACTGTTTTTTTGTTCCAGAAATCAAACCTATCATTAGCTTCCTGCCAAACAGTTGAATTTGCACTTTGCCATTTGGTGCTTCAGTTCACAGTTCCTAGAAAACAAGTGAAATCTCAGATAAAGGCCTATACCCATCTACTTTTTGGCATCTTATTACATACAGATAAACAATAGCTCTTGATTTTTATGAGCTTGAAATCTGGGCTGGAATTGCGGTTTAACGTGAAGAGTAAGCGAATGTGTGCAGAGCTGAGACTGGTGGTAAAATGGCTCCAGTTCACACCAAACTTAGAGGTTCAGTCCTTCCCTCTTCCACACTCTTTATTCACACCAGCATAACCATCATCTGAGTGTTATAGTTGTATTTAGAAGTTTACTGGTATGGTTGCCAGCTCCCTTAGTTAACCCTGTGGGGTTGGTTGCTGCTGTTAAAGTGTGTTCTACTAGACCCAGATGGAAGCTATGGTGTAGGGTTTGGGACAGGTTCATTTAAAATTAAATAAATAAATAAATAAAGCTCTTTTGGGTGTTCCGAAGTGTCCCATGTGTCTTGCTGCTGCCTGTAACAGTGCCTGCTCTCTATTCTTGCAGACTGTGACACCATGGGGAACGCGGAGAGCCAGAGCGTAGAGCACGCCTTCTACGGAGACAAGCACACCAGCCTGGGCCGCAAGCACACTTCCCGCTCGCTTCGCCTCTCAAACAAAGCCTCTCGTCGGACACGGCATGCTTCTTCTGGAAAAATCATCCACCGTAACTCGGAAGTGAGCACCCGCTCCAGCAGCACCCCCAGCATCCCCCAATCCCTGGCAGAGAACGGCCTGGAGCCTTTCGCCCAGGAGGGCAACCTAGAGGACTTTGGAAGCCCCATCTGGGTGGACCGCGTGGACATCGGCCTGCGGCCCATTTCCTATCACACTGACTCCTCTGTCACCCCCAGCGTGGACAGCAGCACCGTCCTCACCGCTGCCTCCGTCCAGAGCATGCCCGACTCAGAGGAGAGCAGGCTCTATGGGGACGAGCCGCCCTTTCTGGGGGAGGGCGACGGGAGGTCGCATCGGTACGCGGCCAACGGGACGAACTTCATGGAGGCGGCCAGCTTCAAGAAGAAGCGCTCCAAATCGGCTGACATCTGGCGTGAGGACAGCCTGGAGTTCTCGCTTTCTGACCTCAGCCAGGAACATTTAACGAGCAATGAGGAAATCTTGGGCTTGGCTGAGGAGAAGGATGCTGAGGCCGCCCAGGGGACGGAGGCCAGCGGCAGCCCCCAGCCGCTGGTCACCTGCCAGCGTGCCAACTCTATGAGTGACTTGTATTCCCCTAAAAACCCAAGCGCCACCGTCAATGGTGGCCCACGAAACGCCTTTGGAGGATACTGCCGGAATTTGGTGTCCGACATCCCGGATATTGGGAGCCATAAGGTGGCATCAGGTGCCACTGATGATGCGCCTTCCTACAGTAATTACAATACACTGCCCTGCAGGAAATCCCACTGTCTTTCCGAAGGGGCCAGCAACCCACAAATTAGCCATAGTAACAGTATGCAAGGCAGAAGAGCAAAAACTACTCAGGTAAGGCAGTTTTCTTCTATGTCAAACGTGTGGCATTTACTAAGCTTTGTCTGCAGATAAAGATATTGCTGGTTCTTCCAGGCTCTGTTTTCCTTCAACATCCCTTTTCCAAGGAGAGGACTGTATCAAGGAGAGAGATGAACTAACTGGTCTCTGGAGCTGGCTTGATCCCATCACTGCTCCCTTCCTTATCTGCATCTCTGTTTGGGCCTTTTCCACTTTTCCTGCCTCTGGAAACGATAAATTTGCATTTGCCAGCTGGAGATTTTTCGGTGTGATTTACAGTGCTGATGGTGCCCTTTTTTCCAGGGTAGCTGCCAGAACCAATCACTCCATTTGGGGAGCTCATGCGTGTTGGTTCTATTTACCTTCTCTGCCCTCCTTGCCCCGTTGCCCTCCCTGTCCTGCACCCATGCAAACGCTCCTTGGCTTTCCTGCCTGGAAGCAGGGGAGAAACCTGCAAGTGTTTCCCTTCACCTCTATTGTAAATACTCACTGGGCTGAAATTTCATCCTTCTAATTAACTGACGTTCCCATTTGTGCAGAACATTATCCAGAAACAGTGCTGTCCTCTTGCAGGAGGCTGCCAGGCCTGTAAGCTATGGTGCTCTCCCATTTAAACTGAAAAATGATGGGAGGTGTAGATGCATGGAGAGGATGTTGCTTCTCCCAGCCAGGGAGGACATCAAACCCTTTATACTTTGTCCTTTTAACAGACAGCACACAGCCAAGATGAGTTTTTCTGTCTGGTGGCCCTCCCACGCTGCAAGCACCAGTCTTGTGACCTTTCCTTTGATGGCTGCTTTTGGGTCTTTATTATATTTTGCCCTGCTTTTCTTGGCTGTGTTCTGCCTGATTGAGTTACACAACACCGCCTTGTACTGTAAGCAGCAATTCTGCTTACAGTAAGTGGCAGACTGCTCTTAGGAGGCAGGAAAAGGGAGCTAGAAATTCTGCCCACCTGTACACACCATGTGTAGCATTAAACACTGTGGTCATACTGCTCTCAGCTGAAGTTCATTCGGCTGGCTTGCTGCACCTTCTCAGAGCAGTGCTCCAGCCTCCTGATGGAAGAGGCTTTTTACGTGCAGTATTTCTAGCTGTGGGCACCGGCTCAGAAACATGGCCAAGGGACACAGACAGGAGAGTCTGGCAGTGCAGGTCAGAGCTGTGCACCAGATTGCATGCTCCAGTGGCTCCCCTGATTTTATTGCATGGTTTCTCCTACATATGCCGTGCGGCGTACACACGCTGTGCCGCGTGACCCAGGGAAAGGGAAAAAGTGGCGCCTTGCATCAAGGTTGGAGGCTGTCAGGCTGGCATCCTCCTGATGGGCTGAGCTGTTGGCAGGACAGCAGAGTGGGAGATAGCAGGGCAGTGCCAGTCAGGCAGGTTGCAATGTGCCATGGAGGAGATGCAGGGCTGCGGGGCTGCGGAGGGCAAGAGGAGTCCCCCCCATGCTGGCTGGCTCTGACTTGTGAGGGCTGATGGAAAGGGGTTACTGAGTGACTTACCAGCTGTGCTTGATCTGTGGAGATTCGCTGCTTCTAAATATAAAAATGACATGCTAAAACAGATGTTGCAGTGTCCCACAACAGCAGCTTTGTACTTCAGAATCAGCTCTTTATTTTTGGAGGTATTTTCACGATATGGGTGCAAGCAGAGAAACCCTTTGGGACTTCATCAAGGCAGTGCAGGATAAGAAGCAGGAGAAGAACAACAAGAACAACCAAAAATAAGGATGCTATTTGGCAGCCTTGAAGGTAACAGCTCTCATGAAGACTCTCAGGTGCAAATGCTTCTTCCAGCCTTCTTTCAAGTGTACATCAGAAAGAGAGAGCAGCATCATTGGTGAACAATGAAGCATTTGTTTTTCTTCTTGGTGCTATCATGGCATTAAGAAGGTTCCTCTGAGGCACTTAGTGAAAGTCACAGATTTGCGTAGCATTTTGCAAGGCCTCAGCTTTTAACCAGAGAAATCACTTTGTGTTTCTGGTTTCACTAGATGTATCTTTTTGAGCTTGGAGACAGTGGATATAAGGAGTCTCAGCAGTGATAATTACCACATATAAATTCAACAAAATTAAAGCTTTGGAAAGGCTAAAATCCCTTCCAAGTCTTTAATCCTAGCAGCATACAGTAAGTATAACAGACTTGTCAGCAGTGAAGTCATACTAGCCCAAGCCTACCTTTAGCAAGCTTAGGAAGATTACTATCATTATATGTTTGATAGATGGAGTGAAAAAGAAATCCAAATTTGCACACAAAGTAAAAGATCTGGTTCCTTGGTGAACCTGGTTAGGTGGCTTTGGATGGGGTGAGAGGAGGGAAACTACCAACTTGTTGCGTCCCTGGTCCCCGGTCCAGTATCTCAGCACTTTCCTTGTCTTTACTTGACATCCCTGTTATAATGGTGACCCTTCCTGACACAATTGAAGCCGAGTTGTAGAGCTGATGACCTTACTGCATTGCTGTTAAAGTGCTTCTTGGCACTGTGTTGACCTGAGCCAGCTGGGACTTGGTCACCATTTGGGAAATTTTGTTTCCCTCTGCCCTTCCCAGTCTTTCTGTACTTACTCAGTGGTCTTGACATTCTTGGTGGCCACCTTAAGCATTATTCCACAGCCTGCCATATGTGTCCTCATACTGTAAAATATTTCATGCCATAAAAACAGTTTAGTGGACTGAGGCAAAACTTCATGTTTTTTGCCATCCTTTTGAACTGCCTCCCTGCATCCTGATCCCACAAAATAGTGGTTATGCTTTAGGGCCACAGGGTTACCACACAGAGGTGATCCAGGACTGAGTGTAATGTGATGTTGGATGTAGTATTGACTGCCAGGGCAATAACCTGTCACTGTCCCCGTGTTACTTAACAATGTAGAGGTAGTTCCCTCATTCAAAGTTACATAATTGAGCCTTATCACCAGGACTGAGGTTTCTGCTGAGATCACTGTAGGCCATCCTCACTATAGTTTGGGGTTGTATTTGCTGGAGTTTTTTTTTTTTTTCAGTTCTTACAAATTCATAGCTGGGATATTTGCAAAATTTGCCCTCATTCTAGAAATATGGAAAGGTCCTGAATGCCACTTTTAGGTAGCCTTTGAGTAGTCTACTTCCCAAATACATCCCTGAAAGCAGGAGAAACCAAGTGCAGGGTAACACTGAGACCACAGTGATGGGTTTGTGCCCTTATGTTTGATTCCCAAATCCAGCCTCTGTTACAGGTTCAACTATGTGTACATCATAATATTTTCTGTATAGTTTAAATTTATTAGAAGTTGTCAGTAGCTGTAATTTTTGTGCCTTGAATGTATCACAGAAAGGAGATGCCAGAAGCACAGCCGTGTTTTGTTATAAAGCCTTATCCATGGGTTCTTTAGAAGTACATGGTTTACATTAAAGAAAAAAAAATAAAAAGAAAAGAAAATCTCACCCTTCCAAATTTAAACCTTAAATTGAACTGTGGGAGTCACTTTTCACTAATTGAGAGGGAGAGCTTTTTAATACTAGAGAGACAGTTATATTCAGTATGCATAAGTGATTAATATTCACAGGGTGGCTTTGGGGCACCCACGCAGCAGTTCTGTTTTTCGTAACATTTTAACATGAAGGGTTCAGATCTGCTGAAGCAAGACTTCCAGGAGAGCTCTGCTGGGATCCTCTATGGCTTTTGAACCTGATGTGATGTAGGTGGGAGAAGCTTAATTGGCTGGCATTTTCACCCATTCTTGCTTGAAGGGAGACAAGCTCCAGCTGGATACAGCTTGTTCTGACTGTGGGTTGTTGAGAGCCCCAGGATCCTACAACCTGCTAGTTGGGGTCTGGATTTTGTGAAATGGCTCTGTGGTGTCCTGCTTGCAGCTAAACGTCTCCCAGCAGGAGATTCCCTGGATGGATCCCAGGTGGATCTTCAGAGACTAATGTAACCTCATACTCCCCATCTGTTTAGAGTCCTCACTAAAGTCTCAAGAGAGGAATTAGAGAATGAAAACCTTGAAATATGGTTTTGTGCCACTTCCAAGCCTGTCTTTATGCCTCTTTTTCCCATGTTCCCCCTCTGTGGATTAATTCTGACTGTGCTTTTCTGTAGAGTACTAAATGGGGGGATACAGCCTCCTGCAGGGTGTGAACCTTTTCTTATATTTCAGGCTCCTCTACAAGGGCAGTCAGGTGTAGAAACGTACAGAAAATGTTCTGGTCACACAGCAAAATCTGCTTGCCAGGACTCAGTGCCAGCAGCGTGCCTGTTCATGGGTGTCTGCTGTGGACCAGCAAGAGCCAGTGCTACCCTTCTGCTGCAGATCCTGCTCCTTTCCATCTGGTATCTGTGATTATTGAGGAGGTGTTGGCAGTGGCCATCAAGGTTAGACACCTCCGTGGGCTTCCAGTGCTGGTATTTGCTTTGTGGGGAAGATGTTAGGAGGAGTAGTTCTTGGTAGGTGTGAGCAATGTTGTTCAAAAACAGTATTTAGAGCATGGTGTGATTAAAATCCATTAAAATCCAAGGATATATGGTGACCAAAGCATTTTTTCACGGTCAACCACCCACAGACAAGAAAGGTGGTTCATTTCTGTCTGAGCTTTATAGCCCGATTTGTGATTTCCTCCAGAAAGCTCAGTCCCAGTATAGCTGTTACAATAGTGCAGTCCAGGTTTTTTACATAACTTTTGAGGAGCAGCAAGATGATGTCCCTCAGCTCTGCAGGGAAAGCAGTTTTCTACCATGTTAAGTTGAGTGTTACAAAACTGAGCAGAGAGAGTGAACAAACTTCCTGCCTGATTGACTTGGAAGCTGCAACACCTTCACTGCCAGGTCCAGGCTATGTCCTTTGTGCTTTAAATCCCCTTTTGTCCAGTTTTCAAGTTTATTGCTCTTTTTAGGCCTTTGTAGGTAATCTGCAGGAATTTGGAATCTCAAGCCCTAAAAACCCCAACTTTTGTATAAAAGAGTTTTGCAGGAAATGCAGGAGATGCATCCAAGGTTAAGTGGGAACAGCACATACAGAGAAAACAGGCTAAAGTTAGAGTATTTTTCCAGTTGATAATATTTTTTTTACCATCTTGGGCAACTTTATAACAGGTTATAGTGTTGCATTATATTCTGTAAGATGGACTCCAGAGAGCAGATACTTGGTTTTAAGTTGTGTAAAACTTTCACAAATGGTTTTGTAGCATAGAGGATATAACTTCAAAAGGAAAATGAAAAAAGGACAGCACTGGATCAGTCTTATGAAGCACCATCCAGCTCAGTACCTGTTCCTCAGGAAAAGGAAGGAAGGAAGGAAGAAAGGAAGGAAGGAAGGAAGGAAGGAAGGAAGGAAGGAAGGAAGGAAGGAAGGAAGGAAGGAAGGAAGGAAGGAAGGAAGGAAAAGAAAGAAGGAAAAGAAAAAGGAAAAGAAAAAAGGAAAAGAAAGAAAATAACCAAAGTAACTAACTGACTAGGAGAGTATGGGGTAAACTTTCCTTTAGGGCTCTCTTCCCAATCCTAGAAGATTAGCTATTTGAGTCTTCCTGAGCAAGGAATAAATCCAAGACTGTCGGGTTGAACTGTCCCCTATGAATTTTCTTTTCTGAAAACAATTTCTGCTTCTGGCTTCCACTGCATCCTGTTCAGTCTCTTCATAGCACTTGTGACCTTACAGCCTGCTCTTAAAGCACTCCTCCAAAAACTCTTTTCCATGCAGAGTATCTTCAGCAGCTGAAGCTTTGCTCTTGTTAAAGTAACTCTGTACATCTCAGTCTGTAGCTGCAAAACATAGCTATTTTCAACCTAAGTATGATTCTTAATGAGATCGACCCAGACCTTTAATCTTACTTGTCTGAATCCAGGTAGAATCGAGCAAAGTAATAAAGACAAATTCATGTGTCATTACATTATAATTAGTGACACATAGTTTAGTAAGTGCCTAAAAGGAAGATGTTACTGGTTTTCAGCTGTAATGTGCACCTTGAAGACTTGAGCTCCTGCTGGTGCCTTTCAGATGGACTCATTCTCAAAGTCTCAAATGTAGCCTGAATCACCCTCTGAATCTCCAAAAGCTGGAGATCCTCGAATGTGGTGATTTGGCCAGGGTGACTCAAGGGGCTGAATCCCAGTAGAGCACTCCTCACCAGGTCACTTTGCTGAGCCTCCAGGCTAACAGCCCTATTAAAACCAAACATCTCTGCTTTCAACTACTTGCCACAGGGCACCGAGTTGAAGGAAGGGATGGAAATAGTCTCGAGGGACAAGGCAGCCCTAACTTGCACCAGTGTAAAGTGCTTGCAGATCCACATCTTGAGTCCTGCTGGCTGCAGGTCTGGTAACCCTTGGTGTGTCTGAACTACCAGACCCATTTAATGGATAGATCAAATGAGCTCTTTGTAGCCTGCTTGACTGGAAGTGGGTTTAGTGTAAACTTGGGAGTAAAGCTTGAAAAGAGGGCTTCAGACCCAAACTCAGAGGTCTTCCTCATTCTGTTACCAGGCTCCCCTTCCCAGATGGAGGAGATCAGATCAGCCATTGCCTACTCAGGTTATTGTAAAGCAAACAGGAGTCACTCCCTTCAGATCGCACAACTCTGCCCCAGTATTGTCAGGGAAAGAAGCATGTGAAAACGAGTGTTTTGGTCTTCGATGGCAAATATTTTGATACTCTTTCGAAGATTTTAATTTGTTTTTCTTCTGTTGCTCTTGGTCTGAAGCCAGTGGAAAGCAAATCAGCAGTCCTGATATCCGATCTAGCTCCACTCAGGCATGTTTTTTTTTTAACAGTAGGACTTTGCCATGTTACATCTGAAATGCTTGTACCATTGGCAGTAATGTTGTTCTCTCTAAAGCTTATATACTGCATGTTTTTTAATTGCAAGTACTTTTCACTTAAAAATTACAGACAAGTCATTCCAGCTGCCTGTTTGCTGGGCTGTGCTTACATAGGTGGATGCGATTTGCAGTAGTGTTCCATTCCAGTGAAGTCCTCCACTGAATGGTTTCTTTGCAGAGCTTCAGCACATGATCCTGTGACTAGTCATCACCCCAGATGACAGGCATTTCCCCACTCCCTTAAGTTAGGCTGTTTTTCAGGTGAATACCTCTAAGATGATATATTTTAATTTTTAAGCTGTTGTTCTCGCAGTTTTTTCCCTTCCCCACTTCTGTTCCCTTTATTACATTTCTAGGAAGAACTGCCTGTTCTTGGCACTAAGAAACAAAAAGTAACCTAACCCTGTATTTTACTTCAAGGATTTTGGTTAGGCATGTTGCCATTTGTTTAACTTGAGCACCTTTGGGCTGCTTGCGTTGGTTTGTGGTTAACTCAGTCCTAGAAACTTTTCTCAGCTGGGAGGTCCATTGGAGTGGAAGCAAGGAAAGGGTTCCTCAGCATCATTTGGGAACAGAGGGACTAAACACTACAGTGCTCTAGAACTGAGACTTCCTTCCACTGCTGGGGATGGGAAGCAGGTGTCCACCCCAATCTGCACAGGTGCTGGAAGCCACACTGTAAAAGGCTTTACTGGATTATGGGCTGATTCTTGTTCGTGGTATTACGTACTTTATCACCACTTAAAAGTCAGTGTTAAAGCCAGGGAAGAGCTGGTATGCTGAAATCTCATGGTAGTGTTTTGTGCCTCTTTCCTGCTAAGGGCAAAATTAAATTTCTGAACAAGAACAGGTTGCAGGCTGATGCCACAACTGTCCTGAGTCAGCTCCACACAGTATTATGGAGAGAAGAGTAAAGCTGTCCCATGTATTTCCTCACAGCTTTCTGGGGGACAGTTTCATTTTCAACATTTTCTGTCTCACAGCTGATAAGTCCTCCAGGGTTGTTCTTTCCTGACTGCTGCAGGAGTCTTTGTGGGTCCATAATTTACCTTGAAGGAACCTGAGTCAGCTAAGAAAACCAGGCTTCTTGGGGAAGCATTGTAGTCTACAGAGTTGTTTTTTCTGGAGGGGCCCACATATTAGCTGAAAAGTGTCTGGGAAGTCAATGAACCTAAAATGTTCCTAAACCTTGTGTTAAAAACACCAAGCTTAACGTGTTAGCTTAACATGGAGCAAAGGAACCAAGTGTAATACTGAGTTAACAGCCATTTATACCTGTCAGAGTTGCCTGCCAAGGGAATAGGGTTGATGGATGCTTGGTACAGTGTTGTTTGCTGCCTGCCTGTCCCATGGGAGTCAAGTGGATGCACATCTCCTTCCCATATTTGAGTATCCTCTGAATACCTGGCATCCAGTACCTTGCCTGTCTTTCCAAGGTGCCAAATTACACTATGGAGCATTCACCAAGAGAAGTTCACAAAGGCATTGTGGAACTAAAATTCATTGAAATCCATGCCTTAAGACTTTCCCAGGGATTACTGCCCAGAAACCTGTGACTGTGATTCATTCTTTCATAATAAGACTGAAGCTCATGGCTAGGAGAAATATCTGGAGGTCTGGGCTAGTACCTCTTTTGCTGGGAATAGATTTGATTTCAGAGAACCATGGCCAAAACTTGCTTACTTATTAAACCACTCTGAGCAACTTTAATAACACATATAAGGTTGTTTGGTTTTTTTTTTATTTTGGTTCTTTCAAACAGCTGAATAACTGTTGCACCAGTGTGGTGAATGCACAAAAGTAGGAACAAAAGCTGCTTGTACATATCAGCATCTTACCTCTTTGAATTCCTAAAGGTAAAAACCCCACCATCTCAGTCTGATATCCATGTGCTTATAACTGCACCTCCCTTGACTTGGGAGCCCTCCTGGGAGGTGTAAACAGGACCCAACCAATTCAACAGAAAATCACAGTTGGACCATGTTGGTTTGTGGCTGAGTGTAGTTCTCCAAAGCCTGCTGTCAATCTGCTGCATCCTGGCTAGTTCTCATATAATACTTCAAAATCTTCCTTCATATCAACTCCCACCATCTGGTGGAGGGGCTTTGTTAATTGCTGTGGTAGCAGATCTCCTCCATGTCATCATTATAATCCCTCTAACTTTACAGTGAGTTTTGTGGACATAGTTCAGTACTTTTTTACCAGTCTTCAAAATAGTATTTCTCCCAGACAGAACAAGCTATGGAGTTGCTTTTGTTTTTCTCATTGCAGCTTTAAAACCACTTGACCCATTCAGGTTTCAATTGCAACTTATGATTTATCTTTGCTTCTTGGATTGTTTTGATTCTTTTAATGACAAATCTTCTCATGCAGTCATTACCAGGTGTTGAAGTTACTCTGAGGAGACGATTTCTTTTTGATTTGGAGCAAGTTGTACCTTAACAAACCACCCTGACCATTAGATGATGGTAGATTCAGCACTGAAAAGAAAGGAAAAATGCTTATCAGGCCAATCTTTTTCTACATAAGAGCTTCAAAGAGGCACCAGGAACATAAAAGCATGCAAACCATCAGGCTGCTTACCCATCTATTTTAAATGTATTCTGTGGTGCTTGCCTAACTAGCAACCAGACAGGTTATGTGCAATTTCAGGCTGTTGCTGAAAGTGAACACCTTTTTGCTCTGTTGCTAAACAGGCCAGGGAACAGAGGATTTGCATTCTCTTGGAGAGAGCCCCTTCCAAGAAAAAAACCAACTCGGTTGCCTTTTACTAACAAGTACTTTTAATCTAATGGTTAATCTAGAAAGAAGTATTAACCACATAAGGAACTGTTTATATTTGTGGAGCAAGAGTTTTCCTGTTAAATCAGTCCCATGTGCCTAGGTGCTGATGAATCACTGCTATCAGTCAAAGCAGGAGAAAGTGATTCACCAGGCTATTTCATCCACTTCTGTGACAGGGGGAAGTTTGGTAAGTGCATTGTTATTGCAACCCCTCTGAACGTGTCCAGTCAGGAGCTGGAGAGTTGAGCAAGACATATTCCATCCAGTGGTCTCTTGCCAAGAGATGCCACTGCCAAATATGTTCAACAGGGAGACAAAGACATTGGAACCTGACCCAAAACTTTTTGCTTGATTTTTGCTAGCTGAAGATACAATTTTTTCCCTAAAAATAAAAGTAACTTCTAAATCTATCAAGAATCTTTCAACAAATGTGACTGTAGTAGGCATACAGAGGTATGAGTATCTTGTGAGCATGCAAAAATTACAGCACCAAGTACATTAGCTCAGTGTAGCTTGCATTAGAGTTTCACTCCCTGCTGGCTTGCTTTGCATGTAACCCAGTGTTCATGTGAAGCAAAAACATAGATTTAAGTGGCTTTCTAATACTTCTGCTAATATTTTACCCAATTGGTTAATCTGTTAAATTATTCTCTGCATTTGATGGAGCTGCGTTAATTCCACTTCATTACGCTTGAATGGCATTAGGGCTGTTGTAGCTGTCCTGGCACGTGTCCTGCTTGCTGGGCCTCCCTGCCTTCTTTTTGATAACAATAGCACCATTCAGCCCATCTCTGGTTTCTCATTTTGCAGCATATCTCTCTGACGTCACACATTCCACCTTTTTCTTCCTCCTACCCTCCCTTACTGTCTGCTGAACCTCCTTTCCCAAACCCTGGGCATTTGCACTGATACAGGAGCACTGCTAGTGTAAGAATCCGTGCTGCTTCTCTCCAAGGCCTTCAGCAGCAGCAGGGATTCCAGATCCTGGTGGGAGCTTTGCTACTGCTTCCCACCTTCACATCAAGGCATACAGTGCAGCATAGTCACGAAAGCCTTTTTCAGTCAGTGGTCTTTATGTGACTTTTTCCTCTCTTTCCACAAAGCAGTCTAAAATTGAAGGCACAAAAGCCCCCTGTTTATTCAGTTTGTTGTCTCTGTGGACTTAAGACCTATTGTGTTTGCAGAATACCAAGAACTGCTATTCCCACGACTTCCCCCATCTCTCTGTCTTGGAGGAAATACACTTTCTTTTCTTTGCTGAATGCTTTCTACTTGGTGTGACCAGTTTAATGATTCCCATCTCCCTCTTGCTTTGCCCTCTTGTCCTCGCAGACCCAAAGCTGGGTAAACACTGGTGGGAAGGCTAAGCATGGCAGCACAGATTTTAGTTCCAGTCTTGCATTTGGTTCCTGGAGTGATCTCTCTGGACAAAAATACTCCTCTGTCTGGAGACAGCTGTTCGCCGGCCTAAAAGTACAAAACACAAGATCCCTGGCAAGTTCCAAAACATCAGGTGCAGTGTCCTGAATCTTAGATGGAGCTGAATGAAGCTTTTGGGAGTTTAACCACTGAAATAAAACAGAGCCCCTTGATGATAGCAGTTTCAAGTCCAGAGTACTGTTCTAGTGCTTTGCTATGAAGTGTGTACAATGTCCAAAACTGCAGGCCTCAGAAACATGCATTCTGCAGTTGTCAGCTGTCTCCCAGCTCCCATGATGTGCCTGGCACATGTTGTTAGCAACATGATGGAGAGCCACAGGGATGCTGGGCAGGAGTCAGAGGGGCGTCTAGTGATGGCTGAGCCATGTCTGTAGTCCACCCTTGGCCTTGAGTCTTTTCCTGAGAACTCCTTCTGCCAAAGAGTGAAATGTCTGTTGCGTTAGCTAAGCCTTTGTGGTGCAGTCCATCATGGGCCCTGGACAGTAATAATTTTTATTTGGAGGAGAGAGATGTTGCTGTTGCCTGTGGGGGCTCTTTGAGAACCTAAGCAGGAAATGTGAATAATTTCAAAATAGCTCTCATCAAGATTACACAATATTAATTTTGTTTCTGGGCAGTAAACTGTGGTGGCCATGTCAGTAGGTACTCTGAAGCTGGACATTAAAGCGACAGGCCCATGTATCCACATCAGCCTCATCAGCATGACTCTCACTGTCATTTCTCCTGGCGGGAGTTGGGATGCTTAATTTTCAAGGTGTTAATTTGAAAAGCCCTCACTAATGTGTTCATCAGTCCCTGCTATGGTTTCTTGCTTGGCTTGGGACTGTTCCTCCTTCAGCCTCCGTGTGTTCCTGTGGAAGCACAATACTAAACCTCTGATGAACTCTAAATTGAATGAGCTTCAGTATGCTGATTATAGCACTGTGAGATGGCCAGAGCAGATGCTGGCTGCTTCTTGAGAGGTTTTTATATCCTCTGATGAGAACGAGCTAACATTGCAACAGAAGCCCAGAAGTCAGAGACCTGTGCAGTGAGTGCTGTTAACCCTGCTAACCCCAAGGCAGATCTTCTCATGCTGCAGACTTCCGAAAGTGCTCAGCTCATTCAATGCCACGTTTCATAATTCATGAGCCTGAACAATATTAGCAGGTTATAGGTTTTGAACTGTTCTGACCTTTGCATGCTCAGATTCTCCTCCTACCAAAGGGGTTGAATTGGGTGGCTAGAAGCCTTTGATAAGGGGTATTTAAGAGAGGAAAAGCGAGTGCAGGGAGCAGAGGGGGTATTAGTGGCATGGCTGCAGCATTATGCTGGAAAGATATTTTTATCCATCCAGCTTATCACTTGCATTGTCGTAAAGATTATAAAGATGTTTGCAAAATGTGCTGCAGTTTAAGCTCATAAGTGTATATGTTTTCCAGCCTTGCATTTTTTAATAAATACTAAACCATTATGTCCATATGTATCAGTTATGAAGTATAATACTCATTTGTGGATGGAGAATCTGAGCTGATTGATGCCTCATGAGAAGGCTTTGTCTCACTGGGCACAAGGAATCGTAAGAGCCTGCATGGCAGCACTGTGAACATTTGTGGTTGCACTTCTGTTTTTGAAAAATACTCCATCTGCTAAGAAGCCCCAAGGAAGTTTTATGCGTACACAGGTGGCAAAATTGCAAATCCCATCTCCTTCAAGTTGGTGGTCTGTTTTAGTAGCTCTTTATTTTTTTTTAAACTGACAAATTTTAATTAAAGCATGAGATACACTTCCTGAAAGTGACATCAGCTAAGATTTTGGAATGAACTGTAAATTTTTTTAAGAACATGGATAAAATAATTATGAGACAGACTGTATATTTTATAAATCAGTAACCTAAAATAAAAATCTCAGAACCTCAAATAATTTCTGTTGCCACTGTTACTCAGTGTTCACTGCAGGATTCAGATTTGTTTATGCTAGATGAATGACACTTTTTCCCTTTAAAAAAACAGTTACAGAGGGGAAGGGCCCAGAAAACAAATGCAAATCCCGATAATTCGATGTGGGAATAATTATCCCAGTGAACAGGAGATATCTAGCTCAGTTCTTTGACACTCTGGTTGTGCAGTGCCTTGGGCATCAAGTGGCTATGCCAGTCCTGGTTCCCTGATGCACGGGGTCTCAGACAGAGAGCACTGTCATCAGAAGTTGTACCACCCAGCTTTTCACGATGGAGTGCAAAAACACACTCGTGGCAGTGTTTTGTAAACACTGGTTTCTGAGCAGCACCAGTTCCCCTCTCCAGATACCACTCTTTTTGCAGTGCCGCAAGAAATGGGAAGATAATTGGCTTCTTACAAACAAGCGTATTTGGAATAGCAGGAAAAAAAAATGTATCGTTGTGAAAACTGCTCTGTATGGGCAGATGATTTCACTTACAGGAAACCTTGCTCAGCTCATTCACTTGAGATGGGAGTAGAGGAACATTGGCCTGTCCGGAACAGCTTGTCTATCATATGTTGCATTAAATAACTAGACTGACTAGGATAACAGTGCTCACTGAGTGGGGAAGGAAGCACTTACTCTTCCAGCTGGACTCCAAGTCTCCCTGGAGAGGTAACATTTATAAAGAACGAGCCAATCAGTTACAAATTAAAGCCTTAAAAGTTAGTCAGATTCAGCAACACCCCTCCCCTCCCCCTCAAGTTTCCTCATCCAGCTCTTGCTCCACAGGAGGGAGGCTTCAAACAGAGCTCTGTGAAGGGTTTCTTGGTTTCCGCAGAGCTGCTCTTTGATGCATAGAAAACTGGTGGCTGAACCAACACCTACGAGCTTGTTTTCACTCAAAATAAACACTTGCCTTCTGTCATCTCTTCTCAAAATCTCCTTTTAAAAACAAAAACAAAAACCAAACTTGTAAATCAAGGGAGGTAAAGGCTGGAATTCCTGTTGCTTTGGATATATTTCTTGCTTGTCTGCCTCATCTTCCCTGTCTACCTCTTCTACCATTTCTATCCCTTTACTTTGCCCAGTTTACTTTCCTCCAAAAGCTGCCACGGGTGCCTTTGAATGCTGAGATGGTAGAGGTTGAGCCTTGATGCTGTGGGCAAGATGAGCCACTTAGCCTTTGAAACCTCAGTTTGGTCATGTTGTTTTCTTTCTCGCTCAAGATGGCTGTATTCTTGCCTATTTTGATGCTTGAAGTGCAGATTCTTGGGGACCAGGAAGAGTCTTCTGTTGTTGTGGCATTTTGGCAGGGTCTATCACCATGAGAGTCTGGCCAGTTGTTAGGGTTTTTGATGTAAAAGTGACACTAAACAGAAATAATCCCAAGTACATTAACTACTTAGGAGAAAAAATAGTACCGTTTTAGTTATGCAATTTGCAAATTACAGTCTTGGGACATGTAAAATATATCTTCACCTATAGGTGCGAGTGTACAATATCAGTGTTTTCTTTTCAAAATGCGTAGGTTGATCTCCGCATTTCTTGACACTGCCAGTTTTTGCTGCCATATGTTCTCCTTTTGCAGAACCTTTAGCACTGCTAGCTTAGTTAAATGTAAACAGATGATGCTGCATCTTATATTCTAAAATGCTAAGGCTGTAGAGACACCACCCAAAATCGTGCATTTGTGAGTGGTCTTTCCCGTGCTGGAAGTTCTGCCCACCCAAGCTTTTCTTCTGAAAAGGAAATGAAGGTTTTTCAGGTGCCAGGAAAAATGGAGGCATGAATAAATGTGGTGCCACTTGGGTGTTTGGGGTTCTGTCTCTGTCTCCAGAAGTCTGGGCTCAGCGGATCTCACACTGTGTCTCTCTCTCGCAACCAGGACGTCAACGCAGGTGAGGGGAGCGAGTTCACTGACAGCGGCATTGAGGGAGCAGCCACTGACACCGACCTCCTTTCCAGACGCTCCAATGCTACCAACTCCAGCTATTCCCCCACTACCAGCCGGGCCTTCATCGGCAGCGACAGCGGGAGCAGCTCTACAGGAGATGGGCTGCGCCAGGGGGTGTACGAGAACTTCCGCCGGGAGCTGGAGATGAGCACTGCCAACAGTGAGAACTTGGAGGAGGCGGGCTCTGCCCTCAGCGACGAGCAGAGCAGTGGCACCCTCAGCTCCCCTGGGCAGTCTGACATCCTCCTGACAGCTGCCCAGGGCACGGTACGGAAAGCTGGAGCTCTGGCAGTGAAGAATTTCCTGGTGCACAAAAAGAACAAGAAGGTGGAGTCTGCCACGCGTAGGAAGTGGAAGCACTACTGGGTTTCCCTCAAAGGTACAGAGCAAGCATGCAAGAGTCTATCCAGATGGGTGGCTGTGGTGTCCTATGGTCTATGTATTGCTGCAGCTGAAGGAAACGATATTCTAAACTCTTTACAAAAGCTGCTGTGAATTGCAGTATGGTTAACATCAATTGTGAGGAAGTGGTCCTGATGCTTTCCAGAGGGTTTTATTTGATAGTTGCTTATGTGCTCACATTATGGCACACATGTAGTCCAAGACATCTGACTGTGCTGCACCAAACTGGGATTCCTACACTGCTTCAAGTCCTGCTTGGCTTCTCTAAGCCCTGGGTGTTTCCTTTAAGAAGCATGTCTGTGGCTTGCTGTCAAACTGGATACCTGTGTGCAGCTGCAGGGGGTTTGCTAGTGACACCAACACATGTTCACACAGGGGCTCTGTCTTTGTATGTGTTCCTGGTGTAACTCTCACACTTAGTTCTGCTGGTCTCTCCTTCTCTGAGTAGGACACCCAGCAAGTTGCAACACATTTGTGGTGTGGACAAGGAGCCATGGTTTGGTCATCGAAGCTGTCTTGTGAGATGGAAGATGATGGCTCTGTCTGTGTCATCCTATTTGTGGTGGGCAGCACCTGGCCACTCTACCAGCCACCCTATCAAAGATGCTTGCTTTCTGAACTTTTGCAGTTCCTGCTTGGAGCATGCTCCAACCCTATTTGGCGTTTGAGTGCTTATAGGTGCACAGAAATGGTTAATGGAGCAGCAAAGCACAGGAGCTGGCCTCCTGAAGTGACCTCTAATTAATCTTCATGGGGTTGCTTGCAGGGTTGTGGGACTGGCCTCCTCTGTGAGCAAGGAAGTCAGAGCTGCTGTAGGTGGGATTACCAAAAAGCTCAGTGTAGTTACGGCCCTGATCTTCCCCACAGAGTGCTTTTTTTTTAGAACACTTATTTTTTTAAAAAAAATTTCTTTTTTTTTATTTAATTGGCAGCAGTCCTTTAGAACCAGCAGCAGTTAGGTGCCATCTCTTCCTTGGAGAAGAGAGATTGGGGAAATGAAAGAGGAGAGAGGGAGGGCTGGAGGGCAAGAGGGAGCCCTAATCCGGGAGGGGGGGCTTGTGGCAGGAAGGTCTTGCTGTGAGGAGCTGGCAAACAAAGGGCCATCTGGGAGCAAAAAGGGGAAGGATGAGCACAGAGGCAATGTTATTTTAGAGTGCTTTGACTCAAGTGGAGTGTTTGCTCCTCAGATTGCAGTGCCTTAATAATGCCAGTGTTTAAACGAGGCTTTGAAGTTAACAGCTGCTATTGTTTGGCTGCAAATAGTTTTTTGGGAGGCTGGGTAACAGGGCATCCCTTTGCACTGAGACGGCTGGCTCCTGTGGCAGAGAAACAGGGTGCCACTTTTAGTTTAAAGCAACTGTAGATCATGTGGGATGGAGAGCGAGAGAGAAGTAGACCCTTTTTATTGTAAATCCCAATTTGCAGGCTTGCTGTATCTTTTTCACCCCAGATAACTGTAAATGTTATTTTATAAAACTAAGTAGGTTTGTGCTGTTTCCAGCTAAAATGTGTTTTTGTGGTTTTGGCCTTAGTGCTGTGGGTCAGAGCTGAAACGTGACAGTGGAATAAGGATTTGGTTTATACTTTTTATTTATTTGTTTGTTGGGGTTTTTTGTTGGTTTTAAAATTTTTTCTTTTTTTCTTTTTCTTTTTTTCTTTTTCTTTTTCTTTTTCTTTTTCTTTTTCTTTTTCTTTTTCTTTTTCTTTTTCTTTTTCTTTTTCTTTTTTTTTTTTTCTTTTTCTTTTTTTCTTTCTTTTTCTTTTTCTTTTTCTTTTTCTTTTTCTTTTTTTTCTTTTTCTTTTTCTTTTTCTTTTCTTTTCTTTTCTTTTCTTTTCTTTTTCTTTTCTTTTTCTTTTTCTTTTTCTTTTTTCTTTTTCTTTTCTTTTCTTTTTCTTTTCTTTTCTTTTTTCTCTTTCTTTTTCTTTTTCTTTTTCTTTTTCTTTTCTTTTTCTTTTCTTTTTCTTTTTTCTTTTTTCTTTTTCTTTTTTCTTTTCTTTTTTCCTTTTCTTTTTCTTTTTTCTTTTTCTTTTTCTCTTTCTTTTTCTTTTTCTTTTTCTTTTCTTTTTTCTTTTTTTTTTTCTTTTTTTTTTTTCTTTTTCCTTTCTTTTGTCTTTCTTGCTTTCTTTTTTCCCCTTTTTCCCATACACCAGTCTTTCAGCAAGCACAGCTCATTCCAGCCCCATTTTTCTTCCAGTTACTCATCTGCATCATGCAATTAAATTGCTTGATCTTTGCCTTGCAGGGCCTGTAGCAGCCAGCAGCTGCAGGAGGCTGAAACAGGGCCGTGGAGCTTTGCCTCTGGGGTGTCTGCTCTGCAGGGCTGGCGGCTGGCTCACAGCTGTCCAGCACTGCCAAAGGAGACACTCTCATGTCTACGCTTCTTTTTGGTCCTCTCAGTGGGATAGGGTGCCCTTGAAGGACCCCCGCTTATGGGGCTTATAATGAGGCTTCTCATCTAGGGCTGTATTGTACTGCCTGTAACTCAGCTCTGTGTAAGCAATGCTAGAGTGGACAAAGTGGGCAGCTGGGGCACAGATTGATGTACTGTGCAGCTCATGCTGTGCCTACATGGCGTGGAAACCACTGCATTCTGGGGCAAAAAAAACCCATCCTGTTGCTGGTGCTCTCTGCTGTAGGGCTGAAAACCTGAACAGGTGCTGGCAAATCCTCCCTCATCCCTGAGACTGTTTTGTGGGTGATTTATAGTCCCAAGTGTTCGTGCTGAATAGATGTGGGGCAGCTGATGTGTTTAAATGTCTTGCTTGCTTATATGTGATTGTCTCTTTTAGGATGCACGTTGTTCTTCTACGAGACTGATGGCAGATCTGGCATTGACCACAACAGCATCCCAAAGCACGCTGTCTGGGTGGAAAACAGCATAGTGCAAGCAGTGCCTGAACACCCCAAGAAGGACTTTGTCTTCTGTCTCAGCAACTCCCTTGGGGATGCTTTTCTTTTTCAGGTTGGTCCAGTTCAACAGTTTTACCAAGTTGTTCTCTTTTCCTGTCTCCAGTCAAGGAGGAAATCTTAGCTCTGGTTGAAATAAATGGAAAAAGCCTGCTGACTCCAGTAGGTTTGGGATTTTCCACTGGCAGCACTAGAGGCAGGACATGATATATTTGGTAAATGCCAGTCAAGAGACCTACCACCACATGTGAATCACTCAGATCTGCTGTTTTTATTCTGTGACTGGATCTTCTTTGGGTAAATGTTAGGAACAGAGTAAGAAGTAAGAAATATTCTTACATCCCTGTAAAAACTGGGAATTTTGCATGGTTTGGAAGCATGCTTATAACACACGGACCAAGCCAGTTAACATGTAGGATGCACAGTAGTGCATTAAATGTGCTGTAAAACTATCTGCATCTAGAAAGAAATGTATCAAAGATGGGACCTTGTGTAGAGGCTCAGGTTGTTTACAAGACCCAGAAGAGTTTGAAGTGCAAGGGGATACTTAGACTCCCAGGTGCTCTCTTGCAGTATCCAGTTGCCCCTTGTTCATACAGACCCTAGTCAATGTGTTACTGTTATCCAAGAGGAGACTAAAAGTCCATGTTTATAGATCTTTTTTCTTTAATCAGGAAATAGAACTGTTGGAGTTTTGCAGGGTTAGTTTAAAAAATATCAAAGGCCATAGATTAGTTGTGTTTCACTGGAAAAGGTTTCTGTATTTTGGCAACTGCTGATTCCCTGAGTGATTTTTAGATTGGCATTCAGTTTCTTATTGCAAGTTGTCACTAACCAAGGGATGACACTCCTTTATTTGTGATTACTAGTCTGTGCTGAGGTGGTGCTGTTTCCTTCTCTTTTGATTCAGTTTCCTTCACTGGAGGAATCCCATATTTATTTCCCTATTGTGACAAAGTCTTGAGACTTCTTGCCTTCTTAAACCAGAAACTACTCTGTGGTAGAATGCGTCCCCCCCATCTTCATTCCCCTTCATGTATTCCAGGGCAAATCTTTAAAACTACATTCTCTCATCAGTCCTTGCAATTGACCTGAGCAAGGGGCTACATTGTCAAACCAGAACAAGATGATAAACCTTATTGACTCAAAGGAGTGGTGCTGCCTTACATGTTGAAGAGACTGAGAATCTGATTGCATACTTGAAAAAAAAAATTTTTTTTTCACAGACTTAACTTCTTGCAACCTCATTCTGAATTTTCCTCAGCTTGTAGTGTAATACTGCACACCTCCCCCTTTCTACTTCATGCCTTTCCTGGGCAGGGTTACATGTATTTTGCCACCTTGAGAGCCTCATACAGGAGGTAGGTGTGGTGCTTATGGTCTCAGTGTGTACTGGAAGGGTTGTGAAGCAACACCTCCTCTTGATCTACTGATACGAGCTGTAAAATCTTTTCCACAGAGTTTTCTAAGGGAAACCTTCACTCTCATAAAACTATTGCCAGTGGATGCTAAGTACTGGAAAAGTCACATTCAGTACATTTCTTTTGTGGCAACACAGGGACTTATTCATTAAAAGCCCTATGCCATTATGGCATGCATAGATTTTAATGTGACTCTGTGGGAAAAAGCAAAAATGAGCCTTTTCCAATGAAAGCAAATCACTCATATTGCCTTGCAGAAATTTTTCCTTGGTGTGTCCCTTCTGCCACAGAACCCGTGCATTGCTAGTGAAGCAGAAGAGAAAGAAGGGGTGGGTTTAGGGAGAAGGGTAGACCAGCTGCAGTGGTGGAAGTAATGTGCAAGTGACTGCTGTAGGGCTTGCTTGGCTGCTCTCAGAGCAGCTGACATGTGTGTCTGTTCAGCAGTGTTACTTAACTGCTCACGTCCATCCACACACAGCACAGTGCTGTAGTACTGGTTTTGATGAGAAGAAGCCACAGACCTGCAGAAGACTATTTTGGTCTCTGGAGACTGTGTACTTTGGGTGAAAAATAGAGTCTCTTTGTAAGGCGAACAGATATTGGACATCATGTAACAAGCCTTCCCACTGCATTACACCTAGAGACATCACATACCTCCTACATGATGATTCCTTGCTCAGTCAGTTCTTACCATGCCTACACAAATCCATTACTTGCAGATGTCACATGCATTTTCCAGGAGCTCAGAGCAACTTGTGACACCACATACTTACGTATCAGATGTTTGCAGCTTGTTTATGTGGTCCTTTCTGTTGAGAAGCAGAGTGATCCCTCTTGCCAACTCACCTACCAGAAGAATCTTAAGCTCCTAAAATCCACTCCAGATTCTTTTTTTTTCCCTTCCTCAGGAAACTAAAAAGAAGACCGAACCTAAGGGTATACAGATAATATTTTTTAATCGGACAAGATAAAAATATGACCTCCTGCTGTTAGGATTTTACTAGGAATTAACAAAGCATACCATCTCATTACAAGCCCAGTGCAACTCTCTTCTTTATTGGGGGCTAGGTTTCAACACCTCACTGTAGGCTAGGTGTCTTCCATTCTGCAAACAATTTCTCTATTTACAGCAGAAATTCCTCAGGAAGAGGGGCTCAACATGTCTTGAGCAGTCACAATAAGATAGTGTAGGCCCCTATTTATAGATCTCAGCTTGTTAATATTGTCACCTTGGCAGGGAGCCTGACCAGCTTGAGCAATCACTTTGTGCAGTGCCAACCATAGAGGAGAAAACTGGGAGTAAGAGATTGGTCTTTCCCATGTAGACCCTACCTTCTGCTTGGGACTTCTAACCTGACCTAGGGAAAGCAATGTCATTCTGGGACATGTGTGTTTCACCTGCTTCAGTATCACAGAAGTTTTGAAGTGCTACCCTTTGCTTATGTGATTTTCAGAGCTGGGCTTCTGTGGGTATTTCTCCTTGGCTTCAGACAAGCTACGTCCTTTGCTTTTAGTTCTGACCACCAGGAGAGCAGTGAGGATGACCTTCTTCATCTATGCTAGGAACTGGAAAGATTGTAATGTGCTGTCTATTAATAGATCCAGTTTCATCAGGAAGTTTAAATGGAACAAGGTGGTTTGGCACCTTGCAACTTTTTCAGCCATGAGACAAATACCAGCATGATTACTGCTAAAGGCTGACACTCACAGAAAGAAAGTCTGCTGCAACCTTGAGTTGGCTGTAAATTTTGTTTTACAACCTAGTGTTAAAAGGTATGCAGTTTATTAAGAAGGCTAAGATTTACTTTTTATTTTGAAAGTCTGGAAAAGGAATGCTTTGAAATACTCTTCTTTCTGTGTCAAAGCCTTTAATCATAATAGTGATGTTCCAGAAAAATGTACTTGTGTCCCATGTCCTAGCCTAATACCTCACTGAATCAGAATCACAGAATAGTTTGTATTGGAAAGCACATTACAAATTATCTAGTTCTGACCCTTCTGCCATAGACAGTGATACTTGTTGCTCAAAGCCTTAGCCAGTCTGGCCTTGAATACTTCCAGAGAGAGGAAGTGCTCCCTTTTCCTGAACTGTCACACACATGCTTGGGTACAGTAGCAGAGCTGTAAAAATTACACTGAGCCTGCTTTTAATGATAGATGGGTTGTCTTCAGAGTGCCTTGGAATCTTCAGAAGTGAAAGGCTTGTTTGTTTATGCATCATAATAAAGCTACTCATAGATATCATGGTCATGTTTTGTGCCATTAATTTAGTTCTAACTGTTGCGTGCCAAAAAATCTCTCCATACTGTGAAGAACACAGAAACTGGCACATTCCCTGCCTTGAGGAACTGGGAGTTTAGAAAACATCATTAAATGTTGAGCTACAGATTATGGCAGGATTGTGTTGAACAAGGAAGGCAGTTCCTGAGACCTTGCGAGGAAACAATGTGCAACTGCAAAGCACAGATATAGGTGTAATTCTAAGTGCTACATGCCAACTCCTGCCTAAGAATGATGGCCTTTTTATTACTTCTCTTATAAGTGGATTTAAGGCTTTGAATCTTAGGATCAAAGGGAAAGAAAACTCATTGGAATTGTATTTGTTAATCTCCAATCAATTTTTTTTTTACCCACACTGTAGAGAGTATCCTGACTCCTTTCCCTCTCTTTCCCTCTCTTCAGACCTCTAGCCAGACTGAACTGGAGAACTGGATCACAGCAATCCATTCAGCTTGTGCAACTGCAGTGGCAAGGCAGCATCACAAAGAGGACACTGTCAAGCTCCTGAAAACAGAGATAAAAAAGCTGGAGCAGAAGATTGATATGGATGAGAAGATGAAGAAAATGGGTGAAATGCAGCTGTCTTCAGTAACAGATTCCAAGAAGAAAAAGACCATACTGGATCAAGTAATCTCACTTGCTTATGTGAAATAAGCCCCTAACAAATATATAATAATATAAAATATAAATATATAATAAATAATATATATATATATATATAAAAATATATAAATATATAAGGCCTTCTTCAGGTGGCCTTCTTCTTCTTGTCTGCTCCTGTTGTGCCTTGTGTGTGTATACAGAGCTCCCAGAGCAGATGGGACATGTGTTGGCAGGAGAGCTGTGTTGGCTCTCCTAGTTGCACTGTTTCTCTAAACAATGTGCACTAAGGTACAGCATAGGCTGTCTTCTCCTGGCTGCCATGTAAGGGATTTGGCTTGCTGCTCAGAGGTTGAGAGAGGGCTTTAGGAGAGTGAAAAGGCTACCAGACCATGGCAGCAGGATTGCTTATGGAAGAGCTGGTCATAGACAGATGAATGCTGCTGTTTCTCTTGTCTTAAGGATGGAAGAGGCTGGTTCTGCAGGTGGATGGGATGAAGAAACCATCCCTGATTTCTACTTGTTACAAAAACCTTTCTTGAGCTCATGGCTGCAGATCTGACTGCCTGTGGAGACTGCTGCTTCTAACTGGAAGTGGACAACGCAGTTGTGTTTGAGAAGCAGAGAGCCTAGAGCAGATGTCTCTCCCACTGCTGCAGCAGCACCTTATTTTAGGAAACTAACATATGGCTCCTGCTTCATTAGTTTGTAGCTCTTTTACAACGGCTGCAGAAAGCCCCTGTAATGTAAACCATAGGGAGCTGCTGGGGCTCTAATGGGCTAAAGCTTGAGAGATTTTGTACCCCCTGGAACCCCTGAGAAGAGAGGGAAGAAGCTCGCCTCTGTTGAAAGGGCTCAATTCAAAGACTGTCAGTGACAGTGAGAGGGCAGAACAGTCTCTTTATGTAACTGTGTTTTTCTAGACACTTTGAAACTGTTTCCTATCAGTAGTTTGAATAATTTGAATAAGTCCTTATATAAGCTGACTGTAGTGCTCTTCCACTGGTAAGTTTAATTATCCCCAGAGTATAGCACTTTTTCGAGTATGGTGAGCTCCATTGATGCTTACAGCAGTGCTTCTGGTGTGGCTGCTGATTCAGGGTGCACTGTATGTGGAATTTGGTGGGGTTTGGTCTTGTTTCTCAGATGCCCTTGATGCATGAAAAAAGCATCTTAAGGGACTGCTCAGAGGAGAATCCTGAAATACAGAGAAAATTGAAAATGGAATTTTGATCCTATTAATTAACATCAGATCAAAGAAGCAGTTGTCTCAGGAGAACACTTCTGACATGAACATAAAGAAGTTGTTTTCCATCTAATAAAACTTTTTTGTTGTTTGTATTCTGTTTGGGTTTGAGAGGGGAGAGGAGAGTGGGAAAGAGGAGGAGTAAGTGTTTCTTGAACGAGATCAGCATTGGTGAAAAAGGAGTATTACCGGGAACAGTAGAATTTTCTCAAGGTATTTACTGCTCTGTTCTTCCACCTCACCCCTTTTTCTTCTCATGCATCTCAATTTTCAATGTTTGCTTTACACAGATCTTCGTTTGGGAACAAAACCTTGAACAGTTCCAGATGGACCTGTTTCGGTACCGCTGTTACTTGGCCAGTCTCCAAGGAGGGGAGCTCCCAAACCCTAAAAGACTGCTTGCTTTTGCCAGCCGTCCAACTAAAGTTGCAATGGGACGTCTTGGAATCTTTTCAGTCTCATCCTTTCATGCGTTGGTAAGTTTGAACAGAGGCCAGGGGTCATCTTTGCCAACCTACAAATCTCTTCATGTGTTCAGTGCAAAGATCATGTTGACAAACAGCGGTTTGTGCCTGAGGGGCGAGCCCTTACCTAAGTGTGCAGAATATTCTGCTTTCTGAACAGGGTGTTTGTCCTACATATAGATTAGAAAGCAGGTGATTGCAAGCCATGGAACCACGTATCTTCTAAACTTGTGATTTTGAATTTCCAGATCTCCACTATAAAGATGCTGTCTATAAACAGATCATCCTATTACAAGAGCAGGGTCATCTCTAATGTTATGACTTGCTTTCTACCATATGGATGAATCTACTGACCAATTGGCCTGATAGGTGATCTCCAGTGATCAACACCTGATGCTTGACAAGGGAGGGGAAATGTTCTTCTCTGCTACTTATGATGTGGCAAATAATGTTTAAGATAGTTGTCTGAATTTAAATAATGTAAAAACCCAGCTCTTAAAAATACAGGGAAACGTATTTAAAAATGCTGTTTTTTAAATGAGTTTAAATCAAGTTCCTGTATTTTCAGCTTGGACTTCTGGAGCTTCACAGAAATAGCTGAGCTCCACTTGTTGTCTTGTAGATGTCAGCTGTACCCTTCAATTGAATCCAGAGCTGCAATTCAGTCAGGGGCGTTTTTATTCTTTTATATGTGAAAAGATTAGCGTCATCATCCTGATAATTGCTGGTGGATGTATTTTTTTTTTAAGTGGCGGGATGTAATTTGCATTTATGCTTATTTTTTTTGCATCTATAAAAGCACTGAGCATTAGCCTGAAAAACAGTCTGCCTCTTCATGCTGGTGTCTCTTGAGAGCCAAGTGAAAATAAATGTTTTGAATATGTTGTGTTGGAAAAGACACATGCTTTCTTCTCCTTGAAGCAAACTCTGGTGTCCTCCTTTGCCCTCAATAGTGTGGAAGTGGTGCAGTGAGTCTCAAACTGGAGCTGGGTGCTGCATGGTGATAACTAGGGTGGTATCCCTAGCCCTCCTGAAGCTTTTCCTCAGCCAGAGGATATGCTAAGTCTCCTAGGTGCCTCTGCACAAATGTCCCAGGTAGAGCTGGGAAATATCTCACAAGTCTGGGCTGTGGAAATGGAAATACTTGCAGCAGTGTTTAAGTTCTCTTTTTTCCTTCATTTTTCCACGTTTCCCAAGGAGAATCACCATTACTCACGCAGTGATGGTTCCCTGGGTACACAAGCCAGCCTTCTGTTTGTCTCCTCTTCATATGAGTTTCTGTATCTATTGCACCCAAACAACCAGTTTCTCTGCTCTGTAGCTTGGGGCATCACTCAGAGATTTGGGTGTTCCCACTGGGGTTGCCAAACGACAGTCACATTTTGCTAGTTTCGGCTGTGGGAATCCAGTGCAAAGGTGTTTCAGGAAGTGTATGGCCAAGTTGGCAGGGTGGGTCTGTCTGTCTGTCTGTCTCGCTTTACCTTGCACTCCCGTTCATACCTGCCATCCCCTACCACTCCCTTTTTTTGCAGGAGAGCTCACTCTCCAGAGGCCACCTCCACGTGGGAAATCTACTTAAACTTTGGTCTGAACACTTCACCCCTGACTAATGTCATATTGATTTCTACCAGAGCTTCCTCACTAAGGAAACACTCCCCAAATATTTGGTCTCAGTAAAGGCAAATAATTTTTTTGCTCCAAAGGGGTTTCCACCAGCCTGTTTTCAAGTACCCAAGCAGTTAGCACTGCTCTAATCAAAAAAGTCATTTTTGTTAACTTTTTTTTTAATTCTTGTATTTTGTTCATTCCTTAAAATGTTTCTTTCTTGGAGGAAGTGCAGGTTTTAAATACCTCGACCTATTTGCAAACCTTTATCTGTCCTTTTAACAGCTGTGAGTCAGTTCCAGGATGCCTAGAGTGCTTCCACAGGGAAGTGCAAAGAGAAAGTGCTAAGGAGCAGCAGATAAGTGTGGAAATCTCAGGTTTTGTGTATTCAGCTTTGAAATCTTGTTAGAAAAAAAAATTAAAAAAAATAACCAAGCCCTTCACTGGTGCTGAGACTTTGTTCTGTGATAATTAGGCTGCTTCAAAATAGATCAGATTAAATGTCAAAAGAAAGAGGGGGTGGTACTGTCCATTTTAATTTTTGATGTTTGACTTCAGAAGTGAGTTAAATTGCAGTAAGAAGGAACTAGTCTGGCAGCATCACCATTTTCCCTGTTGTAAGTACACAGTGTTGCCAGTGTTTGCCTTTTTAACAGCAACAACAACAAAAAAACCCACCAAAACCAAGCCAGATTCCACTGTTTATTAAATTATGTAAACCATGATGTGGTGGGATGCTGCAACCTTTGATTTTAAAACCATGTGGCATTGACAGGTGGCTGCTCGCACAGGGGAATCTGGAGTGAGGAGAAGGACACAGGCCATGTCCAGATCTGCCAGTAAACGGAGAAGCAGGTTTTCTTCTCTCTGGGGGCTGGATACTACCTCGAAGAAAAAGCAAGGGAGGCCAAGCATTAATCAGGTATGTGTGTGGAAATTTGTGAAATTGTTATTTTTAGGCTTATTTGCTAGCTTGCAGAATGCAGATCATACAAAGAGTCACTTGCATCAAGCACTTGAACATTCAACCTTAACTTAACCTGTTTAATCTTTCACAGCACAGTTGTCATCTTATTCCACATCATCTTAAAAAATCCATGAATGTAATTATAGATAAAAATACAGCAGTTCCTGTTAAACAAGGTTTGGAGTTTGCACCTTCTTTAGATCAGCTGGTTGCATTTCTACTCTTCATTTCTTCTGCTTCTGCTTTTGCTGGAAGTACTTCCTTTAAATTCAGGAGTAACAAAGCAGCAGTGTAAACCACGTACAACTTTAGAAGAAGGGGAAAAAAGTGCATTTGTTTGTTTCTTTAAATTAAAATTATGAGTTTGTAGAATACATTAAATGTAGCTGAGGTTGGTAGAAACTTTCTGAAGTAACAAAAAGCTTTTTCATGTAGTAGGGAACAGTCCATGTTCTGCTTCAGATTTTTAAAAAACAAAACCTGAAACGTTTCCATCCAGTTACAACACAGATCTTTCTCTAGAAAACATGTTTCAATGTGGTAGGAAGAAGGTGCTGCCTTGTTATTCTTTCCAAACATCCCTAATTATAGCTTTCGATTTTTGTGAGCCATACCTCATCTAATTGCAGGAAATGTAGGCTCTGCTTTTCTTTCTTTCCTTTCACTTCTTGAAGGAAGAAAGGCTTGGGACACGTGTTTTTCTCTGCCCTGTGAGTTCTTCTGCCTTCTGTTAAAGCAGCAGTGGGTGTTTGTTTTGTTTAGCAGAGGATGAAGCTGCAGAATTGTTTCGCTTGTTTTTAGTGAGACATTAAAAGTTCACCAAATATTTAGTGGCTGAACGAAAGCTCAGGGTTTTGCTGGGAAGCAGCAGATGCCTTCCTGAGCACATTCCCAATTCTTTGCGCTGGTGCTGTGGCATCCTTGTTGCTTTGTACTTATTTTCTCTAAATCAAGATAAATCCCTTGTCCTGAACTAGGATCCTGCTTGTGCTGTGTCTTCTGACCCCCCCGCCCCCCCCTTTTTTTTTTCCCCCTGGATTTACCCTTTTTTTTGTTTCAGTGGGAATAAATGCATTCTTTATGCTTCCTTCCCCTGCCCCCACCTCTACCACTCTCACTCTTCAATAATCACATGCATGAAACGAGATTTTGTATCAGGTTAAAGAAAAGTCATGCTGGACAGAGTTGAAGAAAAAGTAAAGTTTTGAGAAAGTATCAAGTCTAAATGTAGTGCCTGAACATATTTCCCTTGCTCATGTGTAGTAGCATGCAAAGGACTGCCAAGCTGAAGCAGAAAAATGTAAATCTCTTAAAGGGTAATGACCTCCCATCTTGCATGGTCCTTGCTTTATTTAAGGTACCTAATATTTAACAACCAAACCCAGCAACTTGATCATGAAGCTGTCCTGATGTGGAGCTATAAACCTTAACTTTTTGTTTTTAATTGTAAGCTTCTGATGCAGTAACAGCCCTGTTTGCCTGTCTGATACAGTCCTGTGCTGATTTAGGGTGGATCCTGTAATTATTCCCCTCTATCATTCCTCCTTCACAGAGTCCTGTTGATTTTGGCTCTCTGGCTTGTGCTGGGTTACCAGCTCTTATTTCTTTAGAGAAGGCTTACACTGACTTGTGGTGCTCAAATGTTTCCTATGTACTTTTTGAAAGCTGATTTATTTCTCAGCATTGGCAGAGGTGGAGAAGCATTCATTTCCTCCACTTTACACATGGGGAAACTGAGCACAAAATGAGACAGAACTGGCAGAACTGGCCTCTCATCTTTCAGGATAGTGCTCCATGATGGGCTTGTCCTTCACCACCATCCCCCTTCACGTTTAGCCAGCTGTTATTTTCCTTTTCTGTGTTTCAAGATTTTTTTTAAATTATTACTTTTCAGTTTGATTTCCATGCTAGTTTTTAGATACACTGTTTTTTCCCTTAGTGTGTGCCGAAGATGGCATGGGGGCATGTTCCTGTTTTAAAGCACAGTCACTCTGTTGTTCCCCAGGTGTTCGGTGAAGGAGTTGATTCAGTAAAGAAGTCTCTTGAAGGAATCTTTGATGATACAGTCCCAGATGGCAAGGTAAACCAGCTCTCCAGCTTCCTCCTTCCCCATCCTTTGCATCCAGCCTAAATGCAGTGTCCACTCTGGGACACAAGAGGAGACATGTAGCCCCTTTGGAGATGTGAGGACCCTCTGTGTGCTCTGGGGCTTGTAGCCTCTCTGGGAGGGTTTGAGGTGGTTGCACACTGTTCAAAGTGCTCATTGCATGTAACATCCCAAGTGCAGATGGAGGTGCCAGTGCACTGCACGCCAGGGAAATGCCCACAGAAGGACCTGGACACCACTGTGTCTGGAGAGTGGCTCCTTGTGACAACCTTATTTGGCTTTAATAATTTAGCATTGGCACAACTATGAAGTTCAGGACTTTCTCTGTTTTGTTCTAATGCACTTCCTAGAGCTTCTGCGTTTTCAGCCACAATTAAAACTGCTTTCTCTTTCCCCAGAGAAAGTCAGCTATAGAACAGCATTGAGACAGTGCTAAGAGGCACATTCTTCATGTAGTGAATATGGGTTTAGCTGCGCGAGCCCACTTGCAGCAAACAGGAATACTGCAGATCCATCACTTCCTGGGGATTTATAGCTTGGAGTGCAGCTAGATGTATAAAAGACATTAAATTCAAAATAGATGCTAAGATTTGCTATTTTTTCATTTCTAAGTATAGGATATGTAGCATCTGCAACAGCTTTCTTGTCTTTGTATTTGTTTACCCAGAAACACATTGCATTTAAGCTTTAATTTTAAACCTATTTTTATCACTATTATTTTTTGTTGCATTCCTAACATTCCCCATAGCCACAAGGTGAAATCCTTGGTTAAGTGCATTGCACTAGTGTGTAGCTTTGTGGGTGGCATGGCAAGGCATGCTTTATACTGCTCAGGTAAAACTGTATCAAGTTTTCCTGTCCAGACAAGCCTTCAATTTAGGCTTATGAATAAAATGTCTTCTCTATAAAGAGGGCTTTTTGATACAGCATATAATGTTCCTCACACTTGTTACTGATGAAGTGTGAGAATGTATTTGGTAGGTAGACTCATAACTGATTTTGTCTGTTTAGAGGGAAAAAGAAGTGGCATTGAGCAGTGTCCATCAGCACAATCCCGACTGCGATATTTGGGTCCATGAGTATTTTACTCCATCTTGGTTCTGCCTGCCAAACAACCAGCCAGCTCTGACAGTCATCCGTCCAGGGGACACCACACGAGATGTACTGGAAATGATTTGCAAGGTAAAGGCTGTGAGTGTGCCCGGGAGTGGGATGAAGTGTCTAAAACCCTGACCCTTTTCAGTTGAACCTAAGAGTGAATTTATCATACACCAGTGCTCGAACTGTTGGGGAACCAGCTGTATATTAGATGAAGAGCATTTATCATACTGAACTTTTCATGCTGGCACCACACATGAAAAATTCTTACTGCTGGAGCTAAACTTGGCATGAGTGTAAGGAGAGGAAGGCAGGCTAGGTTGTGCCCTTCTCTCTGCCCACTCTGCATGAGCCTTTGAAGCACCTCAGTACCCTGACTCAGCCTGTGCTGCCACCTCTCATATACCCACTCACCCACCCATGCCCCCTCCACTGGCAGCCAAGCTGTGTGCAGGACCCCTCTGCCCCCCAGCATCTCATCCCCTGGCCCACAGCATGATTCCTTTCACTGGTTATCCCCACCTCATGGTAGTGATGATCCCATCCTCACCCAGCCACCCTGGCTCCCTGTGCTCTGCCAAGCCTTCTCCCATGGCCATGTCCCTCCTCCGCCACGCAAGTGGGCTGATCTCACCCTTTTTCCAGGTGCCAGATCGTCCTGTTTCCAGGTGCAGTTCCTCCTTCCTTCCCCCCATTGCTTCCTCCCCTCAGGCTGGCACGGGGGAGGGAGGCAGAGAGAAAACAGCCGTGCCAGGAGCTGGAGAAGGTGCCCGTGTTTGCTGTCTGTATTGAGGAGTCAGACTCACCTCGTGTAGGTGGCAAGAGGGAAGAGAGAGGAAAGCTTTTATCTGCATTTGAGGGGTGGGTGGAAGAAAAAACACCTGGATATCTTTGCAAGATAAAGTGTCAGAGACATTTGGCCATTAGAAAATGTTACATCTCAGCAGAGAAGTTGAAAGCTTTGACAAATTAAATTGAAGCTTTCAGTTCTGGCAGCTACATAATGTATGTTTTCTGCTAACCAGCTGACTGCAAGCTAGACCCAACTCATGTCATGTGCTGTTCTGAAACGTGAGTCCTCTTTTGTACAGCAACAACAGCAAAAGAAAAGAAAACATGTATTATGATGAAGATCTTAACTTGGGGACTTTTAGAACATGTTGCATGTGCTTCCAAAGAGAGGGAAAGTGAGAGAAAGGCATTTATTTGCAGTAATTATACAGTGTGCTCGTCTCTCTGCCAGGTGCTCTATTAAAGAGTGATGCAGCTTCTGAAAGCTCTTCATTGTATTCAGGAAAAGATGACACTTTTGGAGAGAGACATAATAGGGAAGCTGAATGACGCATTACTAGTAATGATTTATTTTTAAGATTTTTATTTTGCTTTGGGTAAGAGTAATTAACTCATTGGGCCAGATCCTTAGCTGGAATAAACTGGTGTATCTCCACTGGTTTCAGTATGTGCCTGCTGAGAATCTGGTCTCTCATCGTGTGTTTGGTTGTTGTGGGTGGTGGTGTATAAGGAGAAGGGGAGGTGGGTGAGTGTTTGTTTTTTTTAAGACCTATTATCTGTTTCTTTCCTTTCTGCAAGAGTTTTCAATCTGGAAAACACTGATGGATGCCTTCTTTCTGTAGCATTTAATAATCAATCTCTTTCTTCTGTCTCTTGCATTCAGCTCATTTTTTCCCCTTTAATATCTGATCCACATCATTTCACATCAGTTTGCCATCTGCCATCTGAGAACCAGTCAAGTTCTGGTACAGTAAACATTTCAAGATCTCCATTTCATGTAAACCTCTTCATGTTTGTAGATGTGGTTAAATCTATCTGTGCTATTAAATTGAGCTTGATTATTCTGTTGGAGAACATTAAGTGCACTCAAGTCATTGTAGAAAATGTGTTCTTATACTAACATTGCTCCTTGCTATTATACAGCAAGTTAGGTTTTGAGGCTGCTTTGTGACACTTTTATGGTTCAAAATTGATGGAAGGGGTATTTAAACTTATTTTAAAGTGGTTTCTTGAAGATTTCTCCTAAGATTTAACTAATGATGTCACTTGGAAGGCAGGAAGAGTTATGCATTAAATTGTTTCCTATGGATAATATTGATCAGTGCAAATGTCTATATACATATTTACTAATATCTGCATAATGGTATGTCTTTAAATTGAGTAGAAAAACACGCACTGTGTATGGATTTAGGCAGAGCCAGTATGGAGAGAATAACACCAGAGAGGAAGCATAGAAGACTACATGGCACTTAGTATTTTGATTGAACTGGGATATAAAGTAAAAAGCAAGAAAGATTCTGGTTTCTCATGATTTGTATTTTTCAAACAGGCCTGCTTGAGGGACAAGAAGCAGATTTTCCCTAGGTCTCTATGTCTGTGCATAAAGTCTCTGAGAAGTTACTTAAGCCTAATGCTCTGCAGGCTTGTGTTGATTTTGAGCTGATGTTTTTCTTCTGGAAAAGTCTGGGACAGACAAGTGTGGAGCTGGAGTAATGTGGTGGGATGGCTGGTGTGTTTCTGTGATGCTGTCATCTCCTTGCTAATCAAGGTCTCCCCACCAAGCTGAAAGAATGTGCCTGTTCTTGAATCTCCTGGTCTTCTGCTGATACAGGCAGCACTCTGGGGAATGACAAGCCCAGCTGTTTCAGATGGGTTTCAGATCATGCTGAATGGTCCTTTGGAGGCACCTGCCCATCACTTTAACGAGAAGGGAGGTGAAATGAATGAATAGTTTAGGTAGTGTGCCAACCTGCTACACCACATGGAGCCTGCTGAATTGGATCACACCCCAGACTGTAAATTCTTCTTCAAGTCCACATCAGTTAACCTGTCAGGTTGTGCTTTAAATTGGGTTAGCTGCTTAATTTAGTCCAGACATAGCCAGGGTTATTAGGGGAGAAATAAACAAACCGAGAAGCTTATTTGCACTGCTAAAAGGTATTTTGGGTGGTCTTGAAAGGATATTAATATCATTAAAGCTGTGCTGTTTCTGCTCCCACCTCCCCACATACGGATGCAGCTAGACCAGCAACACAAGAAAAAAGTGGGTTAATGGTATGGCTTTTAGGGCGGACTGGCCATGTCCACTTTGAGACAGCCTTTAACTTTCACTTCAGTAGAAAATCATGTCTCTATTTGAAAGAGACCTTGAAAGAGGTAAAATTTTGAGGTAGACAAAGCCTTGATGCAGCTGTACAAATGTTAATTAACTTAATGGTGTGACTTATGTACTGCACCATTGCAGCTTTAGTGGTGATGACTCTCATTGCCTGACTTGGATGTGATTGCAGTATAGTGGATGACTGGCATCCTTACTGGCTGATGGTGTTCCTTGGAAGAAATGAGCAGGCAAAATATATGTGAGTTTTATCCAGTGATCTCTTTAGATAATGCTGTGCCCTGGCATAGCTCAGAGCTTCAGTGCAGCATTGGTCATCCTGCATTTGGCTCCCTCCTGCTCTCTAAAATGGTCAGCACACACAATTTGCTCCTAAGCAAAACTCCCTGCGAAGACCAGAGTGAAAACAGAGGTGTCAGTGGTCATCTCCATGCCTGATGTGGTGCCTGTATCAAAGCAGGCAGGAGCCCTGTCATTGACCATGGGGATGGCAGATGAAGCTGCTACCTGTGGGGCAGGTTGCTCTTTTAGGATGCTATCAGGGCACAGGCTGCAGAGCAGGTTGCAGGCAGGTGTGAGTGCCCCTGCCCCAGGGCAGGTGGTGGGTCTGAACTGGTGGCTCTGGTGTTGGGGTCCCCCTGGCTCTACAGGAAATCCAGGGTGGATGAGCATGTGCTCCCTGCCCTCTGCCAGTGCAAGTAGGGCAGCTCCTGACCTACAGCCAATGGCTGGACAGCCCAGTCTGGGTAAATTCCTGTCCCTCTGCAACAGGCTGTGATTTCTGCTGGCCTGGGGCAGGCTGGAAAGCGTCCCTTGAGGTCTCCTCTGCAAGGGGAGGATGTTGAGAGTCTCTGTTGGAAGTGACAAGCGTACCTGGCTGCAGACTGGGGCTTTCTCCCAACCCTGGCCTTTGGTCAGTGGCACGGATCTTGTCAGCAAAGTTCTGTCTGACCTGGGTTTGCACAGTGGCTGCTCCTGATGCTCCATGAAGTGCAGGATGCATACAGGATCTTAGATGCAGGAGTCTGTGGGGTGGTACACCATGGTGGCAGGAGGAGGCTGCTGGGTTACTTGGCTCTTTTCAGCTAGTATGGCTTTTCCACAAAAAAATTTGTTTGTCCACTAGCTTTGCTGTAAAAGGCTCTAGAGTTATCTGGGCTTTCAGAGACTTATCATGGACTTCTCCCTCCAGATATGGGGTGTGCTGTCTGCAGGTTTATGTCTCCTCAGTATCTTTGTGTTTAATGAGTGTGAAAGCTGCTCTTTAGTTTGTGCCTAAGGATAGTAAACTAATCTGACCAGAAACTAATCTAGGGCTCCTATGTATGATTTCTGAAAGACTAAAACTATTTCTGCTTCCCTTTAATTTCTGGAGTGTTTGTATGTGTGTGCATGTAAATAAAGAACTAGTGAAAAGAGTCAGTAAACAATGAGCAAAGCATGCAAAATGCTTATCAAAAAGAAAGAGAGGGGGTAGGGTGAAGATCTCCTATGTTCAGCTCTTTTTCTTTTGACCTTTGATAGATTTTCACATTCCTTATTTAATTAACTAGGTTTTTGTCAGGATTATGGAGGTTATCCCATTTCAGATACTCAGTTTCATACATGGATAATTTGTTCTTTGAATTGGACATATTTCTGCATAGTGCTACATAGAATGCAGCAATAGATCTGTCTTTTTTTTTTCTTTATCTCTTTTTTATTCATGGGCTAATCTAGGCTTTTCACTGTTCTGAGTATTTGCTGAAGGGTTTGCTAGGTCAGTGTGTGATCTTTTCCACAGGTCAGTCAGTGTACATTACTCATGAGCTGTGCTGTGTGATCAATCAGCTGAATCCTGGTGTATCATCATCTTGGTTTCAACTGGATAAATGAAGCTTTAAAAGGCCGTACTAAATAGGCAATAATGATATTCCTGCATGAATTTTCAGAGGAGCAATTGTTTTTAGTACAAGCCAGGAAATTTTGGTATTTTGCTCACGTGAAATGGAAAAGCCAGTGTATAAAATGCATATCATAATGGGATTTTAAAAGTGAGAGTGGGAATTATTTACCTCCTAGATTTGTGAATCATTTTGGGGTTTGTCATTAGCTTTAGTCAACAATTTATGAACTTTGAAAGTAACTTCTGAATGACATCCTTTGTGTTTATCATAATTCTAATGTGTTTTGATTACACACTGCATTAACCTCTGCTTAAATCAAGCTTATTAATCATGCTGAGAAAAGGTCATTAACATCTCCCAGACCAAATGCTGTATCCTCAGCTAATTATAACTAATTCATTAAAATGGTGTGACCTGTTTCCACTGGGATGTAATCCAATATGCAGCCCTTGGCTTCTCTTAGCCTTATAAACCAGTGTACCCTGAGCTGTTTTGAATTTAGAGGACATGCAGATTTCTTTTTTTATTAACCTTTCTTGAAATTTACCACACCATACTCACTAACTTATGAAGATGCTAAAAAACCCAAAACAAACATGAAAAACCCCTTTATAATTATGCTTTTCTCTGTTATCAAAACATTTATTTTGCTCCTTGCAATTTCTAGTGTCTTTTTTCTACAAAGGTTTTCTTTGGGTCTTCTGCTGTAGTAGTTTGCTTGTTTGTTCAATAGCATAGGATGGAGCAGAACTGCCAGATCAGCAGAACCAAAGAGGCTGCTAAGAGTACCATCTCTGCCCTTGACATCCTGGTCAGTGGTTAGATGAGGGCTTATTCCTTGGTAGAGGAGGAGGTTCAGGAGGTCATCGGTCCTCTGGTGAAGGACTGTGCTGGGGTATTTTTCTTCATATGAGTGTCAGGCCATTCTCTAAGTATAGGTGATGTGAGCCATTGCTTTTCTCTCCTGAAGATTCTTCTGTGTTTCTTGCAGGCACACCATCTGGATCACTCTGCCCACTACCTGCGTCTTAAATTCCTGATTGAAAACCAGATGCAATTTTATGTACCAAAGCCAGAAGAGGATATCTATGAACTGGTAATGCTACCCATTGAGCAAAATTAAATGACACTTGATAGGAAACCATTCATTAGTGTTTATCTGTCATTTGTAATGTGCAGAGTTATGCTTTTTAACTTGAAATTATAGTGCTCTGCACACCGTAGCGAATTGGCATACAGTAAAGTAATCTCTCTGGATGTTTCATCTTGAGGAAAGGGCTGGTGTTTAGTTTATGTTTAGCTTATGCCCATGTAAAAGAGAGGAGTTACAGCCACAGGTGATCCGTGAAACTCACCATAACATACATTTAAGCTTAATTTCTGTTAAGGTTTCCTTTCCCTGTTGTTCATCTTGTCCTTGGTGGTTTCAAAGACATGGTATTGAGGCCTGGGTATTTGTTATTTATATCACTTTGCCTGATTTTTAAAGAGGGGCAGAATGTAAAAGTAGTTGTTTGGGTTTTATTTTTGTTTGGTGTTTTGTTGGGGTTCCCTACTCTGCAAAATGGGAAGGTAGATGTTGAGGTTAAAAAGTTCTAGAGTTATGTGTTAGAATATACTTTCCTAATTGCTTCAGTTGGATGTCTTCATACCATTCATCTCAAAAGCAGACTTCAAAGGAATTTTTAATTTAGAGATTAAAAAAATAGTGACATGCTTTTTAACTCTATGATTTCACACATGCACAGTGTAAAGCTTTTCAAACATTTCATTGGTGGCTGTTTTATTTATAAAATGCAAAGCTATGCCAGCTATGGATGCTTATGTTCATTTTGTAAAGAAGTTCTGGAGTTTGCCATTGACACTGCCAACAACAAAAAAAGTGAGAAAAAAGTGCTAGTACAGTACTAAGACTGGAAAGTGAAATATAGTTGGAAAAAATTAAAACTCAAAGGAGACCAATTTTAGCTTTCATTGTCTGGAATTGCTTTGGTGACTTGTCTTATGTTGAGAAGTTGTAAGATTGACAGTCGTCAGTTATTGTTTATTCTGAAAAATGAAATTAAGCCAAAGCTCATTCAGAATGTACATGCTGAAAGATTATAATATGGATAGGTGCTGCAGGGCTATATCTAAAGTAGTAATGTTAAAACGTTTTCTATAAAAAAAACCAAAACAAACCAACACACATTTGTGTGCTTGTTTGTGTGTATGTACTTGTTTTGTGAGAAAAATTGAGTTACTTAAGTGTTTAATTAAGTGGCCCTGGTGCAATATGATAAAACAAATGCCTCTATTTTTGTAGTCTCCTGAATAGTGGTTTATAATGTTGTCTAATATTGAAGTCATCCTTCCAGAGATATCTTCCATATACTAAGATGCATTTAGAGATAAACATTTCTGAAGAAAAAGTAAACATAATTTCTTAGGGTAATATTTCTTTTCCTTGCAGAATGTATCAGATGCATTTAAACAAGAAAGAGAGATTAAATATCTGTATTCCATTCCTCAAAAACATCAGTGGTGATACTTTGTGCTCTGACAGTCCTTCAGAAATTCATTAACTTCGTTTATTATGCGTTTGAAAATGTTACTAAGGGCTCAGGGGAGAGTTTTTAGCATTAAGTGTTGCACCAAGCAGTTATATTTTTAAGAATACTTTATTGTAAACTAAGGTTTTGTCTGAAGCTTGGTGTGCTAGACTTTTTACTTTGGGTAAGATGGCCCTTTTTGGTGGAAGCACAAGACCAGAGGCCTCTCTGAAAATGTTGCATGTAGATGAAGTTGGGGTGAAGGCATTGGGGCTGATGGAAAAGGTAGTCCTGGGAAAGGGTCCTTGGAAGCACAAGACCAAACATGGTAGAGGAAAAAAAGAGAAGGAATAGAAAATAATAGTAACAGTAGTAGTAGTAATAATAAAAAAAATAATAATACCCCAAAGCAGCTGTGAGAAACACTGTGAGGGACTGGAGTGACACAAAGGGACAACACTGCTACTGTCAGGATGGAGTCCTCTCCCTGGGCACTCCCCAGTCCCAGGCAACCCTCCCTATAGATATTCAGCTCCTGATATTTGCTGTTGAAGCTCTCTGTGCTCAAACATGCTGCCTGCCTTTGGGGTCAGGACAGTGGGTTCGTGGGGCACAGAAATGTGAGTGGCACCTCAGGGCTGCTGTCAGACTGACTTTGAGGTTGTGCATCTTGGGAATCTGCTGTTCAACAGAGGTTCTTGCTTGAGGAGGCACTTTGAGATGCAGGCAGGATGGATGGCTCCTGTATCCCTGTGACAGCTTGGCAACCATCCTCCTTGGTTCTGGTGCCACATGCTCCGTTTAGAAAGCTGCAGGGCTCAGACACAAGTTTTGTTTGAAATATACTATGATTTTCACTCTGTTTTTTTCTCTCTCCTCTTTTTTAAACAGCCCTGCTGAAATCTGACATTTTTCTAAATTGTCATTTGAACCCTTTTCAGGTTCTGAATATGTTCCTATGTTTGAAAACCACATTTTGAAAATATTGCTAGCATGGCATCCTTGTTTAGTTTTACATTTTATTTTACTAAACATCATCACTTAAACAGGTATATAACTGTTCTGAAATACCTAATATTTGCAAATAAACAGATATGAATTTGCTGATGCAAGCACAAGATAAATTTATATTTTCAAAAAACCCCTTTACCTAATGAGTTACTCTTCATTTTTAAAGAAATGGTTTAAACACTTCAGTCCAAACACTGATGCCAGTTAGTTTCAAAATATTAATTATTATGAATTGCTTTTTTACACACTCATACCAGCGTATAAAAAAAATTCATATTTACCTGCAGTCTCTACTTGTGGGTATGATTTTTTTCCGAAGACAAAATGATGGTTTTTTACTTAAGAGTTACCTTGTGCTGTACAAAAAAACATCTTCAAACTTTGGCTGAGCTGGAGGTTTCCTGAGTGTCAGGACTTTTTTATGAGGAGTAAGTCAGGGCTGACTCCCAGTGATGTCAACTCAGAGCCTCTAAATAACGGGTCTGGGTGACTTTGTGTGGAAAAGCATGATTTCCCTGCCTCAGGTGGGATGACAGGCCTTTTGTTCAGAGCTTGGGGCAGATCTCCAGAACAAGAGTGAGCCACACAAGACAAGACAATGTTAGTGATTTAGAGGCACAAAATGTGTGACCTGTGGTAGAGGGGTGTAGCCCTGCTGAGGTGTTGCTTGGCTTCTGAGAGGCAGAGTGAATTGCACAGACACCTGTGTGTGCAGGCTTCTGGATTATTAGCTGGGTGTGAATTTGTGTTGGTCTCCTGGGAAGGATGCTAATGACCATTTCAAAGACTTCAGGGCTTTTCTTGGTACAAATAAACATGAATGTGTTAAAGATGAAGTTTCACGCTAAGAGTGAGCTGCATATTAAGTACGTTTGTATTCTAACAATTAAGAAATACATTAAAGGAACAAAATCCATCCTTGTGATTTTAATACTATCAAATAATTTAATTCCTGCAATGTCTTTATCAAAATAATAAAATAAAAATGTTAAACAATGACAACACATAAAATAAGAAAAAAGATGTAGAAGCTTTTTTCTTTGTGCGTTCAAAATGGTATTGACCCAGTGAAATAGACTTATCCTTGCTCTTATACTGGGAGTAGTAAACCACTGTTTCCTCCTCTTTAACTGTGTTCAAACAGTAAAGCATAGTGACTCTACTAATAAATCTTACACATGGGGAGATAAAACTGTTTGATAAATAATGACCTCAGACCATTTCTTCTGCCCGTAAATAAAAAAAAAAAAAACAAACCTCTTCAAAATTATTCCAGCTGATATGGCTTACCACGGTAACATATTTTTGTGGTGTGTTTTTTTTTTTCCTATTCAGTTGTACAAAGAAATAGAAATCTGTCAGAAGATTACACAGCACATTCAAATAGAGAAGTCTGATGCATCCTCTGACATTTATGGTGAGTTTTTCTCCTAGTTTTGTGTCCATGCTTTTCTACCAATTCAGTTCTGCCACTGTGTGCAGGTTCTTGCTTGCTATGATGGGTACACCTGGAAGGCCCGTTGAATGCAGTAAGAATATCAGATCTAATCCCTGTGCTATCCACAGAAAGTCTGCTCCCCTGCCCTGAAGCAGGACAGTTTTATTTGCAGTGCACTCAACGCTGTATTTCCTGCTGCTTGAGCTGTAGGATTTGTAGCTCTTTGATGAGAGCTATGGTGGCAGAAAGGACAAATGTTTTCTTCTTCTTGTAGTTTCTCAAAACACTGCTTATGGAGGTTGTGCGGGAAAGCAGCATCCTTTGCTCATTGTCACATCTTAACATGAGTGCCAGCACTGTGGCATTCATGGAGGCCCCGCAGTGGGGCTTGGGAGAGGATACCACTGTAGCTTGCCATTGCCATCAGGCTCTCCCACTCTTCACCCCTTCCACCTAGTGTGATGGCAGGGATTGCTGTGGGTGGGAGGCATCTCAAGGTCTGTTGCTGGGCATCAGTCAAGGAGAGGCTTCCTGGCCCCTTTCCCTTCCTGCTGGGGGCATGTGAGGTGCGTCCATGTCTCGGGCTGATGTTCCTGAGGCTGGAGGAGCCTGGCCCTAGTGCACACCCAGACCTCAAGTTTGCTCTGTGGGCTCCTTTAGCTGGAATCTGAAATGTTGTATAGATCTGTGCGTAAAGCATAAACCAGAGGAAGTCTTCCCTGTATGATTTCAGCAAAATCCCTTATCTTTACCTGGGGGTGCTCATATTTTTTTGCTTTCAAGTATTTCAAATTACAGACCTCCAGCCTGGTGACTTTTCCCTTTGGTCAGACAATTACAGTTCTGTAAGGTATTTTAAAGTTATTTGTGCAACCTACCCTGCGGGAAGCCAATCTGCATGTTTTTACTGTTTATCTAAATATTCTCTTTTAATGATGAGAATAATTCTGAATCTCCAAACTGCTTAATATACAGCTGCAGGCCATTTGAATATTGAGCTCTGCTACAAAGCAGTGGTACTGACTGCAGCTTGAATATTGGAGACCCAAGAGAGACATGTTAACCAGCACAGCAATGGCCCTGTGTTATCTAAGTGTGCTGTGCTTAAAAAGTTAGGGATATTGTGACATTTTCTGTTTCTTTGTCTTTCTTCTCTTTTTTTTTTTCTTTTTCTTTTTAATGATAGATGGGAAAGACCATGAAATGCACTGTCATGTCCTGTGGAGTGAGATCACCTGTGTGAGACATGGGATGTATCTGTTCAGTGGCTCTGCCCCTGTGAGGAGTGAATACTAAATACACTCCAAAAAATCTGACTTTGCTCTTATTGAAAGAAAATGGCAAAACTTACTTTGACTCTAAATGGCAGCAGAATTTCCTTAGTCTGTATGTGTCTCACAGAATCAGTACTATGTATCCATACAGTGACAAGTGTGTGCTGAAATATATGCCAGGGAGCAGAGGTGAACTCTTGTCCCTGTCTTGGTGCTGGGTAGTGTTCCTCCTTAGATGCTTTCCCATCTTGTAGGTTAGGCACCTTCTAGTTTTATTTCTGTTAAGTCTCTTTATGGAACAGCACATTCATGAGCTATGGCCATACAAAGATCAGAGATTTAATATGTTGGCATAGAATCTTTTTAACAGGGTTGCTTAAGGGTTCTTGCTACTGGTTTTGTTCTGAAAAAACCCCAAACCTAAATCAGTAATGTGACTGCACAGTATCTGTGCATCTAAGCAGCTGCCTCAGTGTTTGTGTAAGTGGGGCTGCCTTTGAGATTGGCTCTCAGTCAGGGGGACAGGTTCAGACTCTCATAGGCACTTCAAGTGTGGGGATGAGGGGCAAGAGCCCACACTGGAATCCAATATCTAAAGCAGTAGGGGATTTTTTATTATGATGATTATTTGTTTGAGGTTTTTTGCTATGCAGCTTAGATCAAGCTTCATAATTCTTGCCTGGTTTAAAAACATATATCCAGATTCCCTGTGCCTTGATTCCTCAGAAGAACTGGAAAAGTATTGACTTTGAAAATGGATGAAGTTCTCAAAAACATTAGTGACATTATCTCTTACGGTTGCTAGTATTCCAGTAAAAGCATTTGAAAATCACCTTGAATTTTCAACATACTTCACAAGCAGCTGTTCCTTAGTCCCAAGAATTAGTGTTGTTATCTCCATTTAACAGACATGGTAGCAAAGATAGGGAGGTGAAACGCTTTCAGTCATTAGGCAGGTCAGTTCAGCTCACAGCCTGGCAGAAAGGATTTTAGAAGAAGTGAATAGCTGTCTGCTGGCTTTCCAGTCTGTTTTCGGCCAGCTGAGAGATCCTGATGCTGGGGAAGGAGCAGAGCTGCTCCTTCAAAAAGGCTTTTGAAGCAACATTGCCATCATCCCTAAGCACACCATGAGTTCAAGTGATGTAAAGAGGACAGAGCAGAGCATTTCAGGGAAAGCTCACATGGAAACATTTCATAGTGTTCCTACTCCCACCAGCATGCCTGTGGTAAGAGCCTCTCCTGGGGTATCTGGCCAATGTGTTGGACCTTGCCAGTGTTAGATCTGTCAATGTGATGCTGTTGCTGATGCCTAGACATGTGTGTTCTTGCCTCTTTCACTGATAGCAGCCTTTTTGCCAAGGTTTGTGGGCAGGAATCAGGGCACACCAGCAGTAAGAATCTATTGCTTCCAGCTCCTGTATATACCAGAAACATACTGGCATTTTGTTAGGAACTGCCTGTCCCAGGGGGCTAAGATCATTTTCTAGAGGTGGATTTGTTCAGGTATTGAGCTGCTTCAGCGAGGCCACGTGCACTCATAGGTGCAAACTTTGCTCTCCTGTCATCAAAACTTCGCAGTGAAGAAAAGTTCTGTCTGGGTCAGCACTCATCACTTCACACTTGTGTTTCAGAGTCCATGCACAGTTTGATAATAATCTTTTTGGCAGTGATGTCAGCTTATGCAATCACTGCTGCTTCCACCCACTCCTGCCCTTCCTCTCATGCAGTGCTAATACACGTGTTTGTGTGGAGCACCTGCAGAATTCAGACAGATGGAAATTGTTACCTTCCTACCATACACATGGATTTACGAACTGCACAGACATGTTTATGCATGTATGCATATTTTCACGTGTGTATATATATATATATATAGAAAAAAAACAAATACACATATATACGCTTGACTGGAGGTATATCCTATCTGGATGAATTACCTGCTCTGCTTTACTGCATGGCAGTGAAAGCAGTGGCACTGGCACTGCAGTGGGACAGGAATACTCTTTCAGATTTTTTACTGTATCGAGCCACATGGCAACTGTGGAAATAAACCAGTTTATCCATGGCTTGTGTCACACACCATCTCATCAGAGAGGTTAAGTGTATTTGTGAGATGCCCATTTCAAGGCTGTTGCCAATTGTCCATTGCTTCTCTCTCTCTCTCTTTTTAAAATGAAAGCTGCATTTAAAAGCCAACAACACCTGCCTTCAGCCCTGACAGGTTGGAAGAGGTAGAAGTCTTCTCATGCATGAGAATGGGAGCTTGACATTGTTTGGGCATGCTCATCTGTTCACAGTTAGATGCAGCAATAACTTTACATGCAGCTCAGCCTTGTTTTAACTGTGTGATAGTTTGCTGCAAACCAGCCTTTCAGTTGTTAAAGGTTGATGCTAATAGTAACTGATAATTTGTGCTGACTGAAACTGCAGTCTTCATCATGCTCCACTGTGCTTCTGGTTAAGGGTTTTCCAGGCAGGCATTGCAGTGAAGATAAGATAACCAATACCTAGTAATTTTTTTACAGCTGCTCATTTGTTTAGTCAAGAGTTTTTCTCTCTGCCGAAGTTGGTGTGCTGAGTGAGCTTCACAAATTTTATTTTATTTAGGCTGAGGAGCTTGTACACAGATTCCAAATAGCTCAGTTAAGTCATGAAGAGCCATATGCTCCTTGCTTCTAGGCTGCCACATTCTTCCCCCTCCTTTCTCTTTTTTAAATTATGGATGAAAATATAACTTTTTATCCATAAGCAACAACTTGCAGGGAGCCCTGAAGTCTGAATAGGCTTCCAGCACATCTGCTTCCTCTTGGCTGGTGGCTGATTCTATGTCAAACAAGTGTCTCCCCCCAGAGGTTTGTAAATGTTTTTCTAGTCAGAAAAGGAGAGAGCAAATGGTTGTCTACACTCATTTAGGGAGTAATGGAGTTTCAGAATGGCAAATGTTCTGCTTTAGATAACTCTCAACTGTAAATAAATAAACCCTATTTAGCTAAACACATTGTATTTCCTTTACACATTGTTATCTTAGGCAGTGTCAAACACAAATGGCAGGAAAATCACCAAAAGCAAATAATGTTGACATACCATTTGCACTCTTCAAATTAAGGCTGTGTCAGTACTGCTTGGCTGGTCAGTGGGTCTCTACTGTAGCTATAAAATGTACCGTGAGCTGAGACTTGGTAAACAACAGGTTGTGCCAGGAGCAGCTGAGAACAGAAAGGAGTAGAAGGGGAAGCAGCATTTTTTACAAGTTTGTCCAGTCCAGGAACAAAAAGAAAAGTAAATTTGGCATTCTTCTTTTGCAGGTGCTGTTTGTCTTGAGTTCAGGATGGCACATCAGCCATAGCTCTGTTTCCTGGCTTTTGTCAGTTTGGGTCAAAACCCACATGTCTGTGCAGCTTTTGTCTGCGAACAGCAAAACTTCTTGAAGTGACTTTTTGTGGCAAGAGTGGAGGTCTAATTTGTGGAAATCTATTCCAGCATTTTTTAGCTGTGGTATCCTGAAATAAAGGTTTAGATTATTTATGTATAAACTCAAAAATTCAGTACACATTTTTTGTTAAAGCCACTGTCATTTTTTTAACTTCCCCTTTGTGTTTATCAAAAGTTGATGTGGAAAGAGAAGGGAGGAATTCCCAGTTTCTGGCTGCAGGGACAGCACGTCCTTACCTGTAGCCTGTGCTGTTATTAGGACACACTGGAAGTGGTTGTTTTTTTCTAACTGTCTCACATGGTATTTCCCTAGGTTTCTCTCTGTCCTCTGTGGAAGAAGAGGGGATTCGTCGGCTATATGTGAATGGTGTCAAAGAGACAGGCCTAGCTTTCAAGAAAGGTAAAAGACTTTTTAAAGTGCTTTTGTTATTGCTTATTTAATCTTGGTGTAGACCAAGAGCTTGTTAGGATGGGAACTTTACAGACACACTAAACCAGGATCCTAGTCTGAAGGAAGTTGTGGTCTTTTGGGAAGAATCTGAGGTACTGAATAAATGGCTCTGTTCTGCTCTTGGTATCATCTATGCTATATGGTCATCCTCTTTTAATTTTGAGTTGCTGTATATGTAGCATGGTTAGCATGTCCCCTGCAGCTAGAAAAAGGAGCATGGCCCTCTTCGAGTCACTCAATGCAAAATAAATGGATACAGTAGAAGCTATCATAGTGCTCTCCGTGGTTGGGATTACTGCCTCTGGTTTTCCTTCCAGCCTTTGCAGGAAGCATAGCAGCTCTTGGACCAGAAAGCAGCACAGATAACTAAGCTGCCAGGCTCATCATAGGGCAGAGCAGGATGCAGTTTAACTGCAGCTGACCCCAGCTGAGCTCAGTCCTCATGCTATCATGCTTTTACTGCTTTTTAGCCCTTTCCAGTGTGCCAGCACTCCTGCTTGTGCAGCCACAGGATGGGCTGGTCAGGGAGCTGGGCAGCTGTACCCTAAATGGATTTTATAATATAACATGGGGACCATGAAGAATGAAAAGACTCATCTCTTCAATACCCATCAGTGTATGCAGAGTCCTCAGAAACACCTTCAGAGTTTTCTTGGTGAGTGGCTATATGGGCTTGTAGAGCTTATTCAGCAGTTTGAGGTTGCCAGCAGCAATGGGGTCTGTCTTCCCCAAACTGCTGCAGCCCTTTGCCTTGTGCTGACTCTGGCACTCTGCTGAGCCAACTCAGCTCACTGTCTGGATAGAGAACTGCCATGGCAAAACATGTGGCTGGTTTTCTGACCCACTAGCTTGGCTTGTGTTGCAGTGGAGCGAGTAGCAGTGGCCCAGTACAGGGACAGGACTGTACAGGCAGAAACTGGGAAGGAAGAAACAGGGGCAGGAGATGGGGAACAGTTCTGGCTGCAAGCAGCCTGGAGTTTTGGTCAGCTGTAAGCTCTAACCATAACTTAAAAAAACCTCATAGATGGTTCTGGACATGGCTGCTACCCTGTCTGTTGAACTTGAAAAGACCACTTCACCTCAGTCCCATACAATTCTCTGGCTGATGGAATGGGGATTCTGCCAAAAACCCTGAGCAGGGGCTGAGGGACAGCTCTCTGCTTGTCTGTGCCAGGGAAACAAAACTTTGTGGGCTTCTTGTGGGGAGCAAAGAGAATATGGGTGATGGGGGGTGTGTGTGTGTGTGTGTGGCTTCAGCAGGGCTTTCTGATTTTGTTCTTAGAAAATGTTTCTGTGACAATTTAAACAAATGCATGAACACAGACTGCCTCCTGTGGGGCTGAAATGCTATAGCATCCTCTCAGTGATGCATTGCTCTTCATAATCGACATACAAATCCAATTCTGTATGAGCAGTATTTGGTAGGATATTGTGACAAGATACCCACAGCTAGCAGAACGAAGGGAGGAAAACTCTCTTCCTCCCATTATTTACAGTCATGTTTGCATTTGACCACATTTCCTGTAATGAGCCTAACAAGAAGAGATACAGTATTTCATTTTCAACTTTTCTCCAACTAGGAAACTTAAATTTTATTTTGTCTGTTTAATTTTTATTATTTCTCTTTTGATTTTTTTTCTGTTGTTCTGTGTTAGCTAGACCATTGCTAGAATTTGAGCTGCTTGGTTGTACTGAGATAGACATAATGCTTTCTCCCAAATGATTAAAAACATGGATTACAAAGAGTAAATGAAGCCCCAGATAGGATGTTTATGGTTGTAGGCATATTAATGTGTGACTATTATGGCATGGCATCACTAAGTAGAATAAATGAAATAATGCATAATGCTTGACTTGCCTTGTTTTGTCCTTGTTTCAAACATGATTTTATGGTCCATTTCCTTTGTAGCTGTTCTATCTAGTTAATTTTATTATCTCCAAAACTGCACGCTACACTACAGTCTCTGGGAAAATTAAATGCATTTAGAAAGATCTCAATTTTCCTTAAGAAGACTGAAGCTCTTTAGCCTCCTCCCTTCTATGTTTGTTTTCCTTGAATGCAAGTAGTTATATGCTTCCTGAAGGATGCAGCTGAGCTCTGCTTTCAGCTCATCAAGTCAGGCCTTTCATCCAGGCCTTATGTATGGGTGGCAAGATTTGTGTGATCACCCAGCCAGAGAACTGCATGGTATGAGGGCAGGGCATCCCCACAGAGCACATTTTTGGACTCTTGTAAATTCCATCTTTTGTGCCTGTAGATGCCAGGGCAGTGACTGAGATGCTGCAGTGGTGGCAGATTGGTGGCCTCTGCAGAATATGAGTTCCCACCAGCTGGGCCCAGCAGGCTGGCTCCTGGGGGGTTGGATGCTTGTGGGGGACTGCCAGCATCACCCTCATGTGGACACAAAAGCTGCATCAGTAGGAGCATCTCGGATGATTGGGGCTGTCAGCACTGCCATGCCCTGGTGCACTGCTGCCTTCCTGACCAGAAAGGTTATTTGGGACTAAACCCTGTTTAGTGTTGCTTGCCATTATTAGTTGAACAATGGTCCCAGCTGGCTGAGAAGAAGATCAGGATTCCTGGAACACCTCAGAGGGATGCATATCATTTGTTGGCATTGCTGGGTCACCCCCAAAGCAAGCAAGAGTCATCTGTTTCCTTTGCAGATCCCCTTTTCCCTTGGGCTGTGGTGCTATAAATAACTCCTGAAAAACATGACTAACTTACAAAGGGCTAAAATTTCATTTTGAAGATCTACGTGCTAGGACATGATTCAGGCAGAGCCAGAGAGGCTATCTGAAGTCCTACACCACATGTCCCAACTGAGTGGGAAACATTTTCTCCCCTCCTAGCTGCATGGGTAGGTGGCCACTTCCAATAAAATCCTTCACTGTATGGAAAGTTAAAAGCAAGAATCAAGCCAGGCCCTGTCTTGCATGCAGCACCTCAGAAGATTGCCTCTGTCTTTTAGTATACATTTATTTATAAGCAATATGTTGTGTAGGGTGGCTTGCTGTACAGTGGCTGTTCCCTTGCAGAATGACATGAAGAAAAAGGGGATGTCTTGTTACTGGTCTTTTGTGAGGGACTTCCTGGGGGCATTGTGCTCTGACATTAGATTTCCCAAAGTCAGTATCTTTTTCCAGTCATGAATGTTTACTCTATGTCTGACATAACACTGCCAGGTACTTCATAAACACCTGGCTGAGCTCCTTGACGTCTGTGGGTTACAGAAACATTACTGAACAAGTTTTACCCGTTCCTTTCTGCATTGCAGGCCTGAAAGCTGGCGATGAAATTGTGGAGATTAACAAGAAAGCTGCTGAGGATCTGGATTCAGCTTCACTGAAAGATGCCCTCGTTCAGCCTTCTCTGTGTCTCACTGTGCGCACCTACCCTGAGATAGAAGAAGGGCAGAAACTAATGCAGCCACCACCGCGTCGCTTGGAAAACCCATCTGACTTGAGTGACAGCACACTGGCATTTGCTGGAAGCAGCCAAGGTATTGAGTTCAATGTAGAAGTTACCAGGAGGAGGGTTCACTCTTACAGTGTACTGTTGTAATCCCATTAATCTTTGCATTTATCTTCCAAAGCGGAAGAATGTGCTGGGCAGATAATATGAGGGAGCTCTGGAAAGCTGTAAGGTGTCATCTGCCTCAGCAATGAAGGATGACTGTGTAGATGGTTATACTGTGAAACGTGTGTCGTCACCAAATGCATGTCACATCATCTGGTTGTGCCTACAGCAAGGCACAGAACTAATTGCTCACTTCTAGTCTGCTCAGAAGGCTGCTTTGACCTCTGGATTTGCCAACATGATATGTATACGGCAGGGAAGGAACAGAGGATAAGCATTTGCTCTCTCTGGGATTATCCAGGAGCACCGGAGCTCTGTGTGTTTGATGAGACTCATAAATAATTCACAAGGACAGTTCAAAACACCTAAAGGTGTAGGGATTGATACTACAGCCAAACATATGAAGCTGGCCCCACATCACACAGCAGTGGGAGGGGACGTTCCTGTCCACCACTCTGCCCTGTTCAGAGAACTGAACTGGCAGAAAATTAATCCCTTGCAAATGTGAATTGTTTGCTACTCACTTAGTTTCTTATACCAGCTGAGGACAATCACCTGTGCTGAGGTAAGAGTCATGGCTGCAGAAGAGCAGGATCACCTCCCTGGCAGTTCCTATTATCTCTGTAAGACAGAAGTGTTGGGAATTGCACTGGGATAGCAGGCAAGCTCCTGCACTGTCTCCTCTTGATTGCATGCTTAGTCAAGTCTTACTTGCTTCTAACTGCCCCACCCTCATTCCTGGAAACAGAAGAAGACACTAGATGTACCTGCTTGCTTTGTGGGTTTTTTTAATAATTAAAAGAAAATAATGAAATGGCCAAGAAGAAGTAGCTTCTAGATAATCAAAACTGTTCTGAGCTGAGGTAAATTTAGATTTTTAGTCAAAAGTATATGGTGTCTGAATATGTTAAAAAACTTTGTTTTATTTCCAAAGTAAAGGTTTTAGAATAGTCAAAGTATTTCTTTTTACATCTAGGAAACAATTTTGGTTTGGGCATTCAGAATTTAAAAATGGAGTGTAAAGAGAGCTGTTGATGCGCTTCACTGGGGTTAAAGTCACCCTTCTCCCAGGACATGTCCGACTGCTGCAGTCACTTGGTGTAGGGGCTTCAGGGAGGAGTTTGGGTGCAAACTGGAGCTAACCCAGGAACACACTGAGTGCATTAACATGATGCTGAGCTGGAGCAAACGAGCTGCAGTGCAAGATGGTTTGCTTGGGCTCAGGACCAAGCTGACTCAACTCATCTCTGCTTGAAAAGGGTCAGGGGGGTACAGGTACAGCCCAACTTTCAACATTTCTGGGTGGTGCTCTGCTTAGAATATATGCTGAAAGTGATCTAGAAAAAATGTCACTGTTTAGGTGACAGGAACATGTAGTGGGGAAACAGAAGGCTGGACCCCACATCTGACCTTGGGGAGTGTGAGTTGCATACCAAATAAACTAGCATGAGCAAGAAAGCCTAAATTAGCTTATTGCAAATATCTCTGAGAGGACTGATAAAAGCAGCCTCATCTAAGGTGTCAGATAAACCTTCAAAGGCAGTTAAAATTAAATATTTTCAGAAGGATTTTTTTTCCCTTTTAATTCCAGTTGGGCTTTTTTGCTGAAAAATCAAACTCATGTACATTTTTATAGCTGGCCACAAGATGCCCCCATATCCTGTTTAACACCAGCTCTTTACAGGCCCCATTCTTTTGTCCTTGCCTGTGCTTTTTTACTGAAACCCTGAGTGCTGTGTTCTCATACCCTGACTTTTCACTGAAGTGAGTATATGCCCTGGGTGCCAAGAACTGGGAATGGGGACTTTTGTATTTATGCCACATAGTAATTTCTAAGGCAGAGCAATCACATTTCATAACACAGGGTCCCAGGAGCTGGTCTCAACAAGCAGTTCCTCTGCCACTGTCACTTCTCTGCATCATTATTTTGAAAGTATTCAGGGGGTACTTTTCCTTGCTGACATTGAGGTAGTACATGGTTTGCCAAATGTGTCTGAAGAACCTAGCATTTACCTTTTAGTATTATCCAGTATAGTAACCCTGCATACCCCAGTGAAATGAAGACATAGGATGTAACTAATGAACACATCATGGCAAAATCAGACCTTCCACCTCCACTGCTTTGTAGGCACGACTTCCTTTGTGCTTCTTCCAACTTGAGTCATTTTTGTCCTCTTTTGTAAGCTTCTGCCTAGCCAGCTTTTTGTAGTTAGTGCAGTGGTGTGGAACAGGTGCTTGTTTCGCCTTGTCCAGCAGTGACCATGTGAACTGTTTGGTGAGCCAAAGCACCTACTTCTTAAATAGCTCCCCAGGACCTGGGGTAAGCTTTGGGGCTTCCTTTTTGTTTCAGATTTCTCTTAGTACAGATGCCCTTCATGTTTGGTGTGCTGTGGTCAGCTCATTCACTCTCTCTTTAAGTTGATAAGCAGCACAGAACCTAGAGCTCTTTTGACATTTGCTTTCTTTCAAAATGCAGCAAATGTTGAAGTGGGAATCATCATCATTCCTTCCTCAAAGGAGGAGGAATACTGTTTTAACCAACATAAGCAACATAATAGCTCGTCAGCAGATGTGCAGGTGTCTCTGGCATCTTCTGAAAGAGTCTGTAGCTGCCATGTGAAATGTGCCTCTGAAGAGCAACGGTAAGATGATGTTTAAAGATAAGCAATGCTGATGCTCTAATTTGGGATTACTTAGCCTGAGGTAGGAGTAAAATCAAGGCTTTGCACCCAAGTGTGTGATTGGGAGGCAGGTGTTTTGATCTTTTCCATCAGTTTCTCTCTATTTAGGTGTTTGTAAAACACTGTGTTTTACCAAAGCCTTTTTTCTTCTGGCCCTGTGCTTTTTCAGAGATTCATTATCTAAAATAGGGCCTGTATGAATTCTTAAAAAAGGGTACATGTTTTTATTTAGGAGATTGTGGTTGTATCTTAGATTTTTGGGCTCAGCTCTGCAGCTTCTTCTGGAGAGCAGTCAAGTATGAAATACCCACTGACCCATTTATTTGTGTCCTTGTTGATTACTGGCAGTTTGGCTGGCTAGGCAAATCAGCTCAGTGATTTCTGTTATATGCTTTATTTATAGCATGCAGATTTATTATTTTTTTTGGTCCTGAAGTAGTGTAACTCACCCTCCTCTCCCTTTCAGCAGGGGGGTGAAACATTGCTGAGCCAGAATGCCAGCAGGTATAAATCACCTGTAGGCCCATCCATTCTCCAGAATTTCAGGGTCTGGTTGACTGATCATGCTGATGTCCTATCATTATTGTCTAGCAATTCTTCATCAGCTAGGAAGACAGCAAAGGGTAGATTTCTGTGAGTCAAATCATCACGTGTTTTTTCAGCAGAAAGATGGCTATGTTACTTTTTTTTTTTTTTTTTTTTAAAGCAGCTTTCCTAGTGCCTTATTATGCAGTGGGAGGTCTTTCAGGAGCAAAGAAGGGCTGTGTATCTGGGAGTCTACCTCCCTGAAGTGACTGCCAGTGCTCCTATTAAACACGGCGTCTCTCAGAGCTGTTTCATTATCTGGAACTACCTTGTATATAGTGAGGCTGGGGCTAGAACTGCAAATTAGTTGTGTGGCAGGGGTTACTTCATTGTGTTTACTTAACAGGTTATTCTTGAAATGACCTTCTCTAATTGATGTGGAAAGCACCATCTTAGGTATGATATGTACTTTCTCCTCAGAATTTGCACTGCATCAGGCTTGCAGAGTCACAGATTGTGTTTCTTTCATCCATTACTGTTTTTCCTGGCTTTCAGTCTTGTTAACACAGTCTGAATAAGTATGGTCAAGGAGGAGAAACTCTCATCCTGTGTGGAGCCCCACAGCATGTTTTTTCCTTACTGCCTAAAAGGATCAGGGAGAGATGTCTCCCCTTGCTGTGAGGAGTATTTAGTCTCCCCATTCAGCTCCACTCACTCCAGGGAATGAGAGGCTGGAAGCTGGCAAGCCAGTGCTGGGGGTTTGGGAATGGGAGTAGTATCCATATTTGTTTGTGCTTTCCCTGCCCTGTGTAGAGTTTCTGAGGTTAGGCTTTGTGTGCTTCTGTATTTTGGAGACCTCTAGCATAAGGGATAACTCTGCAGGGATAAATGGGAGTTATATACATCACTGTACAGAATGTATAAAGGATAAAAAAGTCCCGTTTTGCATGGGTGTATTGATCTTCTAGGTATGAAGCAGCTATAGGTGGTTTTAAGGACTCTATTTTTTGTCATCCAGAAAGCAGAGCCAGAGGCTGAAGTTAATATATGCTCTCAACACTGTGGTAAAAAACAGAAGCAAACTTACAGTACACGGTGAGAATGGCCACTGATTTTCATTCCATCCTTATCCTGTCACGGGTCCCTGTAGGCTAAGTAATTTGGATTTCAGAACAAGCTGAGACTAATAGTAACCCTAATTTTTAAGGGTTATTTTCCTGAGGCAGACAACTAATTTCATACCTCCTGTAGCATGTTAAAAAAAAAATCATTCAGTGCTTGATTTAGCAATTCCAGGAGCATTTACTGCAGCAGCAGTCTGAAGCTCTTGCATATAATTACTCATAGACAGGCAGAACGGTTTTTCCCAAAATCCGGTTTCTAAAAGCTTAAAAGCCAAAGCTCAAGGATGTTGCCTTTAGTCAGAATTGTGTCCAGAGCTCTCATTACTGGCTTTTTTAAAGTCTGCCTCAGCTGCTGGCGTGGCTATTAGCACGGTAGCTTTTCCATCGCGGCTTTGGGTTTCTGACCCTTCCCGTGTTAGCTGCAGCAAGGATGGATGCTCCCTACCCCTGGGTTTCTGTTCCGCATCCTCTCGCTGTGTTGCCGCTCCCCCTGCCGGCTCCCAAGCCTGAGGCACTTGAGGAGGGAGAGGCTGCTTTTTCTCATCTTTGTGTCCCTGGTTTCCAGGGTCCCTGAGGGCATGCTTCATTTTTATGTCTGTGAAAACTTCTGTTTATTCCAAAGGGGCTGAAGCGTATTACAAGAGTTTGACTAGACTCCTGACCTGGGGAGGGTGAAAAGTGACCATAGTACAGCTGGTACAGGGAAGCTTTCATTGAATCTGCATTTTTTTGCTGAAGTAGAGTAAATGAATTGGATGGCATTCAGCATAGATTTTTCTATATTTGCATGATTTATTACCTATCTGAAATAGAAAGGGAAGCAACAGACAAAAGGGAAAGAGAATTATGGGGCTTGTTCTGTGGCTCTCCAGGAAAGCTAGAATTCCCCACCTCATTCCTATACGGTTCTTTGGTTGCTCAGGTGACTTTAACTGTGACAGCTATATCTGGGTTTTACAGGTCTTTGGAGACTCTGATGGTCTTTCTAATGGGACCATTGTAGAAATGTCTTCTTTTATCTTTCAAAGCTAACCAGAATTCTTAAAAAAAAAGATTTTAAAAATGCATGCTTACCTTTTTAACTGTAGATTTATAGGTGAAAATTTGTCTCAAATAAAAATTTAACCTGAGAGGCAGTGCCCTAAATATTTGTATTAAAATTGTTCTATTTATGAGAGAGTCTCTTCGGAAAGTATTTCATGGTCATAACAGGGCTGTGCCTTGGCAGCATCTAGAAATGGCACTTTCTGTTTAAGGAAGTTGCTGTTGAATTGCCCAAGTAAGTGACCCTCTCTTCTCTTAAGACTAGAGTCAAACATGAGCCACTGAAAGAACTTGGCCACTGAAACCTTTGCAGCACCTCTCACAGGAGCACAGACACCCAAGTGTCTTTGCTGGAGTAGTCATGTTCTGCATGGTCCATATTTCTTCTTTGCTTTCAGCTCAGGTAGAGGTCACTCCCTATTTCCCACTGAAAATGATGAAGCAGTCTCTGTATTTGGCTGAGTTTCATCGATGGACGAAGTACAGAGGATCACGATGCCCTCTTTACAGGGAGGGGATGAGCACTTGGGTCCCTGACACTTGCTGCCTGTCCCAGAGCTCTGCCTCAGTCCCATGGCAGGTTGTCAAATGGGGCACTGAGATGTGTAAAACAACCCAGTAAACTGGGTTAAAATGCAACCCAGGCTGAGGCACCTTAAAGATACAAACCATAGCTTTCATCCATCTGAGCCTGTTGTTGCTTCTCAGCTGCTCTTGCCAGCAATTCCTTGTTGCTGCCACTAAGGGGACTAAATTCAGTATTGCTCGTTCCACATACTCAGAAATAAGGCATCAAGATGCTGTATTTTCTGATTTGTATACTGCTTTTTGTTTGTTTGTTTGTTTGTTTTTTGTTAGTAGATGAGCACTTCTCAGCTTCACACTACATCCCACAGGCCTTGGCTTGGAATATTGATTTCTACTGCATTAGGAAAAAAATAATCTGGCACCAAGAACTGGCCTTTAAGAGCAGTACCAAATATTGTGGAAGTCACAGCAGCAGCTGTGGAAAATTTTAGGTGACTGTTGGCGTGGTCCTTAAGCTTCACATGATTCTGCAGACCTTTAAGCCCCAGCACCTTTGGTCCAGTGATGTAAGGCTTCCTTTTATTTTGTTAGTTCTAACCATAAGTAGAAGTTTTTAATAGGCATTAGTCATAATGGCATAAATACTACACTGCTGAGACAAGTTGGGAGCCTGTGTGACCTCCATCTGTGCTGGTGGCCAGATGCGTTTGACTCCCTTTTCCTGCTGCTTTCCAGATTTCCTTTTCTAATTCCTTAATGTCAAATGAAGGTCATGAGTTATCGTCCCTAACAAATGGCAGTCACTGGGCAGTGTTCAGGTGCTGCAGAAGGAAATGAGCGCATTGAGCTCCTCGCAGAGATAAAAAAAAATTTACAGGGCAAAAATAAAATGATGTAATGAACCTGACAGAAATGGGATGGTAACTGGAAGGTATTAAAAAACAGGAATGTGCAGCATTACTGAACTGATTGCCTGTGTTTAACAACCAGCAGATAAACCTGCTAAAGTTGACAGTGGCTTCGGCAGCTTAAGACATTAGAAATACCCTGAGCACATGTACTGTGTGACTGCTCATTAAGGCAGAAGTGAAAGATTGCTGTCTACTGCATAAAAGCATTTATACTGCTGGAAACAGATTAAATGGTGTTTTAATATACAGGAAAAAAAAAAAAAAAAAGTGGTAGCTTAAAAGTAAAAACCAAACCCCCCAAACAAGCATTATTTGCCTTGGCTTAGGGTGAGAAACAGCTGTAGGATGTATTTCCCACAGCTTGTAATAGCAAAATAATTGCTGTGAAAAAACACAGACTGCCCAAAACAAACTATGACATATAACATATTTTACTTCTCTTTCTTTTTTAATGGATAACTTTAGGGCTCTAAGAACTTTTTCAAACATTAAGATAGAGCCCAGGAAGCTGATAGCCCTAATTGATAAAACCTAGGCAAGGCTCGCGAAAACTTAACTTCTTAGAGAAAAATCACTTCTTCAGGTAGATTTCCCGTTGCCAGACAACTACAGGTACATCTTTGTAAAAGGTAAACCTTATCTTTTCATACAAGATGTGTCTCTTTCAGAAGCTCAGATGTGAATGGCCCTTCACCTTTTATGTCCTTCTAACCAATTTAGTTCCATCCCTGTATGCAGAGTATATTTTGAATTTATTATAATTTTTACAAATTACTTCCCAACTCAGTAAAGTTGAAATCTTTTACAGTCCTGAAAATTGGTTTTGGTAGTGGTGTTTGAAAGCCTGCAAGAACAACAGCTGAAAGCTGGGTGCAGAGGAACCCAGACCTGGACCTCTGCTTTAAGTCTCGGTGTAAAGAACCTTAGACTGAATCTTAAAAAACAATATTATGCATTAGCATAAAACTCCTTGTAAGAAGAACAGTGGATTTTAAATTGTAGCAGAATTTTTCTTATTTATTTAGAAAACATATTTGTTAGAGTCTGTTATATCTATATCATGAAATATCATCTATATTTAATTCCAGTATACATATTAAAAATATACTGTCTGTATGTAATCAGTGGTTTATTGTTTGGTTTTTTTAATATTTTCATTTTAAATTGGTTTGCCATTTTAACTGAATTAAACAGACCATCCGCACTATTGACCTTCTTGGGCAAATCAGTGTTTAGCTCTCATATCAGTATAACTGATACATGTTATCATCACAGTTGTCTTTTTCACTCATAGCATTGCCATCTAGCCAAATGCTCCTTATAGTCAAATACATGTGACTTACCTAAATTGAAATGCCTAACTGGAAAACAGCAAGTAACATATGAGTCAGCATGGGCCTAACATAGAAAAGGTGCTGCATCTGGTGTGCTAAATCACTGTTAATATTTGTAAAAAGTACATGCTTCAGCCTTATAGTAAATAGGAGAAGGCTGCTGGGTCACTGGATGCTGCCAATATGATAGTGTGCTATTGGGCTACTTCTATTCACAGGGCTAGCAAACAAACAAACAAAAAACCTAACTCACCACTGGTTTGAAAAAATCCTATTCTGCTCCAGAAAAGTGTCAGTTCTCCACAAACTGTTGAAATTCTACATGTTAATAACACAGCCAAAATTATGCTAATTAAGTTTGTTCAGCCTTGGCTTTTAAAAAGCTGGGATTTTTCTGCCCCTGTACTCAGCGCTGGTTAGGCCACACCTGGAGTTCTGTGTCCAGTTCTGGGCCCCTCAGTTCAGGAAGGATATCGAGGTCCTGGAGCAGGTCCAAAGGAGGGCAACCAGGCTGGTGAAGGGACTCGAGCACAGACCCTATGAGGAGAGGCTGAGGGAGCTGGGGCTGTTCAGCCTGGAGAAGAGGAGGCTCAGGGGAGACCTCATCACTCTCTACAACTCCCTGAAAGGAGGGTGTAGCCAGGTGGGGGTTGGGCTCTTTTGCCAGACGACTTTCAACAAGACAAGAGGGCACGGTCTTAAGTTGTGCCAGGGGAACTTTAGGTTCGATATTAGAAAGAATTTCTTTACGGAGAGAGTGATCAAGCATTGGAATGGGCTGCCCAGGGAAGTAGTGGATTCTCCGTCCCTGGAGATATTTAAAAAGAGACTGGATGTGGCACTCAGTGCCATGGTCTAGCAACCGCAACGGTGGTTCAAGGGTTGGACTTGATGATCTCTGAGGTCCCTTACAACCCAGCCAATTCTATGATTCTATGATTCTATGATCCATTGAACTTTGATTAGGCTTTTCATTACCTGAAAATGAAACATAATGGAATAAAAGATACAATCCCTAGTGGGCTATTCACTGCCCTATTTGTGTGGCAGGCAGAAAACACCCTTCCCCACTCAGCTCCAGAAGTGGCACCACAGTCTTCCTCATGGGGCTGAGCAGAGAAAAGGGGAAAAGTAAAAGGAATTAGCGTCTGGACTCAGCTGCTGTAAAGCATCTATTTATGCTGGCTTGAAGGTAAACTGAGGCATGGCAGAGTTCAGTACATCACTGGTTATTATAATTAGCTGTAGCTTGGACCTGAATGTATATGAAATCTGTTTATCTGTGAAAACTGGCTAATGCGTAGTATTAGTGCTTCTTACAGCTATTTGAGTCAGGGAATGAGATTCCCAGAAAAATTCTTTGTGCACAGAGCTCCTAGGCTGGGATTTGTTCTTTCTTTTGTCAGTTGTAGGTAATCTATTATTTACTTACAAAAGGTTGTGAAGGAGTTACCAGCTGTATCAATGACATGATCTCCAGAAGAGTGCTCAGGTATAGGAGTGCATAGTTGTTGACATGTACTAATGGAAGTGAAATTTAGTTTTCAGTTAATGCAACAGACACCTAAAAATTGCTAAAACTGAGTTTGTTTCCTTAAAAAATAAACACCAAAATTCACTAGTGGGTGGGTTAGGCCAAAACTGCAAGCAGTTTAAAATCATCACATATGACTTAACTTGGAGGAAGAGCTGACCAAGGTTTGCTTCTTGGCATGGCCTGCCCGTTCATATGCTGCAGTAACCATTTGAAACCACCCAAGTATAAAGGTAGGCACCTGCTCACTACCCTAGAAATTAGTAATAAACAAGAATTTCCATGTGGTATTTTAGGCTTAGTTCTGAATCAGATTTCGTAGTTTCTAATTAAATAGTGTGTCTGACCATAACCTGGTTATTTTTACACCTGTAGTTAAAGCTGGCCCCTACTGTAAACCCCGGGGAGTCCTTTGAGGTCATTGAGTGCCTCTGGCATAATTTCCTGTTGGTGTGTACCTGTGTGTGTTCAGGATGGGGCCTGGCTCTCTGTGGGAACTCCGAGTCTGTTGTGCCCAGTTTTTTTAAATTTTGGAAACGATGGTTGGGTTTTCACACACATCTCAATTTCAACAGGGCACTCACTTTGCGGCGACCCGGACAGCTCTGTTGAGACAGCTCCAGAGGAGGCAGAAGCACAAGACTTGGAGTCATCTGATGAAGCTGATAAGATGAGCAAGGTGAGAAAGTTTAATTTTCACATGACAAGGAGCAGAAGCGTGGTACGGTCACAGCTGATGTACTGTATTCACAGCTGCACATGATTAGAGCATCTAGCCAGGGAAAATGGAAATGGAAACAGCTTAATTTCAAGGTGCTCATGGATGATATTGAGTGTAAAAAATTACAGCTTTCATAATGGCACATCATTACCTCCTGAGCAAGACAAGTGCCCTTTCTCGAAGCTTGGTTCCCATCTTGTGATACCATTCTTGTGATAGTATCTTGTGATAACATTCCCACATGGTTTTAAAATTGGATGGTTTGTTACTTCCCTTACCAGAACAGGCCAGCTAAACCAGAAGATCAGGTGGATTGTTATGATTTCTTACTCTTTCTTGATTTTTAAGCATAGGAGGAATCTAAGTTAAACAATATTTCCTTAAATCGATAGTATAGTGCACATGCGAGTTTTTAAATGCAAACTAATTATAGCAAATCTACCTTAAATTGAAGCAAAACTCTGCAATTATAGCTAAGAGGTTGTGCAAATGGATTGCAAATTGCCATCTATTAAGGGATGGGTTTCACAGTGGTTGGTAGTTTGCACTTGTTGGGGTTCTGGGGGGCTTTACACAACATAAGATGGGATGACTGAGTGACTTTTGTGGCAGAATCAAGGGGGATTATGTTGAAGGAACTGATTGCTTTTAGGTATTTGTTGCATAGATAATGGTGAGAGCTTAAAGTTTTTTTTCTGCAGAATTCATGATCTAATAAGTATCAGACCTCAGTCTGTGCTTTGGTACAGGTGTGGTTTTTCTCAGCTCTTGTTTAACTAATGTGCTACTGTGATCTCTGAACTGGTCCCTGTGCAAAGCTAATTGTCACTGTAGCAAAGGAAGGAAAAGACCCTGGCCTCTTGTTTCCTGATCTCTGATGTCATGCTAGCCTGTAGTTTTGTCTTTGCTAGCCAGACAGTGGAAGTCAGATAAGAAGAAATATTTCTGTGCATGGAATATATGCAGAGCTTGCAAACAGAGGAGGTGATTGCTCATAGAGTTTCCAGGTTTTATTACAGGAGTTTTTCTTGTAAGGACAAAGAATTTCTTCTTGAGTAAGTTGAAGCCTTTGTTGTTACTTTGGGGTTTTTAACTGTAAATATGTGGATTTTCATATGCTCTGACTGGAGTCTCTTCTGTTAAACAGTGAAGCTTTGGAAGAGCTCTGGGCATAATACATAGCTGCTTGGGGAATAAATTGTCTTGCAGTGCTTTCCATAGCTTTCTATTTCTGAACTGTGTGCCAGGCTGTGGGGTTCCATTTTGCATCTTGCCTCCTGGATCTTTAGAGCTGTAATTTCTTGAAGCAAGGTGTAAGGATTACATGATTAGCCTTGTGGCTCAGCAGATTGAGTTAAACTGAGAAATGTGTGTTAGTAGCTCTCATAGTTAATATTCTTATGTTGGAAGAGTAACTTGTAACTCTAACAAGCCTTGCTTTCCAAGAAGAGGAAAATCTCTCTTTCTGCAAATGAAATGTTGGCATCAGTATGTGTTTTCATTTAAAATTCAGAAATATTCCCTGGTTTTGTGTGATATAAAGGGGACTCAGGCATTTTACTTCACATTCTCTTTGTTATGAGACAAACTGCTTGAAATGGTCTTCCATCAAAGAGGTAGCATACTTGTACATATAATGTATGTATACAGTGTGCTCATTTTGGCAAACCATGCCACTGTCCCTGTTCAGGAAGAAGGGCTCTGTGCTAAGTGGGCTTTCTTTGTGGTTCCTCTCTAACAAAAGCTACAGAACTCCCCGAATTATTTTGCAGTCCCTGTAGAGAATTCCCGTAGGGGAGGATATCATTGCTTGCTAATCACATGCTAATTTTAAAATACAACAACAATGAAAACAACTAACCAAGAAAAAGCTCAGTCACTGGGGGGGAAGAGGAAGGGGAAGGGCGGATGGGGGGTGTTCCTAATCCCTTTGCTGTTCTGTGTGCTTGTGAAAGACAACCTGTTTGGGGAGTAAGGAAGCTGCAACCTGTTTTTCCACGGGAAGTCAGCACCCAGCTGATACAGCAAGAAAAAAAGCAAAGGTGTTTTCCTCCACTGCCACACCTTTCCTTGCTTCTAGGATTATGGCACAGAAGATTAAGCTGATGTCCTCAGTGCTGTTTTACACTGGTTATTTTTGTAGGTGGAAAGTGAAGCATTCTGCCCTCGTTGCAGCAGGAGGGGTATGAACCGCTGCATTGCCATTACTGCCATAGCTTCCATTCTCCCTTGGGTGGTGGACTTTGGGGAAGACTTTTTTTCTTCTCTGCCCTTACTGGCAAAAACAGGGCAGGAGCACTTTTACCCGTTCCCTGCTGGGCAACAGAGGAAATCCACGTTAACTATGCTGGAGCCTCCCAGCTAAATGCAGAGTTCTCTTTCTTTCAGCGCAGATGCAGAATTAGCAGCTGAAGATCCAAAAATAGCGTTTGGGTTGTCTTCTGCCTTGTGATAGCATGATCCTGAGGCAGGGCTTAATCCTGCAAACACCACCACTTCACACCGTGATGCTGGTGGTCTGCTGATGCCCACAGAGCACTGCAGAAGAGGAGAGCTCTGAGCTTCTCCGAGGAAACTGCCCGGCTCTCCAGCCAGCAAAGTGATCCTCGGGGAGAGTTAATAATTCATGGGAAAAGGAGAGGAACGCAGTGCCACAGCTCGCCTTCATTCTCTCTTGTAGCACAGGCTGGGTAGGCTTTTTATGAAGGTAAGCTGTGTGAAATTCTGCCAAAAAGCTGGGCTTGAGTCCCTTCTGACTTACCTGTAACTTTCTCCCGTAGGTGACAGGTGAATCTATAACACAGGATGTATTTGAATATGTCTTCCCTTCTCCTCCTCCCTTCCAGCTGTCTCTTTCCCTTCCCCCCAGCCCAGCATGTGTGCACGTGGGTGTGTGTTTCCTTAGTAGTGGGGCATTTATTTCTTAATCTGCAAAAGCCTCCAAGCTGGTAGTGGTAATGAAGGATTTGGAGGGTGCACCGGTAGCTCTGAGGGCTCCTCCCTTTTCTCTAGATTTTATATACTGTATATCTTAGAGACCTGATAACAAGGAGTTTACTTCTCCATCACTATTGTCCAGGAATTATTATAATAATGAGCAAAAATAAGATGTCTGTAGAACTGTGGTGATAAAATATTAGAAACCCATTTCCAAGGTGGGTTGAGGCACGGGCAGTGCAGTGATGTGGCATAGCTGTTGTTCTCTGGACTCACCCACTATTTCATGATGTCTTCCCTGTGTCAACCATCCTTCTTAGGTACAGCATCTCTTGGATTGAAATCTGTGTAAATGGCAACAAGCACGTATACTTTCTGCATGCAATTTGTTTGCAATTTTTTTCCTTTAAGCCGTGCAACTGGCAGTGGTCTGAGTTGTGCCTCCCAGTTGCTTCTGCTCTGGGGTGGGCTTCTGACTTTCCTTTCTCTCTTTGTTTCATGTGAGAGCTGAGAGGAGGTGAGAGATGGGAGGGAGAAGAGGGGGGGGAAAAGGGAAACCTGCTTTCTGCCACCTCTTCAAGCTTCTTTTCATCTAGCAGGTGAATTAAAGTTTCAGGCTATTTATGAAAGCTGGATGAAGCCTTTCTGTCGGTCTCCAGTTTAACAGGCACATTTCATACCAGTGTAGTTTCTTAAATGGTTACTTGGTTCTGTGGTGACATGACTATTTTGACCTTTTAAATAGTGTCAAATTAATTGAAGTTCAAAGGAAGTACCCTGAAAACTAGGTTACCAAAGGCTAATATAGGTGTTGTGTTGCCTTTTAAGATCCAACTTCGTGCATATTTTTTCCTGTAAGGGTCCTCTGCATTTAAATGGGAATATGGTTTTAAAACTGTCATTAGTTAAAATACTGCAGGACACTTATTTCTCCATAATTAAAGACATCTGCCTCTTGAAATGAAAGCTAATTACCTTGCAGCACTTGTGCTTGGAGGAGCGTGCTGTAATGGGCTGTGTGTGTACATGCTTATATCATTTAGAGGTATTTTTTCAGAGAAAATAGGTCGACTTCTCTCTCTGCAGCATTATTCAAGACCAGAATTAAGTCTCAAAACCTCCAATGTGTTGCAATAGATGTGACGGGATTAAAATGGGGATTTGAGGGGCAGGTTCTCCAGTAGCATAACTGGCTTTTTGAAGTTCTTTTAATTCTGTGCCTCTGTCCCTTCAGATGTTTAATATTCTTCAGCAGTGCCATTTGTAGCCAATCGGCTCATGCTCAGCCACGGGCAACAGACATTTATATTCTCCGCCTGCTTTCACCTCTGCTTTGCTGCATTTCAGCCTCTCTGCTCAAGTTTCCCTCTTGAGGAGTCTATGAAAAGCAGCATTGCATTCACAGGTTCAACTGGTACCTGGCTCTTAATTCCAGTTCATGTGGTGAGCAAACGAGGCCGGTGGCAAATGACACATGGGGAAAGGTTTTGCCTGGAGAAATATGGTCCCTGCCCTTCCTTCTTAAAACGCAGCTGTCTTCTGTGTTGTGTGCCAAGTAGGCAGCACGGAGTATCTGTTTGGAGTGGGAAAGCTTTTTGGATCAGCTGAATATGTGGAGAACTGGGATTTTCCTCTAGCTGAGTGACAGTTCTGGCATTAGTGCCTTTCCAGCGATGTCGGCTCTTTGGAGAGGTAACCGTAAGCTCAAGGATGAAAGCCCTGGCAGAGCCGGTGACTCTCTGTACCGTGTGCTGTATTTGGTGAGCAGATCTACTGTGCAACGTGACTAATCTAAGTAATTAGCAGTTAAACGAATTTTCATGCTGTTTTAATTTTCAGGTCATAAATTTGAGGCTGAGCTGTAAAGGATATACCCTGTAGAGGCTTTTTGTTATCCTGCGATGTTGTTAGCAGTCCTCGCAACGTGTGAAGGGATGCAATTTGCCCGAGTTTTTGTTTGGGTGATCAATACTGCTTAAAGTTTGCTATCCATGGCAAAGAGAGGGGCTGCATGTCATTCCAGGGGGCAATCTGCCTGGTGCCCAGGCACCTGTATGTCTTTATGTGGTAACCACAAGAGACAGTGGCACTCTGCTTTCAAAACAGTACAGCAGGCAGCCAAAACTCCCTACTGGGGACACCATCAACAAGCTTGATGAGTTTAAGGACTTGGTTCTCCTGCATGGGAAGGATGTGAGCTTAATTCCTCTGCTGAGCCCCCTGCAGAGGAGGGTAATGTGCTTGCAAGGTAAGGTTGCTAGCTGGGAATGCTCACGGAATTGTGTTTGAAGTGTGATGCTGTAATTCTCCTAGAGAAACCCTGGTTCTATGCTGTAATTGTCACAGCTGGCAAACAGAGCTGGTACTGGAAGATAAAAGGATCGGTTCCAGGCTTTCCCTACCTCATCCACTTTCTCAAGGAAAATGGGGACAGAGAGGCTTTTGTTAATACTGTTGGAGAGTTTTCAGCAAAATTGCTGTGTTCTGAAGAACCTCCCTGGGTGCAATTATAGGTCTGCTTTCTGTCTGGAAATTGATTTTTTAAAAAAAGTAAATATAAAGTAGACAGGATTACATTTGGGAATGGATCAAGACAATTTGTTCAATGAACAAGCAAGAGAATAGGTTTGTGATAATTGTTGTGCTTGAGACTTTTTTTTTCTGTCTGTAGAATATTGAGTGAGTGATGCTTAGGAAATAAATAAAAAGATGTGAGGCAGGGCAGTGACAAGGCAGAGCTCCATTGCTGCTCTCAGGAGCTGGGCATGGCTGAAGTCAGTGAGTGGTTTATTAAGTGCACAAGTGGACATAAGGCTTTTAAAAGTCTCTGCGCTTCCTTTTTGGCATAATGGATGTAACTATTCCTTCTGGGGCAGGCAGCATGCCTTCATGACACTTACCCTATTTTCAAGTTCTTGTTAGTTTTTAGCAGGTGTTTTATGGAGTAAGTGGATTTTTGCTCTCTTTTTCTGGTGACCCATTTTTCTATGCGACTTACTGCAAGCACATGCACAGGATGGTGAGCTGTCTGAGAAGCATCAAGCAAAAACTGTTTAAAACACTTGTTTTATTTTTGGAGTTTGATTCCATGTCGTTTTATAGGCTGTAGCTATTTTTATTTGTACATTTGGCTCTTAAAAAAATAAATGTCACTCGATGTGTCTTCCTCTGATATTCTTTCACAAGAATGAAATGTGTGATGTGTCTTTACATAGCTAAACATTTCTGATCAAAACCCTGCAAATCCTGGGTCTCTGCAGGCTCAGATTAACATACATTAATTTGTCTCTTTCCAGCAGAACAGGTAACTTGGGCAGGTTTTTTGCCTTGTGCTGAAGCCAGGCTTCTGCCTACTGCAGATTTTTGGTCTTGGGGCTGTTGGGATCAAGATCACACTTGTTTAAATCTAATGCAAACTAAACATAAAAGCTTGGGTGTGATTTATACTTAAAATACAGCAAGTATAGGTGGAGCCTTGCTGAGAAATAAAAGCAGTTACTTTGACTTAATATCTTAACTCTTAGTGGCACTTGCCATTACCAGGAGCTGGATTAGTTGGAAATGAACTGATTAGACTATCCTTCCTGACCTCAATGTACATTTTTCCTTTCTTTCTCATCTGAGTTAAGCCTCAGATACTAAAGATAAATATTTTTCCTGTAATAAATTGTGTCCGATGACCAGTTACAATTAGCTTGTTGCTAACATTTGTGTCCTGAAGAAATTCACCCCTTGCATAATAAGCATCCTTACTAACATGCCTTGTAGTGGTACACTCAGGTGAGCATTTATAGCCATAAGATACTCTTAAGGAGAGCAATTGTATTATAGCAAGAAATCCTTTACTTGTCACTACCATGGTTAATGGTCGTCTTAGGCTTCATGGTATTGCAGGTACACTCACTAAGAGGGGAAAATAGCTATGTGTGAGCAGACTGCATAGCTTTAAAAAATGTGGACATTTTTCAGTACTGGGTCATCACATATGTGTGGGGTAGTGCAGGTTGTGGATGAGGTTGTTCCTACTGTCTGGTGGGAGTGAAGTGATTTTCCAGGAGGCAGATCTCTGTCTCTGAAGTGCAAGGTGTTAACGTGCTTTTTTTTTTTTTTCTTTTTATTATTTTTCCTCCTCCTCTCTGCATATTCTCTGTTTGAACAGGCTAATTCGGGGTCAATTGTTTTAATATGAACTGGAGGGTTATAAGAAGCAGCATTGGGAAATCACTAAATCTGGATTAAGATACCATGGCAGGATCAGATGCAGAAGGTTAGGAAGGTGTGATCAAGTACAGCAGCTCTTTTCCCTCCTATGTCCCCTCCAGGTCTTTGTGAGGGATAGAGGCAGGGCACACTGCAGCTTTAGCAGCCCTAGAAGCCTGGGGCTGTTGTCACTGACACCAGAGACTATACCTGCTCCAAACTTTTAAAAGATGCAAACAGATGATCTAAGAAGAAGGGGTGAAAAGAGGATAACTATTTTTATATATATACAGCTGATTAAACATTGAAGAAACCAGCTAGATGTAGCAGCTCTGAAAAACTTGACTTACATGGAAGAAATTCACCCTGCAAGGCATGTTTCCTGACACAGAACAGATACATAGCTTCTTTCCCAAAGAGCTTGCCTTTGAAGTGATGAGAAGCTTTGGTTCCCCAGATGGTTCTGCTTCCCTGAAAAACAGCTTAAACAGGTTCGGTCTCCCTGTTGTCTTCTTGGCTGTGCTAACACAGCTATTCACAGGACTGTTGCAAACTAAATTAGGGAACTGGCAGAGGGCTGGTGTGTGTGTTTTGCTTTTACAGTCATTTTTCGTCCCCAATTCCTGGGCCTTTTTTTTTGTTTCTTTTTCAATCTTAAGTGCTGGAGGAGCCTATTTTAATTAAAGTTCATGCTTATCTGAAACCAGGAATTTTATTGAAAAAGTATTTCAATTAACTTGAAATGTGCAACTCTTTTTTATTTTTTCCCCCCCTTATCCCCAGTCACTGTAAAACAGGAGAGACAGATATACGAAATGATGTATGCACTTCTGGACTCTGGTGCTGGTTAAAAACACCCTAAGCTGCAACTGCAGAACTGCAAAGGTTTTTCAGCTCTATCATTCCTACGGCCTTCTTCTTGAAATATTACCTCTGGTCTTTCCTCTTCCTTCTTTTTAAAGAGTACAGAGCAGGTCGCTGCTTTCTGTCGCAGTCTGCATGAAATGAACCCTTCTGATTCAAGTGCTCATCCTCAGGAATTCACAGGACCTCAGCTGGCCACCATGAGGCAACTCACGGATGCAGATAAGCTGCGGAAGGTTATCTGTGAACTCCTGGAGACAGAGCGCACCTACGTCAAAGTAAGGGCTCTACAGCTGTTCTTTCAGTCTACTATTATTTCTTCTCCTTCTGGAAAATTTTGTTAGTTTCTTCTCCTGTACTTCCATTTATGTTTTGTGCATATATCTCTTAGTGGACTTGCATTCAATTTTACAGTCTCCCCCTAGACTGTTAACTTTTAAACCTCTGAAATAAGTAGGCTTTGTAAATTTCTTATGCTGTGATTTTGAAATTACTTAGCTGGTGAACAGAGGAATACTTCTTATTGTGATCCAGTAATTAAGTGTAAATGTTTCCTTTTACGTTCTTAAATTCTGTGAAATCCAACTATTTTGTTTCATGGACGAAAGGGAAAAGTTAATAGACTGGATAAAAAATGATCTTTGCCACTTTAATAAATATTTAGAGTCAGTTTGAGGAACCAACATGAAAATCATATTCTGAATTTTTAGGACTTAAATTGTCTAATGGAGAGATACCTGAAGCCTCTGCAAAAAGAAACGTTCCTGACACCAGATGAGGTATGTTAACTGTTACTTATCTTTTCTGCTGGATAGCTTAAGCACACCCCTCCACTCTGCCCATGCCCCTTGTCTGAGCAAGGGCTGTGGAGAAATTTTGAATTCCATTTATTTTAAAAAAATGGGTTGAGTAGAATATAAAGGTAATGCTCAATAATGTACAGTCTGTAGTTTGTTATTTTTTATTCCCTGACAGGACAGTGGTTGTACAGCCAGACTGAGAATGACTTAAGTTCTAGAAAATGTGATTTAGGTGCAAAGTGATATTTTTCAGCATCTTGCCTTTTTTTTTTTTTTTTTTTTTTTCCCCTCTTTAATTAGTTGGATGTTCTCTTTGGGAATCTGACTGAAATGGTAGCATTCCAGGTGGAGTTCTTGAAAACTCTTGAAGATGGAGTAAGGCTGGTTCCAGACCTGGAAAAGCTTGAAAAAGTTGAACAATTTAAGGTAATTTCATTGTTTACATTCTGAGTAGTCCTTTAACACTCTTCATTGTCTTTGTCTGACTGCTGTCACTGTTCATGTAAAAACCTACATCTGCTTAGACTTGAGATTCATTTTTAGCCAGTAATGTTTAACAAACATCCTGCTACAGTGGTAATTTATGCTACATTTAACCGTATAGACTACTAGAAATCTGTAACACCATGTGCTTTTAGATGCTGTTCTTGTCCTTCTGCCAAATTTCTTGTCTCAGGCTGTAAGGTAATGCTAGAAATGGAAAGTCACATAAAATCTTCATTCTGACAAGTCTGGCTCAGAAGCCCAGTAGGTCTACAGATCAGAACTGTAAATCATATAATCATAGAATAGCTAGGGTTGGAAGGAATCTTAAAGATCATCTAGTTGTATTCTGTATTTGGGGTTTTTATGCACAGTGGAATAATATGGCAAATACTTCTTGCTATCAACAGGTGTGCATTAAAGGTAGACATGTAAAGTACAGATACCTAAACATCATTAGAAGAAAAGAAAAATGTGGAAACAGATGCTTTGCTTTATTTCTACTGCAGTCAGGTGCTGGATATGGCAAGGAACTAGTGCAAGGTTTTTTTCCTTTGGGGAATTTTACTCTTGCTTTGAGCACTCATCCTAGGAAAGGGCAGGGTGTCTTTATGAATAATAATAATTCCACTGGGATTGCTCTTCAGCTAACATACAGTCCTAGAAGAGCTACTGAGAGAATTTTTGTTCATGTGTGGCCTTGCCATCAGGTACTTGTTTAGAATCAGAAGCAATCATGAACAATGCCCTTGTGTAATTAGAATACAGCTTCGGCTTTGTAGGAAATGTGTCCTTGACAGACAGCAGAGGCACTTTTTTTTTTTTTTTTTTTTTTTTTAAGTGGAGGAAGCCTCTGTGACCACTGTGTGCTCTGAGCTTTAAGAGAAGTGTAGAAACTTTACTTTTAGTTCTGATTTGGTTCAGTTTAGTTCATGGGTTTAATCTGAAAGCAGGATGCAAAATGGGACATCAGGGCTTCGTGGTTTCAGTTCTGCAGTTTCCTTTCCTCTGCTGACTGTAAGCAAGCTGCCTTGGTGTTATCTCAGCCCCCAAACCCACATGGTCTTTTTCCTAAGTGGGTAGTGGGGCAAATGCTTGTCAGTGGCATAGACATCTTAGAGGAAGATTATGTTAAACTGATCCACAAGAGAGTGAAGACCTTGGTATCTTTGTGCAGAGGAATAATAAATAGTCTTGCCTGCAGCTCCTTAGTGTCTTGATCCATTACAAAGTCAGATACATCTAGTCCTTCCCAGGACTTAGATCAATGAGGTTTTAAGCTCAGGCATTCAAATACAGCTCTGGAGCTGTGAACCTAATTCCCTGTGTAGTCAGTGGTGCCACCAGGTCATCTGAACTGGAACTTGGCTAATGATGTTAATCACATAGCCTGGAGCCAGACACCAAGGCTGGGCCTCTTTCTTGCTATGTGTCAGGCACTCTAAAAATGCAGTATCCTGTCCTCCAAAAGCTAAACAGAAACTTCAGGACCTGACAGAAGGGAAAATAACTGAATTTGGTGTACTTTTCCTCTAAAGCTTTATGTATTTATTTAATTTTGATCCTAGAAAGTGTTGTTTTCCCTGGGTGGATCCTTTCTCTACTACGCTGACCGGTTCAAGCTGTACAGTGCCTTCTGTGCCAGCCACACAAAAGTCCCCAAAGTACTGGTGAAAGGTAAGAGCCATGTGCTGGACAAACAGACCTGGGCATGCAGGGGTATTACAGTAATGCACTGGTTGGGCTGGCATAGATTGTCTTTGTGGATTACAAGAGGTGGCCACTGCACCCCAAAGTATGCAGGGCAAATTGTGGTGGGGGAATGGGACACCTGGTTTCTCTCCAGGAACCTTTGCAGTAGGGAACTACACCTGGCACCTGGCCTGAAAGACTCACAGAGCTCTGTGCCATGGGTGTTCTTGGACCGCCATCAAAGTAACGATACCCGAGCAGCTAATTACAAAGTCATTAACCTTGCATGTGGTTTTTTTACCCCCACAATTAATTTATTTTCCCTTGACCTGCTCAGTTTCTTTTCACTCCTGTAGGAAGTGGAAACGTTTCATAAGTGGGCTCTGTGGCATGTGCTAATGGATCACTGTGTACTTTGGAACCAGGAGTGGTGAAGCTTGTAATGACCTTTGGATTCTCCTAGAATTTGTGCTGTGAATCCTTGCTAGTGGCACTCCCACTTAAGCGCCAGCCAATGTGGTTGAACACTGAAAGCCACTAGGAAAGGATCGACTTAGGAGAATGGAATGTTTCTTTTATGGAAGCTATTTTAAGTTCACCACTCTCTCCCACTCTTCCTCCTCTTCCCTTTATTCCAGTTTGTCTGAGACTCTTCCCTGTAGGAACTCCAAATAGAGTTTGATTTGCTGAGATGAAGATAAATGTACTGTAGTCTGGTTTATAAATGCTCATGGGCCTCCTTGTATTGATGTTTTTTTACCCTGTGAAAGTCTTAATGTCTTGCAGTTAGCAGTGCTTCATGCAGTTTCTTTTTGGCCAATATGGTAAAGAAGTGAATAGTTCCATTTGTGGAAGCACTGCCATTAGGGAGGAGATGTTCTTTTTCAAAGAACAGTTTTTCAAAGAACATCTGGATGCCTGACAAAAGTTTTGGGTGGCTTTTTTTTTTGTTGTTGTTGTTTGGTTTGTTTTGGGTTATTTTTTGTTTTTTATTATTTATTTCTTTGGTGGGGTGTTTTTTTTGGTTGGTTGGTTTTTGGTGTTGTGGTTTGTTTGTCTGTTTTTTTGGGGGGGGTTTTGGTTTGTTGTTTTGTATTTTTTTGTCTGTGCACTTTTTTGTGTTCTTCCCATTTCTGCTTATTTACCATGCTGCAAAGAATACTTGGCAGCTTTGTGGAATATGAGAATAAATTATTTGTTGCTAGTCACATCCATGGATTCTTTTGGCTTTTTTTTGTTAGACCTTTATGTTAAGGCTATAGACTAGCTGGATCTGGTTGTTCTGTTTTTCATTGCTGACTCAATTTATAAATGAGAAATGGTTGTGCCTGAAGTATTGCAAACAGAAGTTAAATTTTATTTTAGAGATAAACCTCTTGAAAAGCTTGGGAGAGTATTTAAAGTGTAACTTGGTGCCCTCAGCCATGGTGCAGGTGGCTTATGGATTTGAAACTGAAGCTGAAACTGAAGTTGCTTTATTGAAAGCAGGTGACTGCAAAAACCACTCAGCCTTAAAAGCAATTGTGTGGAATTGTTCCTGCACTGAATAACTTGTATTTCTAAAAATGCCACCTTCTTGATAGTTCCCTCAAATTTATGTCAAATTTATGTTCTAGTAGAGGGAGCAACAGAGAAAAAGTTCAGTAGCAGTCAGGTGGAAAAGAGAACAGCAATCAGGTGTCCAGTCTGTCTGTGCTCCCAAAATATGGTGTACTGCCTAAAGTTTTCTGCATTTTAAGGTTAAATGAGGTAACAATAACCAGACTCACCATTGTTACAGGTCTGGCTGGTCAGACCAGGCTCACAAGTAGTGACTCCTTACAAGTACCCAAACGGAGCCTTTTCTTAGAGGAAACATGATTAAAACAATGTATGCTGCTCTAAAATAGTTGCAATGTCAGAAATACTGTGGATAGTGACAGTAAAAGCTCCATGTATTGGTACAGTAGGTGGGTGCCTGATACTAAATTATCAAGTAACTCAAATCCTAAAGCGCATAAAACTGAGGACCGATAAATCTGCACTTCCTTGCAAAATATCTCTGGATAAATTAATTTAAAGCTGGAAAAGTCACTTTATCAGGACAGCTTTTACAAGCTTTGATTCATCCAGTTGCTTCATTTTCATCTTCCAGCCAAGACAGACACTGCTTTCAAGGCATTTCTGGATGCTCAGAATCCCCGCCGGCAGCACTCCTCCACACTGGAGTCTTACCTCATCAAACCCATCCAGCGGATACTGAAATACCCTCTCCTGCTGAAGGAGCTCTTTGCTCTGACTGATGTAGACAGTGAAGAACATTATCACCTCGATGGTAAGGAGCTAACCTATGTTGCTCTTCCCTGTTTTACCTCTGATCTGGAACCCTCTTCCTCCCCCTTCCTCTCAGAGGCTTAAAAATACCTTTTGTCTCTACCCCTCTCTTTCTTCTAGTGGCCATAAAAACAATGAACAAAGTTGCTAGCCACATCAATGAAATGCAGAAAATCCATGAAGAATATGGAGCAGTGTTTGACCAACTAATAGCAGAACAAACAGGGGAGAAAAAAGAGGTAACGTGACCAAAATGAAGAGAAAAAGGCTCTTATTTTGACACCTATAGTGAGAATGTTAACTTGTGTAAAATATGTACCTTTTGTGCTGTGTCATTTAAGCAGATCCTGGTGCTGAGAGGTAAATCCCTATCAAATTCAAAAAATGCTTTCCTGTGTAAGGTCCAGTGAGTGGGTAGTGGGTTCATTTTCCTTCTAGTGTTGTTCTTGGATCAAAATCGCATCCCAGCCTGCAGCTCACTATTTCTGAGGTCCACAGCTTGTCTCTCCTTGCTCCCCATAGATAATCTTACCCTACCAGTCTGAGTGGACTGGGATGCTGAGGCAAGTGTCTACTTAACTCTTTCATCACTATAAATAGATCATAATCTGAGGTGTGATGTGTGAGACTGTGGTTTCTCATGTAGAAAGTGTGTAAATGGGCTTGATATATGACAGAACCTTGGTCTGTATGTCTCATGGTGCATACACAAATATTTGAAGACCCAGTATGTCTCAGTCCTGGCTGACCATCTCAGAAACCTGTAGATGGCATCTTGATGTTCCAGATGAAGATCTGGACCCTGTTCTTACCATTTAGAAGTACATCTGCAGTCCAGTATTGGAGTCCAGTGACAGAGAGTGGTGTGCAGTAAGGGAGGCATGGGCACCGAAAGGATGTGGTAGAGACACACTAAAGGGCCAGTTTGAGCAGTGATGTGGGTCAAGTCTGGAGAGAGAGACATGACCAAATGAAGTAAAGGTAATGGGGTTTTGCCAACACCTAGGATGAAAAAACATAAGAGGCGTTGAGCTACAAGGCAAAGGTGGTCTGGGATTGAGTAGTGTTAAGGAAGCTTTGGGTGTGAGACCTGGATAGCAGCAGTGGGGAGGGAAGATCTGATGGTGGGTGGAGGGCAGAAAATAGGGCTGGTGCTGGCAAGCAGTGGCATAGAGAGCAGTCTGTTAAGTCTCTTAGCATCTGTTAAGAGAGCAGTTGTGATTTGTGTTAATCTGGGAGAGGAGATTGTAAAGACCTATCCTAGTCTTCCTCTTGTTGTTGGGAAGACCTCAGGTCTTGGTTCTGATGGTATCCATGTTATCAGTTGGCAAAAGTCAGACTTCACTGAGAGGAGGGTGAAGGAGTGGCCCCTAGACTGGGAACAGTAATCAGTTTGTCACTCTGAGAGACTGTAAGTCAAAGTGAAAGATCTGATGGCTGCAATATTAGTAGGTGTCTCCCAACAGCTGTCATGAACTTCTTTATTAGTTCACTTCCAGCAGTGTGGTTTCCAGAGATGAGGCTTTTGGCAAAATCAAGAGCCACAGCAATAACGGGGAGCAAGTGCTTTGACCACTTCACATGATGTGGTCTCTAAACTTTACCCCAAACTGCATGTAGGTGATGGGGGCTATGCTTAAATGTTGAAACACAATTGAAAGAAACTGGTAGAGAGAACATGCAAGGAAAACATCTGTTTATTGCCCTGTCTTCCCACCAAATTATAAGACCCGGCCTTATAATTCAACTTATCCTAATTTATGCTTGCCAAGTGGTACATGCATTTGTTGCAGTTGTCTGATGAAATATTCCAAAAGTTTGTCTGTTTTTTTTTTCTTTGTTTGTTTGTTTGCTTGTGTAAGAATAAACTGTGAGCAAGCTTTCTTGAACTGAAAATTCAAATAAGCTTTCTAGAATTGATTACACATTGTGTCTTTGTGCACGTGTTTGTATTGGCAGGTTGCAGACCTTTCGATGGGGGACTTGCTCTTGCATAATACAGTGATATGGCTTAATCCTCCTGCTTCACTGGGGAAATGGAAGAAGGAACCTGAGCTGGCAGCATTTGGTTTGTAATTTTATTTTGAATGCCTGAAGGACTGTCAACTGTGTCTTAGCAGTTATTTGCTGAAGGTAGTTGAACATTGCCTTCTGCAAGGTTGGCTGAACTTAAAACTGTAGTTGCCTCTTTGCTGCAATGGTCAGATTTTGTTCTCTGTTATCTAAATCTGGTGAAGAATTTGGAAATGACTGGTGTAATAGTGCAAGAGTTTCTTAAACCTACATACAAGCTACAAACGGAGAGCTATATAGAAAGGTAATTGTCTCTGAAAACATAGTTCAGTAGTCAAATAACTTTACTTCACAATCTGTAGAATGGGGTTGAGGGGCTTGTAGAGGCTTTGCTTTTCTTCTCCGTGCCTTTTGCCAGAAAAAGCTTGTATATGCAAGCTTTAAAAATTGCTTATAAATTAAGCCAGGATTCCCAGTGAGCTGCTATGGAGTGATCTGTTTCCCTCTCAGTAGTCTGTCTTGGGTGGCCAAACCAGAAATTGAAACTGCTTTTGGCATACATCTCAAGGTCTTTCCACTGCCTTGAAGTATGGTCCCTTGGAAAGGTACATGATTGCTTATACTGGCTAATAACATTTCTTTTACTTTTAAAATTATATCGAGCAATTCAGAGCATGCTAATTTTCCTTTATTTGTTCCTAAATTCATTTACATTCAACAGGCATTTTCCATGTAGTTTCCAAAAATTTATGCTGCTTAGGAAGCCAGTGATTTTTAGTTTTGTTTTATACTAAATAGATAATGAATCAAGACTCTTTCATCTTTGTTCTGGAAGAGCCTATAAAATCTGACAGCATTCCTGTGGGGAAGGTACCTGGTCATATCCTGAAGCTGAGTGGTCTCATGAAAGCTGCTAGGAATGTGCAGCAACTCTTAATTACTCCAAAAATCTTTAAATTGGTTTCATAAAATGCCCAAAATGAAGTGTCCATGCAATTCATTTTGAAAAAAAAAAATAGGGTATGTTTGAGGCCTGAAGGAGGAGATCGCAAGGAGAGCTCGAGTCCTGAGAGACAAATTCCAGCTCCATGTAGATGTTATGTGGCGAAAGTGGAACCAGAAAACACCTCTGCCTGCCAGTGGTGCTTTGTTTAATTCAGCATAGGCCACTGTCCCACCTGGGATGGGTTAAAATTCTGCCCAGGTGCAGTTTCCTCTGCTGACTGCATATACCTGGATGCTGCTCACTGGTCTGAGGTGAAATTATCCAGGGGGATTTTTATACATTTTTACATAGATCTGTAGTTACTCAAATGATTGTTCCAGTAACTGGTAACTTAAACTCTTTAAGCATCAGGTGACTTTGAAGTAACCTAGTTCTGTGTGGCAAATGCTCTTGAAGCTGTTTTTCTGGGGAAGAGTATTCAAGAGCACTGGTAGGTTTACTCTCCTGCCTTCCCTCCCTGACTCAGGTGAGGGTTGTCTGAGGAGCTAAAAGTTCTGTGTGCTCGGGCATAGAGGAGACTGTAGCGGGAGGAGCCTTTCTTGCTCCTGAGGCTCAACAAGCTGTTGACCTCTCCATTGCCTCGCACGAGAGTGAGCTCTGCTCTGTGGGTGTGTGTCCCACCTTTATTGGCCCCCTGGTCTTGCTCATGCCCAATAGGGGCCTGTCCTAATCAGGCACAGGTGGACTCACACCCACTCACTGGCAACTCGAGGCACCTGGTTTATCTTCTCTACAGGAGACCTTTTCCTAGCCTTACTGACAACATGACTTTTGTTTCTTTCTCTAGTGTTCAAAACTGCTGTGGTCCTTGTATACAAGGATGGTTCCAAACAGAAGAAGAAACTTGTAAGTTGTATGCACTATTTTGGTGATATTGTGTGCAGTTGTGATGCTCCTATCAAGATTTGCTTTTTATAAAACTGTGGCAACACTGTGCTTTTGCATATATGCTTCTTGTTCTCTGCCACACAACTGAGGTTTTGGGTAATGCTGAATGGCCTTCTGCACAGCTTGGGTGCAGTGCTCTGCAAGCATTCATTTAGTTTATCCTTTGCTCTCTACTGGACTAATCATTCCTGTGGCCCGCCACATCCATTCCATGGATGGATTTTCACTAAGTAAGGTGTCACCTTGAATGTCTCTTGCTTTGGTTGGTGTATATGAATCACACATGCAAGTGGATTTCTGTCAATTTCTGAGTGAAACACAATGCCCTCACTTCAGGTCTGGCTGTTTCATGCCATTGAGCAAGTGCTGGTTGCTCTCAGCTGAATTAGGTGTGCATACAGTCTGTATCACGGGATCCTACTGGAATTTGAGATAAAAAATTAAAGCTGAGCTTGACAGTAAAACACATGCTTCACATAGTGAAGACAGCTTATAGTACTGCAGAAAACTTTTTGATTCTGATGTGTGTCATAAACCAAAGTGTGATTTGAAGGGCTTGCATAATTGAAACCAACTGGCCACAAGGTAACTTTGGCATGACTCAAGCATGTTTTGTGAGTGTCTATGCACTGGGAGGGGTGAATGTGGAGTTGGTCTCCAATGACTTCTGGAGGCATTGATAAGAGCTGCTAGGTTTTAGCAAGGTCTTCACAGAGAGGCTCTTCAGTGACTGAGGTGTAGTGAGGAACTAAGAATTGCCATAGGTCTCTAGCTGTGCATTCTCAGTGCAAAGCACAGGAGATGTGTGTGTGTTTTACTGTCCCAAGGTGTCTCATTTCCTAATGGTATTTTGGAATTCTTCCAGGGAGGATCACATAGAGCTTCAATTTATGACGACTGGGATCCGTTCCGCTTTCGCCACATGATACCTTTAGAGGCACTGCAGGTCCGAGCCTTGGCAAGTGCAGGTAATGTTCCCACTGCATGAATTCATCTGGGTTCTTCATGCTTGCTCTGGGAGTGCTCACTGACCAATGTTTGTCCTTTAGTATATGGGTACCCAGTTTCTGGGGCCTGAAAAAGGAGCCCACAACCTCAACATCCATAATAGCCTCAGGGAGAGATGAAGGGGCAGGAGTTCCTGTTGTGTATCTCAAGCTTGTTAGGACTTTTCTGAAGCCAGGCAGGGTTCTGAAAAACAGAGGTTTTGCTGACTGTGGTTCACTCTGCTCCTCTTCTGGAGACTAGAAGGCAATCTTGCAGCTGTGAGACGACAGAGCTAGTGAATTTTTATTCTTGTGGTTGACGTGAATGTGAAGCCTTAGTGCTAAATGTATTCATAGGAACATAGGAAGCAGCTGTGACAGTACCCCATGGAATACCTGAAAAGCTGAGTTGGATGGGGGTTTTTTTCATATTTTTATGGGACTGAGTGAGTGCACTAAGAGATTCTGGCAAGTTTTAGAGTCTGCTGTTTCCTTAGTCACTTGTCCACTGCTGCCTTTCAGCTATCAGTTAATAGTTGCAGTGTATTGTCTGTTGTCCTGGATGGTTTTATATAATTTCTTCAGGGTTATGTGATAAATACTCTTAACTGAAGTTAAATATGAGAAACTGCTAAATGAAGTTCTGCTTGCTTTTCACTTTAGATGCAGAGACCAATTCTGTATGTGAGATTGTCCATGTTAAATCTGAGTCTGAAGGCAGGCCAGAAAGAACGTTTCACCTTTGCTGTAGGTAAGTGCATTTCTGTATTTTCAATGGCAGCTGCATCTCTGGATCCCAGCTTGCCTATGTCTCTCCTGCAAGGCAATCTGGGAACAGGCATTAGGGCAAGGTTGGGGAGAGAGCGTTAAAACCTTACTTCTGACAGGCTGAATTTGCTGAACTATATTAAAATAAAGGCATGTATTTGATCAGATCTGCACCTTTATGAGAATATAATTATTAAAATTACCCTTTCACAAATTTATATCCAACTAAACTTCAGCATTGGGTCTTTGTCAGGAAGCTGCTCATGTGTCTTGTTCAGATGGGTACTTTTTATTGCCACCAATTCCAACATCCACTCTTAATTGCCCTTTCCTGGTGTAAACCTCGTTCATCTTCATTGAGGTGTTTGCCCTGATGTGTTCTAGAGTTCAAATAAGAACTTGGTACAGAAGTTCACCAAGGTCTAATGGAGCTGATACCAAGGCAATTCCTACTACTAGGTAGTAGAGAGTTGCAGGGACTTCTCTTTGGTGTGTGTTTACAGGAGACAAACTGAGATTTAATTAGCCACCACAGGTCAGCTTGATGTTTATTAGACAAAGTGAACTGTGTGGTTGGTATTGAAGGAGAAGGAAGCCTCAAGAGTGTTGAAAGGCTAAATGTTTTATTGGAATGATTATAGGTTTAGATTTGCTTTGAAAATATTGTATTAAATTGAATCTTCTCTGGGTGAAGTGTGTGTCAGTCAGTTTGTGCTGTCTGAAATTACAGAACTGGTCATTGTTTATCTCATTTACTGCAGGTTTTTAGCAGTTCCCAAAAGATAACACTGTCTTTTGTATTCTTGCCTATTTTTCAGTTCACCAGAACACAGGAAGGACTTTCTGAAGGCAGTGCACTCGATTCTGCGGGATAAACACAGAAGGCAGCTTCTTAAAACTGAAAGTTTGCCCTCATCCCAGCAATATGTTCCTTTTGGTGGAAAAAGATTGTGTGCTCTAAAAGGTGCAAGGCCAGCCATGAACAGGGCAGGTACTGTAGGGCTACAGACTTTCAAGATCCCAGTAACCCCAGCACCGTTGTAGGACATGTGGTGGTGTCTGTTACTTGTATAATAGGATTAACCTTCTTTCCTGTGTATGTAAAAACTGCTGGTTTTCCATGCTTCACCTTCTTGAGAGCCTTAAATTGCTTCTATTTAGCTTGCTTTGCAATCAAGGCTTAGCTTCAGAGCAGTCCCTCTGGCATGGAAGGGAGAGATGGGATTCCTGTCAATACCGATTGGCTGTGCACTTTAACCTGGAAATAGGTTTCGGCTGAACAAAGCAGAAACCCACTGACTATTTCTTAAAAGCATGTACAGAATTTTGAGCTAACTCTAGCACTTTTAAACCAAAATGCACAAGAAAAATTGGCTCCCCTGAGTGAGTAGCTTGGTTTGAAGAGATAGCTTTATATGTCCTCCTTCTTAGCCTTTTCAGCTCTATTGCTAAAGGGCAAGAGCTTCTACTTCTCACATTTTGAGAGGCATGACTTGATACTACTATTTTTTGTAGTGGCCTGTCCTAAACCATGGATTTTCCCTTTCAGTTGACTTCAGGCAAAAGCAATGAGAAAATTCCAGGGAAAAAACAGGTTTTAATTTTCAGAGCACTAGGTGATGGAGGGAAGAAACATTTGCTTCCAACTGAAAAAAGTGCATGGCACTGCCGCGTGTTTTGTTCTGGTCTGTTATTATTTTTTTTTTTTTTTTCTGCTCATTAGATCCAGCAATGTAGACAGCCAGGCTTTCTGTTCCTCTTCTGTAATGGGCAGGCTAGGCCAATAACATTTGCATCATGGCTTCTCGCTCGGAGTGTTGCTAGCCATCTGCCTCAGAGACACTTAAAATCATAAGGAGGAAGGCTCAAAAAAGGGCCAAAATGCAACTGTTTTACCACAGCACTTCTTCAGTCAGCCTGTAGGGCTTATCTGCTGTAGATGCCAAATCATCTTTCAGTTTGGCTCATTGGTGCATTTGCATGTTGATTTCTGCAGAGACTAAAATCTCCTCTTTAGACTCCAGATCTCTCCCTGCAGTTAAAATTTGCAATTGCTGAGCTGTTGTACTTAATGCATGTTTTAAGGCTCGGGGATATTAAAATGTAATCCCACCCCCATGCTAGAGTTTAGTAAAAACACACTGAAAGTGCTAAGGTGATGTCTAGTAGAGGGGCACAAACTATCACCTCAGTGTCCACCTGCTTGCCATGGAGCTTCGTGTGTGTGCACATAAAGTGCTGGAATGCCTGCAGGTCCCTCTGCTGTGGGATTCATCCCCTGCCTCACAAGCCTCTTATGAAGATGTTCCAGCACAGAAGATGTGAATTTGCTAATTGGGTCAATTGCAAAAGCTAGTCGACCAGCTGATGCTGAGTAAGGAACTTCTGAAAGTTTGTCTGGTTTGGGGCTATGGTTTCCTGTTGTACCCCCCCAGCAGGGAGGGAGTAGTGGAGCCTGAACGGGAAGCTTACTTCCCCATAAATAACACAAAAATTGCAGTACCTTCAGCTCTGAGGTTAGCTCCTAGGAAAGCTTTAGTGTTGCTCTTACTCCAGACAAAGCAATTTGCCATTCCGAGGTGTGAGGCCGGTTGATTTTTGTGGTGTGCTGACAGCAGGGCACTGCGTGTGAGAAGCTGAGCTGAGCAGATGCACTTTGTGCTGGCTGGCTACCTGCCTACGGCTTAGGAGGAACAGTAATTGTGGGCCATTATCCCAACTGTGGATCTGAGGAGCAGAAATCCCTTTCTCACCTGGAGAGAGACTTGTGCTGAAGAGCTGAGTGAAGTTTGACATGGCCACAGGGAGGATGCTGAATGACTAGGTCATTCGTGGGAGTCTACCAGCTTTGTGCCTAGAGGTGTTAAATAAAGGGCCCTTGGAAGACTAACTTTTTAAAGAGAGTTGTACCGTGTGTAAAAAGCCTGTGGGGTTTTATCTTTGTGTGTGTGCAGTGTCAGCCCCAAGCAAGTCTCTTGGGAGGAGGAGGCGGCGGCTGGCCCGAAACAGGTTTACCATTGACTCAGATGCCGTCTACACGAGCAGCCCTGAAAAAGAGCCCCAGCAGCCCACTCACAGTGGGGACACTGACCGCTGGGTAGAGGAACAGTTTGACCTTGCTCAGTATGAGGAGCAGGAGGACATCAAGGAAACAGACATCCTCAGTGATGACGATGAGTACTGCGAGGCCATGAGAGGCGCCGTGGCCGAGCGAGACCTTCGGGAGCGGCTGCAGGCGGCCTCCATTGCAAGCGGCCGGGGAGACCGCCCGCGCCCGGCCACGGACACGCACGCCTCCAGGATGACCCAGCTGAAGAAGCAGGCAGCTTTGCCCGGCATCAACGGTGACGTGGAGGGCCATGGCGAGGAGGTCATCTGGGTTAGGCGTGAAGATTTTGTCCCCAGCAGGAAACTGAACACAGAGCTCTAAAACGCTCCCTGTCACCATCCGGACGCGTAGGTCTCCCTCGTCCCGCCCTCCATCCCTTCCTTTTCTCCTTCCTTCCCTTCCTCCAGCCCCCACGCACCCCGGAGAGCCGATACGGATAGATTGCACACTTGCACACACCATTTTGGCAGCTGAATTGGTCCGAAGCCACACGGCCACAATTTAGGCAACTGTAACATGCTCAAAAAGTCTGGAATGGAATAAGCTCGAGGTCCTGTCTTGCGTTACCAAGGGCTTTCACACTATTTTATTTATTCTAAAATAATCAGGGGCTGATATTAAGTATGGGGAGAATATAATCACTGGAAAACAAATTACTCCAGATGTTTTAACCTACGTTCAGTGAACTAGCTTAGACAACAGCACAACAAACAGAGGGCTTTATAGCCATAAAACATCAGTCGTAGGTTCATCTCCTTAATGAGCAAACTGCCTTTTTAACTTGTACAGTTGCAGTATTCTTATTATTTTTCCCTCCTTAAGTGTAAGAGAATATACATGTATTTTAGGAGTGTGTGAGGAAAGGTTCGGGATTTATGTTGTGTTAAGTCCTCTTGGTCTGTGGCTGGTCTAACTTAATGTCAATGTTGGAAGCTCTAGTTTTACATAATATTATAAAGATGCCAAACTCTCTTGAAAGAGATCCAAATTTAACACTTGAAGAAATATTTTTTTGTATTTTACCTGAGATGCAGGGGCACAAAGGGATAAAGAGTTTTACAACATTAGCTTAGCTCCATGTCTAGTATACGAGGCTAGCTTTTTTGCAGAGGGTTAGAAATGGTGGTTTTATATTAAAGTATGAACTGGAAATTCTTATTTAGGTATAACTTTCTTCAGGAAAAGGATTATTGTATATGTTTGAGACTGGAGTTTAGTTAGATAATAAAAAGAATAAAATAAAAATGACATTACTGAATTGTAGTGGACCAATCTGATCCATGGTATAACCTTGCTGCAGCCAGAGTAGCAACACCACAGATCAGTTTAGTCCACTTTCTGGCAGAGTTTGGGCTTAGGGGACAGGGAATTCATGGCCAAAAAACTGACCTCATCCACTCTTCTACTGTGGGTGAAACTAGTGTATTTTAATTCCTTTATAAAAGCTTTTCCACTGCAACAGATTATGAACAAGTTCTACACAAACAAACCTCTTTAACATTTTAAAACCTTCTATTTAAACATCTAAAACAGGGTAAAATGTGACTAAAATCTTGTGGTTTTTAAGTATACTTCCAAATACAAAACACAAAATAGCACTTTTTTTTTTTAAGATTTATATAGCTTTTCCCATTTCAGTTTCACCTGTAGGATAAAAGGAAGATTATATAATTTTTTTCTTTTTTTCTTTTTTTTTGTTGGTATCTATTGATGTTTGACACATTGGTAGGTACTTTGAAAACCTGAAATTTTGTAATAGCTTTAGGATTATATTTTATAAAATCCACTCTGACTATATTTTAAAACATAACAAAAATTATTCTCCCCAAAAATCCATCACTGTCTTTGTGTCCCAGCTAGCATTCTCCCCTTGCCACCCCCTCCTGCCCTTTCTGGTTTCTGGTGCACTATACTTGATCTTATGAAAGCTTTCTCTATTAACTTTTTGCTATCTTCTGATTTCTTTTCGTAAAAGCTTTAGAAAGGTTTCTATACCCTTTGTATTATTATCACATCATTGTTTTATAGCATCTACCTGTCAGTTGTGTCCCAGCATATTAGAGAAGCAGAGGTTTTAGCTGTCCTGTGCTGTACCCAGCAGAACACAGTCAGCACTGAAATACTGGAAGGCTGGTACTGGGAAGGTACCGTTGTCCTTGTACATAATGTCATGACATGTCTATGTCAAAGGTTCTTATATATTTCTTTTATAAGCTGAAAGAAGGTCTATTTTTATGTTTTTAGTTCTATGAATGGAACGTTGTAAATGCCTGTCAGAAATAAAATACTGGAAAAAAACCACAAGAGAGTGGGGTGTGTACTTGTGTGCTCCAAGACACTGCCTCTCTCAGTAGAGGCATGCAAGGAAGCAAGTCCTACAGTAGATTGCCATCACTCTCCTGGCTTAAACAACCTGTAAGGAGTCTCCTTAACAGCAAGTTTTCTACCCTTAGCAGTGTGTGCCCTGCATTGTGTGAGGGTGTACCCTTGCAGTGGATTCAGCCTGTTTAGGCTGGTTTTTGGTGGGGTCTGGGCTCTAGGGAGAGTAATAGTTCCTTTGGCCAGTGTATGCTGAGCTTCAGCCTGTCCTTCCTGAAAGGCTGGGACAGGTTTGTTGGCCTCCTTTCTCTCCTATTGAAACATCATTTTTTATTTCCTCAATGGAATGTGCAAGCCTGGAGCCTTCCCTCTTAGAGGATGGAAAACAAGACAGACAGGAGACCAAATACTGGATCCAACTATTTGCCCACAGTGTGCTATTTGACACGCAAAATGAAGCTTTCCTTTAGTGGGACTTCAAACTATAAAATGGCATGTTCAGATTTTTAACTAGCAGTGCTGTTTCCCAAATCCATAAAACTGCATCAACCTCTACTGGAACATGAGTGCAAGGCATGCTAATAATTGCTTGTGTGCTCAGCAGGGAACAAACGTGAACAAGGATAGATTGTTGCAAATGCCACAATCTTTCTTTAGCTTGGTTCACACATTTGTCTCCTTCACAGTTAAGTTTTTACTAAGTACTGCAATGTTTCCAGCAACTGCCTCTAGCTTTCAGGTTGCATACAATCCTGCATAAATATCTTCTACTTCAATAACAACATGCTTTGTATTAAAAATCTGTATTATTTAGCTTATTTACCACATAACAAGCCTTATACAAAAGATTTGATTGGTAGAAAGTGTAATGCTATGGAGTAGTTCTTGTATTCTCACTTGCCAGTCACTGTAGTTTAGCAAAGAGCCCTCGCATAAGGCTCAGCTTATATTTTGCTTGAAGAATTGACAGTTGCCATTTTCCTTATTGTGCCCATAATTACTCATTTCAGTTTGTTTTTCTGTGCTGGTCATAAGGAACCTTAAGTCCACATTTTAAAAAGAGAAAAAAAGTAGCAAATTCCAGAAGAATTTGTATTATTTTATAAGTGCTCTCCAGTCTTCCATGGCTGGTTATTTGGCCAAGCCCCCTCCCTTTGGCATGCTGAATTTTAGTCCCAATGTAGGGAATATGCCAGGGGCTGAAATTTTATGCAGCGGGGGCAGCAGCAGCTTCCGTGGCATGTGGGTGAGACCCTGTTTTCCATCACTGTTCTTTAGGAGAACTATAACCTGAGAAGTAGAGGTGGTTCTGGCAGATTATCCCTAAAAGGTGAGTGGGTGGACATTAGGGAGCGGGTTTCATTGAATCATAGAATGGTTTAGGTTGGAAGGGACCTTAGAGCTGATCTGCTCCAACCTCCCTGCCATGAGCAGGGACACCTCTCATCCAAACAAGGTTGCTTAGGGCCTCATCCATCCTGGCCTTGTACACCTCCATCCACAACTTCTCTGGGCAATCTGTTCCAGAGTCTCACCACCCTCATATTAATACCCAATCTAAGCCTATTCTTCTTCAGTTTAAATCCATTTCCCCTTGTCCTACTGCTAGTTTTTTATTAGAAAAGAAGATATTGCCAGAGCTGTGAGTAGAGCCTTGCAGGGCCCCTGTGGTAGAAGAACAGCACCCATCTTATGTGGAGAGAGTGTAGGCACCCTTGAGCACTGAGTTTGGGAGGTGCTTTTCTTAACTCTAGTTGTACCAGTCAGTGTTTTTTTCACTGTCTTCTCTAGCAGACCTGCTTTGCTTGCCCCAGCCTCAGGGCAGCAGAGGAAATCCTATGTTTCTTAGGCTCTTGTCTTTGGAAACAGCATGACAAGAAGGTGATCCTGCTGCCTGTGCGTGGTGATTTCAGATGTGGCCAGATAATTCTGGAGATGGCAAATGATGCTTTCCACACCTCATGTTCCCACTCCTGCTATCTTCAGCAGCTGGCTTTCTTTTCCTTTTTATTTTATTTTATTAATTTTATTCTCAACAGTTGCTGAGGTACTTTGGAAGACTTTTTCAGTCCTTTCAGTGACAGGGCCTGTCATGATTGAAGGCCCTTAGTGTGTTGGTATTACCAAAATAATCCAATCCAGCATTTTGAAGCTTGCTTATTTTGGGGAGAAATGAGGGGAAAGAAAGCCTTTGAAAAATTACCTCCTCTGTTCTTCTTTTCCTTCGGCCACACATCCTGTTAATAATGCATAGTACCTCTGTGTCATATGTGGGCAAGAGCTTGAGTAGGTTTTTTTGCAACAATGAAATCATAGAGCAGCCTTAGGGCCTGGGTAAATTGTTCCCATTTTAAGCTTGACAGATGAAGGCAGGTGGAGGAGTACACACAAGGTCACGCAGCAAGCCCGTGGTACTGGGCACAGGCGTACAGAAAGGTGCTTAGTCATTAGTCTGGGCAATGTTTCCTTTTTGTTAATGTAGAGAAGTAATTAGCTGTAGTAAGGAATCCTTCCTCCTGGCAGATTAATAAAGTGGTCAGAGAAGCCACAGAGAGGGCTGGCACAGCAGGGATTTGTTTGCCCATTACGTACAGCTGTGGTATCAAGTTTGCTTTCTCCTCTCAGTTCTGTGTTTCCAATCAATTTAATATGAGGGATGATGATGAGTCAGGGGATAATTGTAACCAGTGAAGTGTCTTCCATGTGACCTTCAAAGTGAAGCCATGGTTTCTGTGGCTGTTCCCCTCCATGCACTGCTGTTACAGGTGATGCTGACTGCACACAGCCTTTGGGGAGTACACCTTGATGCCCCTGAGAGGAGAACAGTTTGTACAGGTTCCATCCCTGGGGCATTCAGGAACGATGTGGAGAAAGCCCTGAGCAGCCTGATATGATCACAGAGCTGGCCTTTTTTGGGGCAGAAGGTGGGACCAGAGACCCCACTGAGGGGCCTTCCCACCTGCAGTATCCTGTGATACTGTGATGGCTCCTCTGCACCCCTGCAGTCAAACAGAAGTTTTAGTTTGGTTTTGTGGTGGATTGTTTGTTTTTGTTTTTTCAATCAGGAACAAACTACAAAATGTATCTTGAATTTTGTATCAAAAGATGAAAACATTACAATGAAACTGAATAGACAAACTCCCAGGAAATAAAGATTGGTGGCAATCTTTCACAGGAAATGGCAGGAGCACGGATTTACCGTGGGGATGGGACAACTGAAGAGGCCCTAAGTCACCTTTTCCTGATTCTTTCACCCTCAGGGAGGTGTCTGGTGCAAATGTAGATATGCTTCCTGAGATGCCTCAGGTCTACTAAACACCGTAAATGGCAGAAGTGCCTGTGTACCCCTTGGGTCCTTGCTGCAAAAACATAACTGTGCTTTTATTCAGACTGTGTTTGGGTAGACAAACATGTTTTCTATTTCCCTGTCTTCTTCCAGTTGAAGTGAAATATCTGAACCAAGAAAATCTCCCCTTAAACCTGTTATGGCACATCCAAGTTAAAGGTGCTACACCTCCTCCTCCCAGAGCCCAGTCACCATCCTCAGAATGCAACTATTCTGAAGGAGGGATCTCTTGGCAAAGGTTGATGCAAGGGGCCATGAAGGATCGGGTGTACTCCTACAGATGCACCCAGTATCCTGCCTCAAACGCCACCCGCAGACATACCCCTAGGGAAGAAGAACAGAGCAAACATTTGTGATACCTCGATCTCTATGGTCCCAGCTCCACGTCATCCATAACTTTAGAAACCCCTGTTGTATTCCTCATAGCTAGCTTTTTTCCCAGACTGAGCTCTTTCAGGTACTCAAAAGAGCCATCTATCTGGCTCGTTGATGCCACAGGACATTTTTTGCATTGCCAAAAGATGACAAAAAGTTTGAAGGTATGACAGCAAATAAAAGTAGAAATTAAATATCCTGAATATGTTGCCAGCAAGACTGACAGGGATTGCTGGAGTGGTTAAATTTTGCAGAGCTCCACATCTCCCTAGTGGATGACAATAAAAGGTACAGATAGGAAATGGCATGAAAATGGTGTATGGTATATATGCAGCAGTTCCTGCAGCAGCAACATCTTTCACAGCAAGTTAATGTCTGCTACTGCAGTTAGGATTATTTTCAGCGGGTAATACCACCAGACTAATCCAAAACCTTCAGGAAGTCAGTGAAGTAAAGTGCTGAAAGTCAGGGCTTCAAGCAGAAAGCAGCACACAGCCAGAAGAGCACATGTACACAAGTGGTGACAAGTGGCTCGTGTATGCCAGCTCCCTGTGCACTTCATCACACCAGATCTGAAATCCCTCTCACTTTTTTGGCTATCACGAGCCAGCCACCTCTGTGTGAAAGAGAGGAAGACAGAGGAAGACTTCTTCCTGTGGTTCCTCCTACAATTCTGTGCACAGTTTGGAGAGACAAATACTGATGCCATTTTTGAGTGCTAGGACAGACTCCAGAGGACTGTGTGATACCAGATCCCTATGTCACATCTGTGTAATTAACTGATGACCCATAAATTATCACACATTGTTACAGCAGCCAAGTAATCTTCTCCCAGGGCAAAGTTCTTTGAAATTAAGTAGGTAACCCAAGGAATAAGAAATAATTAGAAATAGCATACTGGAAAAAAAAAAGAGGGAGCAAGAGGGCCTGAAATTAATTAATGTTGCAGGAACCAGATCAAAGTCAGAAACTGAGATTCATAAATCTGCAGAGAGGCATGAATAGAATACTAAGTATGTGCTACACTATCTATGAGAAGAGAGCAGGCTGTGAGCCAACACTTGGGAGTGTGGCAAGGACAAAGCCAAATGCTCCTCTGAGCTCAAGGGCCAATATGCAGCTCTGTGTTTTTTAAAAAAGTGTTGGACATACCCTTGCACTTACTGTACCTACAAGAATTGCTCTAGGGTACCGTCTCTCATCAGATGCTCTCATGCTTTCCAGGCTCCCCAGGCTGCCCCATGATAATTCCCAGGGTAGCACACGGCCACAGGAGCGTTTTTCCTGTGGCCATGGCTCCCTCCATGTGAGGGAGCTGGGTAGCACAGGCACTGGCTGCTCTGGATCAGATGTTGCCAGCAGTCTCTGGCATCACATTTTAAATCTAATGATAAAGCCATAGTTCTAGCAGTTTTCCATTCAATTCCTAGAGAAAACACCTCTTGCTTTTTACAGTCCTAGGGCTGGTCTGGTGTGAATCATTGCTCCTTGCGTTTCCTCTGTGGAAATTCAGTGAGCCTTAAGGCTTTGCTTCCACTGCAGGCAGCCAGCCCTGTGTGGTTCCCCCAAGCATGCTGAAGGCTTTGACCCACTCAGCTGAGGCAAAACACAGTACAACAACACCTGCCTGGTGCTCCAGGTTGGGATTTCAGCTCAGGTATCTCTGCCATGCCTATTGTACTCTGAGTGGTTTGTGATGGACACCCTGAGAGGAGCTCAGCTGACAGTGAGTGAGCACGGCCTGCTCGCTGCAGTGACCGATGCGGTTTGGTACTGATGAGCACGGTGTGCATAAACCTCGCCTGTGGCTGGGAGGCCCTTAGCTCCAACATCAGCTTCAGCCTGGAGCCAGAGCCCCAGCCGACTTCCCTGCCTCGGGCCTCCAGGTTGCGCAGCATCACTGCCAGCCAGGCGCTGGGCTCCTCACACTCCCGAGGGAAGATCAGAAGCTGAAAGAGGGCTTTTTACTGACAATCACAGTAGCCCACACAGGGGAAAACTCCCGGATACACTCAGCTGCCAACCCCACCCCTTGGGGACGGCCTGGGGACCGCCTCCCTGCCACCGGGCGCTGCAGTGCCGGCGCAAGGCACAACCCCGCGATGCTCCCGGCGGCTTTTCTGTAAGGGAGCTTGGGGGGAAGGGGGAAGAGGAGGGGACAAATGTGCCACACCGGCCTGCCCGCAGCGACAGGTCCTGGGCAAGGGGAGGAGGCAGCAGAGCCGGGCGGGGACTCAGGTTTCCTTTCCGATCCGTGTCCATCGGGGGTCACTCTTCCCCCGCAAATGGTGCAGCGCCTGGCTGTTGGCCCGCCTCGTTACCCAGCTCCTTTAAAAGCCGGGGGATTTTCTCTTTAATAAAACAAATACGTAGAAGAAGAAGAAAAAAAAATAAAATAAATGAAAGGCTCCCATGCTCTAGCGGCAGTCAAGCACCGTCCTCAGTGCTCGCATAACACACGGCATCCCTGTGCCAGGGCAGCCTTCGACCTGGCGTGGGGTGCTAGCTGGGTTTAACGTCATTCCTGTAGAGAAAGTAATTTCCACGGATAGATTCGGATTCCCATCTTCTCAGCAGAGATTAAACCCCTTTAATTAACTCTTCAGGAGGTATTAGGGAGCTGAGTACTTCTGTAGTTGTCTGAGCATTAATGAGGCTGGGACTGATGCTCCTGATCAGTGGGCAACTAACCCTGATGAACGAGGGCAGATTCTCCCTCGGTCTTGCCTACTGTTCTGTACTGTTTCCAAAGGGACCGAAGGATCCCATCAAGGATCTGGAAAGGTGCAGCAGGATGGGGATAACACCTCCCAGTAGGCAAAATCATGGAAGATGTGCTCAGCAGCTTCAGGAGGGTGGTGCCACTGCTTTAGAGGATGCAATGCAGAAAGGTGTAACAGTTCATGTGCCTGCAACTCTTGAAAATGGCAAATACATCCCAACTCCCTAAGGGTGTTCACAAGATGTGCAAGACAATGTAGAAGCCAGCAGCCATTGTGTACGGGCAGTCGTCCTATTTTCCCTGGCTGGGTAGATCAAGCCAAGAGTTTAACACCAACGATGTTTGTTTTGAAAACTGCAGTATTGTGCTTAAAAATGGCAAATGAAGAGCATTCAGGAGTTCTCTGTGATACTAGAGAGTTTTGGGAAAAACCCTGCTGTTGGAGAAGGCAGAGGGATGTGGAAGCAAACTTTAGTAGAAATGCAGTACAGAAAAATCTACTTCATCCTCTACTGCAAGTGTCTAACACAGCATTTAGAAAAATAAACACACCCCTTTATCATTCCAGTAAGAAACTGAAGCCTGAACTAGAGGAAGAATATCAGCTTTCTTTAAAGTCACTGCAATAACAAGACTACTAGAATTACGTACTAGAAAGCTCCAGGAGAAAAAGACAGCAAAAATGTAACTTGATAAGAAAATCCAATCCTCTGCCTCCTTGAAATCTCATGGAGTGTGAGAAAATGATTAATTGATAATGAAATTATTTTTAAACAACCATTCTCCTCTGTGTCCTGTTTTTAAAAGAGTTAATGAATGGCTGTTGTCAAAAGTAAAATAAACCTGAGAATACTGGCACAACAATAGTACATTTGCAGAGCAAGTGCATTTTGAAAACAATAGATGGATCTGCAAAATTTCACCTCAGCATGTTACAGACAAGAGCTATGGGGCTCAGCTCTCTGCATTTTCCACAAGAGCTGATTTCAAGAAGATGAAATGAAAGGCCCCTAGCAGTGAGCAGTAATTTCTGTATGTCACCCAAGAAGATGCTTCAGTAAGCTGGGGAAAGAGCAGAGGTTGGAAGGTCATAAATGTCAGTCTTGAGCCTTAAGATCATGGTGGGGTATCAGTGAGACAATGCTGCTGGGAGCTGAAGAGACAAATGTATAGAACATGTAGGAAAAAAGAAGCAGCATAGTGCAATCTACAATCCAGTTGTGGGAAGAAATTTTTCATATAGGATATTTGGGCTGAATAGTTTGAGCCTGCAGAATGCTACCCTGATCTTCACAGCAGTGAAGGCTGTGGGACAGCACAGATACCTCCCACAAAGAGCCAGGTTATGGGCTCACCTGCTCCAGAGGAGTTTTATGTTTTTCTGCTTGCTACACCAGGTTCCCACAGGAACACCTTTTAGCCCTGTGTTAGGTTAAGGTCTGCATCACGGGGCTAGATCACTGCTTATTCTGATGTTGAAAATCTGCAGGGAAGTTGCTGCTTTCCCCTGGCTGATTTTATGACTGGGCTCTAAACAGGCAACATACTGTTGTACCAGCTGGGTGCCAGTTCCCTACCTCTGCACCTATATCTGTTCTATAAAACTGTGCACACTTTAAAATGCTGCCTTATGGCTCTACACTAATAAAAAAAATATAAAATATACAGCAGCAGTAGGCAAAGGTTGTGCTTAGAATGAATCAAAGGAATTAACACTTTCCAAACTATTGTCCCAAGTACTTTGTCAGTCTGTAAAAATGTCCCACCCGTGGAGAGACTGATATTGTTGAATGAGGAAGAAGTGTGCAGGATAATAAAACTTTGTTCCCTTTGTTTGTAATGTCTAGTTTTGCTGGAGTATTTTCTTCATACATCTCCTCCACCACTGCCCAAGCAACAAGAACCAGCTTCAGCTGCAGGCTGTTAAATGCACATTCTTGAGACATTGCTCAATAGTTCTGTGATTCTCAGATTCTGTGAAAATGTGTTTCTGAAAATATGATGTTAGTTATGCAAAGGGACAATATTATTTTGCTAATATAATTGCATTCAATTGAATGGGAGCCTGAAGGGACTGTTAATCCAGCACAGTGTAAGGTCAGTACAAACGTGGTGCCAAAACAGTCTCCTGCACATGTAAACACTTCTCATGCTCAGGCACTTAATGGTAAAAACTCATTACAGCCATTTCCATTGGTGGCTCTCTTTTACTTTGGTGACAGCAGAAGAACCCTTCCAGCACCAGTGATGGGGGATGAGGCAATGAGGGGGTTTTGCATTAGTTCCTTTCAGCTGGGGCTGCCAGAGCTACCTTCAGGCTGCTTCCCCAGGGGCACCTGCTCTCTCTTCATTGCTGCTGTTTCCATGTGGCCCAGCAATGATTCTGTCAAGGGGGACACTCCAGCCTATTGCATGGTGTAAAATGCTGTCACATTGTTGTGTTGGGAGCTGGAAAATACCTCAAAAAATCAGCAAACTTGGTATATTCCTGATGTCCTCCACTGAGAGAGGTAAATATTAAAAAAAAAAATGACACTGGTAGCTCAATTTGCTCAGTCCTACTTGTGGCGAGGGAAAGTTCTTCGCACTGTAACTTCATAGAGAGCATAAATAAATTCATCCTGTTCAAGTGGGAAGGTTCCTGCATGAGACTTACTTGGAGTCTGGGATGTGTGAGTCTGTTCAGTGCAAAAATAAAACAGGCTTACTTTTCTCCTTTGAAGAGAAAACAGAAAAAGTGATGCATTAGAATTTGCGTGAGGCTACATTTCCAACAAATACTTCTTTTCTTCAGTGTAGTAGGGGCTTCCGTTCTTTTGCACGGTTTGGTACTTAGAGAAATTACTGATGTCTCATAATACAGATTTATTTTTCCTGATTCTAGGTCTGACTTTCCCTTCTTGCAGCAAAACATCAGTGGACACAAAAGAACCAGCTACAGTTCAATTGCATTGCTGACTGAATGTGCCTCAGTCTGTGGTGACAATATGCTCTGAAGTTCTGAGGGAGCCTTGTTGTGCCTCCAGATCAAATGGGACCCGAGTTGTATTTGTTTCATATAATCGCTTATTAAAGAGGTGTGGATGTAACTACTTGACAATAAGATCTGCACTCGCTGAATATCTCTTTATTCAGCTAATAGAAGGGGTTCTACATCAGTTCTCTTGGTGGCACCACAGACAGCTTTGTGTGTTGCTAATGTAAGAGCAACAAAGGAGAAAAGTTTTGTATCACAACAGTGCTGATGCATAAGCTTTAGAATGCTGAGCACAAAGCCCTGCAGCTTTTGGCTTATCATGCCACACTTCCATGTGGCTTGTCGTGTTACATTAGTGGGTTTTAGTGTTTTCATCTGTCTGTTTTTGCTGTGCTGTGGCATTGCACTGAGTATTTCATGAAGAAGATGAGTCTTGCAGTTGTCATTTATGAAAGTTTTAAGAGAACAATTGGTGACTGCTGTCTGTGATGTGTGACAATAGATTTCATAGTCAAATGTCAGGCATTCATCTTTGAAAAGCCTGACTTGAAATAATGAAGATGAACAAGTTGTTAAAAAACCCCTTCTTTCCCTTTGTCCTCTGGACTTTGATTCAGCTCTCAGTTTCAAAATGTGTAAAAAAAGACCCTAAACCACCCTAACAGACTCCATAACAAAATCTCTTTTGTGGACCAGGTAATCTGTGCTTTTGGTCTGTTTAAAAGCCCTGTTTCACTTAAAAACTGGAGTAGACAAGACAAGAAAAAGATGCAGAGCAAAGCCCTCAGTGCAAATTTGCATCAGCATTTTAGCTGGCTCTGGAGTGTGCTTTCCATGGGAATGTCCCAACCACCTCCCTCAGGTGGGAGACTGGTGCCAATGACTTGGTGCCCTTTTGGGTTTAGTGAAAGTGGAGGATTTGCTCCAAGAATACACCTCAGGCACTTTGGCCTCAAACAGGGACGATGAGGATCTGAACCAGTGGCTCAGTCACGAATCTGTTGAGAGCCCCAGGACTTGCTGTGGATACAGGCACTAAGAGAGGCTCTGGGAACACCACTCTAAAGCTTCTGAAGCACTCTGAAGTGCTTCTGTGGCAATGGAGAGGCCAAATACACCCTTAGGTTTTCTGTAAGCGTCTTGTGTTATGGAAAAGGAGGAATGGGGAGGATCTCCTGCCCCTGAAGCTGGACTGTGCTGTCATTTGGCTCTGCTGCATGCCTGGGTCTCAGTAATGGACGTTAGGTGTCCACATTACCCCAGGCTCTGCTCCCACAGGTTTTACTGGAGCCATTTCTTCTCAAAGATGGAGCACTGTGCCTGCCAGTTCAGAGAGGTGACATGGATGGGGTTTACTGCTGCAAGTCCCTGCTGGGATGTGCTGATCCACCAAGTGGTGCTGGTGCTGTTGTTCTGGTTTACCCTCTTACCTCCTTGCCTGCTTTCCAGATCAGTCTTGCCCTGTCTCAAAAAGTATTTGGCCATTCCACCAGCCCTGCTCATCACCCTAATGCTTAGGGGCCACAACAGAGAGTGGGTTCCCTGAGCTTGTCCCAGTGTGTGGCAGTGGGACAGCTCACACAGACGCCTGCTCTGGAGCCCCACAGCTGGGGGTGGATGGTTTGGGAGACCCTTAAGGCACTGACAGGAGATTGCCAGAACTGGCCTACCAAAGCTTACAGAATCACAGCAAGGTAGGGGTTGGAAGGGACCTCAAAAGATCATTGAGTCCAACCCCCCTGCCAGAGCAGGGTCACCTAGAGGAGGTCATACAGGGAAGTGTCCAGGTGGGGTTTGAATGTCTCCAGGGAAGGAGACTCCACAGCCTCCCTGGGCAGCCTGTGCCAGTGCTCTGTCACACTCAGAGTGAAAAAATTTTTCCTCATGTTTATATGAAACCTCCTATGTTGAAGTTTATGTCTGTTGCCTCTTACCCTATCACTGGGCATAATTCAGAAGAGCCTGGCACCATCCTCCTGGCTCTCTCCCTTTATGTATTTATACACACTAATGAGGTCACCCCTCATTCTCCTGTTCTCCAAGCTGAAGAGACCCAGCTCCCTCAGTCTTCCTCATAAGGGAATCTGAGAAATCACTGGGGGAATCTGAGGCAGGGCCATGTACTAACACTGTGGCAATAGCTCATTTCTGTAGTAATGCTCATCTATTTCAAAATGACCACTGACACCACCTCACTTCAGTACAATTTTGGGTGTCCTCACCCTGATGCCGTTTTGTGACACAGCAGCTGGGACTGCCACCATTTCACTGGCTTGCTGGTGGCCCCAGGGATGTTCTACAGCCCTCTGTGAAGGACTTCAGCTGAATGTTTTTCCAGTGTACAGTATTCTGTTAGAAAACAGGAAATGTATTTTTTTTCCTGTTGATCAAACACTGGAACCAGTTGTCCAGTGAGGTTGTGGAGTCTCCATCCTTGGAATTATTCAATACCCAGCTGGACAGAGCCCTGCTGTGTGTGGCCCTACTCTGACAAGAGGCTCAGAGTAGGCAGTCTCACAAAACTCCTTCCAACCTCATCCAGTTTCTAAGGATTCAGAGAGCTTGTATTTCTTCTCCCAGTATCATATTTTGATAGCAGCTCAATGTGGCATTGCTGTCCTCCTGAACTATAAGTATTTGTACACTTTTGTGTTATGTTCTAGCATTTTATATGCTGCAAAGCAAAAAAGTGTTTCTAGATCTGGAAGGGAAACGTTTTATGTTGAAAGTTTAACCTAATTTTTCTGTTTAGGAAAAATGAATAGTTTGTATACAGCAGGTTTAATATACTAGCTAAATAAGCAGAAAAAATATATAAATGAGGAGAAGCACACAATTAAGACAGTTTCTTTTTAAGTGATCTCCATAGAGATGCTATCTAAAATATTATGACAGTATATTAGACAGATTTGCTTTAGCTGTGAATTTTTTTCAAGTAATTTTTAAATAATATTTGGAGGTTGATTTCAGTGTGTTTAGCTTAGGAAATATAGTAAAACCTCAGAGATGAAGTATTGAAGGATTCCAGATATAATCAGCAAAGTTTAAAATTGGAGATAGAAGATCCCTGGCCAATTATCTCAGTTGAGCTAGGTAAACCAGCATGGCTTCCCATGAGCATTTGTAAATACGTTGAGCAGAACTTTTCCTGAAGGCAGTAATTCTATTTCTAGAGATCCAGGTTTCTCTCTGTGCCTGTGTGTGTGTCGGCAACATCTGTCTCACACTGGAAAAGCATCTCATTAAGCAAATCAGCAAAACAGCTATCACATCATTTGAGCCTGCTGATAGCTTCTGTACTGCCTCTGAATTTCAGAGAGGGGAATACCTCTGCTGATACAACAGGTGAGCTCTGTGGGAACACTGAGATGATCAGTCAAAAAAATGTCATAGCTGATATGCTTAGGGGAGGGAAGCTACCTAGTAAATGAGAAAGCCTTAGCTTTTCAGTTAAAACTGTAACAAACCTAAAGATTACAGCACTTACCCACCAGTTTGTAGATTCTGAACATTTTGGTCTCAGTCCAGCAAAGCGCCATAGCACATACTCAAACACAGTGTTATTGATTTTGCAAGGGTTGCTTGCAAGCTGAAAAGTAAGCATATGCATAAGTACATGAGAAATTCAGCTCAGAGCTATGTTTCACAAGCTACCCTGAAAAAATGCATGGCTGCAGCAGAGGGCCAAATCACAGATCAACCAAGACAGATTATTTTCCAGCAGAATAGGAAAAAAAAATTATTAACAAATGAAAGAAGGATCTGAATATTTCCCTGCAGTCATAAATGGAAGAAAAATTGCTAATCAGAAATCTATTGAGAACCACACAATTCAGAATAATTTTATCTGTATGGAGCTACACTGTTGCCTTTCAGACAGGGTAAGGAGGAAAACCTAACTACTGGGAGTTTGGGAAAGAAATATAGGCATGCGGGCTGAGGGAGATTTTGGTATGATGAATTATAATTTTAGGATTTTTCTTGAATGTTTATTGTTGTAGTAATAAATTATTTTGTTGTGGTTTGTTTGTTTATTTCTCTTTTAAAATGAACCTTTTAAATCTACTACCAAATGTTAGTGCCATAGACAAGGCAAGAGTAGCTTCCTAGTAAGTAGTTAGGATGAATCTCACACAGCACTGCTCTGACCTGTGTTTGAAATCTTACACATGGGACCTAGAATAATTCAAAGATGGAAGGAGTCCTGCTACTTTAAAGGTATGTAGGGAAGTATATTTGTGTTTAGTTGTAACTCAGATTACTGCCTTCAAGAGATATCTTCAGTCAGCTGAGAGAAAAAGAAGTGCCAATATGGCCATTTCCAGATGGACACTGAAGAAAAGGAAATCTGGGACAGGCACAGGTTTTCTCTAGCAGACCAGAGATTAGCTTTGATTTGATAAATCTCAGATTTGATGAATCTCAGATAGAATCTTTTCCATAACAGCCTTTCAATTCAGCAAAAAGGCAATGCAAGTCTGCAGGCTTGTGTATTGTGCTGCTAGCACAAATTGAAATGAGCATCTTTGAAGGGAGACCTTGCTTGGAGGGTGAATAGTGGAGCCCCTGACTTTATGTGGCATGGCCAAGTGGGGTGTTGGGGTGCTGCACAAACCCTGTGCTTGTGGGAATACAAATTTGAACCTCTGTGTATGGGTTGCTCCCATGGCCAGGGGGGCTGCTGTCCTTATATACACATCCATGGGGTAGTAAAGGAATTGCTGCAGTGGCATAAATGATGGTCCTGCCCTGTATCTGCATCCCAGTCTTGTCTGAACTCATGGAGACTGCCCTGTAGAACAGGCTGTGTTTATCTGCATCACCTGAGCTCATCCTTTCCAATCCCAGGCCCATGGCAGAGCAGCCATCCCAGTGCCAGGAGGAGCTGAGGGAAACTGCTGTCATACCTTAGGCTCCAGGGAGCTAGGACTGACTGCTCTGTTGATTTAAAAACTCATCTCATAATGTAATTCACCTCTTCTGAGGAGAAGGGGAGAAAAAAAGAACATATCCCCAGTGTAAAAGTTCCTTTCTCTGTGCCTATGAAGCCCATATTTAGGGGCTTCAGTGAAATCTGAGGCCTCTTTGTAATGAATTATTCCCTGAAGAAGTAATGTGAAATTTGAACTTCCAATTTTCAATGGCTGTAGGAAAAAAACATCCATGTGAGAAGAGAGGGACTTTTCTTTCAGCCTATGGAGACATGCATGGATAGCTGATCTCATTTAGAAACTTGGAGCCCCAAAACCCCCCATGACTTTGAAAGTGATTTGGACTGTAACAGCATTAGGGAGTGCCACAAAAAAGTGCTTGAAGAGTTTATTATTAGCAATTCAAGAGCAGAGAGGGAACCCATTCCCTTCCTTTTGTGTTATAAAAATAAAACCGCAGAGTAATGATGGTCATGTGTCCTGACTCCCTATAAAACGATGATAAAATGGTACATCGAGAAGAAGGATTTTCCTTGGCATAAACCACAATGACATCAAAGACACACAACTAATTTTTTTTTGACGACTAGATGAAAATATTAGGTTAATGCCTTTTATTCCTCAACATAATGTTTTAGTCAGTGAACGGAATTAATTGTGTTGACACAATGGATTTATTGTTTCAGCAAAATGCCTGCCTGTTTTCACATGGTGGACAAGGGATTTGACAAAACTAATGCTGATACCAGGGGGATTCTTATAAAGCTGAATTATCAACTTGATAAAATACCACTAGTGTAAAAGTGAACAAGAAGGAAAACAGAGTCTGTGGTCCAAAAGCATTAGTTCTCATAAGAAGACCACAAAGATTACTTTAATTTTTACAGTTCCTGTGGCTTTTCTTGATGAGCAGGGTGCTACTGATAGAGACCATATGCTTCCACAGCCCCTTTCTTGCAAAGGAGAAAGCCCTCTTCCCAGAAACCTGTCAGACACACCTACTGTCAGGGTATGTGAATAGGGAAAGCATTCAGTCTGGGCCAACACTGTCCCTGCTCTGTCCCTGCTGCTGCAGGTCACCTCCCTGCACCTCCCTGGGAACAAATCAAGGAGCTGGAGCAGAGGACAGTGAGTGCTGCTGGTGGTGAGCAGCCTGCAAAATCCAGCTGAGAATGTTTGCATTGCAGAGGATTTCTATGGAGTCAGGATATGAAACCTGCTTATAGAAAAGTCAGCCAAAATCTTTGTCTCTGTGTGCAAGCTATTTCCATCTGCATCAAACAAGCGAAAAGTGGTTGTGCCCTCTCAGACCCAGACTGAACCAGGAGTTTAGGAAGAACCATCAGACTTCTGCATTTATGTCCAAGAGCACAATGAGCTGTGCTGATCTGCTTAAGCAATGTAGGGCACAGCCTGTCCATGCCAACCTTGCCCTACTTTGAACTCTCCTGCCCCAGTTCTGGGCTTCTGTTAGCCTCAAGCTCTGAGTAGAATGAGGCTGGAGGGAGGTATTGATGATATGAAGGACCAAGGAACACAAAGACGAGGGGAGAACACAAAAGAGATGAAAAGATGAGAAAGAAAGAAAGAAAAAAAAAAGAACAAATATTAAAATGTAAGAAAGCAGAAAGAAAATCATTGTCATCTGATTTCTTTGTCCAAATCTAAGCTAATGTCTTGAAATGTTCCAAAAATGACGTTGCTCCTTTTCTTTATGATTAGAACCAGTTAGAACTCATCATCCTTTAAAGCAAACTAGATAGTGCAAAATAGTTTTTCTGTGCCTCTCAAACCCCCTAAGGACTTAGAAAATCAGGTAGGTTCAGCTGAGGACACAGGTACAAGGCCTGCTGACCTGCTGCTGACAATTCCTGAGCTGGCACAGAGCTGAGGAACAGTGTCACCACTGGAGAGGGTTTTGTACCAAAGGCATCAAACCCTGCTCAGTAGATGTATGGTCTCAGAAGCAGCACATTCAAGTCAGAAACAGAGTCTTCTGGTTCCCCAGAAGAGGTAAGCAGGAAGCAGTGAATTTGAGATGTGCAGTGGAGGTGTGAGCAAGGTAAAGAAGCAAAGCTCTTCTTTGTGGTGGGTGAAATGGAAATAACACTGGCCCAAAGAGGACGTGTGCATTTGGATGCATGGAAAGATGGGGGTTCCAGAAGTGATTTGAAATGGAGAAGTTATTCTTTCTGGAGAAGGATTTGGTTTCTGTTTCTGACTACAGCAGCAGTGGTCAGCTGCCAGACAGACAGCTGAGGCTGACAATTGACTCACCTGCATTACCCAAATGTTTGTTGGGAAGACTCTTATCTTTGCTCTTCAGTTTACATTGCCTCAATGTGTCACCTTGTTAATTTGAAAATACACCACAGAATAACACCCTGGATAATTGCAACAGCAAAGCACATTTTGCCACCAAAAGCCTGAGCTGGAAACTTTTGTTTCTTCCTCTCTATACCGGCTGCCTTTTTTTCCTAAAAATTTATTTCAAAATAAACTGTACATGCACGAATGGTGGCTTCTTTCTTCTCCACAGCTTGAACTATTGCCCGGGGGGAAGAAAGTGTCAGTAGAAATCAGAGCCCATTTACTAATCTTTCCTTCAGAAGAAGACGTGCTCATCTCTGGAGCTGACACAGGTGGTAAGTGCTGCTGTCCATACTCGGTCATGCAGTGCCAGGAATTTAAGAACAGATGTTGAAGGGTTTCTGTGAAGAGAAATAATTGCAGCAGCTGATAGAATGAATTGAAGGAAATTAAACCCAAGTAACCACATGTGGATGAAAGAGTTTTTCATCTTTATCCATGAAAAGAGCCTGAAAATAATTTTGCCTGAAATGGTGAAAAAAAACCCCCAGAATATGGGATTTTCTTTTTCCTTAAAAAAAAATAAATACCAAATGCCCTTTTCTATGAGGCTGTAATTGTGACTTGATGTAGACAATGTTGTTTCTCAGTAGAGAAGATTAGGGAAAAGATATCTCAAAGTTGTTCCCATTTTTCCTGATTTGTGAGTAGGAGAATGGGGCTTAACCATTCCTCAGACTAAAAAAAAAAATAAAAAAATCTTCTATTTCTGCATGATTTTTCTCTGTAATTTATGCTGACATGGAATGGTATAGAGCACTGAAACTCCCTCCTAAGCACCCTACATGATAGCCTGAACTGTGCAAAGAATGTAAAAGGGGTGTAGTAAAATTAAAATAAAATGCAACAAAAGAATTTGGAGGGAATTTAATCCTCTTTACGCAGACAAGATTGGTCCATGTCATTGAAAATCCTGTTACCATTGGATTTGGAGGTGATTTTATATGCTTCTGTAGGGAAAATAGTGGGAGAACTCAACTGTCAGTATCTTAATTTTTTTAATTTATGTAAAACATAGCTTTCCTCACACATTGCTTGTTTTGGCTTTGTTTGCTTTTTCATACATTGGAATTGGTTGCATTTGCTGTGATAAACAGCTAACCTGATCCAGAAGTTAGCAGTGAACTGCTGTAGTCATAGAATCCCAGAATTGTTTTGGTTGGTAAGATCATCAGTTCCCACTGTTAACCCAGCACTGCCAAGTCTGACACTAAATCAGGTCCCTAAGCACCACACCTGCCCATCTTTTAAACCCCTCTAGGGATGTTGACTCCACCACTGCCCTGGGCAGCCTGTGCCAGTGCTTGACATTCCTTTCTGTGAAGAATTTTTTCCTAATATCCAATCTAAACCTCCCCTGGCACAACTTGTGGCCATTTCCTCTTGTTCTATTGCTTGTTATTTGGGAGAAGAGTCCTTCAAGCATGGTTCCCAGCACTCTCCTTGGACCCTGTGTGACTTTTAATTCCTATTTGGCTTTGTATTTTGTGCAGCTCCAGTTGCACAGAAGTCATGCAGAGGAGGACCTGCCTCACTCAGGTCACTCTGAGCTTTCAAGGTGCTTTGGTGAGTGAACCCTGCCCAGAATGGTCCAGCAAGGGATGTTTGGTGGCATTGAGGGTACCTCTTGGGATTGACTAGCCCTAACTTTGGAGAAAAACATGGTTAGATTCAGAAAGGTTAAAAAATTGATATTACATTACCAATTCCAATTGCCTGGGTGAGCAACCTGGGCTGATGTGACCTGGATGGAGGCTAACTCATAGGGTGGCCATCATTCTGGCTCCTTTTTGCCTCACAGGGCCTCAGGCAGAATTTTGGGTTGGCCAGGGATAAAGGGCTTAGCTGGTCCTCTGTTCATTTAGAACTGTGCAGTATAATGAATTTTTGAGACATTATGTTATGTTTATTTCTGCTTCCTCCTCTTTTCCTCAAATAAAGGTACTTTTCTGGTCAAAAGCTTTTAGTGCCCATGAGAGAGAAGGCAAATCATGCTTGCTAAGGTGACAGGACAGATTTATTTTTATTTACTGAGGCCAGAAATAGACCAAATGTGATAGAAGCTACCTATTTTATTACACATTATAACATATTTGAAGCATGCATATGATCAGTTCACTCACGTCATTACATCTTCAAGAAGGGAACTTCTGGCTGAGGGAGCAATAATTTCAGCCATCCACATTGGATCAACAGCACAAGCCCCATACACAGATTTCTCTTTATTTCAGAGTAGTGAGCAACTATGCTTGAGAAATCAGGCCCTCCCTTTGAAGTATTATCAACCACATACCCAGTGAGGATACAAAACAAATCTAGTGACGTATTTGAAGTTACTAATTGTACTCAAGACTTTATACTAGCAATGGTTTGGTTTCATTACACATTTTTACATGCATTTCCCCTGTCACTCTATATTAACTTTATTCCACAATTTGTTGCCTTTATTGGTTTTGCTTGACATGCAAACAGGTGAGGGAAATTGCCACAAGAATGACTAAAGCTTTCGCAGGAAGAAAGGGAGGTTGCCTTTGTATTATATATTTGTACAGCACTGAGAAAACTGGGGTCTGATACAGAAAAGAGGCTTCTAGGCACAACTGACCCATGCACAAGAGAGGTTGTCCTATGAGCTGCAGAACTGATGAAACCTTGAGCTCCAGTAGTGAAGTTCCTTGTTGGCTTGTGTCCTTCAGTCCTTTTTCGTGTATTAATAACCTCTCTTCACTGCATAAACTCTTATGCCACCATAAAGGGCAAGAAAGGGGCAGAGGATGGGCAGGGACCCTGCTGTGCCAGCGGTCAGGGGAGGAGATGCTGGCTCCGAGTGCATGTGTCTGCTACACAGCTCTGCCTGCCTTTCCCAGAGTGGTGACAGTAATGTGGTCTATCTCCCTTGCCTGACTTCCATTTTCATGAAACCTGTTAATTTCTGGTTTTCAATGTTTCTGTCAAATGCCATTGTAGCTGGACAAGGACCAGCACTTCTTACAGGGGAGGTGAGGGAACTGCCAGACAGGCAGATGGGGGGATGGAGAGTGCAACTGCATAACCTCCTTTCCTTAGGGAAAAGAAAAACAGCACTAATGGACAGATGTCAGTGTTAAGCAGTTGCTGCTAATGTTTGGGTAGGATGCAAATAGGAATTAATATCGTGGGTGGGAAACAGGTTGCTGATCTGTAATGCCTGGGATGGGTCATCCAGGGCCTGGGGGCTTTCCAGGTTCTTGAGCCAGTCAGTTCCTGTCAGAAGGCATCCCTCTCCAGAAAGCTGTATCTGGCTTGAGCAGAACTTGGAGGATTCATCAGGAATCCTTGATTTTCTTTAATACTGTCCATCCCCTCAGTCCCCAAAGAAAGGCACATCAGAGTGCAAAGAGGGCACAAGAAGCACTGTTAAGAGCTCAGTTCACTGCACAATTTTCCTCTTGAAAGACAATGTTACAGAGCCCACAAGAGGCATAGCCAACACAGGCTGAAGCAGTGCCTGCTTTAGTTATGGAGAAACAAAAAGATTCATTTTAGATCCTATCTGCTAATAAAATGATTTCTGTACTCTTCCAGCAACACATTTACTGTGGGGTTCTAAAGCAAAGGTTTTAAGAGGTAAGGCTAAAATTTGCCTAATAAGATCTGATTTAATATCTGATGTTGTTTTCCTGTCCTTTTACATTTTCAGGATGCAATCTTTCCTCCGACAGTCTATTCTGGCTGCAATCTACCTGCAACAGAAACAATCAAGGCTTCTTGAAATTAACTTGGAGAAGTACCACAGAACCTTATTTACCACTGTTCTACTCATTCAGTTCACACCTTGTTACCTTAACAAGCTGGTATGTGTAGCGTGTCAAAGTCTTACACTCTTAATCTAAAATATTTTTTAAAAGGCTTTAGGAATTTTTGAAATTCAGATAGCTTTCAGTCTTTATTGTCAAAAGGTGACTCATTAAAGAGTATTTTTCCATCTGTCTGCAGAAACAATTTTGTATCCTCTCCTGAAGGGTGTAGGATCACTGAAATAATGGTTTTCTTTTGTAATAATAGAATCCTGATTGCTTATGATGGTCTTTTTTTAACCTTAATTAAGTTGTTCTATGCATTTGGCAGCAGTAAGTGGTTTGATGGAAGTCCTCAGAATTTAAAAAGCATGATTTTTATGGTACTCTCTAACAGAAAATGTACAGACTGAAATGAATTTCTGGAATGGTCTTTCATTCACTTAGAGGCAAAGATCTGCACAGGCAGAGTACCGTACAGTTCACTGCATGAACTTCAACCCTGTTCAATCCCAGTTTCAGAAACAACTTTAGCTTCCTTTGGAAATATTGTTTAGATTGATCAGAATGCTTTTGTCTTTTGGAGAGCATGTAATGTCTTCCAGAACTTAACACATACCAATGGTATTAAGCAGCAGAAGGGAAGGCTCAGTTTGGAGAGAGAAGGAGACTGCTATATTTGAAACAGATCCATGAATCACTAAATGTAGATCTTCAAAATCCTTGCTCACCCTAAAGGAAGGATCTAGAGTTTCTGTGAACCTGGGTTTTCCCAGTGATGCTGGGGATGTTTAGGAGAAAGATGGCGTAAGATCTGTGGATGTTTCACGTCTCCATCTGTGCCAGGATTCATGAGGAAAGGCAGCCATGTAGGAAGAAGCTCAGGGTTTCTGAATCTCAGAGGCAAGTTAATGCAGCTGAACAGCTTGGATTATCATGCTGATGCTTTTGTCTACATCAGCGAGTATTGTGGTCCAGTGGGAACAGATGTGCAGCTGAAAACATTCGGTGCTGGCAACTTAATATCCACACCATGTGCATTTTGGAAGGGCTATGTCAGATTAATGTAAGCCTGGTCCCATGAACTGAATACCATTAGCAGACAAGTACATTAGGTGAAGTCCTGGAGCCCATCATTGTGCTTTGTCTGACCTTTTGTTAGGAAGCAGGTCCACAGATCCAAGAGCAATATACATGCTTCTTGCCCTGAGGTTGAATAGCTCATGGGACTCAGTTCATGAACTGAGGCAGGCACCTGTGAACTGGGTCAGCCACTGCAAAATTGCTTCACCAATGTCCTACAGTCAAGCTAGCCCTCAGTTCTTTCTTAACAGCCATGAACTGAAGAAGTTCCCTGAATCATGGAAGAAACTACCTTTACTTCCCACTGTTGGTTTGTGGCAGAAGACAGGTCCTACAACAATGTTTATTTTCTCAGCATAAAGAAAGAAAAGTGCAGATAATATGTAATGAATCAGAGCAACAACCAAACAGAGCAGCAACAAGGGTGATTTCTCAGTGGGATAAGAGAAAGGACATGCAACAACCAGCTGCATCAACCTGGTGCTACTAGATTCCATCATTTGCATCTCCATCTAAAACCACAAGCTGATGCTAAATTAACTTGCTGTTTAGGAGGGTGGGTGTGCTGTGTGCTGGCTTCTAATGCATTTCGTGTCTCAGTGCTACTTGTTATCATGCATAAGCAAACAGAGAAGAAGAGTATGGCTGTAAAATGCTTCCTTTTAAATATGTATCATCATGGCATTAAGATTTTTCAGACTGACTTCCATGATCACAATATTCTGATTAGGAGTTTTGTTTGCTTCTTGCCTGGGGAAGTTCTCATCTCCCAAATCTAATTTAATCTCCTTTGTGTTAAGATTTTTTGTATTTTGTAGAGCTGTGCAGTGTGAAGATAGTACATGAAAATCCACATGCACTTCTCTTAATAAATAAAAGAGCAGAGCAAATAACCCATCATCAGTGTCTCATGGAGAAAGCAACTTCAGAAACCCACACCCATAATTTTTTTCTTAGCTGGTTCAAAACCATAAGTGAATGCAACTGAGGCATAACCTCAACAATAGAAAATATTAGGCTGGAGTTGTAAGGAGCGGTAAAGTAGCTGGGTCCTGCATACCAATACTGTGTGTCAGTCAGAGTTTGAGATAAGCAACAGTTATTTGCAGGTGTAAATATATGAGGGATTCTTTTGTATTTTTGCCATGTCCTTTACCTCAATTTAACCTGCAACATGCAGTTGGCACCATCCTCAACATGCTGTGGCCTCTAATGAACATCTACATTAAATTTGCTTCCTGGCAAGTGAAAAAAAAAATACTTAACTCTCCTTCAGTCTGGCTAAAATACAGTGCTATCTATTGTAATTATATACCTATGGATGTAACAGAGCTTCAGAAAACTTGCACTTTTTTGAATGTACCAGTGAAGATAAAGGTACTTCAGAAAGGATATACAAGAGGCATGAATTAAATGTGCCGTAATTATAAATGAACCAATGCATTGCCAGCGCAACACCTGCACACTTTAAACTGTGTAATACAAACATCTCTATGAACACTAAAAAAACCTTCATGCAGGTCTAGCAGAAAGATATGTTTTGAGGTGAACACCTTATACACAGGAGGCAACAAAATCCATAAGTCACACACAAATTGGATGGATTGGAATAGTTGAAAGGATAGCAAGAAGTGGGATCCATGATCTGCTACAAACTGAGATCATGTGCATTGAAAAAACAATCTAGCATCACTCTCATTGCTTTCCTGAGTGAAGTGCAGGTTTTGCACTTAACCCACGAGTGCTGGGTTAACAGTTGCATTTGATGATCTTAAAGGTCTTCTTCAACCAAAAGGATTCTGTGATTTGAAAGGCGGCTTGTCAACAACTGACCAGTCTTTTGGATATGGCTCATTAAAGGCAATTTCCAAAATGTCTCTCACACATTTCCTAAAATGGCAGCTGATCAAATGCCCCAGTCATGCTGGTAGGAATTTCACAAATAAGATGCAAACAAGAAATGGAAAAGTAATTGCCATAAGGAGGATGATCTACTTGCTTTCCCCTGGGCTTTTAGCTCTGGATAAACTGGTGAGAGAAGCTTACTCCTATCCTAGCCCTAACCAGGTATTAAAGGCTCTGGATCAAGCTACGGGATGACTGCACAGCCAGGGTGTTTCTTGCCTTTGGGGAAAACATAGACGCTGGTGGAGGAGGGGTGGACAAGGGATGTAGTGTACTGGTGCTGGAGAGATTTGGGCTGGTGCAGCTGTAGCCCTGCAGGGTGTGAGAGATGGTCCCATAGGATTGCCCCTGTAGGTAAGAAGGTACTGAACCTCTCAAAATTGGTGTGGATGTGTTCCAGAAAAGATTCTGATTCTAGCTGGGGTGTGACTTCTGCTGTTTGCACCATTGGATGTTAACACAAACAAATAAATATTTCAAAATGTTAAGTTGTTAGATAGGTATGTAGATAACAGAACAAAGCATCTGGTAGTTTTCTTTTGTGAAATGTCCTTTACACTTCAAAAGTGCTTCATTATGTGTATCTAAACTTGATTTAGCTGCTTCCCAGTGTAGATACAAGTGCAGAAAATCTTCATGATATACAGTCCTGTTTGAAAACTGCATACAGACTGGTAGGGACCTTTAATATATCTCTTTGTTCTCTGCAGATAGTTATCAGGAAAAAAGTCCAGTGTCTGTATCAAACCATCACGTCCCCAAATTCTTCCAGTTCAGCGAGTTAAAATCTGAACTCTGAAAGTCACATAGTAAGATTTAAAAAGTCAGCAGTCAGGAAAATGCTAAGGGTGCAAATCCTTTGTATGGGTTCATAAGCAACTTCCTCCTGTAGTCATATGTCTAGATGCTGTGCTGCTATTTCTTCTTTTAGAAGAAACTTTGAAATGTAAAGAAAAAACTGTAGAGAATAATTTTTAGCTAAGTTTGAAACAGAAATAAATATATCCATTGGCAGTGATAGAACTACACAGTTAAAATCTACAAAAGCTGGAATAACTAGGGCATCATAACATTGAGTAGATCATGAAGAATTATGCTTTATAATATTCTTGTACACACTTTAAGTATGAGGAAAAGAGGATTTTTGTACAGTATATTCTCTGAACCTGGGAATGTTTTAGTCTCGCAAAGCTAAAGTAGATTTGCCTGCATCTCATAAAACCTCTTAAATTAATCCGTAGCCAAAATCTAAGCTTTTCTGTGGATAGCTAATGTAGGTTTTATGTAGCTTGTCATGTAATCAATACAGTAAATGGTTCATCAAGAAATCTGTAGTTAGGTCTTGTGTTGGACTGTTTCATTAGGGCAAAAGCCATTCTCTGGGATTCGTAAGACATCAAAGATGATCTATATAGTACTGTCACTGACTTTTAAAGCATCTTTAGATGCTTTAGATAGCATCTTTAGAAAACAGACACGTGGCATGTATAGATATGTGTGTGTGTCTATGTATATGAATTTTAAAAAAAATATTTTCAGAAGTTGGTTTCTTTACTGTTTCTTCATGAAGACCTGTAGACCAAATGGCCTACTGTGAGGATTGCCTTTATGCTTGCTCTCTCTATCTCTCCTATGGCACTCCTGGAGCACAGCTACCAAGGGTGCCCTTCTGCAGAGCTGAGGCATCCCCAGTACAGGCAGAAACTATAATTTTTGTCTCAAGACTAATGTACAATAATCCTGTAAATGCAGGCCAGGAGTGGATTTCCTCTTCCAGAAACAGCATCACATTATTGACTGTTGAATGGTTTGTTGTATTTTCTGGCAGCCAGCTTTCCCATGTCTCTAGCAACTCCTTATTTTCTTTTGGGTGGCTCAGCTCTCCTTTCCAGCTCAGGCACATACCAACATTATGGGTTCCAGGCACAGAAACTTGACTGCTCCTGATGATGCATCTGGGCTTCATTTTCCTTCTGTCATTTTCAAACTCCCTTTATGAAGCAGTTAGAAAGGAAGAAACCTGGCACATTTCCTTAGAGTTGGAATTTGAGGGGAGAACCCTGATTTCTTCAGAACAGGAACTGAAGCTGATACTGAGTTTCTCAACCTCATATTTATTTATCTATATTTCAGGCCCTGTGCACTTTGGGAAGAGTTTTTTGGAAAGCCATTGATTTCATTGTTGCAACAATATTTTAGTTACTTGTTTATGCTTCCACAGAAAGCCACAGATATTTTAATAAACGTGTGGAAATTTGCTTTCTCAACAGCATGTGCAGGGAAGTTACATTTTATTAATGCTTTGAGACAGAAGAACAGTACTGCCATATTGAAACTGAGTTAAATGTTATGTGACTAACAGTTCTTGGTATTTCTACAGCTGTAATAGAAATTAAGCTTTTTCATTATTATTGCTAGTATATCACAAAGTTACATAACTGTTTTTCTTTCCTCTGGATATTTAAGCATTATGTTTGCTGGAGTGCTGTGGGTAGAAATCAAATAAAAAGTGTTACTGCTGGAGAATAATCACTGGAAACACATGGAGTGAATTGAATTTCCCACTTAGTAAAGCTTTTTACTCTCTCCATTGAAAAAAAACCTGATGTCTTTTGAGATCTTGGGTGTGCTAAATCTTGTGGACTTCAGCCAGGGCTGCATCCTGAGGGTGGCTGTTCCAGTGGTGAGCACAGGCAGCACAGGCAACACCAGGATGCTGTAGGAAACCTGTCCTTGCACAAGAGCTGCCCTTGTCCTGCTGGTCAATCTGGGTTCATTCATAGCCATATGAATACAACAAATTCTTCCATTTGTCTTAATAGGTTTCCACCAGCTGCCATCCCAGGCCTCTCTTCTGACCTTGCAGGACACAGTTTATGGAGGTGCAGTAAAATTACACAAGTGGCCATACCATATGCTCACCTTTTCTTTGCTTTCTGTTTGTTCTCTTTATGCAGGAGCTGTGTGGTTATGTGCTGTGGCTGCTAATGAAAAGACACAGCTTAATCACAGTCATGACACAGTGGAGGTGACATAGCCTTTCTCAATTCTAAATGTCTCACTCTTTGGCTCATCATTTTTCCTCATGATTTTGGAAGAAGAAATATGTTTTGTGTCTCAAAGCCCAGAGGTATGGTAAGTATGAGATGGTGTCCAGGACTGGGATCGTCCCCATAAACATTACCTAAAGTGTTTCTCTTTCCTCCTGGCTTTGTCACTCAAAGAGCAGACATTGTACTGAGGCATGGCCCCAGCATCAACAAAAGGAGTGCAGCTGACCTGCATCTGTATCACAGTTGCATTCATTTCCTTCCTTCCTTCCTTCCTTCCTTCCTTCCTTCCTTCCTTCCTTCCTTCCTTCCTTCCTTCCTTCCTTCCTTCCTTCCTTCCTTCCTTCCTTCCTTCCTTCCTTCCTTCCTTCCTTCCTTCCTTCCTTCCTTCCTTCCTTCCTTCCTTCCTTCCTTCCTTCCTTCCTTCCTTCCTTCCTTCCTTCCTTCCTTCCTTCCTTCCTTCCTTCCTTCCTTTCCTCCCTCCCTCCCTCCCTCCCTCCCTCCCTCCCTTCCTTTCTTTCTGCCTCTCTCTTTCTCTCTTTCTTTTTCTTTCCTTCTCTCTCTGCCTTTTTCTCTCTCTTTCTCTCTTTTTTCTTATACTAACAAATAATTACATTTCACCATCGTGAAGCACCCTCCCTGATTGTATTACAAAGAAACTACAAGCTTTTTCTACAAAAAACCCCAAAACAAACAACAAACCAACCACCCTTTATTGGGCCATGTACTTCATATTAAGTGAGCATTATCTCAGACCATGCTTTGGGATTTATTTGAAGGCAAACTGTGTTAAATTATGGTGCTGTGTTATTAACAGGCCATATGGGTATCAGGCTTGATAGAGAGAAGCTTAACAAGAACACAGGAAAACAATCTTCCAGATCCTTCCTTCCCTCTCCTAATACATAATCCTGAGTGCAGGATATTTAAATACCACGATAGAGGACAGTAAGGGACTGCATGTTGTTGAACTTGTCTAAGAGTGCTTCATGTCCATTCATCACCCTTTGCTGATCTTGCCCAGTACTTGAAGCAAGAATAATTTTTAAATGTTCACTACCCTGAAATAAGCACTCAGAAACAATTCTCTGTGTTTTCCGTGATGTTTATAGAATAACATCATAGAATTATAGAATAATTAGAGTTGAAAGGGACCTTAAGGATCACCTAGTTTCAAACCCCTCCCATGGCCAGGGGCACATCTCACCAGACCAGGTTGCTCAAGGCTCCATCCAGACTGGCCTTAAACACTGCCAGGGAGGGGGCAGCCACAGCTCCTCTGGGCAACTTGTGCCAGTGTCTCATCACCCTCAGACTAAAGTATTTCATCCTAATATCTAACCTAAATCTACCTTCTTCCAATTTAAAGCCATTTCACCCTCATCCTGCTGTTACATGCCCTTGTACAAAGTTCCTGCTCAACTTTCCTGTAGGCCCCCTTCAGGTGTTGGAAAGCCTCTGCAAGGTCACCTTGGAACCTCATCTGCTCTTGGTTGAACAGACGTAAATCTCAGCCTGTCTTCACAGGAGAGGTGCTCCTCTGCTACTACTTACTGCAACAATTTTGTTCCAGTTTCACTGGATATAATTGGAACCTTAACAGCAGGAGTGATTGAGGCAAAAATTGGTTTTTGCCCTTGGTGAGGCTGCACCTGAAGTACTGTGTGCAGCTTTGGGCACTGCAGTGTAGGAAAGACATCAAGGTGCTGGAGAGGGTGCAGAGAAGGGCAGCTGTGCTGGTTAGGGGTCTGGAGAACAGGTCTTATGAAGAGATGCTTAGGGAACTGGGGCTGTTAAGCCTGGAAAAGATGAGATTCAGGGAAGACCTTATTGCTCTCTGCAGCTACCTGAAAGGAGGTCATAGGGAGGTAGCTGCTGGTCTCTTCTCTCAGGTGAATAGTTACAGGACAAGAGGAAATGGGTTCGAGTTGCTCCAGGGGAGATTCAGACTAGATATTAGAAAAAAATTTCTTCACCAAAAGAGTGGTGAAGTGTTGGAACCAGTTGCATGGAGGGGGTGGAGCTGCTATCTGGGAATACTAGACAAATGGGTAGATGTGGCACTTTGGGAGATGATGTAGTGGTTGAAGTGGCATAGGACTGATAGTTAGACTTGGTGATCTTGAAAGTTCTTTCCAACCATGATTATTCTATGATTTTGCCACATGTGAGCCCACTCTAATAGCATCTGATGGGTCTTGCTGAGGTGCAACCCTCTTCCTCAGCCACATAGGCTCTGGGGTCAGACTTGCTGGCAATGCATTTCCTTGCAGGGGAGGATTAACCAATGGATTGATTAACCAAAGCATCTTCTCTGCAGTATTTCCAGCCCTGCAGAATCCCCTCACTGTACAGTCTGTAATGGCAGTCCTGGGGATGCAGAGCTACATCAGAGGCAGCTGTTTTTCTATGGCTTTAATTTAAAAGCTTTTTGATCTTTGCAAGAATTTTTCATACCCCTGAAACTTATTCTACACAACTGCAAGATTGATCCTCTCAGCATGCAATAGTAGAGATCACAGTAGATATTATCTGATGTCTACAGCAAAAAATGATTTCTTAAATTTAACTGCTTCTTGCTTTGAGACAATTTAAAAATCAATTGCAAGGTGAAGTTTAAGGAATATTTTAAAAATTTATTTTGTAACGTCAGGTTAGATTATGTGGTGCTAATACAAAGTAGCATATTTTTGTGACAACATTTTAAACAAGTGGCAGACTGCTGAGTTGGTGAATGGTTACTGACTTGCTGAGGTGCCAAAATAAATACTGACAAGGTAGTCTTTTCTGACAGTAGAGGGATTATTTTTTTCATTTTAGTTTATTCAGCTAGTCAGTGCATAGTTCACTTACAATTTGGCAGCCAAATGGTACCGGAAAAAGCAGAAAAGCTTGTTTTCACCCTTTAAGTGATGAGTAGAAGTTGGACCCTAGAGTTTGCAAGCTATTGGCTTTAAAATCCTCAAAGTGCTGGGACAACAAATCACTGGTTCAGATCCTCTTCCTACCCACTTTAGAGAACTGATGTATTACTTTCACTTGCAATTTGCCAAAGTTGGATAAAAAGAAGTAGTTGATCAAAATAGATAAACCCAGAATTTACAATATTTCTATTTAACTTATAGAAACAATCGTTTAATTTAAAAAATGAACTCAGTGCACTAAGAAAGTTGCTTGTAGAACTGCAAAGATGTAACGATTTGCCAAATGCAAAAACCAAATTCAGCCTCAAATACCAAACACCTACTTCAGCATAAAACTTTGTTTTATTTATAGGTTACAGGTTTCCCAGTTATTTTCACATTTTACTCTCGTACTTCCTATAAAAACTTCATGGAAGTGCACAGACCAGCATACAAGAAGATGCTGAAGATCAGGAGTTCATTTTGTAATATATTTACAGAATTAGTTATAAAGCTGCATCTGTGAGGAAAGGGAGAACTTTACTGTTGTCATTTGGGGCATCACTGTGGGAAATTTCACTGCCTTGGGCTGTGGCTTCAAATCTAAGAAGACTGGAAAAACCCACAACTTCTTACACACTTTTATTTTCAAGCATGTAGAGAAGAGTGATAAATCTGATAGATAATTTTCTAAGATTATTTTTACAAGGTCCTTCACTTGGACCACTTGGAACAGCCATGGATCAGAAAGCAGGTCTGTGAAACCGTAATTAAAAGGAAATAGAAAGCAAAAATTAATAGTCAGCTTCCACAGTGGAAGGAAGTCATCGGCAGAGTGCTGTGGGGACTTGTGTGTGGAGCTTGTGCTATTCAGTTTGTTCCTAAATGACTAGAAAATGGAGAAATGGAAAAAATGAGGTGCAAATGTTCAGTGATCATGCTAAGTTATTCAGAGCAGTGAATGCAAGGCTAATTGTGAGAACTGCAGGAGGACATTATAAGAGAGAATGATGAGGTGAAGTGGTCAGTGAAATTCATTGTAGTGAAACACGATGTAAATGGGAAAAACAGTCCTAATTTCACATAAAAAATGTTGGCCTCTGTTGTGACTGCTGCCTCATAAGAATGAGCTCTTCAGTTTCTAATAGTTTGTTGTGTGAAAACATCATCCTGGAGCTTGTTATTGATCACACTAACATACTAATAATTAGGAATTATTAGGGAAGGCGTGAAGATCAGAAGAGAATGCACATCACACAAACTCATGCTGTGCCTGCATCCTAAATGTTTATTCACATCTGGCCCTCTCAGTTCAGAGGGGATGCAGCTGACACAGAAGGACAACAAGGATATTTGGACACATGAAATAGTTTCTGCATGAGCACTGATTCCTTGGGTTGGGAAGGAAATGACAACAAAGGGAGAAGAGGGACATGCATTAAATCTCTAGCGATGAGAAGACAGTGAACAGGCAATTGCTGCTTGTTGATTCTTCCAGTAGAGGAGCTGGGAGGGGTCAAATGAGGTGGCCATCCATGGAGATCCTGCAGAAGGAGACAATCCTACACACAGGGTACAGTTCAGATGTGGGACTGTGAGCTCCACAGCATTATAGCTGGCTGCCTTAGTGAAAAGTGTTATTGAGCAAATGATTGGTAACAAAATCCATCAAGGGTTATTGTATTTTGTTACCAATCATTACATACAAAGCCCCCCAAAGTCTCTAAGCTGAAAATTGCACAAGGGGAATTTCTGGGAATATTCTGGGGAAAGATAATTCTTGGCACACTGTTGTACAGGTACATCGTGTACTCATTAGCTGCTTTGGAAACAGGGCTGTTGACTAGGTGGACCTGTGGCCTAATGGATTATGCCCCTAGTTATGCATGCAGAAGAATGCATTGTAACTGAGGAGGACCTTTCCAGGACAGATGGAAGAGAAATGTGTTCCTGACAAGCTACTTGGTCTTCTCCATTTTCTCCCATAGGAACCCAAGCGTGAAACTGGAGTGAAAACCAGTGTTAACCTTTGAAGCTCACAGCCAACTGGTTTTTGTGTGGACCAGCTGGTGGCACTAAAATCAAATCAAATCAAATCAAATCACAATGAAAGCAATGGGATATTAAAAGCACCTGGGGAAAATTCAGTGAAATATTTGGATGAAAGTGGGAGTTCCTCTGCTGCCCACATCTCAGCTGCAAAAAGGGGAAGTCAGTCTTCCTCATCAGCAGCTCTTGCATAAATGACATTGCAGTGGGCCTTGAATTGCAAAGATGTTTCTTTGCAGTTTAGGAATGGCTCTGAATGCTTTCTTTCCTCAACTATGTGCTGGGCAATCCCTTCCAGCCTTTGTCTGCCACACCACTGTGTCACACACCCCTGGCTCTGCAGTGACATCCCCCTCTCCTCTTTGATACTTGCCCTCAATCAGATGGATGCTCCTCCATCAAGTTCTCTGTTTACCTTTATATTATAAAGGCTGACCTCTTCTCCTCAGCTAATAATTTCAATTTAGGTCCATACCTCAGTGTATGCTAAGGCAGAAGAGAAAGTATATTGTGCCTGGATTTGTTCCTGCTGGGAGAAGATGTGCAAAAGTCCCCCCAGTGTTGCGAGACATGGATGAAAACACCACTTGACATTTTGTTTAGACACAATTTAAGACCTTCTGCCTGGTCTCATTTCTCATCCTTCTACAGTCCTATCTATGGGTGAGAACAAGAACATGATGAATCTACCTGAGAAGACTGATGTTAGAATTAATGTTCCTGCAGGTGCTTGAAGATGATATGTAGCTGCTAAGTATTAAGAGACAGATGGACTGAGTCCAAAAATCTCAGGACAAGAATAATTCACATTGTCAGGATTTTGGAACACTTGAGGGGCCACCCTCCTCCTCCTCTCCCTCTGTGGGACTCTTGGGTTTGTTGCTTTCTTAATTATTCTGCCCTACCCCTAAAGATTTAACCCCCTCCTCCCTTTACACAAAGTCTTGTCTCCTTCCTGCCTGTGTTCTTGCCTCCCTTCACAGCCACATTTTCCCCGCTTGCTTTAGAAAGCACTGCATTTTCTGCTTTTTCTCACGTGTTAAATCTTTAATTTCTTTTTGTTCTTTTCTGTTGCAGGCACAGAAGCTGCATTGTGAGTGGTTCTCCCACCCCACCATGTCCCTGGAGAGCTGGGCAATTTTGGATGACTAGCATTCTTATGAAGGACTTCAGGCCTCCCTGTTTTTCCAGTGTATGGACAACACATTTCATTTTGACTTCCTAGGTGAGTGGAATGAATTGGTTTTCATGTGAAGGCACCACGCAGTCTGGAGAAATACACAGTGACTCTTAGCCCATATTTCGAATAGCTTAATTTTTTCTTTTCTTGGTATTTTAATACATATGTTTTGTATTCCACCATGCTGACTGGAGCTGACCATGGCACCTCATATCCCTGGGCTGATTAAATTGCTCTCTGTACATCTGCTCTGTAGTTCCCTATTCATTACAAACTCACATTAGCTTCTAAAGTCAGAAGTCCTCGGTAATTACTATTTGCTATTAAAGAAATTTCAATTTCCATTCCAATTCTGTGGTAATTATTATATTTAAGCTGGATCTTTCCATAATTCAGAGAACAAATTGTCCATCTTTTATGAAAGTAATGGTAATTCTTCCCACCTCTGCTGTCATTCTTTCTCTCTCTTGCACAGTAAACTGGAGAACAGTGTAACCCCACATTAGCCTATTTTTAACCATGGCTTGGCAATAGCAGGTAGTTCTGTTATGTCTCCTTGTACTCCCATGCCTGTTATCTACACAAAAGCAAAAAAAAAAAAAAAAAAAAGGTAAAAAGGTTATAAGTGGATTGTATTTCCCCAGGGAGATGTGGAGTTTTTATTTCGCTCTGCCTCCCTATTGCTGCTGCTTTGTAATGAATTTGCACTAAGGAACATCTTGTCTGCAGAGCCACGTTTAAAATTAGAGGGGAGCAACATATCACTTCTACCTTTCATTTCACATTTCTGGGATGTGTTAAAAACAAGCTGCAGAGTTGTTTGTTTGGCTGATTTGGTTCCTGAGACTTCAGCAGGGATTAAAAGTCTTTTTTACCTGCTTTATTTTCTACAATGGGTGGTAATCAACCAGAGAGCACATTCAGCCCACTTACCTTGCTTTCCTGTGGGCTCCAGGCCACCACTAAAATAGTCATTAGGGTTGGAGTTGTTCTTAACTTGCCAATGTACAGACACCTTTATTCCAACCTGCAGCTGCTCCTAGCAAGACAACCTCTCCTGGAAGCTTTTTTAAGTGGCATTTGATACACAATGGTCCACATAGCCCAGGCCTCTGCACAGCTCTGTGCTGCTTCAGGGGAAAGGTTTTTGTTTTTTTTTTCATGGCTTCAGCCTTTATAGCTTAAAAAGGATCTGCTGTCAGGTGGCAGTTCATTTTTCTCTGTCCCACTCTGACCTTTGCTGGGTGCCCATAGCATGGACACAGCACGAAGCCTTTGGTTAAAGTCCCTTTGGAGACAGAAGGTTTTCTGGGAAGATGGGCACGGGACCCCCCTCTGCTGCCGCAAGTGTTGGTGCTATAAGAAGGATGAAGCTGGAGAAGGGACCATCCCACCTCTCCCCTGCTCCCAGGACCTTCAGCCCAGAGGTATCAGGGGCATGGAGGTTGTTCTTCTCTGCCATCCCTCTCTCTAGCTGCTGACTTTTATGCAAAGTGGGTGTGAAATGATGACAGGACACAAGTGACATGCAGTTGGCACAGACAGCTATGAGTGCTTAAAATGCAAAGCACTGGAAGACAAATCCTGAAATAATGGATAGTTTATTGCTGGCACCACTTCAACAAAGAGACTTTTTTAAGCAAATCACAATACTGACCAGAACATCAGCGACCATGAACCTGGTTTTCCTTTATGTTATGCTAGCCAACATCAATACAAATTCAGTGATTACACAGAGGCAAATCTAGCAATAGATGGCATGTTGCAATGCCATGGTTATGCATCATTCTTCCATGATGAGATGAGATGAGAGTCTGAGTTAAAATTTATGACGTACAAAGGTGGGAATTAGCATAAAATTCTTGAGTTACCTTTCACTTAGAGATTGTTTAGTCAGATTATACCCCAGGGCTGAAATCTAGGAACTCCTCGGTTCTTACTTACCTTTGTAAGTTATCCCAACCTTTGGCTGAGCTGAAAACATTTTTCTTAAGTCAAAGCTATTTGAAAGACAAAGTATAATAAATTATAATTAAAAAGTAAATACAAAGATATAGTTAGCATACAAAGCAACGGGGTAACAATGGCAATAAGGTGTGACAATGTGGGTTCTGGGGGCAGGAGTTCCCAGAGCAGCTCTTTCCAGACCCAGGTGGGACTTTATTCTTCCATGTAGTGAACCTCCATGCAAAGCAATCTGGGGAGCAGGTGATGCTGTCCAAAGCAGCAGGGAGAGGATAAGTAGTGCATTGGGAAACTAGGACAGCCAGTGTTGTAATCAGGAGAGAGTTGCATTCCTAAGACCTAAAATCCTATAAGCCAGTTCCCTGAGGAAGCAAGCCAGGAGAGGCCAAAACAAATAAAGCAAGCATCACACCTCTTTTGAGCCAGACTTTGAGTATCTTATTTTCTGGGAAAGGATGGCTTCTAGAGAGCTTTCCCAAAGCAGTTCCCTTTACACTTATGGCTTCAGCCCGATGCACCCTTGGGAGTCACAAGGCAGCAAAGCCCCCAGGGCTGCAGAGGGGCACAGGGAAATCCAAGGCCATTTTGTAGGCAAAAGAAGGCAAGGACAACAGTGAGCAAAGGGAACAATTCCTGGAGGAAGGGTTACCTCCAAGGGTTGCCTTCAGACGAGTGACTCTGTGAGGTTGGCTTATTTTGTTTTTTCCACACTAGATGATGGTGCAAGATTTCAATAGGTTAAAGAAGAATCAGGATTGTGCTCCTGCTCTGAACTGGTATGTGGCTGTGTATTTTAAGAACAGACTGGTAAAAATACTTGTGTTATTAGATCTAAAGAAGAGACATTAACGCCTAGAAGACATATTTGACAAGAGGAAGACCTACTTATTAAAAGATTTTTCATGCAGCATCAGTATTTCTGAGACTTTTAAATTCAATTTTCATGCAAGAAAGAAATAAAAAAAGGCAACTGTTAGCAGAGATTGCCAAGATACTACATCTTTTTAAAAAGCAATGACAAAAATCTTAAGAAGGCATCTCACCTGGAATGTGCTTGATGCTCATCTCTACATTAGCTGCACATTTGTGCTTTTTCCATGAGTGCAACACTTCAGCAGCTCAAGGAGACTCTAGAACAGCAATGAGAGTTTTCATCACACTTAAAAAAATACCAATAATGTCACTACCTGAACTCAGGTGTTCACCATTTCACTTTGATCCAGGACATAATTAGGTATCCTACAGCCATTTCTGTCTCCTTTAAAACTCAGGTTATAACCACAGCACTGCAAACTCAGCAGGGCTCAATTTGTGGAGCTTTCAGCTAATTAAACCCTGCAGTCTGCATTGGTTGGAAGCAAACATCCTGTGTGGGTTTGTTTGGGTATTTAACAAGAGGCAATTTAATAAATATCCAGGCTGAGTTCATTACTGCAGTTTTTTTTCTCTCTCTCAGCTATGCCTGACCCTTGTGCCTTCATTTGCTATCTGGGTTTAGAAAACTTAAGGCAGCATAGTATGAGGGACACTAAGTGGGAGGAGGTTTCTGCTATGATTATGAAGCCAGTAAACCTAAGGCCAAGTTCTTGGAAACATAAGCCTGAGGACTCATCATTCAGTGTAAATATTTTGCACAGCTTTTGCAGATAATTCTGTACAATAATTGCCATCTCTACTCAAATAGAAATGTGGTTAAAGCACTGGAACACATCCTGATATTTTTATTTAGCAAGTAAAAATAATGGCAGTAATGGCCTGTCACTGGTTTTCACTTTATCATGAGCTCTCCAGCTGAATGTGAAGTTCCTGCTGAGCCTACACATTCCATACTAACACCAGTGCTTGCATTTCAGTTTGTTAGGTGTGGCAGCCAGGGTGAACGCGTGTGCTCTGTAGGTGCAGCTTTGTGGCAGTCTATTCCAAGTCCATCTTTTTTTGTGTGTAGCATGACAAGGTCAGGGTAAATAGGTATTTGCTAAAGAAAAAGGATCTTGTTTAATTCTAATATTTACTTATCCCACTCCCTGCATTGAAATATACGAGAGAAAAGAAAGCTGAATTGATATGCAGACTCTCTTGGCAATGCCCTAAAAGCAAAGAGGGGAAACCTCAAGAACCAGGGTCCGGCTTCTGCTCTGAAAGGCACAGCAAGGAATTACCACCTACATTCACACTCCAGGTCTGAAAAGGAGTCCCTCATCCACCAGAGAATACGTGTGTGGCACCAGAAAACACAGTGTCTTGATTGTTGTATGAGGAATTTATGACTGAATGCACATCCAGTGGTATTTTGGGATAATTAGAATTAATACCCATCAACATTAAATGAGAATTTGTAAGCAAAAAAATAAAGTGTGTTTGAGGTCTGTAATGATAATGTTCTTTCACAGCTGCTTTTGTGAGGAGGGAATAATTCAGCAACACTATAGCTGATGTTGGCTTTCTAGTTTGTGGTGAAATTATAAAGTAAATGTTTCCTCCAAAGAACTCCAGAGCTTTTTATGGGAGCTAGAGGCAGGCTGGAGATCTGATGCGTTGCAATATTGTAAATTGCTGTAATTTCACTGTGCTGCCTTCAGCATGCCTTCATCCTATGGAAAATATCATTATACAAAAAGAAAAAAAATAAATTATGTGGCTTGTCTTTAACTTTTAGGAAAATTAATTCATGCTAAAATGTCACTATTTTTTTTTTTCACCACATATAACATTAGATTCTACGTGATTATTTGCCCTTTGTTTTGTTTTCTTTGTTTGTTTTTTATTTCCACTTTTAATGGGAAGTTTCTGCACAGAAAAAATCCTTAAATGTGAAAGGGCCAGAGGCTGGTAGAAGCTACATAGAGGAAGATTAAGATCAAATACAAAAACACGGTGTAAAAAAATAAGAGTCAACATAGTTTCAGAATAAAATATTAGATAAGGATTATTTGGGACACTGCAGAGGAGAGAAGAGAAAGGATTAGAAGTAAAGAAGAGCGTTTTCCATCACACTGAATTCTTCCCCATATTTTTCATGCCCACCTATATCACATTTGTTTGTGTAGCCTCCTTACAGCCAGCATAATGTTTATCATTCAGTAAGGGCAGTGCTGCAGAAGGCATCATTGCAAACAATTCTGACCTGGCTTGTTTTCCACAAGAACAAAGAGTCATAGTTGTATGCCCTTTCCTGTAGAGGTCAAATTCTGGTTTAACAGCATGTGTATCATACCTCTATTATAGAAACCGAAATAAAGCCAAGACAGATGACAACTCGCCTTTGGTACCACTGGGACCAGACAGCTTTTTAGTCTGTTTTTTAGCCATTATCTACTGTATTTTTAATTTCTGAATGAAAGCCAAAACTATTGATTTTCTGTAGGGTTTTTGGTTTTAAGCTACATAATTTTTTTGCTTACTTCTCAGAAAGTTGGTTTTAGTGGTAGAACTTACTCTTTTATAATTTGAATAGTATTCATTAGTCAGTGTTGCCAGAAGATGTGCCCTTATCATTGTTACTTGATAGTAAATGAATGTAATAGTTGGAATGTAACATCCCAAGGCATAGGATATGTTATTTGTGAGACACAAATCTGATGGTCTAACTTTAAAGATAGTGATGATTTTACAGCTGCAGTATAAAATCTTCGAAGAGCCCAGAAAGAACCCTGATAGGTACATAAGTACAGGCATAAGTACATGAAGTAGTTCAGTGGGTGTCGAATGGACCCTTGAAGGGCTTTTCTCATGTTCCAAGTAAATCTTTCCCAAAGATACAGTGCCTGTATTTGCTAACTGAGTCAGCAGGTTGGGTTTTTTTGACCTGGTAAAGTATTTGTGCTGGCAAAGCAGTTCATTGCCATGGTCAGTAGCACTTTGTTTAATGAGACCCTTAACCCTTGGAAGGTCCTGAGTCTCAAGCAAACCCACATTACCACACACCCCAGCACAGGGCCGCTCCTGACTATGAGTTGAAGACACCAGTAAGGAAGCCCAGTGGAGAGTGGTGGCACTGGTTTTTGCTGCCTGGACATTCAAGACAAGAGGGTATGGTCTCAAGTTGTGCCAGGGGAGGTTTAGGTTGGATATTAGAAAGAATTTCTTTACCGAGAGGGTGATCAAGCATTGGAATGGGCTGCCCAGGGAAGTAGTGGATTCTCCATCCCTGGAGATATTTAAGAAGAGACTGGATGTGGCACTCAGTGCCATGGTCTGGTAACTGCAGCGGTAGTGGATCAAGGGTTGGACTTGATGATCTCTGAGGTCCCTTCCAACCCATCCGATTCTATGATTCTATGATTCACAGAAAGGATATTTTGTCCAGAGAACAGCTCTTGGCAGAGCTGGTGGTGGTCATCAGTGAATTGGTGGGAATGGCTGAATGGTCTGTGGTGACAGGTCCCAGAGCTGGAGGGAGCTGCTGGTCTCCTTGGCCATGCCTGGAAGCAAGATGAGCAGGCATGTTCCCTCTCCAGGGCTTTCCTCATGGCTCTGCCCTTCACCTCACCTTGTTCCTTCCTTGGCAGGAGAATCCCAGTTCTGTCCTTGCAGGCTCGAGTGAACCCCTTCTCTCTCAAAGATCAGGTTGTAGTGGGATGCCATAAACAGCTGCAAGTGTCTGTGTTCCAGGTTCTTGTAGAGAAAAGGCAAAAGGTTATCTGAAATTGCTGCTGCAAACATGCTCTTCAGTCTCCTGTCTTCAGTTTTGTAAGAGAACACTATTCTGTCTTAGATGAAAGCAAAGACACCTCTCTTTTTAAGGTTGCCTTCTCTAAATGGTCCTACCTACAGCCTTGCATTGTCCTGAAGCTGCTGGGTACCTTTGCAACAGTCAGAACAAGGGAAGTATTCCAAATCTGGAGGCATATCAGGACATGGTTCTAAAGACCTAAAAAAACCAAAGAAATGGACACAAAAAACCTCCAATGCAAAATGGATTCCTCCAATGCTTTTGTGTAGGAATCAAGTGATGTCTGTGATCTTTCCCTGGATGGTTCAGGTTTCTCGGTGCTTGCCCTGTTGGATGCCTTATTCAAAACCAACTTGATTGGTACTTAAGTGTGCATCCCAGTGGGTTACACTACAGATTTTCAGGCTGATGTATTTGCAGACTTTCTGGCTCATTAATTTTTCATAAGAGAGGAAAAATCTCATCACTTAAATATTGCTGAGCTGCACATTTAGGGGACCATTTATGTCTATAAACTTGGTTTTCCTCTTTTGATATTGATGAGGAGTGACCTACTATTGACTGAGGCCTTACAGAGCTCCTTTGAATGATTATCTAAGGTCTCACCCTTGTTTTCCTGTCTGGGAAGGGAGAGAATCATAGGATCATAGAACCATTTTTGTTGGAAAAGATCTATAAGATCATCAAGTGCAACCATCAACTTAGCAGACTGCCAAGTCCACCACTAAACCATGTCCCTAAGCATCACATCTATATGTATTTCTAATACCTCCAGCATCTAATACCTCTTTTTTTACTACCTCCAGGGATGGTGATGGTGTCTCCACCACTGCCCTGGGCAGGCTGCTCCAGCAGTTGTCAGAGAGGCAGTGAATCCAGGCAGGTCTGAGAGCAGAAATGGTTCTGGGACAGCAATCGGTGGATTCAGAAATCTTTCCACTTCACCTTTTGGGACACTGCTTGATGTATGTGGACACTATTAAAACTATATGGGGCTGGAGTTTCTTCATCACTTTGTTCTCTGTATTGGTGTGAGCATCAGAATATCAACGTTCTGAGGCTGAAATTTCTTCTGCTGGCACCTGTAAAGCTGCAGCTGCATCTGTCTATCACCAACACCTACCTATGGTGCTCCCCTCCAGCAGAGATGTGGTAGCAGAGCATTTGATGCATATGTCATGATGGTTTCTTCTCTTCATCTTGAGGCACAGACACATGAAGCATCCACTTGGATGGTGCTTGCTATGGCTTCACTGCCTATGTTGGAGGAAGCTCCCACTTGTCCTGGCACTGTGCTGCAGGTCACTTCTACACAACTCTGCAGTCCTTGGGCATACAAATGCAGACATCCAGAAGGCTGAAGAATATGCAATGCCTCTCCACTCTGTGTGGGTTACTGGGTGACAATGTTGACATGCTTTCCAGGTAGGCTCACGGAGATAGTCTCTCATGTCACTGTCATGCTTGTTTCCATGGTGCTCCAAAGGACCCAGGCAAATTGTGAAAGGAAAGAAAAGATCTGTCTGGTCTTTGGTTAGAACTTGAGAGGCCTCATGTTTTACTTTCTTTGGAAATTGAGACTGCTGGCATTAAAGCTGAGCAATGGGAATTTTGTGCATGTCTTCAGGAGGAGTGGGAGCAGGATCCCATGTGACACTTTATATTGGAGAAATTTTAAAATAACTGATCAGTAACATAATATTTGATACTCTACTGCTTATTCTCACTTGATTTATTGAAGAGATAGACTGGACATATGTTAAAAGTATTCTCTAAAATTGATTTTTTTCTCAATTTGGCTATATGCTTAGAACATTAAGAATGATCATAGAATCATAGAATGACTTGGGTTGGAAGGGACTTTTAAAGATCACCTCATTCCAACCCTACTCCACTAAGCAGGGTCATTGCCAACTCCATCCATTTGCTCAGAATCCCATCTAACCTGACCCTGAATGTTTTCTGGCATGGGACATCTACCACCTCTCTGGGCAACCTGGTCAGTATTATACCACCCTCAGTGTAAAAAATGCCTTCATTATATCTGATATAAATCTACTTTCTTTTAGTTTGAAACCACTGTACCTTGCCTTGTTGCAACATGCCCTAGTAAAAGTGTTGTCATCTTTCTTATAAGTCCTCTTTAAGGACAGAAAGGCAACTATAAGGTCTCCCTGGAGCCTTCTCTTCTTCTCTCAACCTTTCTTCATAGGAGAAATGTTCCATCCTTTTAATAATTTTTGTGGCCCTCCTCTGGACTTACTTTCACCAGTGAGACTTCTAAGTTAAATATTTAGAATTTCTGTCATTGTTTAAATATTTCATTTGGAAATTTCATCTGATAATGAATTATATTGACAGAAAAGAACATTTGCTGCAGCATATGTTATTGTTAAAAGCCAAATTCTGCTTGGATTGAAAAATATTGTCCTTGAAAAATTTCAACCTGCTCTTCTCACATTCCATGTGTGCATCCCAATCTCACACTCTGGCAGAGCAGGTCACAGAGCTGAAACAAAGAAACGCTGGAGAAAATTGAACATTTTCCCAATGAGGATAAATTTAACTTATCAGAAGAGGAGAATGTCGTGGCACTGCTAATGTTTCAGGATGATTGCTGCATCTCTGGGAAGTATTATTGTTCAGTACTTTCATGAGAGTAAGAGTACATTATGCCAGCTGAACACGTGCCATCTGATGGTTTACATTTTAATAGGCCAAATTTAAATGTGAGTTTGCTGGCTTAGGCTTTTCTCACAAATCTGGGAGAAGGTGGTTAAGTAAAAGACACAGTTGAGATGGCTGCAAACAAATAAAAAAAACACCACCAAATGTGCAGATGCCTTCTGCATTGTTAAAGTGCTGTTCATAGATGCTCTGTAATGTCACAGGTCTGACTCACACCAAGAGGAAACAAAACCAAAATTTGGGCAGAAATTCTCACCTCAAGTAGATTGTCCTTTTCACCTTGGTACAGAGAGAGCAGCCAGATTAGGGGATGGAGGAGAAAGGAAGCTCTCAGCATTGAGCAGTTATTACAGGTATATGAGAGGTATGAGCTGTGTATTGGAGGATGAGTGAGGTCAGTGACAGTTTGAGTACATACCTGTAGTTTCATCAAAAAAAGGTTTAGATAGCTAAGAATGGGTTTCCTGCTGTTTTTCAAGTGAAAAAACTGACAATCCAGCACATGTCAGCCTCCCCAAGTGCCTTCTTTTCCTTTTCTTTTCTGTCTTTGTTTCTAGATGGTCTGCTAGCCTCAAAAAATATCTTACTTTTTTTTTCACTATATATTTAATTTTTATTCTTTATGCCTTTTGGTAAGCAAATACAACACTTAGGATATAATTATCCTTTTGGATAAAATGTTTTTCAGAAAATTTCTCGTATATTTGGTTAAATACTATAAATAATGCTGAAATGTCAAGAAAATCCTTTTTCTTTTCTCAACTCATCTGTTTCATCTAGTTACATTTAGTCATGTAGGCATTTCATGGTAACTTTGTAAAGATTTATTGTGCAACACCCCAACTAATTTAATAGCATATTAATCTGTGAATAACACTGCTGTTGGAACATTTTGCTTTGATCTTGAAAACTTTTGTCATTATAAGTGGGTTAGTGTTGCTGTTACTCCACAGGTGGATCTCCTATAGAATTTGGAAGGTGTCTGTCATGGAAAACACTGTGAGAATCTTGTCTGCCCATAGCCAATGTTACTAATGGATGCAGCAGTTGAAAGCCAACAAAGAAGGAGAAATTGCAATGAAGGAGGAATTTTTACCCCTGAAGCAAATGAGGATTTATGGATTTTCACAACATTGTCTTTGAGAAACCGAATTCTCATGGTTTGAATGGGTGTTTGCTTCTCTGGATAAAAAACTGGCTGGATGGCCAGGCCCAGAGAGTTATGGTGACTGGAGTTGAATCCAGTTAGCAGCTGGTCACAAATGGTGTGCCCCAGGGCTCAGTGCTGGAGCCAGTTCACTTTAATATCTTTATCAGTGGTCTGGATGAGGGGATCGGGTACATCCTCAGGCAGTCTGCAGATGGCATCAAGTTGGGAGGGGATATTGATCTGTCTGAGAGTAGGAATTCTCTGCAGAGGGGCCTGGGCAGTCTGGATTGATGGGCTGAGGCCAATTGTATGAGGCCCTGCACTTGGGTCAAAGCAATGCTACACGCAATGCTATGGGCTCTGGGAAGAGTGGCTGGAAAGCTTCCCGTAGGAAAAGGATGTGGGAGTGCTGGGTGACAGCCAGCTGAACATGAGCCAGAATGTGCCCAGGTGGCCAAGGCCAACAGTATCATGGCCTGCATCAGAAATATTGTGGCCAGCAGGACTAGGGCAGTGATTATGCCATGGTACTCGGCACTGGTGAGGTTGCACCTCAAATCCTGTGTTCACTGTTGGGCCCCTCATGACAAGAAGGACATTGAGGTGCTGGAGTGCATCCAGGGAATGGCAGCAAAGTTGGTGAAGGATGTGGAGAACACACGAGGATCATCTGAGGGAACTGGGATTCTTTAGCCTGGAGAAAATGAGGCTGAAGGATGACCTTATTTCTTTCTGCAACTGCCTGGAAGGAGGTTGTCATGATGGGGGGACTGTGTCTTCTCCCTGGTAAGAAGCAATAGGACAAGAGGAAATGGCCTCAAGTTGAGCCAGGAGAGCTTTAGATTGGAATAACAGGAGAAATTCCTTCATTGAAACGGTTATCAGGCACTGGAACAGGATACCCAAGGCAATCTGGTGGAGTAACCATCCCTGGAGTTACTTAAAAGATGTATAGATGTAGTGCTTGGGAAATGGTTTAGTGGTAGACTTGGGAGTGCTGTGTTAACAGTGAGACTTTATGATTTTAAAGGTCTTTTCTAACCAAAATTACTCTATGATTCGATTATTCTAAATCAGATTGGGAAAGAGTGGGTAAAAGAGAGAACACCAAAATCCCCCTTTATATGATAATTTCAGCTTTTCTTCAGTTTTTAAAAGTTTCCTTGTTATATATACCCACTTTAGATTCCTTTTTCTAGAGTGGCACTGACAATTATGATGCTTACAAGGAGAAAGCTTTATTCCCTTAGAAGTCTGGAAAGTGCCTTTGGAGAGGTTGTACTGAGACACAGAGGGTGTTTAGAGTGTGTGTGTCTCAGTTTGTTTCCTTAGGCAAGCGGTCAGAAAAACACCAGTTGTGCTCTCATAAAAGTACCTAAGCCTGGATACCTGATCTGGCCTATTTCTTGACTGTGCTGTGTCCATGTAAAAGACAGCAAATGTTTGCTGTCTTTTAATTTCTGCAGGTGATAAGTTCCCAAGTGAGGCAAGAGCAGCTCCTTTCCTCCTTCCTCTTAAAGGAGGCCGTGGCAGACAGCAAGTGAAAAACATTTGCAAACAACAGTTGTCTCTTTTGCCTATTTCATCCAAAAGTTCTGGGTGATTTATAAGATGTGGCTAGTGAGAAATTGTGACTAGCACATACTTCACAGCAGTGGCCTTTGTGCTCTTCAATGTTACTGCAGGCTCAAGGGGCCTTTCTTTGTACAACATCTTGCACATTTATGTCATCTCTCCTACTGTCAAAACCACACTGTGGAGACTGATTAGGGAAGGACTCATTAACAGTAAGGGACTGCCTGGTATCTGGGTGGACTTAACACAAAAGAAGAGAGAAGGTTTGGATACAAGTTGATGCTGCTGCTGCATCTGAGGCTAAAGAGAGCTTGAGCAGAGCTGCTGAGAGGAGCAGCGATGCCAGGAGTGCTGGGCTGTGCTTGGAAAGATTTGTGGGAAAACTCTGAAAACCTCTGAAAACACTGAAAACCTCTGATAACCATCCAGCTGCTGGCTTCTGGCACAAAATGTGTATCACGTTACAGTGACTGCCATGCAAAAACAAACACTAGACCTTACTTGCCTCTGTGAGGATATTTATTGTAATACTGATTTGTCTGTTCTTTTCCCCAGAAATCATGTCAAGCTAAGATGATGTTTCAAAGATGCTATTTTGCTCATCCACAAAAATCCATTAGTGCTAAAGCCAGGTAAGGTATTACAGAGGCAAAAGAATGTTAGAAAACTGCTGGGATACTAGCCTGGGTTTATTCTATCAAGAATAAAAAAAAAAAGAGGAAAATCAAGAAAAAGAGTGGGGAAGGCTATCAAGAGGACAGAAAATGAGAAGTGAGAAATACATGCTGTTTGTACTAGTGTAAGGTCTTGACATCACAGTATTAGCTCTAAAGTAGACGTGCCCATTTTGTGGGTTGCAGATTAACTGCTGTGCTAAAGCAACAACAATTCCCCTTCAGTCTTGTTCTAACCTCACACAGCATCTATTTTTAATTTGTGACTTTGCTTGCCTGAGTCCCCTTTTGCTTCCTTCCCCTTAGGTTACTAGAAATTGCAAGTTTACTGTTTTGCCTCAAAAATGCCAGTGTTTCTATCATATATACATTATAACCACAATCATCTTATTAAACGAAAAGATTAAATATTATTCATTGAATTTAAAACAATCCTTATCTCCTCTGAGCATTTTCTCTGCTAAACTCTTAATAGAGATCTTAGGCAAACAGGTAAAACAGAAGTTTTGCTTTCATTTCCACCTGTGAAATCCTGCCACAATCACTGAAGCATCTGGGGCACAACAGAAAACAAGCACTGGCCAGTTTTATCTTTAATGAATAATCATGTCACACTTGTTAAAGTCTTATTGTTCAGAATGGGCAGCCCCATCCTGAAAGAATGTTAGGAATGCTAAAAATAAGAGGCTGAAAAACTTTTAGAAAAAACCCAATTAGTATGGTGATGCTTCAACCAGTTTGGAGCAGAAATGCCACAAATGATAGGTTTTATCTGGAGATGTAAAAGTTTTAATCAAACCAGCTCAGGCAATATTTTAAAGAAGACCTGGCATTTGTAAATTGTAGGCTAATTACACGAGATGTTAGAGAATGCTACCGAGGCAACCACCTGAATGGGATAAACTAGGATTTAAATTTTCTTTCAAACACATCAATCATGGAATTCTTCTAAAACAATGAAGAAATGCATTCATCTTAAACCTTCATATCAGCAATCATGTCTCTTTCTTCATGACGAAAAAATTACTTTATACAGAATACTTCATGTTCCTACTCATTTCACAGCAGTGGGGCAATGGGTTTTGGTGAGTGTAAGATAGGGATCTGAAGTCAGAAGTCAGCTTCCTAACAGGACATTTCTAGCCCTCAGGGACAACTTGCACACCAAATGTTAGTCTGTGGCCAGAAATGTCCTATAGCCTCCTCAGGATGTTCTGGTGCAGAATGATTTACTGACATCTGCTTATGAACATTATGTAGCCAACTTTCCAAGCTGCCAAGCTTTGCCTGCTATTAAGTCTTATGGAGATTCAGCAACATAATAAAGTCACTTCTTTGTATCCACCTCTTGAGGTTTCATCTGTCTCTAAATGGTATACAGAGGCAAAGAGCATAGGAAGTTATTGCCTCTGATGGTCTTTAGTCAGAAATCCCATTTTTTGAACTTTGTATCCCTGTTCCAACATAGGCAAATTTTCTGCATTAGCACTTCAGAAAACAAACAGAAGTTAAAAGCAAGAAAACTGAAAATTGTGCACCACATGTTAATCCAAAGGGAGCTTTACCACATTGTCATTGATTTTATATATGGGATTTAAAGCATGGGGAGTAAGAGAAGAAAACGTGTGAAGTTACTTGGGATATTAGGCTGAAAGATGTTCTGCAATGCTGTTACATTATTAGCCAAGGATTATTATTTTTTTGCATTTCTGTTACTTTCATCTAGAGAATAGTGGTGACAGATAGAGAAGGTACAGAAGTAAAGATCATCTCAATTGAAAAGAAGTAGCTCTTCAGTGAAGCTGATTATGAGTATATGTGACTATTTCTGCTTGCATTAAGTATGTTGAACTGGCTTTTCATGTTCTGCCTTACTAGGTAAAAGATCTTAGAGGAAGGTGAGTGCCAGCTTACAGTATACCTGGGGTGAACCATAGAGCAGTGCATATCCACTGACACAGTAATAATAGCCTTCCAAGAAAGAAAATGCTGAACAACTTGTCTGACATCAACACTCCTCTGTTTTTCCATAAGAGAATCAATAATCAGAATTCCTTTCTATGTGCTTCTGGTGCAGGGTGAGATTTTTGGAGGTGTTGGGCAACCAGTTCTTCCCCCTCTCCTCACCTCTCCCTCAGCTGCAGTGATTGCTGTTAGCACTTCACAACCCTGGAACTAAAAAATGCTATATACTCAGGAAAATGAGGAACATTATGCTTAAAAGCATTCTTTTTCTGGTGTATTTTATTCCAAAACAACTTTAGTGGTTGAAAATGGGTCATGACAGGAACTTAGGGGCTGTACTGCCTGCTGGGGAGCAGCGGGTCCCCAGAGAAGCTGTGAGCTATGGTGCTAAGTAGCAGTTGAGCTGATCACAGGGTTATCTCTCACTTCACCTCCTCCCCAAGCTGCAAACTTCAATTCAGAAGCAAAGCCATCTAAGAAGGTTGAGAAATCCCTTTTTGCTCTCACACAAAGGGATTAATTGAAGAAAAGTGCTACAAAAGTGTCCAAGACACAGGGAAGTAAAATGTCCTGGCTGTGGGGTCCTGTTTGGATCTAATAATGGACCGAGCAAGTCCAGTGCTGAAAAGTTATATATTTTCTGCTCAGGCACTGCTGTACTTGCTTTAAATCCACATTATTCACCAATAATACAGAGCAGCTGGAGCCTGCAACTGACTGACTTGGTCTGGAGAGGAGAAGGAAGCAGAGCTGGGAACACCAAGCAAGAAAGTACATATAGAAAAGCTTGACACTGACTTTAACTTGACCCAGTGGGAAAACAGGAGAGAAGAAAGAAAACAGAGGAAAAATGGTTAAATAATTTATGTGCATATTTTTAAATAAAAAAATAATAGGATCCTCTGAACAACGGTGAAATATGATTAGTGAGTCACTTGTATTTGTGATATTTTTCCTTAATTAAAGGTATGTTTGAAGACATAGAAGAATGAATAATGAGATTCTTGACTTACTCCCTTCTTGTGCTTTAATTGTAAACAAGCAGATGCAATCCACAGCAATGAACAAGATTTCCTCATATTTCCTTCTGAAAATGGTTTTAAGCAGGATAAGGCTCTAAAATCTGTCTTTCTAAGACTGTGCAAATACTGAAACCTTGATGCAGCCACAGTCTTCCCATGAATTTACATGGGAGTTTTAATGGTTTTGTAAATTAATCGATAATGTGCTTAAATTATATTTGCTTAGCTAATTATTATCCATGTCCTGTAAATTAAAACTTCAGTAGTGTCTAAGAAAAATCAGTCCTGCTGCTTGCATCACATTTATGTTTACTTACTGGTATATTATTAAAATGCTTGTTTATTTGTTTCTGGTAGTTTGGCTGGTACTTTTTTCTTTGCTGTTTGAGTGGCAACCATGAGGCTGTAAAAACATGAAATGATAATTATATTTTTATATGCCTAAATTGCCAGATCCCTTTTTGAAGAGATAATGATGTGCATTTATAGCCTTTCCTCAAAATTCTCCTTGTTTCGCTCTTGGGGGAACAGAATTTAACCACTCTCTTTCCCCAGGAACTCCTTGGGACATTTTGGATGACTGAAATGGATCTTGATTGGGTTCTTAGCCTTGTGGTTTTGAAGGACACAGCTCAAGCTAGGGTTCAAGACTAGACAACATCCAGAGACTCCTGCTAACTTGAATTATTCTATGAGTCTATGAATCTGGGCATCCAAGAAATTTTCCCTGCTCAGTTTTCCCAAAGTCCTATACCCATATCCATGCCACTTACAGGTGTGTGGGAAAGGACTAGTTTGCAGCACACAAACCGACACATTTTAATTTCATTTATGCAGATCCAGACTGTCTCATGCTAGAGCAATCTGTGTGGTTCCTACGTCAATACAGTACAAATTGGTGCGGTCTCTCAAAATTAATGCAGTGTGAATTCTTAACCTTCTGCCCAAAAGAATCAAGTCACTCTGTATTGCTGTCCAGACCAGGACACCCTGCACAGGACATTAGGGGTCTGCAGCAGGAGGAGAGCTATTACCCCCCCAGCACATTTGCACCCCTGGCATACCTCACCTTTGGGAGGGGGATGCTGCCCACCCCCCTGCAAACCTCAGGGTCAGGGAGCAGAGCCAGGAGGCAGGGCAGGGGCTGCAGAGCATCCAGCTCAAGGGCAAGGAAGGCTGGCATGGGCCTTAAGCTCACTAGGTAGTCATGGTCCCTACCTCAGGAGTCCACAGGGCTCCTCCCTTGCCTTGCTCACAGACACAGTAAAAAAGGCTCGGACTGCCAAGGGAGACCGACTGATGAGAAGCAAGACCCAAAGCTGCAAATACAAATGTACAACAGGAGAAACACAGAGCAGGCAGTGTAGTTGCTATGGGATCAGATACTGCTGAGCATCACAGCAGTTGTGGTAAACCCCAAAACACAGATTCCTGCTTGGCTTCTCATCCCTTAAAATGATTTTGGAGCTGCTGTCACACTAACTGCACTTTTCAGGGCTAGACTCTCAGTGCCTTTGGATTAGGAAAGTCATGCAGACAGCAGGTTTGATTTCAGAGACATAAACAAAACCAAAAGGACGTAATGGAAAGTTCCTTGTCCACAAATCAGGGCTCAGGGGAACTAGAGACAGAAGGAGAGGTTATCTGACTTCATCATTCTAGCATGTCTTCAGAAACAGCAGCCTGCTGAAGAGGTTGGAAAAGCAGGTGGGTATGAAAGCCAAGTTGAATAAGAAAAGATTTGTAGAGAGCTTCTTACTTTCTCTTGCCTCCTAACCATAGTTTTGCACACACAAAGAAACACACTTATGGGGCATAAAATATTGCATGTAAGTGGCAGTTTTATCTTTTCTCCATCTTTGATATGCCAACAAGCTGGCATATTACACACTGCAGTGCCCTAATGTTCTCACATTCGCTTTCTGGTATGTATGGATGGCAAGAAAGGAAGTAGACGCAAGAAAGTTTAAATGAATAACAGGAGACTGGTATTTCACTATCTAGGTAATTAAATACTAAATAGGTCTTCTACAGTGTAACAGATTAATTTTTAATTTAACATGTGGAGTACTACTTTATAACAAAAAATCCTAGATTTTTTCTATTTTTTTATTTTTCATGTTAAGACATACACAGAAATCAGGCTGAATATTTCATTAATACTTTCTTAGATATATAAATACGTCAGAGGAATCCACATTAATGCTTGTTTGTCTTTTTCAAGATTTATGTCTGTTGTTTCAGTTGATCTGACTTTCCCCAGTTTCTTCAATTGGCATTTTCCAGGATTGTCTGCTGGTCACATCAAACAAGAACCCTTGACTGAACAGTTTACTTGCTCTCCATAATTATTATGGGTTTGGGTTTTTTCAATTATGTTTTTATACAAGATTTATTTATACATGGATAGGTCTTTACTTGGAGAGCCAATGCTTTCCATTGTGCTAGGTTCCATCATAGGGTAATTGATGGGTTCACTTTTGTGCAGGAAAGCAATTTGCTACATATATTAAATCACCATTCTGTAGACCTGATTGTGCAATCATTTAAGCATGTGGATATCCAGGACCTTGACTGCTCCCATAAAACTTGGTAGGACAACAGAAATATATACATCTATGTAAGTTTACAGGTATTAGCAGGATGGAGGACTCTCATTGCTCCTTTCTCCCTCTTAAATGGTCTTTTGCAGCTTTGATTATCCTCTGCAGACCTGTGACAGGTTCAGAGCTGCTTTATCTTTATTCTTTTGATTTGCTTTGTTCATTGATCCTGTCACTGCAGCACTCTCCTTCAAGCTTCAGAACAAAAGTACTTTCAGGAGCAGAGGCCCTGTGGCAGAGAGCAGGGCTCTGCTTTCCTACTGGCACTTTGCCATGGAGCCAAGCCGAGGCAGAATATTCTTGCTTGTTCCATGCAACAGCTTCAGTAACTGCACCAGTGCACACCTAACTCTCCCTACTGAGACCAGTCCATTTCCTTAGTGCTGGCAAATCTGTAGACAATAGCTGGAGTTAAGGGCAGGGCTCTCTTTTTTATTATTTTTCTTAATAACCTACTTCGATGAAAAGCATTTTCCTCAGAAGGTACATTTATGCTAAGTGGCTCTTGCTGGTTTACACACCCCCTGTCCTTGCTCTTGCTCTGGAAAGTTGTTCCACTTGATTGCTCAGTTTGCCTCTTTGAGTCAGTAGTGGCAGGGGAATTATAAAGGCGATGAAGGCGCAGCCAAGTCCCAGGTAGTGTTTGCCAGATTTAAGCTGATTTAAAGTTGTGCTGACTGACTCTGAAGCTTTTTTGCACAGGGGACAACGACTTTCAGAAAAAAGTTGCTCGTTGTTTTTTTTTTTTTGCCAGTGTTGTACGCCTGGCTCAGGGAACCTGCTGAGGTGTGCTCACCTTGTAAAGACAACATGGTTGGTGGTGCTTTGCAGATTACTGGGCTGTTAATTGGTGGCATTGGCATGATTGGGACATTTGCTGTCACGGGCATGCCTCAGTGGAGGGTGTCTGCCTTCATTGAGAGTAACATCATCGTCTTTGAGACCATTTGGGAAGGCCTGTGGATGCACTGCATCAGGCAAGCCAACATCAGGATGCAGTGCAAGGTCTACGACTCCATGCTGGCCCTCTCCTCGGACCTGCAAGCATCCAGAGGTCTGATGTGTGCCGGGTCAGTGCTCTCACTCGTCGCTTTCCTGGTGGCCATTATTGGGATGAAGTGTACGTGGTGCAGACACAGCAGCTGGCATGCCAAGGGCTATGTCAGTCTGGCAGCTGGGGTTCTCTTCATCCTCTCAGGGGTCGTCGCGCTGATTCCGGTCTGCTGGGTTGCCAACACCATCATCAGTGACTTCTACAACCCCATGGTCAATGTAGCACAGAAAAGGGAGCTCGGGGAGGCCCTCTACCTGGGCTGGGTAGCTGCCTTCTGCCTCACTGCTGCTGGAGCCATGTTCTGCTGCTTTTGCCGCTGCCCTGAGGAAACCAGAAGCTACGAATACTCCACACCATCCCTCTACTCCAGTCACAGCCAGCATTTGCACAGGAAGACTGAAAGCTCATATTCCAAAAGTCAGTACGTTTAGATTCCTCCTGCCTTTTACTATTTTTTTGAAGCATTCAATCTGTCTGGATAGACTTCAGCTTGTGTACAAAAGGGCAGAGAGAAAGCTGCTTTTGCCTTCTGCTCTGTAACTGCTGCTGCTGCTGCTGGGGCTGCCTTTCGGAGCTGCTGTTACCTCTGGTGGGCTCTGCTGTAGCTGATGCTGCAGCACAGACAGCTTTAATGCATGGAAATGTTAATGTCTAATATTATTTTAATAGTAACATGGAATAGCTTTTGGGTTGTGTGGCTTTGCTTTGTGTTGCATTTTATGTGTCAAACAGTAATAAAGGGCTTAATGTTTCACCATGCTACTGAAATTCTTGCCTAATGCGAAGAAGACAGGAGTTCAGCAGCTGATTGGTTTGGTTTGGTTTGGTTTGGTTTGGTTTGGTTTGGTTTGGTTTGGTTTGGTTTCCTGCCTGGGGAAGAGGGAATAGCAGTGAATAAAGAAAAGATAGTAATGATTTAAAAGAAATGCATTTACTAAAGGATTGATTTACTGTAGGTTCAGTGGAAGGTTATGTGAAGAATTTATTTAGCAGAGGAAGATATACTGAAATATATGAAAAATATCCCTTATTTCAGAGAGTAAACATAGCCCCTAGCCCTGTATTCATTCTAAATATCATTTTATCGGATGAAAGTTAATGTTTCTTTTGTAATCAATATAGTTCAAAATCACTCACATCCTTCTTTTTAGAAGTAATAGTATTTCCTTGAAAACTCTTCGTGGCTTACAACATTTTGCAATATTGCACAGCTCACAAATATGCTGTTTGTTGTTTGCCACAGGATGTTGATATGTGGATATTTTTTAAAAATAAGGGTGTTTTGTACAATCAGGCAGATATTTTTACTGAGACCCACTCACAGCAGTACAGTTTATAGGCATAAAGAACATGAACACTGAGAGTATTTTCTCACAGTTCATGCTAAAACAAACTACAAAATACTTTTAATTATAAGATCATACACCCAAGAAAAGCAACATTGTAAAAAAACCATGTCTGCTGAAAAAGAAAGTCCCTTGCAAATTAATTTAATAAATGACCCAAATGAATGAATAATAGCAATATTTTAACAGAATGTTGTAACCAATGAATAAGTTGTAACGTCAGACACACAGATATCAGTGAAATTTTGCCTTTGACTAAACTGGGAACAGAATTTGATTTGTGGTACTTAATGGAGAACAACATTCTTGTTCTACAGTTTGACTGACTGTTTAAATATTTTATAGAAAGTTTATTATGTGATCTGTAGTTCTTTAGTAAAATCCTTGAGCTATTACTACTTGAAAGTTCCAAAGCACATTCTTCATAAGATATAACTCTGAACAAGCTAGGAAAAATAAAAATCTGCTCTAGAACCCTCTTCACAGTATTTGTAAGATACAGAGTAAAATGTGCTTATTTGTGTGATTTTATTTTCCCTTCTTATTTTTAAGTAAATGATTTCTATACATATATAGAAGTGCAGTGTGCAGTGCATAGTGTGCAGTGGTGCATGACCTGACTGAAATATAGCAGGGGGTGGCTGTATTTCCCCTTTATTCCTTCATTAATGCCACTACAGTCTCTGTCCTGGGGGGAAGAGAGTGGAATAATAACCTGTGCTTTGTGGTACTTTTTGTGAATATCCTGCACAGAATTCATAGCTGGAACTCTGAGGTTTATAACTATGTCTATAAGAAAGTCACTTGCCTAGTTCATCCTTCTAAAAGACAAGTAACAAGTTCTCACTCAGAAAACTATGTATATGTACAGGTGCACTGTAGTTATTTCTGCTGTCAAAACACAGAGTGACTCATGTAGTATTTGCCTACAGGTCTGAGGTGAGCCTCAGTGGAAAGTGAGATATGTATGACATCTCTGAAAAAGCTATTGCTACACTGAATAGTATTATCTCTTTCTGATAAAGCACACACACTGATCTAGTCATACAAACAAAAGAAAATACAAGAAGACTATAAGAAGGCTCCCAAAATGTCCACAGGACTAACAGGAACACAAGTCCAATGGTCTGAGTGGGGCTGTGAAGTTTTTTAAAACTTCCCTTAAAGTTTCTATACATACCTTAAACAGTTTAACTTATTACAACATATATATATATATATATATTTCCCCTTAAGTACCTCCAATGCACATCCAGCCATTTCCTCTAAATTTTTTCTCACCCACATACCTTATTTTCAAGAGAACTGAAATGAAAGCGTCCATTTTAAATAGATCCAGCCTCCCCCAGGTTTATGCATTCAATAAACCCTTAGTAGTCTGAGCAGAGGGTCCCATCCAAGGGCATATATCCAAGCATGAAAGAGCTGCCTGGAGCAGTCAACTTTCAAATATCATAACCTGTATTTTAGAACTAATTTTCAGGCATACACACAAGACAAATTATTTGCAAAGTAAGCAGTATTGCCTCCATAAATGAAACCAAGAGTGTCTAAGCTTGTTCCCCTTTGCCCTGCACTTTGGGCTCTTGTATGCACTCCTCCATTGTAAAATAGACATGGAGACTTTCCAGGTCCATTTGGTGCCCTCTGTGCTGTGTAAATGAATGCACAGACTGACAAGTCAGAGGAGAGTAATGATTGTTTATCACAGATGAGTGAGGGTTCAAGATTTCAAACGCTGCTCTGTGACTGAGCAACGGGGCTTTCATTTATAATGAACTGCTCCTGAAATTCTCCCACTGCTGCTGCAACTGCTGCAGAGGTCTGGAGGCAGAGCTGCCATCCTCTTCACTAGACACTGCTCTCATTAGAGCTCAACAGCAAGATGGTAAACACATGGGTGGCAGAAGAGCTGCAGTATGCTTTGCTTTGTGCAAGCAAGGCAGAACCCTAACAAAGCCTGAGTGTGGGTGAGCTCGTGTTTTGCAACTTTATATGAGAACGAAACATCTGACATGTGAGGTTATCACACGTCTGCAAATCCAGTAAGGTCAGCTGGATTTCTCTGTCTCTTTAGGATGCAATCTTGAATAGATGTTGTACTCCCCATGTTCTTGTGTTACATGGTGCCTAGATGTGAGAGTTTATCTGCAGGGTGTTTGCTTTCTGCTCAGCTCTCAAGCATCACTAGTAAAGAATAACAGAAAATCCAACAGGGAGAGGTTAAAAGAGACCATATCTTGGGCCTCAGCCAGGAAGGCTCATTACTGAAATATAAAAGTAGTTTTACTGAGTCAGCCTGGAGGTGGCTGGATGGAGACCAGCTGCTGCCCCTATCAGGGGCGAGTGCCTACAGGGCAGCAGGAGAGCACAGCCAGGGAACAATTATGCTTGGAACTTTCCACTTCCAGCCTTCTGTTCTCAGGGTATCTATGTGTGTAAAGAGACAGCAGGCTTGCCTGAGGTTTAAGTCCATCCCCAAGGGTCATACTCTGACCCCACAGAGAGGAGACAGTGGGCTTTCTGAACATGATGCACAGATCTCCTTTCTGGCTGAGCTGGAAGAAGGGCAGCATTGGGTAACACCAGCCCTGTGTAGGTCTTGGCCAGTACCTAAAGTCTTGACACACAGCATGCCCACTACCCCAGTCTTGCCTTGCAGAGCAGGGTTGAGCCCCTGAACTCAGCCCCTCAACTGATACCTATCTCCATCATGCCTTTTTGATGCTTCTAGCCCTTGGACTTTGCTTGCAACTCTACCCCTTGGCAGCAATGAGCTCTAACCCCTTGATAAACGTCTCCCCAGTCATCCCACTACCTTGGGGTCTTGATAACCACAATACCTCCCTGCAAAATCTTGGCAAGGATCCAACACCTGAGGTTTTAGGTCATTGGCAGTCCTAAATATGTGTTGCTTGATAAATCAGAAGGATGGTGCCAATTACTTTATCATCAAGAATCCCATCAGCACCATCAGTTCATTTCAGGAGATGGTCCATGTAGGGCCCAAGAAGATAATTAGGAGAAGACAGTGTGAGTGGCATTCAGTTTAGAAAAGGTCGTATCTATTAACTACTCCACTGCTCTTCTGAATGAATACATATGCCAAAATCATTCCTGAGAGACATTTGTGCAATAAAAAACTTTAAGAAGTGGCTATTCTGAAGTGCCCTTAGCAATCTATTCCAATACTTAATAATAATTATCATTAAAAAAAATTATACAAAACTTAAACTAAATCTCCCCACTGCATGCTAAGGCTGTTCCATTGGTTCTTGTCCCATCAGTATCGGGCACAGAAAACAGATTACTACTTTCCTTTAAAGCAGGCAGCTTTTTCCATATTTCAGGACTGTTTTACCATCTGACCTTGTGAACCTCTCTTACTTAGCTTAATTATCTTTAGTTCTTTCCTCACTGATACACTTCTTAAATTTCTTCCCATACTTGTTTACTTCCTCAGGTTGTTTCTGGATGCTCCATATCTTTCTTTACATTTGATGCCAAAAACTTGACAAAGAATCCCAGAGGAAGCCCAACAATTACTAAGCACACTGGATATACCCATTGCAGGTTATCATAGCATGGGGTGAAAGAGTCACAAAACCAAGCAAATACCTTGTTTGAAGTAATTAGATGCATTGCACCTCTATTATTCCAGGCCTCAAGATCACCAGCTTCTTGTGCTCTGTGACTTGGTCATTGACAGTGCATTGGTCAGCAGGGTCTTTAATGCAAATTTCCTTGCTGCAGCTTCTCCTGTTTTGCTCAGTCCCTGAAGGTCATCGGATGAGACCCCAGAGAAATCTGTGGCTTGGACAGCTGCAGAAACCAATGTCTGGAAATAGGAGTAGAAGAGTTCTCGTTTCGATATATCTTTTTGTTGTTTTATTCACTCATAGATTCTTCATCCACATTGCATTATTTTTAATCTCCTCTATCCCTTTCATGCCTCTGTTAATTTCCCATCGCTGTGTCTGATGCTTTAATAAGGTCCAAAATGAATTAGATATTTCATTTTTTATTTTCTAGAAAATATTACCAAACAAAAACTGAATGTATTTTTGCTAATCCCATACTGCATTTTATCTAACTTTCCATTTACTTCTATGTATTTATTCTTTTCTCCACAATGGATTTTAAATCATCTTATATGACTAGATTCTGACTAATGAGTTTCTAGCTGTGCACAGACCTTTCTGCCTCCCCACTCACTCCCTTACTTTCACTGTTCTCCAGGCACAAAGTATCACTCCAGATTTGACACATACACTAATGGTCCTTGCTACCAGATCTGGAACTGCATATGCCAAGTTTCCTTCAGTGAAAATGTGCTCATAAAGATTCTGAGTGTTTTATCTGCCTTGGATACAGCATTGTGATCCTGTCGTGCTCTCCTTTCATATCCTCGTTATTACTTAAATTCAAAGAAGAGGAGGGCTAAGTACCTTTCTTAGACTCATTCTCACAGCCTAGCGTGCCTCTTCCCTTGCTGTGCTGTATTATTTGTATGCCTATAGCACTTTTTATTAATCTACTTTTTGAAAAGCTGAGACTCCCTTGAGTCTCTTTTTTCCCTTAATTTTTCTGATCTCTTGGATATTTTTTCTTTGCTGTTGACTATTTTTTCTGTTCTTTTATCAAATACCTTCTACCACATTCATGTCCCTATGCTGTTCAGTCTAATTGATAAAGAATAACAGGATCAAGATCAGAGGAGTTGTTCTCTCTCAATGCTCCGGGCACTTTCACCTCATTGGCAATGGTCTTCTGCAGACATACAGATCCTGTAGCAATGATTCTTCACATACTGTTTGCTGCTTCACAATGTGAGCACTGTTCCATTCCAATATAAAAGCATCAGACTTGATGAGGGCATTCCCTCTGTCATTTTATACTTCTATTTAAGTCAGTCTGCACCTACCATATCGTTTTCTATCTTTTTTTCCTTTCTTTTACCTAACTTCCAGACCATTAACTCCCAACCCATAGCTGACAGAAATAGTTATTAGGCATTCCTCCTTCTTAGATATTGCATTTTGTGCTATACTACATATTTCAGATATGGAATGAAAGCAGCTGCTGCTTGATCACAGACAAAGAAGTTTGTATTTTGACTGCCTACATAGTACTCTGCAATTAGGAACAACACTGGATTGCCTCTCAGGGGAAGTAGAGTGCTCACACTGGTGACTCATTTGTGCCCTTTGAGGCTGTGGACTGCCACTGTGCAGAGACACATCAGCTTCCAAAATTCCAGTGACAGTGATAACATCCATCTGATGCTGCCATGATTCATGATTCTAGAGAGGGTATCCTGAGAGCAAGTGACAAAAATTAATTTCTTCCTGTGAAATACTCCTGCTTTGGTCCCTGTGCCAGCACAGCACAAATCCAAAGTGATTTATGACTTCTAGGAAGAGGTTCTTGTGCGTGAGTGCACACAACAACAAGAGGTTCTTGTGTGTGAGGCTTCCCTTCTCTTCCATATCTTCTCCTCTCCCTCTGTTTAAAGGAGACCACAGGTAAGTTGGGAGATGAACTCTGCCAGCTATGCAGGCTAAACAGGCAGGGGCTAGACTGCTTTTTTAGGGGTTGTCCAGCTTGTCATCCAGGGAAATCAGCCAGGATGTCCTGGGGGATAGGTGAATCCCAATCCTAAGGAAAGAGCACTAATGGAACATACTTGCTAGAAACACAGAGGTTTGATATAGAACTCAGGACTTGGGTAAAAAGAGAGAAAGTGGAGAGTGTGGGACTAGAGGCTGATCTTGCTGTGTGCTGAGATGATACATCTAGGGGTGTTCTTGAGGGCACAAGGTTGAAGCTAGTGATGGCGGAGCTCATGCTGCTGGGGTTTATTTTGGAGGTGGAAATAAACAGTGTAGTTACTGACATCCGGTGAGGTTTGGAAAAGGATGAAAAATGAGTGGTATAGGACTTGACAGGGGGGAACCCAAATTATGACACAGAAATATGGGGGAAAAAACCATCACTCTGTTCTTACAAGTTTAAAACTTACTTACTAACTTACTTACATGTACTTCTTACTCAATGGAAAGCTAATTCAAGGGTGTATTGTTATCCTGACCTCCAAAAGTAACCTCTACTTGGTATTCTCAACCTAAGAGTTTGTTTCTAACAGTATCAAGTAGTCAAACAAAAGCTATTACCTCTTTCTACAAGCATTGCCTTTCATCTCTCTTTACGCCATCACTGACACAAAATGCCTTCTCCTCTCTCTCTTCTATCCCATCACAGTAAATCATTTAAATAAAGGAGTTCCCCTGTGCTGCATCCAGTAATAGCCCAACTGTATACCCTGCTGCTAACTTATGAAAAAAATCAATACCGCCTTGGGAATTTGCCACTGTTATATTTCCAACATCTTAATGTAAACTGCACAATCAAATGCCCCCAAATATTTTCTAAAGGTATGCTTTGTGGTCCTGTCATTAAATAGCAAAGTAGGATAGCATATTTTCTGGCAGGTTCAATTTCTATCAGGATGGATGCTCCCTTTATGCAAGTACTGAGGTGAAAAATACCTTGTAAAAGCCTGAAGCAGTTTAGATGGATTAAATCCTCAAAGGGGTATTTAATATTTTATTACTGTAGGGTTTTATTACACTGAACGTGAGTTCATTCACAATGTCCAGGAGACATGTTTCCTCAGATGTGAAATATCATTAAGAGTATGGCAGTTTTTTCAGGCTGTGAATTTCAAGTATGCTGATGAAGGTGATGGAAAATAAATATTACTTCTTTACAGTTCAATTGTCAGTCATGGATGCCTCATAGGTAGGGTTAGAGGTCAGCATCCAAGTACAACTCCTGTTATTTGTCTGGGGGAAATCCCTCTATGAGCTTCACTGAGCAGATATTCCTCTTACTCTAAAATGTTTCAGGCTTGAAGAGAGGGGGATGGAGATGTGCCTTCATCTTTTAATGTATGTGCAGAAAACAATATTAAAGTTAGTACAAACAAAAAATCCTCTATTGGCTTAATTTCATCTTCCTCCATTAAAACAGAATCAAAGTAATCTTTTGCTTCCCCAATAGCCTCAAAATAGAGTTGTCAATCAAAATATCATACAACATAATGGAACCATTAACTCAACTCTGATTTCATTGACCTTGTAAATATTTGAAATCAAAATAGTTGCCACATCAGGTAATGAATGGGCTAGTGGATGCCACAGGTAGGGAGGAACTGACACCATTGACTGATGTTTCCAAAACAAATGATCTGCAGACAATCCTACCCATATCTTTTGTCTGCTGAAAGCAGGTTTTACAGGTGGAGGCTGAGCTGGGCCTGCATGACTTCAGCCAGCATCTCTGACCAAGGGGACAGGGTGACTGCAGAGCTGCAGCCTGCTGGACTCCCCATTCCCAGACTCTGCAGGTGTCTGGGCAGCTTTGCAGCCTTAGTGGGGTAGCTGCAGCCTCTGGGAAGTGAAGAGACTTAACTGTAGCTCTTGGTAACCACTTGTCTAAATCAGGCTTTTGTTAAATCTGATTATTTACCTGTTCCAAAAGTGTTACTGAACCTTAAATATAGCTCATTAGCCTGTAGCATAACTAACCTATCTGTTCTTAAGGAGAGTTCATAATGAACCCTGTCCATTATGGGTGCACATTGATTGAAGTCTCTTTGTCTATATATAGGTGCATGTGTATGTACAAGGACTCTAGAATTCAATATACACAGCAGATACACAAAGAGGAATGAAGCTTGCTTTCTGGGAGGCAGTTAAATGTTTACATTATTGATGCCTATAATTAATGAAGCAGTGGGACCCATTGACAGATTCTGCTAATCATGTGGACTGGAGGTGCTCTACTTCCTCCTTATCATGGGGCATCTGCATTTTAAAAGCTGGGGAGGCAATGGAAGGTATTGCCCCACGAAAAGATTAAAATGAACATCCTGTTTGGAAGGAAAGAAAAAATATAAATTTAAAAAGAGATCCAGGGAAAGATTAAATGTAAAGGCTACATGCTTCCTCAGTTGCCTATTTTCCTCTTTGAAGGCAAATTTTGGGGTGGGCATGTTTGCATAAGAACGGATATTCTCATCCTGAGGCAGGTGAGCATCCAAATAGCATAACATGTAGGTGATACAGACAATGAGATTTCTGAAGTTTAGTCAGGTATAAGTGGAGTTTTCCTTTTATTTCTTCCCACTTGACAAGAAAGTCATTGTATCTGCCATGCCAACCACATAAGCTTGTATTTAATTTATACTTGAATATCTGTCTGCTGTTCAGGGTGATTTTGAAGCAACTTAGAAAACTAAGCATTTCTTTCTGAAAGGTGAGGTGGGCCTTTAAAGAGGTACAGTTCTCTAGGGTATACTAGTACATAATCCCTGCAGGTTGATTCAGACATAGGACTTTTCTGAAAAAGATAAGTCTCCCAGTGGTTAGCAAAGCCAGGGACTCATTGACATCTAAGAGGTTGATGACATTTTTCATTTCTCATGAGTTTGGAGGATATTCGTAGTGTTCCTTGACTTTTTTCCAAGCTGGCTCCTGTACTTAATTTTTCATTTCTGAAATTTACCTTCAAGTTTCGAAACTGCCACTTCCTGGTTTTCCTTTCCTACTTCCTTCCCATCAGGTCCCAGTAACAAGAGCCATCCTGCCACTGGACAGCAGGTGCAGCAGCGTGGCTTGGGCGTTCCTCTCTTTCGCCTACACCAAAGCTGGATGTCACTCACCATGGGTCCTGCTTCCTATTAAAGATCAAAAAGCTGCTCAACCATTTAGCACTCTCTGGATGTATTGCTACATAAGCAGCACATGAAGCACTTTAATAGTATCTCTGTGAGCAGTTCATCTGCTATACAAGCCATGCCCTAGCTGTCACTGAGGGTGCATGACCTTAGTGGCTGACCCTCCCAGAATCATGTAAGGAAGAAGTATTTCAGAGCAATCCTGCTAGATAAGGCAGTCACCTAAACAGATTCAGGGCATTAGGCATGGTCTGTTCTGCAGAGGTGTATACCTTCAGGAGTTCTGTGCCTGAAAATGTTAGAAAAAGAGTTCTTCTGTAGAAAAAAACTATATTTAAATGCTAGTTTTGAGAGGTCTTTTCCATAAGTAGATTAAAAAAAAAAAATTAAAATAAGAAATAAAAAAGCGGTTCTGAGAATCCAGAATTCAGGTAAAAAAATCCTACAAGATGAATGGAAACTGTACTCAAATAACACAGGTCTTGTGTGCAGCCTTCTTCTATGGGAGCAGTCTCCTGCCAGAGAAAGGAGTTTCTTTTCAAAAGCTATGAATTCTGATTTCACCTCTGCCACCTCCTTCTTTGTGGCATCAAACAAAGTACCTTAACTTTTCTGCATCACAGGATTCTTTTTTTTATGTCTGCAGAAGAGTGATGTATTATTAATCTCTCTATAAGAACAAATCTGACAATGTATTTAGTTTTTAAAGGTTACATTTCACATCTTAGCTGAAGACATTGTTTCTCTCCAGTTTCCTGCTGGCAGACATAAAGGCAAAAATTAATTGCCCTGACCTCTTGTATTTTCCACATGGACATTTAATATTATACGATATAACTTGCAGTGTCTAGCACTGGAGAGGATTTTGTGGGGTATGAGTTATTTAGATGGGCTTTTTTAGAATTTGGCTTTCATGGGTTTTAGCTTTGGCTTTGAATAGGTTGTTTAGGCACCTAAGGCCTTAGCTAAATTCATTCAATATAAGACAATGTCTGATATTCCCAAAGACAAAAGAGCATACAGCATACAGCATTACAAATCACAAGGAATTGAAGAATATGACTTTCTTCAACAGTGCTTCTAGGAGTCATGATTGCCTTAGTTAGATAACTTTTTTTTTTTTTTTTTTAATTAGTTCCATCAGAGCTGGAGTAACCAGAAATACATCCATTTCAGCAACACCCATGAGTTATCCTCAAGTAGGGAAAAGAAAGTAAAAAATCCCATAGTGCAGCAGTTATTCCTAACCTGCCGAAGGCAATTCAGTCTTTGGAATGCATTTTTGTCCAGGCTTGTAGCTATCTGTGCAGACTGAGATACACACTTGTGGGAGGGATCTCTGACTTCTTTCAAGGTGCATTGTACACTGAAAGAAAAAAGCTCATCCTTTTCATGTTAGACAGTTTCCCCCCAGTCCCTCCTAATGTCACCTGGAGAAGATTATTAGCACGGAAAAAAATGACAACAGTATTCTTCTAATGGGAATAAAGTCTCATAGAGGATTATTTCCTAACAGCAACCTTCCTTGGGGATTCAAAAGCAGAAGCTGTGAAACTCTGCCAGATATTTTCTTTGTAGTCCTTGCTAATTATGCATCTGGTGGAGTGAAGCTTTGATGTTGATTATAATACTTGACTTTCTTGTACCTGTCTAATATCATGATTATATTTTTTGCATTTGAACAAAACTAGGAATCTGCATTAAGGCACTACACCAAGTGCCTTCTAGCTTGATTTAAAAAAAATAAAATAAAATAAAAATAGCAGATATTTTCCCAAGGATGTAGCACTTAAAAGTAAGTCCCACTTTGAGTCCAAGTTTAGCTTTTGTTGTGAGAACAACTTTTATGACCTATTTTAACAGATACAAGTTCAGACTTTCTGCACTAAATTTCAACATAGCTGAAATCTTGCAGTTAAGAAATTATTTGCCCAGCAATTAGATGACTTTAATTGAATCACTGACACTCACTTAATTATAACATCACTACAAACATACTATGAGATGCAGTAAAATCAACTCTGACACACCCCTCCTAGTTTCCCATTGGCTTGGAACTTGTCAGGCTTGATGGGTAGGCACTGTAGTCAAAGAGGATTTAAAAGCAAATAAATAGCAGGTTCTTCTAGCCAGTCAGAAATGGATTTCCACCTGTCTGAACCTTGGCTGGAGAGAGCTGCTTTTAAAAAATACCAACAACTTGCTGTATGAAGAAACTACTGGAGAAAATATTCCTTCTCATGCTTCATAATTCTTTGGTGAACAAGTGATTTTGGAAGACTTTCTAGGTCACCTCATTTGAGGTGTCTTTTTCAGAAGAAGCATGGCTTGCTGTGTGTTACAGATCACTGGTCTAATATTTGGAGGTATTGGCATGGTTGGGACCTTGGCAGCCACAGTTATGCCACAGTGGAGGGTTTCTGCCCACATTGATAGCAACATCATAGTGTTTGAGACCATGTGGGAAGGATTGTGGATGGACTGCGTCAGTCAGATGGGCATCAGGCTGCAATGCAAATTCTATGACTCTTTCTTGGCTCTCCCCAGACCCTTGGAGGTGTTGAGAATCCTGATGTGCATTGCAGTGGTGCTGTCAATCATTTCCTTTTTGACGGCCATTGTTGGTGTGAAGTACACCCACAGGACCAAGGAGGATCCCCAGGGCGTAAGTATCTTCATTCTGGCAGCTGGAATTGCCCTCCTCCTGACTGGCATTCTCGTTTTGATCCCAGTGTCCTGGAGTGGAGGTAGCATCATTCATGACTTCTATGATCCAAAAGTCCCTGTGCCACTGAAACGAGAACTGGGAGCTGCTCTCTATGTTGGCTGGGCAAGCGCTGCGCTTCTCATTGCTGCGGGAGTAATGTACTGTGTCTTCTGGTGCTGGTCTGATACATCCTTAAAATCCAGGTATCCTTTGATTTTCCATCATAGATTGCACAAACCTGACCTTGCAGGAGGAACATCCCGAAGTGTGCAAGCTTATGTGTAGCTGCTGTTTGTGATCTTTCTGCTTAGAGTATCAAAATGTACTGATTGACTCCAGTGTCTAATTAAACTCTGTGTCTGTAATGGAGGAACAGATTTTCTTCATTTGCTATTTACTATTGCCATATATTTCTGCTCTCAAGTATGCTTACAGGAAATGCTATTGCACGGGCATTATTTTAGAGCACAGCCAGAAGAAAAACCTGACCATTTTATGGAAATGAAGAATGGCATGGAAACCACAGCAGTCAGGAGTCTCTCAGGGAAGATGAGCAGCATTTGGTTGGGCTGGAAGGAAGGCAGGTGCTGTTCAATAGCATCATTACACTCCCCTAAATGTGCAATCCCATAGCACCATTGCATCCCCATGATGTGCCAAGGGAGCAGTGCATTTGCTTTAAGATAAAGTCTTCATTAGAACTGCTCTAGGACAGTGGTGAGAAGCGTGGAGTTGGCAGCATGGCTGAAGCAGCTGCTGAAAAATGAATGGAGAATTTGCCAGCAATCTGACTTTCAGTATCTTCATCGTCTCCCACCAGAAGCCTCCATGAATGACTATTGATTTCAAGGCTGCTTATGGAGTCGATGTATCCATCTTATCTCTTCTTCAGGGCACAGAATCCTGCTCATGGAATAATACCTTTTTTAATCACTTCACCAGACCCTGCCATGAATGTATTAGCTTTCTGGTGCTTGCTATTGTTCATCTTTTATGGCATCTCCTGCTGTAAGTAACACCTACTCTTCTATAAAATACATGACAGACCATCTATCTTTATGCACTTTAAAGTACTGTGTTAATATAAAATACATTTAAACAAGCCAGGCAATGTAAATATGTAATCCCCACTTTCCTGTTGGAGGATCAAGAATCCCTACCTAGATCTTCCATCACACCCACAAAAGTCAGCCCTTAAAAATTGTCCTGACTGCTTTGTTTTTGCAAGATGTTTTAAAAAGTGGAATAAGTAACAGATGGCTATCTTTCCATTGTGCAGAATTCAACAGTATTTGCAGCTCTGCGTTTTTTTTTTCACACCTGAAAACATGGAGTCTACTTTTCACATTGTGCATATCACAATGTTAATAAGTGGCCCAAGAAGGTCCAGTTCAAAACAGCTTTTCTGTTTCTTTACACAGTAGTAATGGATAGTACCATTTCATTGATAATTTGATACAGGTACATGGTTTGATCCCCTTCTGTGTTTGTGACTGGTATCTGAAAAAAAGAATGTAATGACTTTTCAAGCTGAGCAGAGCATTGCCTCTATATATTCTTTTGATTGTTCAGTTTGAAGCAGAACATGGGAAGCTGTATGTAATTAAACAAGTCTTTTATTATTTTGACTTCAGATGAACCTAAAAGAAACAGTGCTGATGAACACAGATATTCATTACACTTGTAGGCTAATGTGCATTTACATTTAAGACAACCAGCTCAGATCTTTTGGTGAGAATTTTCTTGTCACCAGAAAACAGGTTTAGTGCCTCCTGATCATCACTTGAGTGATGAAATCAGCACTTATTAATTCCAGATGGGCTCCGAAGAGAACATTTGTAAGTAGGTTCTTCTAGTACTAAAAGATATACTTGTAATGTTGTCCTATATCTGCTGATGCCTGTCATAACAGCTGTCATTGGGTCAGACAGCTCACGCCAGTGGAGTAATTCTGTTGACTCTGGTAATAATCTACTATCCTGAGGACTTCCATCTATTATTTTATTGTGTTTGTGTCCTGTAATATGTATTTTGCTTAATAATCAAGTGTTTGGTGAGTAAGCCAGAACTGCACTTTTTATGCATTTCAATAGGACGTTTGTGATTGACAAAGCAGGAGATGAAGATGTATGCAGTCTTAATTTGATACATATTTATATGTAGGTAATGGATTTAATGATGACACATGCAATGTAAGGCACCTTTATGAAGATGCAAGTGCTTAAGAAGTAATTAAGTACATTTTGCTACAACATTAATTAAAGGATCCTGAATGCTTTCACTATCAGTGGGTTGATCTAGAAATAAAATTTGAACTGGGTGTGGCATTTACACTAACTTTATTCTCAAAGAGTTGAAAGATAAAATTTCTATATTTGAGCATTTAATATCAGTTTCAAAGAAAAACTAAGCTTTTTACATCAAACATTACCACTTAAGAGCTTCATATCCCTCCATTTTCCTCTCTTACCAGATGATCAAAAGATGAGCTCAAACAAAAGTTCTAAGCTCAGACAAACTTGTGTTTGCATGTGGTTTGAAATCTGACCTTAATTCCAACTTGGCTGAGACACTGTTTGGATGTCTGGGTTTTTACTGACACAAGCAGCAACTTCTGATGATGTGACTGAGCACTTTAGACTCTCTCAAATATGTTTAGGAGTCTGTGACACCAAAATTTTTGAATTTGAGGCATGAACAAATTTCTCACAAGAAGCTAATCTGCAAGAGATGTAACACAGTGGTTAACCTTCTCCTTTCGAAGAGAAATTCCCTTATTGCAGATTCTTGTGGAGAAAACTCCGTAAAGATAATTCTAGATGTTTTACCTCTATATGTAAGGAATGCATTTGGCAGAGTAAACTGCATGGGTGCATTTGGATTTGCTAAGGGAGAAATTTTTTTTCTTTTTCCTTTTTCCCTGTTTAAACCTCATAATACTCAGAAGTGACTACTTGAAATCTGAAGCTTGGAAGCTTGAATAGGAAAACAAAGCTTTTAGGAGCTTTAATGAACAACTGTGACTGAGATTTGGAAATAAACTGCTGCTGTTCATGAGTTTTCTTAGGGTAACAGAAATAGCTCAGCTTGAAGGGAGTGATGTAGGACCTCAAATAGACCTGTAGTACCCAAGGCTGCACCTTTTACCCTTTGCCTTCTGGTCCAGGAGAGCTTCTGCTACTTCTGGGTTTTATCTAGCCAGAGCCAGTCTCAGCTAGCCCCAAGGGCTTAAGGCAACTTTCGGAGCTTATTTAGGTGGATAAATACATCCTTCCTGAGTGGGATAGGTCAGGAGGGGATGCTCAGGAACATTTGTAGTGCAGCAAAGGCACTTAGGGAAAGGGCCACTTCTTCACTACAGGGTGCAGGAGAGTTGTGGAAACAGAGCATTGGCTTCACACCACGTGATGCAGGACCAAGAAGAAGCAGGGTGTGAATAATCACTATTGACTGGACTTTTCTCTCAGAAAAAAAGGCCTGATGTATCACTTGATGCAGATAGGTCAGGGATTACTAAAATGTCCTGTCAGGTTTTTGCACGCTGGAGCTTTGCTTTTGTTGAGGAGTGCAAGCAGTGAACTTTCTTTAGTGATGTTGTGTTCACATTCCTTTATGCACAACTGACAGAAACTTCAGGCCTACTGTATTTGCTAATAACAGTTGATTAAATATTGTGGTTAAATATCTACTTAAATATCCTGATGCTACCATATACTTTAATATATTGTGGCTGCAGGACAAATTACTTTGGAAATAAAAGGGAATATCTGAGATTTTGCTATGTATTTGAAATAAATCTATGAACCCTTCAGGGTTTTTTTTTTACCATTGTATCATTGTTTCTTTTTTATATTAAAGTGAATGAATGTATTTCCTCATTGCTGGGGAAAGACAGCTTCAGTATTTTTGTAATGCCCTTTTCTGATTCATTTTGGTTTTTTATATTATGCTTTGGGTTTTGCTAGATAATAAACAAAGTGGGTCTGATTTCTTGGGAATAAAATGCACAAAACTGATTTAGTGTTTACTTCCAAGACTTGCTTATAAGAAGTTTCCTGAAGCAAATAGATATTTCAAAAGCTGGTCCCAAAATGTATATTCATCTCTGAGATTAAAAGAAAAGATTCTGGAGCAAATAATCCACAGTAAGATGCAGCCAAGGGAATATATTTATGGCAAAAATTACGGCTCAGTAAAACATTTCATTATAACAGGAAGATGAATCAGACAAGTTTTGAGGCAAATAAATGCATGCAGTCATCAGTCCTGATATGCAGAGAGAAAGGCCTGTGAGAGAGACATCAAGACTAAATGAGTTTATATTAAAAATGTGACAACTCTCCTGAAAATTGGTGTGAGGACTCGCAAAGTCAGAAATGGGAGCTTGATTGTGTTCTTCTGATTGACTGCAGCCATCCTTTTGAAAAAAGCACAAGAGGTCTTTTCAGGGGAGTCCTACGTCATCTTTGAAAACTAGGACAGAGCTGACCTGCCAAATAAACAATTCCTTTCCTTTGTATCTGGTATGGAAATGCTGTCTGACTTGCACACTTTGCCTTTCTGACTTGAGTCTCACAGTCTAAGACTAACCTGACATTTTTTGACTACTTTAAGAAACAAAGAGCAAAAGAAAACAAGAAATACCCTGATAAGGGTAAGACATTTTCAGCTGAAAAGGTTTGTCAGTGCTTCTTGCATTCAGTTGCCACTCACAGAAAATGTTCCAGCTGTCAATGAGGACAAAAAAAAAAAATACTCAAAAGCACAAAGATTTCTTTCTCAGCAACATCAAGGAACAGAATTGGATAGGGAAAGGGTTGTGACATCAGTATTAACCAACCATGTACCCCTGCAAATTCAACATCAGAGGCTTTGTTCAATTCAGAATGGATTGGAGGTGGTGTGTCCTCAGTGACAATAAAATCAATTGCATACTTTTTAAAACAATCAAAGGGAAAAGCAACAATGCTATCTTGAACTCAGCTCTCTGTACCAGAGGAAAAGCAGAACACAAAAAATTACCTGAGATTCTCATCCCTGTACTTCCAGACCTTTAAAAATGGAAGAGTGAGCTAATTTTAGCATCAGGTTTTCTATTCTTTTATCTAATCATTTGCCTGTCCCTCCAAAAAGACTTCTCACTTGAATGTGTCATCGCCTGAACAGTGTGAAATTTTGAGGCACTATAAAAAAGTGAACTTTACTATGCTGTTACTTTCTGTCAGCCCAGTAACATGCTTGTACTGACATAGAGTCTGTATCAAAGTGACACTGCTCTTCAAAAGCACCTCCTTCATGTGGGCCCTGCAACCCAGAACAAATCTTGCTGTTAGGATGGGTTTTAAGAAGAAGTACCATTTTATTAAGGATTCTGGTTCTGTCTGCTATGCAGAAGAGCTCACTCCTTGATTTGCTATGATTGCAGTGACAATCAGTGACTGTAGTGACAAGGGAAGCATAGAGATTTGGATGCAGGTCTCTGCTGAGGAAGAACTGACAGAATTGCCTCATTATATTAATCATTAGAGATGAATTTATCATGCAGGTTCCTTCAGCATTATTTATTTATTCATTTATTTATTTATTATTTTTATTAGTTAAACATTGCTCTTCATTTAAACAAAAAAGCCAAAACAAGCAAAAACCACCAACCAACAAACATACTCATTTTAACTGAAAAATCCGACACCTTTGTGTAAAAAAATGTTTCAGACATAGAGACCACAAATCCATCAAGTTCTGCTTCCTTCATCAGCACCAATCAAACTGAATAATACATTAAACTTCCTAAATCCCTGTTGCCTGTTTCTGCTATGGACCCTCATCTGTGGTCTTTGTCTCAGTTATGGTGAAGTTGTCCCTGACTGCCAAATGACAAAGATGTTGAGTACATTAGTGTTTCAGCTTCTGTCTGATAGATGAGTGACTGACAGAATGATAAGAAATGTTTATTCATTCAGAGTTTCCACTGTAATGCCAGATGGCTCTGGGAGATAGAAAATAATCTCTAGACCCCAACAAACATTGCCTCACATACTGTCACATTCAGTCTGAATTTAGCAAAAATTGGCAACATAAATTCCATGTGTTGAAGAAAAGTGTATTATTAACTAAGTAATTTTTGCAAGGTTAGTCTGAGTCCTGGTCTCTCACTGGCACATCCAAAATGCAGACAACAAGTTCTTCATACACCAACATGGTGGCTGCTGTAGCCATGTAAGGAGAGACAGAGGGAAGGCCAGACCTGGTGTTTGTGTTCCTGCCTGCATCCCGAGGAGGGAGGAGATGTGATGGCAGACTGCTGTTGCAGGGGTCTGAAAGAAGCATAAGGTGCTTTCCTCATCAGAATGTGCCCTTGTGATGGGTTGAGGTTCAACAAATCCAAGTGCAGGGTCCTGCAATTTGGCCATAACAACCCCATGGGGAGCTGCAGGCTGGGTATCGAGTGGTTGAGAGCCAAGGGACCTGGGAGTCTGGATTGACAGGAAGCTGAACATGAGCCAGCAGTGTGCCCAGGTGGCCAAGAAGGCCAATGGCATCCTGGCCTGGATCAGGAACAGTGTGGCCAGCAGGTCCAAGGAAGGGATTCTGCCCCTGTACTCAGCACTGGTGAGGCCACACCTCGAGTCTTGTGTCCAGTTCTGGGCCCCTCAGTTCAGGAAGGAGATTGAGGTCCTGGAGCAGGTCCAGAGAAGAGCAAGGAGGCTGTGAAGGGATCCAGCACAAGTCCTGTGAGGAAGGGCTGAGGGAGCTGGGGCTGTTCAGCCTGAAGAAGAGGAGGCTCAGGGGAGACCTCATCACTCTCCACAACTCCCTGAAAGGAGGGGGTAGCCAGGTGGGGGTCGGTCTCTTCTCCCAGGCAGCCATCAGTAAGACAAGAGGGAATGGACTTAAGCTCTGCCAGGGGAGGGTTAGGTTGGATACTAGGAAAAATTTCTTTACAGAGAGGGTGATCAGGCATTGGAATGGGCTGCCCAGGGAAGTGGTGGATTCTCTGTCTCTGGAGATATTTAAAAAGAGACTGGATGTGGCACTCAGTGCCATGGTCTGGTAACCACAGTGGCAGTGGATCAAGGGTTGGACTTGATGATCTCAAAGTTCCTTTCCAGCCTGGATCATTCTGTGACTATGTGACCCTGGCTGACTGCCAGATGACCACCCAGAAGTTTTCTCACTCCCTTTCTCCAGACTCTTCCCTTGGAATCTCCAGGGACTGCAGAGGTTCCTCTGGCACCTGCAGCCCTGCAGCACCTCCTCCCTCCTCCCCTACTTCCCCTCTGTGCTCTAAGGGGGATGCTTCTCACACTTTTTCCATCATTGCCAGACAGGATTTTGCCCTTCCTTTCACAGGATTTCCCCATCCATGGTGACTCAGCTGTGGTGGGGGCTGTGGGACCTGGCTGGAACCGTCTGTATCGAGCATGGAGCAGCCCCAGTCTCTCCTCACAGTGGCCCCTGCAGCCCCCTGACAGCCCCATGTCACCTACACCCAGTACAGCCCCACCTGAAGCTTCCTCCTGAGGTGCAGCGGTGAGGGGTGGCTGCAGGAACATCAGGGCAGTGTCCTGCTCTTCCATCACTACCTGGCCTCATCCTTCAGCCCCACATGAGGCGAGCTGGTTTGGGCCCACAATGGTGACTTGGGGTGGCCGCAACCCAGCCATCACTGGGCACCACTATGCAGGCCCCAGGCCTGTCTGGATGACAACCCTCAGGGTGATGGCAACATCAGAGGGGGACAAGGCTGCAGCCAGGTTGTGTGGCAGCACCGTGGCAGAGCTGGCAGCCAGACCCTGGGGAGAATGGTGGAGGTTCCAGAGCCTCTTGCCCCCTGCTGCACTGTCCTTATGTTTTCCATCCGTAATGGAAAACAGGAGCCTCAGATTTGAACCTAAAGATCTTATGGACTTCTCTCAACCTCTGGCTCGGTCACAGCCAGCCAAGATGGGAGCACAAAATGAAACTGAGCAGGGTGCTGCTCTGCACAGTGCCAGGTGGTAAGCTCTGAGGAAATGCCCCGCTCACATCATGGATGTTCACAGCCTTCTCTTGCACTCTGTCCTCTCTGTCTGCAGCAGAGGTACTGCACAGGTTTGATGCAATCCCAAGCACAAATACAGGTTTTGGGGAGAATGCACTGAGAACAGCCTTGAGGAGAAGGAATTAGGGGTGTTGGTTGAGAAGAAGCTCAACATGAGCCAGCCATGTGCACTTGCTGCTCAGAAAGCCAACCATATCCTGGGCTGCTTCAAGAGAAGCATATGTTTCTCCCCCTCTAATCTTCCCTTGTGAGACCCCATCTGGAGTACTGTGTCCAGTTCTGGAGCCCCCCGATACAAGAAAGACATAGGGTTCTTGGATTAAGTCTAGAGGAAGGACATGAAGATGATACGAGGGCTTGAGCATCTCACCTGTGAGGACAGGCTAAGAGAGTTGGGGCTGTTCAGCCTGCAGAGGAGAAGGCTCCAAGGAGATCCTATAGTGGCCTCCCACTACCTGAAGGGGCTACAGAAAAGCTGGGGAGAGACTTTTCAGATGGGCATGTAGTGATTAGGACAAAGGGTTTAAACTGGAAGAGAGTAGATTTAAGAAGACATTCTTTAGTGTGAGGGTGGTGAGACACTGGCACACATTGCCCAGGCAAGTTGTGGCTGTCCCCTCCCTGGAAGTTTTCCGGGACAGTTGGGATGGGGCTTTGCACAACCTGGTCTAGTGGGAGGTGTTCCTACCCATGCAGGGGTGTTGGGTAGGAACCCAGCCTATCTATATGATCTTTAAAGTCTCTTCCAACCAAAACCATTCTTTGAACAGATTCTCCACTGCTGGAACATGCCTTCAACAGTGTTTGCCCCAACTTTCCAAGTTTACTTTTCTGCATGTCTCTTTGAGCAGGAAATCACAGTGATTACCAAAGAAATTATGAAGAAATGGAGTTTGTGGAGTAAGCAGCTCAGTTTGATGATGGATCTGTAGAAGGCAATGAAGTGTTGGTTAACACAGGCAACAAATAGCATTGGCTTGCCTCTGAGCAGAGCAGCAGTGACTTCCTCTTCCTGGAATCACCACACCCATTACCTGGTTTATGTGCCACCCAAAGCCTTGACATCCTGAAGTTTGTAAACATTCCACTGCCAAGAGCTAATTACATGCTAATCTTTCTTTGAGTGGCACCTGTAACAAATTATCTTTCAACAGAGACCATATATTTCCTTGTAAGGTACTCTTTGTAAATCCATGTTTCACCTGGTCCTACCGCACCAGCATGTGTTTTCAGACCAATACCATTTTGCACGGAGTGCCAGAACACCCTTAAAACCTTCCTGATGAAATAAAAGCATAGGGATGCAAGAGTTTGGAGAGAAATGTTCAAGTTGTTTTAGCACATTCATGAGTTAGAAATGAAGGTAAAGTCCAAAGTTGATGGAAGCCAGTGGAAAAGTTCTTGTTATGACCAATAAATCTTTTAAGCATCAGACATGCCATCATCAGTTGCAGACATTTAGGTTCAGCTGACAGTGGTCCTGAAGGTGCTTGTTCGGTTGTTCAGAGGCTCCTAGAGGCGTGGATAACACTCTGCAATTGCCTGCTGAAATTCAGCCTTGGTAGTTCTTTCTCCTCTGGCATTTCTGGACCACTCCTAAGTTCTCATGTATGCACATATGTATGTGCATGTGTGCACACATGCAGTGGTGCAGATAAGATCTCCATTTACACTGAAATTATTTTCCATAATTTCAGAAGAGCTTCCAGATTACCTAACCTGTTTTATGATTGATATACTAAATGTTGTCAGACTCGGAGATTTTTCAAGGATTAGAAAGACCTAATCAAGTATAGTTTACTCAATGTGCATTTACTTCCCTAATTAGTAGCCAAAAATCCACCCCTCTCTTTAAGATACATTTTGGGATTTTTTTAAATTATGTAGTCCTGTTGTCAGGGGAGTTAATGAATCCAGGTTTCATCCAGGCTGGCTTGTCATTTGTCCTCACAGCACCTTGTGCTGTGGGGCAGCTGGGCAGAGGCAGTGTGAGCTGCCAGACATCCTCTACAGTGAGTACAAGACACAGCTGGGCACAGCCACCTACTACACCAGAGATCTGCTGCCCAGGATACTTGCCCCTCCCTCCATAGCAACATTTTTTTGGGATTTTTTAAATTATTCTTACTCTCTTTAAGCCTTGTCCCTGAAACCTATAGCAGCTAATTTATCTTCGAGGCTTTGACCCCTGCATCAAACAGGATTGAAGTTGGCTGAAGAGTACTTAAGTCACTTGGGAAGGTGGAAAGGCAGACAGGCAGAATAGCTGCAGAATATAAATTTTCATCATAAAAAGAGGTGAAATTGTATATTTTAACATATTTGCCATTTTTTCCTACATTATTTATGTGGTAGAACATGTAGTTCCTAGCACTGATATGACAACAGTCTTAATCAATTTCAAATTCCAAACCATCAGACAAAAAAAACCCAAACAAACCATTTTTACAAGGTCTAGGTAATAATGGCTTGTGGTGTGGTCTTTTAATTTTCTAAATGATTTACCAATAATATTTTTTTGTTTTAAATGCTAGAGCACCGTAGAAATCTTTCCAACAACATCATGTAAAACTCTCACGTTTTTCATCTTCCCACCACATTTTAAATAATATGTCAGTATATTTATTATTAAAGTTTCTTTTTACACTGTATGCCTGTGAGTGTATGTGGTTGATAGTGTAAAAAGTTATCTGTTGTCATCAGTAGAATAAAATAGTGGTATCTACGTATTGGAATTTTGTCATGTTTTTGACTATGTAGCTTGCTTTACTAGCAGTGTATTGCTGTTCCAGGAAATCAGTTCAGTAAGACTTGAGCATTCTTTGAATATTCTCTATTAAGAGAGGGAAATAGAGAAATAGAAGTGGCAAAGCTTTTGTTTTATTGGTCATGGTCTCTTCAGGTGAATTAAAAATCATGCTTGAATGAAAGCAAAAAAGCCAATGATATATGTAGGCTTGATGACCTTATAGTGCCATCAAAGGAGAAAGAAAATTGTAAAATCATATGATTAACTGAATTCATAACTAAAAATCTGTTGGGCTAAAGGCTGTTGAATAAAGTGATTCTGCAAGAGCAGAAGTACTGTGCTTGTACTGCTTTACAATGTTTACCTTTCCCCCATTCTGTACAAAACTATTAATTGATCTTTAATTAAGGGAGATAGTAAGATGACCTAAGGGAAGTGCAGAAAAGCCAATCTGTTTTAAATATTGATAACATTCTGCATAATAGTCAAGCTATGAAAAGCTCTTACCCTTTATAGGAGATAGCTATTAAATTTTACTAGGCCATAGTTATTTTATTTTTCAAGCTAATTACAAGATCGGGAACTGTGTGTGTAGTTGAATAAATTCAAATTGATATTTATTTTTTCAAAAGCAGGCTTAGCAGCAGCAATAATGCAATTTCTAGCTGCAGGATGTGTATTGAGGTCTAAATCAATCAATCAGTCTTAATAATGACTGAAAACAAAATTCAACTTTCAATATAACAGAGTTCTTATTAAAAAAAGATTCATTTCCTGCCCCATTTCTTACTAAAAACCCAAACCCATGTTTTATTCATACACTTGAATATTTTTATATTTACTATTAGCATTAAGGTTTAATACATGTTATCTTTCTGTTGTCAGATCATGAATCTTAGGTCCCCCAAATTCCCAGTTCAACTATTTATTCAGGAAAACTAAGTATTCTTAAATTACTCAGAAGGTTTTTTTTGGTGGTGTTTTTTTTTTTTAGTGACAGAGCAGGTGATTAGATTGCTTGCACAGAACAATTTATTTTTGCAAGGCATCTTCTAACAGAAGAACTTGAGGCTGTCATAAACCTTACAGAAATCCATACATAAAAACAAAGGCAGAGTTTGAAGATAGCATATGTAATATGGATAGAAGCAATGATTACAAGTGGGTAAGGACACAGAAAGGCAAAACCCTATTTTAAAAGGATAACAACTGAGCAGAGAGAAGCTCGAAGGTTTTGAGAGGATAGAAAAACAACACTGGTGGCATTTGGAATACTGTAATAAGAATCACAGAAGTTGCACTTGAAATGTCAACACATCCACAGTGTTTTCCAACAAATAGCACCCAGACTTCAGAAACACTGCGAGCACCTAAATGCGAAGAGTTTGTGCTGGTCTTAGAGGTGACAGAAATCCTGTACATTAAGTACAGGGTGAGACTACTAGAAATTAGGGCTTAGTCATTGCTTTGTGCCTTTAAATCCTAATCTGTTTATTATGTAAAGTAATTTCTGTGTTTTCTGGGAGACCAGGAAGATTTGTGATTCCGGTTTTGCAGGCGGAGGAAGGTTTAAGACCTTGGTTGTGCAAAGCTCACAAGCACACGTTTGCCTTTGGTGACTTCTTTCCTGCCTTACTAAAATGACACCCTGGGGATTTCTTAGGTTTAGGCAGGTAGGAAGCACAACAGTGTTAGTAATTCCATGCCCAGTTTCCTCACACACACTCTGTCAGCTCCACCAGCCCAGCAAAGCCCCAACATTATGTTTCCATGCAAAGGATGAGGCTAAGAAATACCTAATGCTCAGCTATAAGATCAGACCACTCCCTGTGCCCATAATGGGTAAATAGGAAGGATAAACAGTGTAAAAAACAAAGGTGTGAGAAGAGGCAAGCTATTCCCAGCAAAGAGAGTAGCTAATAGGAGCTAACAAAAGTTTTGTTGGTGGCTGGGAAGCCAGTGGGCCAGAGGCAACTGAGAGGAAGCAAAGTGAAGGAATATTTGAAAATACACATGCCCGTGTCTGGGATTTAAACATATATACAGATCAGCAATGGTTGTTTGTTTAAAGCTCAGTGAGGTCAGCACACTGCAGTAATATCTGTGGGTGCTGCACAGAGCCTTTGTGTTTCTCATTGGACTGTATAGGCTCTGTCAGTGTTGAAATGTCTTCATCAACATTTTGTATTTTACATCTTGACCAGCTGCCAATTCCTGATGGAGCTACATGTGAGTACATGTGAGGGAATGACAGAACTACCTACTCCAGTAGCTTCTGGCTGGTGATTTTTCTCAAATGCTTTTGAAAGGCACAAATAAATCATAAAAGATTGAATTTTTCTGACATCTGGATTGCCTCAAAGAATTCTAATAAACCGAGAAGGAGGGATGCATGTTTAGAGTCATGCAGGTTTGTTCTGGCAGAGGTTATTCTTCTTAAATAATGCAGTGATGAAGCAACACTTTAAGAGTATAGATGAAGAGATAAATAGATTTTTCAGGACTCTTACCTTAATTACCTGTTCATCAACTAAATCTGACCACCTAAATCACCACAGAAAACTTAGATGAAATCTCATGTCTCTTCCAAAAGCTCTCTCTCCCTGACAGTTTCTTATCCATACTGCCTGCCAACACTATAGAATCATAGAATTACAAAGGCTGGAAAAGACCTCTAAGATCAAATCCAACCTCCAACCCCATGGCATGGATTAGACCGTGCCATCTAAACCACATCCCAAAGTAGCTCTGAGCCAGGTATCTCCCCTATTTTTTATTCAGTAAACCATTTACCTGTTGTAAAGGGCTTTGATTCTTCTTGTATTGGGCTGTTTATTTGCCAGACTGAGGTCTTAGATTTTCAACTTCTGAGGTAGATAAATACCTCAGTATTGTGAGTTAGTGGCCTTCTGTGTAAGCATTTTATCTTCTATGTTTGCTTTGGTACATTGTATCAAATGAAAAGCAAAACCTAAATGCCTATCTAGTCTCACTAAAGCCCTGCAACAGACACAAACCAATTCACTCTTCCTGTAGCATTATGCTATACACTGAAACTTGATTGACAATAATATTCTTTCAGAATATTCAGATCTTGCTCTGTACATTTCATAGGATCCTTTCTCTTGCTGTAATTAATTCTCTGCATCTCGCCAAAGATTGCATTTGTTATCTCCATGGGCATAAAGGGTCTATTGATATGTAAATTAGCAGGTTTTGGTTTTCTTGGAGCAGAACTTTTTTAACTTTTAATGATAAATTCACAATAGTGGTTTCTTTCAATCCTTAGGAAGTAAAGGTTTTGCTTATCTTGAGCTACTGAATGCCAAAATAAAAATCAGATTTTATTATATCAGGGAAGATAAATGTTGGACGTCCTGGTTCCCTGCCAGTGGCTGTGAAGAGTTATCAGCTGAATATTGTGTAAATGTGTTGGAAATTAATGAATTTAAGGTTTTAAATCCTGAACTTTGTAAAAAAAAAGAGCAATGTATGTATGAGCAGTCAGAATGATCCAAGAAGACAGTCACCTGCTTTGACTAAGTTATGAACAGATTCTGGCTTATGTGCAGTTTCATCTGTTGGAGGTTTTTCAGACACACCACCCACCTACTCCAAATTTCTGGCAGTAGGTGTAGGACCCACAAACTTAAGGACCCAAAAACTCAGAAAAAAAAACCAGGCCCCTTCCACACTAGGCACCTTAAGAGGGTTGGTTGTTAGCAGGAACATAAGCCAATGGAGCCTCTTGGAAGTTAGTGGAGTTGTGCAGACACCAGCCACAGGTCTGACTCTTGGAAGGGACATTTTTGTGAGTGGTGAAAGGATACTTAATGAATGAAAAAAGTTCTTTCATTGCCTGATTTCGATAAAGTGGAAACTTTAAGACTTATGTAAGAAAAAAGGCTGAAAATCCAGACAGCACTGTTTGAAGCCTATTTGCTACAAAGCTTTATGATTTCTAAAAGGATGTATCTGATCCTGCTGCACAGACGTGCAAAAATACGGCACATTACCTTCTCTACCAGCACATGATGACATGAAGAGTTAAGTTTCTACCTGAATACATTTGGTGAGGTCTCTTCTCTGGTGGGTTTTCTACAACCCTATAAATCACACACTAATGGAGTATGGTTTGTACTGGTACCAGCTCCTCCAGTTCTGAACTGGGAACACATAGAAACCCTGGCCTGCTAGCAACAACATCAGACAGGTCAAAGAGTGCTCATGGCACACCTCAGCTTCAGCTTAAAAAAGGACCAAGGGCAAGGGAAGAGGCTGAAAGTGAACTCCTGCCAGCAGCAGAAATTAGGGAGGCTGTCAGTGAGACAAATTGCTTGCTGGATCTGCTGTCACCTGTCTGATGGGGAGAAGGGTTGGTGGAGGGGAGTCACAAAGATTGAGAAAAATATCTACAAAGACAAAATTAGAAAATGTGATTATAATTCTACAAATTGCCTTTTTTTTTTTTTTCCAAAAATAATTTTGACACATGCCTATTCAGGTAACCTTGCAACTGCCATTCTAGGAAATTCAATGGGTAGAATTTCTTGTATAAGAGGTTCTAAGTTCTCAGAATAATTTTCTCATGTTTTAAAATCTATCCAAATTCATCCTCATGACTTTAGAATCTTGCCAAGACAAAATAATTTGGCCCAGTAGGAAGAGTACAGTTTAGTAAATACTATCTGACATGTCCAAATTTTTTCAGCCTTCATCATTTAGCTTGGAAGATGATTGCTGTAGGAGAGTATAAATAATGCAGTCATTATAAACACTGTTAAGTGAAGACACAAATTTCATTCATGGATGGATGAAAGATTTTTCTGAGTACTTCTATGTGATCATATACACTTCTGTTTCTTTCATATATCACACAAAGATGTGTCTGCAGGACAGCTTTTTCCTTAGGCTATTTGCTTCCTTAGGGTATATTTCTGTATTATTTAACAGGTATTTTGCTCCATCTGTACAAGCAGCCCCACTGACATGGTTGAGAGTTAGCTGTTTCTGAGGCTTCTCTAACCCTGCATGCTGAAATAGCCCTGGTAGCAGCAATGTTGGGGGAAATAAATTGAACTCCACACTTCACAGCTCTCCTACATATAGGAGACTGTACTGTAGTATCTGGTCTACCAAAAGGGCTTGTGCTCAGCAGGTGCTGTTATTCACTTTCTTTAATTTGAGAGCTGTGACTACCAGTGCATGTCATGGCCTAAGGCAGCCCCACTATACCAAATATTGAATAAACCTTAACAGTAGGAATGCATCCTACTATGATGAAGGAATTTTTAGACCAAAGTTTATGCCCTATTGCTCTACACCAAATAGCTCTAACCAGCACAAGCCTTGTGCTAGCTGGCTCTGATCTAAAGATTCAGAAAACCTGTGGCAATTTGTACACTTTGACTTCTGGAGTCTTGTTCCTGACATTTTCCCTTACTGTCTTCCCATTTATTTCCCTCTCATTGGTGTTTTCCTCTCCAGAATACCTCTGCCTTTCAGCCCTTCCTCAAATTTTTGTTTTCCCATGATCAGGGATGGTGTGTCTACCTACACCCACCCTCCCAGGGGACACTTGCTTTCTGAGAGGTAGAGAATACTAAAACATCTGTTTAACATCACACAGTTTCTGGAGCCCCAGCACTTATGTGTGTGCCTTATGTCTGTGTTGGATGACACACAGATATTGCTGTCTACTGAAAGGTGATTCTGGTTTTCCTGTCCCCTGTGATAAGAGCTTGCCATTTGGCCCCAGCAGTTTCAATGGGATGCACTCTGTCTGGATGCTCTAGAGTATGGGATGGGAAGCTATAGAAATTCATGAAGTGCCCTTTTGCACTGTTTCCAGGGTTGAAAAACATATTGCTTTTACACAGCTAACTTCAAGAGAGTTGTAATTCAAGAAAGGTAGTGGAAACGCAGACAAATGCATTTATTTATGACATGCAGTTGACAGGAGTTGCAAGTACTTATGAAGGCCAACTAAAGAAAACAGCATGCTTGAGGTGTGTTGTGATAACACAGAGCAGTCACATGGCAAGATGCTGTCAAAACCTCTTGCATGGCCCCTGGTGAGCCAGTTGAGGAAGGTTACTGAACTGAAAACCAATACTAAAGTTAATCTAGCTAAAAAAAAAAATAGTATCTGTTCCACCAGATGATCCACCAGAAGTGTCTCACTCTGGGCTTTAATTCACATGAATGGTAAGAGAAGAGAAGGGTGGACAGCTGGGAGAGGATGAACAGCCCAGATTTCATCATTCTAAGCTGTTGAGCACAGTACCTGCATGTGCCCGTGCCACTGAAAAACACCTTTGTCATTTATACAAGTTTGTACAGGTAATTAAGTTAAATAAACATCAACATGGAGTAAAAATATCTGGTTCATTGCTCGCATTTCACTGGGACTCGATACAGTCATCTGCTCTGGAATGACTTTAGGTTTCAGGTAACTGAGCCTCAGATTTTTTCTTTTCAACACCCAGTAGTGGGGAGATGGAGAGCAGTGTGTCAGCTGAGTGCCTCACTTAGAAAGTTTTGACATTAAATAGAATTAAAGAATTTTTTGTACCATTAAATATGGAAGTTTCTGTAGTCTGTGGATCAGAGTGTGGGACTTGATATAAAGTCGACAGCACCAAAATGTATAGAATTATTTCCCATAGCTCTGAAATTGTTCAAATTTACTTAAAACCTTATTATAAAACAAAATTGCTTACATATTTTTGCATGTCTTCTGGATCTCAAGGTTCTTATATTCTTCTGCATGACCTCGGCATTGAAATAATGAAAGCTGGAATTGTGTTTTAAGTTAGGAAAAATTTAAAAAGTTGTGATCCTTCCACAATCCATTGACTAAAGGGATTTGAGAACATCAACAAAGTTAGGCTTTCAACTAAATCCTAATAGTTGGCTTACTAAATTAATATATATGTATATATATGTAGGCATATGCATTTGCATATAGGTACATAACTGTAATAAAAAACCTTATTCCTTCCCTTACTGAAATTTACTGTTCTTGTGGAGTTTTAATTCCTGTAGGTCACATATGTAAACTCTGATATAAACATGGAATATTCATATTCCATGACTATTTGAAATAACATAATTCAATTATTTTTTGATATTTTTGCTTATTTTTGAAGGGTTCCTTTATGTCTGACATTACTTCTGTCTAACCAAGAAAACAGGAGCTTTAATATTAGTTATTTCTGAAGTGGCTCTGGAGCTGAACAAGGTTTCATGAAAGAGCAGATAGATCTACACCTGCTCTGGTGCCTGGAGAGAGGAAGAGAGGAAAAGTTATTTCCCTTGTGCTTGTTTCTTGGACCTGTTTGGTCCTGTCAGGAAAATTTTTCTTAGTAGTTAATTCAAATTAAGTGTCATGTCATTAGTTTTAAATCACCTCAGGAAAAAGGTAAGAAACTGCTATCTGTTGTCTGTGCAATGTGCAGCAGCCTCAGTACCTGTTGAGTTTTGAGAATGGAAATTCTTAGTCAAAGACTTATTTTAAAATTATTTATACCTGGAAATTTTCAAGTTCTAATATCTCCAGGTGAATAATTTGGCAAGCATTAAGAAGGTAGATGGGCATGTACCAAAACTCAGGAGGAGTGATAGCTGCACTTTATGCTTTTTCATGTTATAGTGCTTGTCACTAACACTATTTTTACAGCTGAGAAGACACCCTTATTTTTAAGTTCTCACATTTCTTCAGCTTGCAAGCATTTTCCTGTACTCTGCACTTGTATGGAAGAATTGTCAGTTCCTAGTTTCTAGCAGGGTTTAATTCTCTGTGAAAGTGGTGGCTGAAACTTGTAGCTAGCAACATGTTAACAATACAATGAAAATAAAAACCATTCTTGCCTTCCTTAGTGACCTCTGAAACCCTTTTGATTCCTGCAAAACCAGAAGGCTCTGTTTTTTCTGTGAGTTCTTTCACACAAAAATGTGAATGGTGGTATGAAAGAAATATATCTCCAGTCAACTAATATTACTTCAGCTTATTTGGAAAACAGAATGTCATTTATGGGTTGGCACTAAACTTACCTCATTGAAAACTGGTTTTCCTTTTTAGTAAGTTGACATAAAATTACGTAATATTTGTTGTGAAATACTGATTTCTCAATATAAGATGTTAAGTGAAGTTTTTAGTCATGACAAAGTTCTGTGGGGAGCTGAACTTATTACCAATGAGAAAGATATTCAGAGGTACAAATGACACTCAGGAGCTAGGTCTTGGACAGGCAAGACATAGGTTGGTCCCAGTCCTCCATCACGAGTCTGCTTTTGGGATGAAGTCTGAAGGTGGGAATGTGCTAATTTGGCACCTTTGCTGAATCCAGCAGAACTGGGGTAACTGGGGCACTGAAGATCTGTTGTGCCATGGAGCAGTAATCATAGAATGGTTTGGGTTGAAAGGAACCTTGAAGATCATATAGCTCCACACCCCCTGGATGGGCAGGGGCACCCCCCATTAAACCAGGTTGCTCAAAGTCCCATCCAACCTGGCCTTGAACACATCCAGAAATGGGAATCCACAGCTTCCCTGGGCAACCTGTGCCAGTGGCTCACCACCCTCACAGTGAAGAATCTCTCCTCATACCTAACCTAAATTTACCCTCTTTCACCTTAAAACCATCCCCCTTAGTCCTACCACTACATCTGCAAGGGTGAAGCAGCAGAACCAGATGTGAGGAGGTAACGCTGCATGCTGGCCTGAAGCCTGCTGAGGCAGGAAATGGGGGTCAGAGTCAGCCTCTTACTGGAAGACAGTACATGGAAATTTCTCTCCCAAGTGAGAATCTAGGAGTTTGAATCCTCTCAGATCCCTGGCTTGTCGTCCTAGGGCAGTGGTGACATCAGACTGAGCTAAGCATCTGGTGAAGAAACAATGGCTTGTAGTAGTGATTTAAACCACAGATAAGACTGATATTTGAACCTGGATTGTGGCACTGTGGGGTTCTACATACATTTGTTCCACAAAAGATGAACTGATGTCTTGCTTGGGTGTATCTGCTTGGATAAGTTCAGCTACCACCTTTTGCTGGTACATCAACATTTCAGTGTTTATACAATTAAATAAAAATACTCTATCACCCGATGAATAATGGCTTTCCATTATCTTTAATCATTTATTCAGGTAAATATAAGGACTGAACCTAGCTAGAATGACAAAGTCAGAACAAGAAAGTAAAGCAAAATCTTTGTTCAAAACAGCAGTTTTGCATCCAAATACAGCTGCTGGGAATGAAGAAAAGGAATGCTTAGCCAGAGTTTCATTTTGAGACTGGGTGTCAAGAGAGGGCAATTTGATACATTCTGCCAATCTGACAGTAATTTGTTAGACATGTTACAGACCTGTACTACTGTCTTTGTTTGAGATGAGATGTCCTACTTTCTTGATTAAAATAAACTCCTGATTTGCAATTCTGAACTGAGATAATTGCCTCAGCAACATTCCAAACTGGGCTACAATTATGGAGTGGGCATGCATTAACAGTGGTAATTTAATTTGTGTGTCCATTTGTTACACAAGTAAAGAGTCTTTCAGGCATTACTGCTAGTGATATTTTTGCCTCTAATACATATTGGAGGCCACATTCACAAGATATACTTTAATGAATAAAACATGAGAAAACCAATTCCTCTGTCTACTGAAACAAAGAAAACAAACATTGCCTTTGGGACACTATACAAAGAGAGATGCATTCAGGCTTGCACAGAACTGGCTTACCTAAGGAGTGGAGTGGAGCTGTCTGGGAAAAGTATTTCATTTCACTAGAACTGCCAGAATTCTGATGGAAAGTGGTCTTGATCATCAGCTAATTGAGTGCTAACCAGCTTAGAAGAGGAGCTTATAATTAGCATCATAATGAAACTTGCACATGAGCACTTCCTCTCTTCCTCTGCTTCTTCTGCTCAAAAGAAAAATTGCCTCCAGTGTTTAATGACATCTATTTTTTTTTTTAACAGATGGGGATTTTCAAAGGTGCTGAAGGGGATTTCTTGTTCACTTCTACAGAGAATTGCAGTGATGGATGGGCATCTGTCTCCCAGAAGCAAATGTAATGCCTGTTTCCCACAGAACACAACTTAGAAAGCTCTTGCTCAATTTCTTTTGAGTATTCTGGTTCAAACTGACTGGGGTTTTTATAGTTTCTGAGTTACATCGTTTTTTCACTTCAAAATGTATTCTGATATAGCTCAGTATGACAGGTTCCACAGAGATTTTATAATTGCTTGTTTCAGTGATCTCATGCTGTCCAACCAATAGACACCATCCCAAACAAACTGAGAATTTGGCCCTCTGTCTCACTGATATAAACGTAATTCACTCTACTCTTAGCTATCTATTTTGATAAACATCCATTAGCTTCTGAACTCAGAGGTAGTTTTGCATAAGAAAAGGTCTCTGAATGGATCTTCTACCTTCACCTGGTTCTGATGAGGGTAACAACTTTGGAGTATGGGCTTTAGATGGGAACTTGAGCTTAGAGGCAAAAAGATAGCCAATGTATTAATGACTGGCTAAGTTCCCCACTCAAGTGCCTGAAGCAATGAGTCATTAACCCAACCGTGTAATTAACTTGGACAAGGGACACATTGCATTTAAACTGATTATGGGAAAAAACCCCAACTAACATATGCCAAGTAATAAAAAACTTTCAAGGATCTAAGCAAGGACAGAATAAGAAAGAAAGCAGAATTCAGTACATTTTGCCCTAAAGGATACCTAAGTGCTTTGCAAGTGATATACAGGCAGTACTGATGAAATAAATCCACCTTGAGGTGAGATACAATATGCACCTAGCAAAGAGGACATGCACTACAGCATGGGTAAAAAGCATAAATAATAATTTTAACCATAGGGTGCATGAAAAAATCTGCATTCTAAAAAGGACCCCTGGAACTTCTGAGTAGATGGAATCTTTGGTTTTATGTCTTTCAGAACATCCCAATTAGAGAAAAGTATATGATATCCCATATTAAAGGATAGGAGTAGTGTTATTATAGTCAATAGGGTCTGTGAAGGTGCCTATGTAGCAATAACAGAGAGGAAATCAGTTGCTGCTGACAGAACAAACACAAGGTGCCCTGTATTGCTTTTTGCCTTTGTTTCTAGCTCCACAGCTATAATTAGTGAGTCTTGTAAATCAGGGAGGTATTTTCTCTAGTAGAAGATATTTACTTTTGTCAAATACTGGCTATTTCCAAGGAAAGCACAGAGGGATAATGTCTTCTCTCAGATAGGAGGCTTAGTTATGTATTGCAGTGAGAGTGAGATATCATGTGAGCCCTTCATTACCTGGCTATCATAAAGACACTACCTTTCTTATTCTAATTGGCCTGTGTGGATACTCGGGTGGATTTGATTTTATAATTTCTCACTTTTCCTTCATTTCTCATTGGAAGTCTCATAGTGCAGAACAGGGTGATCTCCAGAGGATGCTGGTGCTGTGATGAGTCTCCATTTCTCCACGCTGGAGTTGTCTGTGGGTGAGAGACAGATTGAACTCTATGATGTCTTAGTCCAGCCTCTTGGAAGCAGTAGGTTAGTTTAACTAAACTGGGCATATATCACCCACCAGGCACAAAAATGCCTTTCTTCATGCCAGATGAGCTCACGGGCTGAGCATAGAGGCATTTCTGACCACTCCTGGAACTCCATGGCCCAGTGTGCTGCACACGTGTCTGATGGCAGCTCACCCTCTCGTGATGCTCAGAGACCTACCAGAGAGCAGCTCCTTCCCTGTCTCTTCTGGGCACCCAGGAGAGAGATGTTCCTTCCCACCTGGGGATTATGCAGATCTTTGGATGAGCTGTGGAAGAAAAAGGCAGTGAATTCTGATGTCACTGTGCCAAACATCTGCTTCTGGACTGAGGGATGTGAACCACTTGGTCAAAGTCCCACAGCACTGAGCTTCCAGGAAAGTAAAGGATGCAGCCACCATCTCATTTCTTGTTTCTGTAGTTACAACACTTTTTTTCTGACAACACTGGGAAACAAAATGCCCCAATTAATGATAATTTCTCTACACCTGTTCATAAAACTCACTGTGTTACAACTTTTCCCAGTGGTAGGATAACTGGCTCCATTTTCCTTGTTGGGATATGCTGTAAGCCTTTGGCTTCGTAGTTTATCCACTCTGAAATTGAATTACTGTCTCATTAAAGTGTCAGTATTAGCACTTTAGAGAAGTACCAAAAATAAAAGTGGCCATAGAAACAATCATATTGCTTAGTTATAGCATTATTTCTAGCACTTTAAAGTAACAATAATGTAAAGGAAGTGACATTTGTGAACAACTTCTGTGAATATATATTTTTATGTATATATGCATATGTACTGCATTCAAGGGAAACTGGATATGATAACAGTGGAAGAAAGATATATTAATGACTTGGAAATGCAGCCTTATTTACAAAGGAACCCAGAATATTTTCTGTGCACTGGTGTTGGATGGCCATCTCAAAACCCACCCTAAGCACAGCCTCCTCAGGTTGGTGTCTGAGGTTTGCTACTGTATCCTAGCATCTGTGTTTAGAAACGGCTTGTGTAAGGGGGAGAGGAGATGGCCCAAAGTCTCCACAAAAAGAAAATTTCTGCCACAGGAATTACATTTATTTGCATTATATCCACTTAAACCTGGTTTCATCCAGGTGAGCAGTGAAACTGCTACTGATTTCTACATTTCTCCTTGGGATTACGTGGGAAGGTGAAATGGTGTCTTCTAGAAGTACTGCCTCCAAATCACAGCCCACGTACTCACATTTCTCTGCTGATGCACAACTGCTAGCAATTTTGGTCAAGGTCAGAATAAAACCCTCTGTAATCTTTCTGGCAACATCCAAGGCTTTAGACTAAGCACACATAGTTAAAATTGTATCATATGAAGGAAGCCAATAATTTCTGCTGCTTGAATGTAGGGAGTAGGGCTGCTATTAACAAGTAAAGTATAAAGGGCTGGTATAAAGCAGCTGTTAAGTATTGTTTTGATACCATCTACATAGTTATTGTTAACCAGCTTTTTTTAATATATAATTACATATACACAAAATGAACAAAGAAGAATAAAAATAAATTTTGAAGTTATGTCTGTTAAAGTCAGTCTGATTCTCAGAAAATTCCTGGAAACACTTACAATTTCAGTAGATGAAATAGCAGACCTCTGCCAAAGAACAAAGATATTTTTATTTGCAAGAGATAGATACCGACAGTTCTTAGTAGATTGCACTATTTACTCCTGCACTGTACTTGGGTCATCAAAGCAACAACTTAAGTGATCCTTTTTTTTTAAGTCCTAAGAACTAACAGTCTTGCAGACAATGATCCAATGATATCTTTACTGTGGTTGATGATTGTGTAAGTTACATTTACCTGATTGCCACAGGAGAAACCAAAGGGCGTCAGTTATGGCTACTGGCAAACTCTGATCTGGATATGCCAAAACACCAAGAATAAACACACCTAGGGAACAGTTATTCAGAAAACACTGTATAAATTCAGAAATCACTTGTCTGATGCACTAATGATCTGTGAATCAGTTTGTTACCAAGCTTCCATTTCCCCAACAGGTATGAAATTTCTCACCCTCCTTGCAGAAATATTAGGTTCGTTTTCTGTGATCTGCATTATACTGAAACTGAGATTATAGCAAGTGATCCTGATACAAAAGCTCAGTTTGAGGAAACAGGAGTGCAATGGGAGAAGTGATTTTCTTTTAAGAATTACCATGATTCAAAAGTTCAAGATGGACTGGGCACAATCTCTCTAAAACTCAAGAGAAATCAGTCACACTCTTGATGGGTATTGCCTTCCAAAATGTCCCTGCACTTTTATCCCTGCACAGTGCTTTGATTATTCAATTGGGATTTTGGGTGTGTTTCTTAAGGGAAGACACCTATTAGGGCCACTTTTTTTCTAGTGACCCAATATTACCCATCTCTGGACATCAGTGGAGCTGTACTAATATTTATACAACAGCTGTACATAAACCTGAGCTATTATGTGGTGTGAAGGTATTCTAGCTGGATCTGGAAGCAGATGTCCTTTCTGTAAAAAAAAAATAAAAATATGACCTTGTCAAATGTGGCTTGATGCTGGTTTGTCCAGTGCTTGTGTTTCTTTCTAGGATAAGAAGAAATGGTGAACAGCCAGTATATCACAGAAACTCTAAAAAATTGCTTTTAACTTCTAGCTTGCAAGAAGAATTGCATTGCCTTTGTCAGGATAAGAATCCTTAGATAAACCTGCAATCTGTCACCTCTGGGGGGGATGACTGTTATTCACTTTATTTCAGAGCTGAATGAGAAGTCAATGCACATACTCTGGGCTGGTGTGGAGGGCAGTTGTCTCCTGCCTCCATGGTTTATGCTGCTGTAGGCATGTAGAGCCACAGCTGAGCCTCTTCTCTGGCTTCTCATTCTCTACCATTGTGATGGTCTTCTGCACTCTTAATCTCCTTTTGTGTCTGTCATATATGTGCCAGCAATTGAAGTTCAAAGCATGGTACACTTGGCAGGAAGAGGGATTAGCACTGGTATGTGCCTCTGGAGGAAATATCCAGCACTGCCCCATACACTTCATGCCAAAGCAAGAAATTGCCTCTATGAGAATGGGGTTGCCCTGGGGCCTGGTCACAGCTGGAGCTGGAAGCCAGGATCTCCTTGTCTCTCCCAGCTGGAAAACATCTCTGGGAGTGGTTTCTGTGAAAACATACCTACCCCTTATTCAGGGTTCATAAAAGCAGCAATTACATTTAAATAATAATTGTAGCTTCTTATAGTGGTAATGCTGACTTTAAGTCCTAGAAAATTAGTAAGTGTAGATTAACAGGCAAAGCATAAGGTCCATTGCAAAAGTACACTTTTGATGCAAGAGTAATCACATTGTCTGCAGACACCTGGGAAAATGCAGGTTATGAAGAATAGGAGAAAATTTATGGCAGATGAGATGGAGTGTTCTCACTCCACCTGAAGGAAGTTCCTAAGGATGAGAGGTTGACAGCCTTTAAGCAACACTACACATTACTCATTTTCAACTGTAAATATAACAAACCAAATATTTGGGCCCTTCTGTTCCACCAGGAAAACTACCACCAACCCAAATCAAACACTGCTTGCAACTAAGAACACAGATCAAATATTTGTCTACATAAGAATGAGAATATGAAAAATTAACTCCCTCAATGTAGTTCAAAAAGAGCTTTTACCCAAAAGGTAAGAAATGTTAAAGGCTCGAGCTCATAAATTTATGAATAATTTAATTATTACTGTTGATTTGACATAGGAGATGCTAGAACACGACAGTATAGGTGGCAAAGTAAAACAAATTACCAAGGAAATCTGTCATTCCAGATGCTAAAAAAAAGGATATCAAATTTTTTGGTTATATTCAATTTGCATGAAGTACAGTTGGTAAAAGCAGCCTCAGACTACAGGCATCTCAGATAAAAGCAAAAAGAAAGCAAGACTTAAGGAATGAGAAACCAGTAATCACATTGATGAATGCACATTTCAGAATGACTTTGACTTATTGCCATATCCCCATCAGAAGAAAAATTCAAACTTACTATTCCAAAAGCATACACAGTATCGCGAGCTTAATGAAGTTAGTCTTGCAAGCAATAACAGACATACTAAAGTACTTCAAGAAGTGCAAAATTTTTGACAGTTTGCATCTGTAATGAGCAATTATTGACTTTTTTGAGTGCGCAATAACCAAAATACATTAGCAGTGCAAACTGGATGAATATATGCTAAGGTAAACACCATCACTTCTAAATGCAAATGTTTGATACTTGTTTGCAAAAGGTCATGCAAATCTGCAGTGCAGGGACACATCATAGAATCATAGAATCATAGAATCATAGAATCCTAGGGGTTAGAAGGGACCTCGAAAGATCATCTAGTCCAACCCCCCCTGCCAGAGCAGGGCCACCTAGAGTACATCGTGCAGGAACGTGTCCAGACGGGTTTTGAATGTCTCCAGTGAAGGAGACTCCACGACCCCCCTGGGCAGCCTGTTCCAGGGCTCTGTCACCCTTACAGTAAAAAAAATTTTTCGAATATTCAACTTGAACCTCCTATGCTCCAATTTACACCCATTAGCCCTTGTCCTATCACTGGTCACCACTGAGAAAAGCCTAACTCCATCTCCCTGACACTCACTCCTTACATATTTGAAAACATTGATGAGGTCACCCCTCAGTCTCCTTTTCTCCAAACTGAAGAGACCCAGCTCCCTCAGCCTTTCCTCATAAGGGAGATGTTCCACTCCCTTAATCATCTTAGTAGCTCTGCGCTGGACTCTTTCAAGCACTTCCCTGTCCTTCTTGAACTGAGGGGCCCAGAACTGGACACAATACTCCAGGTGCGGCCTCACCAATGCAGAATAGAGGGGGAGGAGAACCTCTCTTGACCTACTAACTGAGGTAAACAGTTCTAATGATTACCAAAATCAATATATTTTCACTCATCCCTCTGAAGTTCAGAGGCTGGTGGAAAATGTGGGATTCTGTGCTGAGCAAGAAGGTAACCAATGATAGCTACCAAGTTGTTCGTTTCTGCCAAGGAGTAGTGGCTGGGATTCATGTGCTGGGCTGGTGAGACATAGGAACAAATCCCAGTCTAGCCATCATATATGAAGGTTTAAGTTTTTAATTCACCCAGACTTCATTCCCATGGCTTTCAAGAGGTGTGTGACAAGACGTGAGTAAATGAAATGCTGCTGTGGGTTTTTTCCTAAAAAGAAAATATTTTCTTGCTTTTTGTTGAAAAACAAAAGCACTCATTTATTTGAAATATCTGTCATTTTATCTCCACTGTTACTGGGAGAATGGAGGTGGGAAAGAAGAGGAAGAAAAACAGCTGACTGGTTCATCAGAAGATGCTTTGATCTGAATTTAAAAGAGAATAAGCAAAGGTCATGTTCTCTGTATGGAGAAACAGACCGGGTCTAGGCTGGCATAGAGGCAGACATCAGCTGTTGCTAATGGTGCTGGGGCCAGCTCATATGTTGTTATTCTGCTATATTGCTAGCATATTATGATTTCATAGTTGGAATGCTAAAAAAAAAGTGCTTAATCTTTTATAGAACAATGAGCAGATAATTAGAGAAAGCAGAAACATTCGTAATTAGAAAAGCTTGTTTTAAAAAGAGCTCAGCAGCAGTTCTGTCAACCAGTTGGCAACCTCTGGAAATTACTAAATGGTGCTTCTTTAATGCTGCTCTGTAAAAATCCTGCTTTGTTTCATTCAGCTCTTAGCCTGACTGACAGTGGAGCCTCAATTAAACCTTGATTAGACTAAAGGATGACACTTTTTTTGTGTGGAAATCTGTGTCTTGCTAGTAGATGTAAAAAATAAATCCCAATACTGCAGTGGGTTTTTAGGTTTCCCAAAGTACCTGTTGAAATAACATTTTTTCCAAGTACGTTATTCGTACTTGTTACAAAGGCCACTGAAAAAGGTAATAGAAAGCAAAGTCAGAATCATGCCACAGAGCAAAGGGAGGACCAGTTTTCTCAAGCTAAAGAAAATTTCTGTAGTGGAGCTTGGAACAAGAATTCCTTCTCTGCTGTAAGCCTATATACAACCTACATTTTGCTGGCATTCTGTCTTTTTGACCAGAGACAAAGGCTCTGTTTTTAGGAAGCATTTTTTCATATGCTGTGCATTTAAGCTCACTTTAAACAGAGAGAACATTAAATGTAACTGGAAAAAAATAATCATTGAACTGAACAGAAACATGTTCTTAAATCTCTTTTGGATTTCTCTGACTGCTACTTCATAGCCAAAAGCTCTAATAATATTTTTGTTTATGACCCCCACCTCACTCCAAAAAAGCCCCTTATCAGCATTCTTTGTAGAAAAATGAAAGCAGCATAGATTTCTCTTAGGCGTTTACTGGTTTTGTTGCTCCATTTAACTTTTTAAAGAAGCAATATACAAATTGTCAGCTCGTTTTTAATTTTGTCTACTTCAGATATCGGTTTGCTATATAATTTTCTTCAGTACAGACACTGTAAATTTGATGGAAAATCATCTGCGAGATACACAGAATGCTACACCACGGGAAAAATCAGCGTACTACTAAATACTTCAGGGGATGTCTTTTGCATGCGTAGTTATAAAAATTAAGTCTCAGCAAGAAAGATTTGAAATGGCACACAACTGAAACCATCTTACAAATTACTCACATCCCCATTTTGCCACAAATTTTATTTTTGCTTACACAGAACTTATCAAGCACAGTGTACAAAACCAGCATTAAATTGAATGAGTCACGGAGAATTCAGGGAGGGACTTGCCCAATACTGCAGAAGAACTGATGAGCCTTCGGGTTTATTTTTTATTTGGTTTATAGCAGTCTAAATGCCACTGCCCATTTTTCTGTGTATGTGCTGGAAGTGTAAGTAAGAGACAGTTTTAGCTCAAACTGTTTATAGTTGCAGTTTCAGACAAGGAACATCAAATACAACAGAAAGGAGGCACATGAAATAGCAGGGAAGGAGCGGATGAGGCAACAGAGACACTTGTGTAGAGTAGCAAAGTCAAAGCTGTCCTGGTTCAAGGCACAGCAGATGCCTAATCATTATTTGTACCCTATGACCTGAAGGAGAGGTTAAAGAACGGTGAATGAGGGACCAAAGGCTATTGAAATGCAATTATCTTTACACTAGTTTTAATCTGCACACTTTAATCTGCATAAGCTTTCTAGCTAGTCCATCAGCACTTTGCAAGGCAGGGTCAGCCTTACTGGTTGGGTAACACAGCCAAATTAGAGGAAAGGGACAGAGAGATTGTGCTGGAGAAAAGGCATCATCTTACCTCCTTCAGCTGGGTCTGAGATAGGATTTCTTGTTTCCCTTTCTGCTCTTGAGGATCCTGGTACCATGAGAGGGAATCTTTGATGCCCATGGGCAGCTGTAATACACATTTGTCTGCAAGAGCAGAGGAACATCAAGGGAGGCCAAACACAGCAGATACTGTCCCAGGGACAGTGATGAGGTTGAAACCATTTCAGACAGGTCAGGTGGCATGGCCAAAGGACACAGGCAGGGAGAGTTTTGTGCAGACTGGAGATGAGCTGGGCCCTACATGTGGGCTGCTCTCTGATATCAATGCACATTCTGGGCCTTCCAGATGCATCATGAAAATGTGACATGGGGAAAGATTTCTGCCTGTTGAGAACTGGTGTGGAAATGCTGTTTCCAGCTGCCACAGTTGTCACAGGACTCATCACTTACTCTTTCTGTGTTGCCTTTTGGGAAGATTTTGTTTTCCACCTTCATCCTTGCAGAAATTAGAACTCTGTGGTCATGCTAGACATATAAATGTATCTGTCAGTGTTCCCTAACAAATGCTGAAAGAGCAAGCCAATTTCAACCAAATCTGACAGAGAGTTTTTTCAAGTTTTTTTAATTCCCAGTGGCTGGGTAGACAGAGAAGTTCTTATTAATTTTTTTTTTTTTTTTTTTTAATAAAAAAGGCAGCAGGATTAGATCAGTTATTTTAATCCACAACAGTTAGTCAGTATAAAAATAAGTGACTTAATGAATACTCCAGTTACAGCAAGGTTTTTTATCAGAGCTGGTGTTTAAGTCCCAGGAAATACAACCATGTCACAGGAGTTCATCTGGAAGCAGGCTTCATTAATTTAGATGCTTATGGGACTACTTATTTTCTTCACTGACTCACTGGTGCTTGTAAATTGAGAAGTGTTATGGTTTCAGAGTGCCCTAAGACAGCAAAAAAAAAGACATCTGAAGCCCTGGAAAGTCATGCGCTGGACACATTAGGCATTCTGCAAAATTAACATGAACAGGACAGCCAGTGGCACACTGAATTGTGAAGCTGTGACCTGACCAGAAAAATGAAAGGATGCTGAACTTCACTAGGTCAGCTGTAAAATATGCCATAAGCTAAAGATCTTGAAGAATAACTTACAAAAATCATAACTTTTTCAGACAGACACAACTGTGAGATGTGAAGACCTGATAGACAGCAAAGAAATAAAAGGAATGAGTATCAAGTAAGATAAACAGATAAATGAAATTATCTTTCTGCATTTGTTTACCATGGAGAAGCTCAAGGCATTTCCCAGGCTGAAAGCCTTTGCAGAGAATGAAGCAGAGGTTCTGCCTCAAATAAGAGCATTGGACAAGACCAGAAATGAAATGGATGAAAAAAGCAGACACAAATCTCTTAGACCAGGTGGAGTTTCTGTGGAAGTTAATGACCAAACTGTTATGTGAAAAGGTTTGCATGTGGCTATCTCCATACCACAGAACTGTAGGGTGACCAGCAAGTCCCAGTGTGAGAGGGGGGTGTGATGAGAAAGCCTGACACCTACCTCAGGCAACCCCATTGAGATAGACCAAAAAGGATCAGGGAATGAAAAAATACACATTGGGTATTGGAAAAGCTCAGCAGAGCTTTGGCAAAGGGAACTCAGGCCTTACAAAGCTTTTGGATGGGGAAGGAGCCAGTGAGCATGTACAGCAGGAACAGCCTGCTGATGAGGCTGGCACAGATTTACAATGAGAACAAATTTCCTTGCCAGATGCTCTTCAAGAAGCCAAGCAGCCACTGGATGGGAGGGGAAGTTTGCATGTCTGGAGATCCATTGAAAAATACCAGAAACTAAAGGCAGGAGCAAGTGGCTGGCTTCACTCTAGCAGATCATCAGTGGAGCAGTTCCTAAATTGGATGGAAAAGAAACAAAGAGATGGCAAAAGTTGCTGATACTGGTAGCTAGTTTTATAGTAGTGATACAAGTATTTACATCTCCTGGAAAGCTCCAATGTTACATTCTCCCATAACTGCCAAGTTACATTGAGCATACCTAGATGTCCCAAGAAATATAAGCAAAAACAAAGGCTTTTGAGGTACAATATTTTGTCCTTTCTCCAAGACAGTGCAGTCTCACTTGGAGGACTGTACAACAGGTGCTACGGACGTGTAGTAAGCAGAGACTTAGTGCTCCAGGGTGTAGAGAAAGAGAAATACTGGTTTTAGTCTGTGAGCACCAGCAGGATTATAACATATTGTGAAGATGGCTTTCAAATTATAGAATTTTAAGAAGCATAAGATGAAAGGGACTTCCAGAGGTCACCTGATCCAGCTTCCTCCTCAACACTAGATCAGGTTGGGTGCCTTTCTCTAGCCATATCTAGAAAGATGGATATTATACAAATCCTCCATTTCACTTCTATGTTACTTCTATCAGAGAAAAAATAAAAATGAAAGAAAGATGGCTGCATTAAGTTGTTTCTTCTCACTTTGGTTTGTGGTCCTTGAAGAATCTCATATTTAAGCATTTATTTGCAATGCTGAAGGCTAGAATCAGAATTCTCCTTCAGAAAAACCCTCAGCTTTTCCTGCAGAGAGGTGACTTCAAAAGCTGAGCATCTGAGAAGCACTCTTGTGACTACAAGACTCATGGAAAGCTGTGAGACATTGAAATGCCACTTTTATCAACCATTATTTTTATTCATACTTAACTGAAGCTATGTAAGTCTGGTAGAAACCTCTGCTGTTCTAAAACAGTCTGATCTAGAACTACACCTCTAAAGCCTCACCAGATAGACAGATGATGAATGACTGACAGATACCTCATGTCACAAGTAACACAGTGTTGGCATTGTATTAAAATAGTCTTGAGTTTTAAAGAGCCTTTTCCAAACATGAAGACAGTGGTTTGAAACTAAGAATATACCAATACAAATTAAATATTTGCATGACAAAGGTGATTTTAATTAAAAAGCTTTGGTATGATTTAGACCTCAGCCATGAAAATAGTCATTGAAGAATGCAATGTCTTATAGAAATTGATTCTAACAGTTCAACATAAGTGGAAGGGAGTGTCTGGAGCGTCACTCACTGTAGTGATTTTATATCTCTGTAGAAAAGCTGACTGTAAAAACCTTCTAATAAACAGTAAAGTATTTCAGCCAAAACTGAAATATAATTTTGAAAAGTAACAAATTCATATTTGCCTAAACTGAAAATTATTTTGATATGGTACAGGTGTATTTTTTGCACTTTAAATAAAAAGCCCTCAAGTGCATTAGCAGTTGCCATATTCCCCTAAGGTTTACAGGATGTTAAGGAACTCAGCTGGATGAAACTTGTGAATATGCACCAGTTCCCTTTGCTTCAGTCACAGTCCCCAAGAAGAAAGAATTTAAACATATTGCATTTCTTAACTGTCTCTCCCCCTGTTTTCTTCTCTGCACTATTGCCTTTAGAGGTGATATGTTACTGCATCAGCTGGAGCACATCACTTTTCCCTCCTAGAACTAATCAAGATCTGTCAGATCTATTTGGGAATATGGACAGGGGCAAAGGTCTTAGATCACATGCAGGAGCTGAACTACTCTTGTTTGCCATAATTCTGTTTTATAGCTAACAAACATCCTCCCGAGAGATAATATACATTCTCCTTTAAATTTTGGGCCAAAGACCTGCATTTTTAAAGCTGATTTTCTTCAGTATAATTCCCTACTGCCATCTGCAAAACCTCTGCAGTGAATGTGAGTGGAATTGAATAACAGGCGTGAAGCTGGTGTTGTTAAAATCATACACACAATTGTCGACTGTGTTGGAGGCCTGAAAAGGCCCTGCTTAAGCTCAGTGTGTCTTGAGAATTAGCTTAATGGTTATATATTCTTCAGTTAGTCATGAGGAGAGTGTTATTTACCCTTTACTCCTGTCTGACAAGCTACTGAATACTCAGAGAGAAGCAGGCTTTGGGAACTTGGACCATGTACCATAACTACAAAGCAGTGGTTTCTCTTAATCTTCCTTTCTCCTTTGCAGCCACAGCATTATCACCCTATTTCTGGCCTCCTGTGGCTCAAGAGGCTTTAAGACTTGAGCTGAGCACAATGGCTTGGAACATACAACCTGTCATCGGTGATGACAATGTAGAAGATGCCATAATACACAGGGGTAAAAAACAAAGCTGCATCTGGAATAACCCAGACTATTCAGGATGCAAATCAGGGAAGAAAAAGGATGATATGTCACTCTCAGAACTTTTTCAGCACTGTATGACTACAAGAAGTTATAATTATTTATCATTTTGCTTTTCACTTTCTGCATGCAGTAAAGCTCTTACTGACTAACCAGATGCCACAGCTCCACAGCAAGTTCCCCACAGCAAATTTCAACCTTTCTCAAGCAAGCAAAAACTGTGAAGGCACATGGTTATAATAAATTTTATTAATATACTTGCAAATCTCTGGATAGACTCAGAAACACGGGAGTATGGTTTGTGTGGAGACCATTTACATGCAAGCACACAAATATACAGGTTTTCCAGTACAGGCAGAGCACAGAAATTCTATTATGGGTGATTTTAAAGGTATTGAGGAACAGTTTTGAATCCTGCTGAGGTTGATGGAAATGGCAGAGCAAAGGCCTGTCCTGCATGGGGGGGAGCTGTCACTCTTTAGGATGCTGCTTTGGAGGTGGGGTAGAAGACTCAGAGCACCAGTTCTGCTGCTGAACTCCTGGTCAGCATTAAGCTGGTTGATAATGCCTGCAAAAGCACAAAAGTCTTTAATCTCCTAAGTTCAAGGGTAAGAGGAGGGCCTTGGTTTTGATTTTAGAAGTGGGATGTTAGTACTCTGAGGGTAAAGGCACTGAAGAATATGACATGGTCAAATACTGGTGTAAAAAGGACAGGATAAATACTTGAGATTGTCAGCATGCTGATATCTAAAATGGGTATTGGGTCATTAAGCTTTAGTCTGCAATCCTCCCTGGACAGCTGGCTGGAAACCATGTCTGATATAATTTACAAATATACAGAAGTATTTTTTTTTACTTTTCATGCAACAAGGGAACAGCATCAGTTACCTGAAGCAAAGAGGCAAACGGGGCAGTTTAGAAATGAAGGTCTCTGGCACATTTTAAGAATTAAAGAGGCATTCTTGTCAGAACAAGTCACGACTATACAATCTCATTTAGGAAGCTTTCCTATAAAGCCTTACAGAAAAAGTTGGTTCATATGACCAATAATTATTGCATTGCACTAACAGTGCAACCTCTGTCTTTCCCTTTGCTCAGACACATAGCTGATGGGAAAGGAAAATCCTTTTTCCCAAAGACTGCAGATAGGCTGTCTGCCTCCTTCAGAAAGGGAAAAGTTGTGTTTCTCATTTCTAGTCACTCAGCTGGGGCAACCCTGAAGTACACATCAGTCTTTCTTGGTTTAGATTTTCCATTTTTGAATAAATAACTGCAATTTTAATTGTCAGGAATAGGGCCTTAGGTCTTTCTTTCATTACAAACATTTCTAGAGCCCTGGTTGCATTTCTGAGGGTATGTGATCAGACAACCAACACGAGACATAAGATAATTTTGCTCAGTTGTTTTATCAGGCAAAATGACACTGATGTGGCTGACTCTTGCCAGTGGTACCATCGCAGTTCTCAGCATGTGATGAGGAGGACTCTGACTGAACCACGTATGTCCTCACAGTGGCCCTAACTGTATTGGCAAGCTTTGATTCTCTCACACCACAAACTGCATCTAATGCTTTGTAGCGGGGTCCTACAGGAGACCCCTGAAATCTTACAGAAAGTGTCCTTAATATGTAAACAGCCCAGTGCTAGCCCACATACTGTCACTCTCTGTGATCCCCTTTTTTAATGATGCTGCACCTTCCATGTAATCCAAGGGAAAAAAATGGGAAAAAAACCCCAACAAACAAACACCGAAAAAATACCCAAAATCCAGCAGCAAATGGGAAGCTTCCGAACCTGAATATTTTTCTTCCTTATCTTCTACCTTATTTTACCTGCCTACATGCCTACTTTTCTGATTTTCTTTTCCCTACATTTTAGCTAGTTAGGCTAGAAACATGGCTAAAAAGAAAAGTAGTTTCATCTATTGCACCTACAAGACCTAGCAGTGTTAAGATGCCTGTTGGAATAGTCTCCATTTGCTCAGCTAATCACCCATCCCAGTACACACATTTCTGCTGAGCTGTGAGAACTTCTGAGCAGTGTTCCCAGGTAGCAGAACTGCTGTGGCTGCCCTTGTACATGGTCCAGTTACAAACCTGGCACAGATTATGAGCTGAACAACATTAGGTTAAAGCTGTGTGCTACAGCTTCAAGCAAAGACATTTTAGCAGAAGTGGGACAGGCTAAGGCTGTAAGCACATACAGATACTGCTTGTTGGCTGAGAGGCAGCAAAGCAGGTAAGTGCTGTGACACCCATGGGAGGTATTGCTGTCCCCTTGCAGCACCCAGTGGACTTGGGACTTCATCATCACATGGCACTGCAGAGCCAGGTCTCATGCTGCTCATCCAGTTCAGTCCACTGACTTGTGGGCCACCAGTGGCCCTTCTCACTGGTGCGTATGGAAGGCAAGGGTTGCTAATCCTATTGTAATGGCATTCGTGTAGTAGTAAAGTAATTTAATTATCTGCTGCTGCAGCTGTGGCCAGTGTTCCCTTTCCAAATGCTCTCACCAGAGTGTGATGTGCTTCTTGACTGGGTTGGTACTAAAGGATGAGCTGCAATGCTGTTTGGTGCAGTATTATTTGAGCAGGAAGGTGGAAGGTTTTATTTTTCCTCCAAAACCTCAATTTGTGTTTTTTCTGGTGGATAAACAGTAGCTATGCATGAATGTACTTATTTATGTAAATGTATGCAAATATCTCACGTTTCTTTTTAACGAAAAGAACGTGAAACTTAAACAAAGGAATCTGCACTTCTGCATAGCTGTCAGGTCCCTTCCACAGGCACCGGCTGCCAGCCAACCTTCTCTCCCTGCTCCCCTGACTCTTTGGACTACCCTGATTTCTTCAGGGGAGGAATGAATCAAAGCTACTAGGCTAAACCTTGGGATGTGGCAAGGATGAGAGATAAAATGAGCATGTGTTAAAATTACTGGCTGTGAAGATGCCAGGAAAACAAATGTTGCCAGATTTTCCTAGAAGTGAACAAACTGAGCGTATTTTTCAGTGAGCTGTTCATAATCCCTTTCATTAAAAGACTTTCCCTGCAATCAAAAACAAAGCTTTATGGAAAGATTTTTACTGTTTTGTACCTTTATAGCACCCAGCAGATGGGCAACCTGAGCTCCATCTGGGAGCACTGGGTGCTATTATAACAGCCAGTAACATCATTGCCAAGATTTCTGTTGTCACACACATAGCAGAAAGATATCCAATGGAATGGTTTAGGCTACAAAGGAAATTTTACATCCTTTGAATGGGAGAAAAAGCTGAAAACATGACCATTGTCACCTAATAATTTATTTCTCTAAAATTGGTAAAGTTATCCTTTCACTTCTCCTAGGTGTCCTTCCACTTATAAATGGGCACCATTATGCATGAATTACTTTGGCTGCCCTTGTTGGACTGTAGGAAGCTTCAGCTGTGTCTGCATTTCAAGATTTGGTGATTTATTACCTATGCAACCCACACAACCCTCCCAGGCTTGCAGAAGTTATAATATTTTCAGAAGGAGGACAACATATTTTTCATTTTTGCTAAACTCTGAGCGTCAAGTTTGACAAATAGATCTTTTCTGAGGGAGTGGTTAGCCACTGTGAAAAACCACATTTCTCCTCAGTAAGAAGCTGTTGCTTAAAGACAGGCCAATATAAATCCATATGCATATTATGCAGCAATTCTGAACCATGTTAACTTCTGCATTTGCTGACCCAGCTGCTCACTTATTTTAAGTGACATCTAATCATTTCTTATATTTTTCCACTTTCATGTCATCTATTTAGGGCTGTGCATTTTTAATTATGTTTGTTTGTTTGTTTGTTTCGGGTTTTTTTGTTTTGGGTTAGGTTTTAGGTTTTTTCCTGTATGTTAGATGTGTCCTTGAAAACAACTACTAGACACAAGCAAAAAAGCATGACACAGGACATAAAAATATTTTTGTTGCTCTCTTTGTTCTATTTTTCTCTTGTACATGCATAGATGTGCTACAGTTCTGCAGTCTTGTTTGTCAGGAAAAGTAAATGCCTGTTTATTCATGGAACAATGCTGCTAACTTTAGCCTGGAAACTGGTATGTCCAGGATTAGCAATATCAAACTAAGCATGCCTGTTAGAAATAAGCCACTACTATTACCAGGAAGAACTTTGTGCTGCCTTGATCTGAAGAGATGGCTTGTGATGAGTCTGTGAGAGTGGCATTCCCTATGTCACCAAAATCCAAACAAACACACACAAAAGATTTGTTCACACGCACGTGCTGACAAATTGCTTTCCCACCCAAGCAGAGCTTAGTGACAAATTACCTGAAACTGATCAAGGGGAAGACCTGTGAGACCCAAGCGTTTTGCTGCCTGTTGGGGAGCTCTCTGCCTCACTGGCTTCATGGTGCAGCTCGACACTGACATCTGATGGTGGCTCCCAACAGCCCCAGCTCCAAAATCACTGAACAGCTCATTGGCAACAGATGTTAAGTACAGGTGACTTTTTTTTTTTTTTTGGTTTGTTTTTTCCTGTATAGGTTACTTTGGGATAACTTTTCTGTTCTGGCTGCTGTTTGAAGAGGCCACGCTTGCTTCTGGGTATATACTTACCCTAGAGTCTATATTATATAATACACCAGACACTTCAGGTTTAAACAGAATCCTTTTGGCCAAGAGAAGTAGGCCCAAGAGGAGGATGTCCTCCTTTTTGCATTTCCAGTATGGTCCTGAGTGGAGCTTGCAGCCATGCAGGAACGTGATTACCAGTTTCTACCAGGTCCTTTGGATGAAGGATCTGAAACAGGCTCAAGGATGCAAGCCTTGCAGAATGGATATATTTGGGAATATTTTGATGGTGATGAAGGTTGTTTCCTGAAGATACTTATTTTAAATGCTCCTTATGGGAATCTAAACAACCCATACAATATCTGGAAGATCTAAGTAAGAGAGTCATCAGCCTAAAGCACCTTTGAGAAAATGCAATAGCCTGTCATGTTTTCCACCTCTGTTTATAGTGTATTAAAACTTGAAATGTAGTGGAGGAACAGTGTGCCATTTTTTTTTTTTATGCAAAGTTGCTCTCTTGTTTGTCAAAGGAATACTGTATAGATACATAAGGGTAAAATGTTAATGAGGGAACTTTAGGAAGAACACGGACTCAGCTTTAAAAAGAAATTATAGACTAATTCAGAGTTCTAGAGAAAAAAAAGGGGAAGCTGACTTTTTTTTAAATTAGTGTGTCACATTTGCAGAAGAATTAGAAATGCAAAAGGATCTGACAATAGACTGGAGATGCTTATCAGCTGTCAGATTAACTCAGTGTTTTTCAGCTGTTAATTAAATATCTACAATTCCATGTGCTAGGACAAAACTTTCTCAAAAGCAGTCTAAAGCACTCAACAAAATGGAGATACAAGACTGAAAATAATTTATTCACATCCTAAAGATGTTAAGAGACATTTGGAACTCGCACGTTGGGCTGATTTCAGGTATGAACTTCGTAGCACTTAACCTAATTTAGTAATGTCAGGTTTTAAATGGATTTCTACAAGACGTATTGAGGGCTGCATGGCACCAAAGTGTCTTCATCTTCAGTTTTGATGCATACTGATGACATGCCTTAGAATGTAGAGTTTCTAGCAACCAGACATTGCACACATTTTGGGGATTCTGGTGAGACATGATGGGTGACTTCATATCCACTAATGGAATAACAACAGTAGTCCCCGGTCCCTTTAAATGCTCTCTTGTAATTTTCTTATCCGAGCCAGACCATAACTGGCATTTTCTGTTTAAAAGTCTGAGATGAAGTTATAAATATAACATCTGACAAATAAGTGCTAATCTGCTGCTTTAGAAATCATACAATAATGACCACGCAAGCAGCAGTTTTCACCATCAAGGAGATTACTTACACATCATATCTTCAAAGGAAAAAGTATAGCCAGTCCTGTTGCTGACAGTCTTAGTAAGTAGATATTACACATTGTGAAACTAACACATAAAATCTGCATTTTCCTCTTTTCTGTATATTTTCAGACATGAAAAGCCAGATATTCTGGGGCATCAAGCTCTTAAAACTCCAGTAAATTCTGTAGGTTTTTTGTAATCTCTGAGTCACCCACTGTCAAAATACTGGAAATCTGAGGTACCATGCTTGACGGTATTAGACAACAGTTTTGATTCCAGTACCTTCCATTTGTGGATTAATGGAAGACTTTTGTCTTTAGAAACTCCTAGCTGACCACAGACAACAAGATATGTGGGCTCATTGCTCTTCTAGTTCTCAAAAACACTTTCATTTTTTTAATAGTATCTGATAAAAATAAACATTTTGGTGTACCTGTTATATAACACTGGTACAGCAGACAGAATTACAGAAAGTGAAACATGCATCATCCAAAACATGGGCCCAGAATGCTGATATTTTCTCTGGTAACAGCTGAAACAAAGGAAGGGTCTCAAAGTCACCACAAAAAACACAAGGTAGACATTTTTTCACATTATCTAAGAAGAATTAATGGAAAAATCTAGAGGAGTTTTACTCTAATCAGGGTAAACAACCCTTGAAAAAGAAATTTGAGCTGCCTAAATGGTATTCTTGGCTGCCAAAAAGGAATCAATTGTGTTGACCACTTCTAACAAGCAAATTGATTCCTTTGCAGTTTCACCTTGGACTGGTCAGGAATGTGCAAGGCTGCCTCCTTCAGCAAGTTCTTCCCATGGGAAGTGCTCATGTACAGGGAGTAGTACCCAAATTACTGATCTGAACTTGTCTTGCCCCTGTTTCCAGAACTCACCTCTTACTAACCTTGGCTTTTGGTCAGAGCCCTTGTGTCTACAGACATCTTCTGGGGATGAACATTGAAAACAGCAATGAAAACCTTCTGGGAAGGTTTTCCCAGCTTGGGAACTTTTTGGACCAGTCTGCTCATGCCCTTAATGCACTGACAGCTTGGATGAGATCTTTGAATCCTATCACTGCACAGAAGTGTAATGAATCTTCTGGAGAGTGTTGTTTACAGAGGATTATCTATTCTATCTGAGTAAAAAGGAACTGAGATCATAAAAAAACCAACTTCAAATCACAGTAAACATTGGGTCATTAAAATGCTGCAATGAATTAAGAAATTGTTTGCTTAAATTTATTGAATTTTGTGGTTTACTAAACCAAGAATTGTTGTAGTCTCCGTGGAAAATCAAGCTCCATTTGTCAACCTTCATACTTATGTGCAAAATATTGGAAAGGCATCAAAACATTCTTTGCCTGTAATTCAAATTTTTCTCACTTTGAACTTTTACAAATGAAATACATTATTTTGACACCTTTTGTATTTATTGAGGTAGTGAGTCCTGCAAATCCCTTATGAGGTCATAAATTCAAGATACAATGCCTAAAGGCAAATACATTTCAGACAACTTCTGTTAAGGATCCTCGCACCTGAGACAAGCAAATATCTGTTCAGAAGAGATGGTGCTCATGACACTGTCAAAGGTACTGTCACCACCAACTCAGTTTGGGTTTAATTTCTGTTGAGGGAACTTTTTCATTTTAGTAGATTTTCATAGCAGACCTAACTGACTCAAGAGGAATCATCCCCAGGGACTGCAACCATACTCTTCCTCAGGAACAAGAGATATTTGGCTAGCTGCTCATGCCTGGGTGGAGAGACAGCCCTGTTTTGCACTGCATGTCTTCACCAATTCCTGCTGCAAAGGAATTTGGTCCCATGTCTCATTTTAAATGATTCCATCATCATGAACACCGAGTAGAGATTTTTTTTTTCCTCTTCTCAATGTTTTTTTTTTTTAAATTTACATCTTGGTTCATGCATGACTACCTTTGTTATATCAAAGCCTACAGACGAGTTCCCAAGGCAGGACCTGAGGCTATTCCTTCAAGTCTGAGTCTGAGATCTGAAATAAAGTTGCCTGCATGTACATGTTCACAGGTATAGACTGTATTCCATAGCTTTATCCATCATAGCCCTAAAATAAGCAGACAGTCCTCTAGGGAAACAAAAAGGCACTTTTCTACTGCTTTTCTTGTAATGTACAACATAGGGAAATATCCCCTAAATACAGGGTAAATATGTGACCCAGTCCCTATTTCTATTTCAGGTTACAACATTTGTTTCTTCTTACACAGTTGTGGTCTCTGATGACTGATTATTTTTTTCTTTTTCTGTTTTCTAGAGAGGCATATTGCATTTAACAGCAAGCCTCAATGGAAGAGCAACTTTAAACTGCCCCAGGGCCTTGCTGAGAAATTGAGTGGTTGCAAACCCAGCCTATTCCTTCAACTGCCAAAGTGCATTTTCTTCTTATTGCTTTGCCTGCAGAGGCATTTGTCTTCCTTGAAGGGAGAGTTTTTTCTCATCAGTATCAATGATTTGTTTCATCGTAGCCTTAGTAGTCAAAATAGAAAGAAAAGAGGGAAAGGATAGCTGCCTAATTCCTGCTTTTAAAAGTATTGGAAGACTTTTGTGCAGCTGGTCATGGCCCTGGGATACGGAGTAAGTGCAGATATTTCTAGCCACAGGTCAGTGGTGGAAATGCAGACCTGTGAGCAATAACAAGGATATCTTCTTTGGCTCAAGGCCTGTCTTTGCCTGCATGTGGATATTGGCAACTAGCACAGAAAATCTCTTTTTGTAAATAATACCATTTCCTAAGTAATGTGAGATAGCAGAGAGAAAACACTAAGTTCAAAGTTCTTAAGTTTGGCTTATTACTATCAGGCTTACAAGCTTCATATTTAAATTATAATTCAGTGCAGGAGCATTGGGGAGGAATAGAGACATTTAAATTTTGAAAGTATGGGCTACAACAGTTCAATATCTGCTGAATAAACTATTTTCACAGTTGCCCACAAATTCCACAATAAAAATTACTAAACCCCCATGATTAGGTTGCTCAGGTTGAGACTTAAAAAAGCCAAATAGTTGTCCTTGATGTAAGTTACAGGATGACACTCTGGGGAAAACATATCATTCAACACTTTGACAGAAGCATTAGTGTCATTTGTAGCACTAATTGCAAACAAAGGGCTATACCTGGTGGAAATAGTCAGGTTATTACTAAGGAAGCTGAAATTTGTTTCAGAACACAGTCTCTGCTCCCTGATAGCTTTAAGAAATTTGGATACCGTGCAGAATAATACTGGAATAAAAGCATTTATATTAATTGCAGCTTTTATATGAGCACTTAGACAATTAATTAAAATAATTATCTTCAGTGACTCAGCATTTAGCATATTTTTCACTTTTAGTTTTTGTGCTGAAAAAAATCATGCAGCTCACTGACAGCAGGCAATCAGAGCTCTTCATAGCACCATTTTCCTAAAAGCATGCAAAATAGTGGATGAAATTATTTTGAAAGGGTAGTTAGAGGAGGAAACTCTACTCATCTTTTGTGCTTTGAGGCCCACTTCAGCAAACATTTAACCACATTCTTAACTTTAAGTACGTGCTTGCATGCATTACTGAGCAGGCAGAGATTGCTTTTCAAGTGTGAAATGGATCAGGCAGGCTCTCAGCTGGTGTAAATCAGTGCAGTGTCACTGTCTGCAGTCAAGCTGAGAGCATGCCACAAGGTAGCTCCTGGCACAAAAGCCCTGCCTGTAGCCACTTAACAATATGATTCTCACCAACTTCAACAGGGCAAGAGTTTTGTCTGATGAGTCCAGCTCCTGAAAGTACCTTTTAGTCTCCAGGAGGCCTCCTACTCAATAAATAGTTTCGCCTCAGTCAAGACTCATAGTGGATTTTCAGGCAAATAGATGTATCAGTAAAGTATACATGAGACTCAGACCTACCTGGACACATATGAAAGGAATAATTACGTTTGTCATGAGGTAATCAGCCAAGTGAAGGAAAGTACTAAAAGCCATCTGAATGCAAAAAAGCACAAATTTTGTGCTCACACAAGGCTGCCAAGGAATTTGTCAGCTTCTTTGTCAACTGGGAATTTCACATCTTGATTTAAAACTGCAGACTATGAAGAAACAAGCTGTAGGGGCTTATATTTAATGAAACCACGAAACCCCAAATAGAAGATAATTTAGTTCATAAAAAAGTCAGCAGGAACAAAGTTTTGCCTATTGCCATCTGGGACCTCTTACGCAGTTTGTTGGGTTTTTTTTTTCCCCCAGGGTTATTGTTTTCAGGTTGCCTTTTTTCTTTGTTGAACTAGGAACTAATATTGGAATTAATTTGAGCTTCATTACTAGTGAGCAACGCAGAGCCCTCGTGGCTCTGCTGCTTTATTGAAAAAAAACATTGTGCTGGCAGCTTCAGTGAAGATTTTGGCTTGCAAATGGACAGGCTGCCCATCAGAGACCATCATCTGGGCAGGGAGGAGGGAGCTCACACACAGCCCCTCCACTCTTGTCTCCCCAAAACAGGGCACTTTCATATTTGCAGTCCTATGGTGGATTTATTAACTAATATGCTTTTCAGTGACAACTGATTAGAGTCCATGACTTTCCCTCAGGCAAAGTGAGTCCTAAGGGTGTGCTTGGAGATGCTGACTGAAGATGTGGCATGAATGGCAGGGGTGCAACAGTAGAATATTTCAGAGGTTCCTCCAAAGGATGTGTGTGACCCGGCCTGTCTGACAGTAGCTAGATCCCAATAAGCATCACTCTGGCATTTTGTGACTAATTTAACATGTTCTCCTAGCCTCACCTGCTGGTTCCAAACAGTGGAATGTGTGATGGAAAAGCAACTCAGTGAATCTTTTAAAGCCAAATTGCTCATTACTGTGATACAGATAACAGCTGAAAAAACCCAAAGCAAAATATATATATTTAAAAACAAGGTAAGATTAAAATTCCTTTTCTTTCCTTTTCCATGTACAAGATGTTTAGGATAAATGTTTTATGAACTACAAACCTAGCAGAGGAGATAAATGTCAGCCACCAGTACAGAATTTGTGTCAGCATATTTATTGTAGCTATGAATCTAGGCAACTTGCAAGCCATTCTCAGCTCACTGGTGCCCAAAAATATTTTACTAGCCATATTTACTAGAACTCAGGAGAATACAGCTTGGTTTAGCACCTTGGGATCTTAGGGAAGCTCTTGGGGTCATTAAGGAAGTGTTTGTGTGGCTCGGTACATGCACTTAAGTGGGCTAATGAGGCAGCTTTGAGTATCTATAGAAAATTACAAGTCAGCAATATGGTTAAAGTCACAGTTGTGTTGAATTCAAAGGGAATGTTGACTCCTATCAGGGGAAGGTACTGCTTAGTATGCTTTTGCTAGCTTGAGTACAGCTGTGGTATCTCAAATATTTTTATTTCAGAAAAGATAAAAATAAAGAAATGTTAATATTTTCCCCTCTTCAGAAGCATTCTGTTCACATCTCTTAATTTTCTCACATTTCTTCACAGATGGCTGTGAAACTACTCTTTATTTTAAAACTAGCTTGTTTGTTTTTGGTTTTGTTTTGGTTTTTTTGATTGTTTTATTAAAGCACTTCCTTTGGTTCTACCATGTTACATCTATTTCACTATCTTTTAAAAGTATATTTTTAATTAGGTGCAGACAGATATAAACTAGAGGGCAGGATAACTCTTAATCCCTGAAACATTCAGGTTTTGCAAATGGTCATGAATGGCAGAACTCCAGAATTACCAATGGGATCTGAGGCATGTGCAACATGTACTAATTTGTGATGCTCATACAGAGGCACAAGTAGCCTGCTGCATCCCCAAATAGGTCCTCCAAACTGGTACTGACTGGAAGTGGTCACTCACATTGTACACAAGAATAGGCAGTGTCAGACCTGCAGCTAGGGAAATCTGATATACTTCTTTGAGGCTGAGGGAGCTGTGCACATTTACCAGGAGAGAATAGCTGGTTTTTTTGATAGGAGCATTTATTCTTTCAATGACCAAAGATTTGCCATCGTATATGATTCCATTACATGCAAAGCTAGCATTCATAGCTGATATGAGCACCTGTTAGCATAAATAACCCATGATCAAAGCCTCCAAAAGAATGAGAAAAGTGGCTGCTGCTGTGATTTTGGACCCCTTAAGCAGAGCAGAATAGAAAGTAAAATGTTGTCATCAAGACAAAAACACCAAAGTACTCTCTTAGTTATAAGTGGACAATCACTAATGGAAGATGTAGCAATACTTTCTAAAGAGTCTTTCATATGCCCACTGCTTCCTGCTCTATGAATATTCTGACAGGCATTTTTACTGTCTTACACTAAATTTTTGCTTTTATTTCTTGGCTAATGGTAAATTCATTTTGTAACCCTTTGCTCTTAAACCCTCAAAGCTCTCTCTCTATCTCTGCTCTTCAGTTCACAGCCTGTGCTTTTGTTTTGAATCCTAAACTCCATGAGGCCACATGGATGTTCCATGCTACCCCTCTGATCTAGGAACACAAGTCCTTCTAGTTCATTTTCAACTGCTTTCTCCTTCAACCTTGAGGATGCCATGAATCACAGAATCAGAGTGGTTGATGTTCAAAGCAAGCTCTGGGGATCCTTTTGTCCAAACACTCTGCTCAAGCAGGGTCATCTGCAGTTGCTTTCCCAGGATGATATCCAGATAGCTTTTGAATACCTCTAGGGAGGGAGAATACACAGCCTTACTGAGCAGCCTATGGCAGTGCTCAGTCTCTCTCACAGTGAAAAAGTGTTTCCTGACGTTTAGAGGAAACCTCCTGTGTTTTGCTTTGTGCCAATGCATCTGGCCCTGTCACTGGGCACCACTGAACAGAGCCTGGCTCTGTCCTCTTTGCACCCTCCCCTTGGACATTTGTATATATAAGATCCCCCTGAGCCTTCTCTTCTCCAGGACAAACAATACCAACTGCTTCATATGTGGTTTGCTCTTTGCTTTAGTCCCTTACTGTCCTTTTACTGTCCCTTTTACTGTCCCTTTGCTAGACTCTTTCTTTTCATGTCTCTTTTGTGCTGAGGAACACAGAGCTGAACAGAGTATTCCAGATGTGACCTCAAGATGTGAATAAAGGGGAAGGATCACCTTCTTTGATCTTCTGGCAATGTTTTGTTTAATGCAGCCCAAGATACCATTTCCCACCTTTGCTGCACTGGCACACTGCTCCATCCTGCTCAGCTTGGTGTGCACAAGGGCCCCCAGGTCCTGTTCCACAAGATGAAATACTCCTGAACAGCTGAACTTCAGCATCCCCTTCCTGTTATTGTCAAACTGCAATGTATTGTAATTTCTCCTTCTAAAACCTAGGAATCTTTCTTGTTCTACGCTAGAATTACACATTATACTCTAATATATATTCAGTGTGCAGAACACCTCGTGCTTAGCATGCAGCTTCTAAGAATACCCTTCACATTTGTGTGTATAATGGGAAAATATCTATTGTTTGTGTCACTGCAACAAAAAATTAATCAGGAGTGTAAAAATATCACTTTCAGGTCGATGCTGAATCATTGCAGGAACACACTTGCTTTTGTTATTGAAAAAAAGTCCACAAAATACTGTACAATTTTTCATGTCTCATATTATACCTTTTTTTTGTTATTTACAGTTAGTAGGGAGTACAACACATCATATCCCTCTTTGTCCCAACCACAAGTCTTACAAATACATTTGAGAGTTGATTACAAGTATGATACAATATTGAATCACTTGGTTCAATCGTGTAAAATTATGTCTATAGCAATGACAGTTACAAGGAAAAGATTTACACAGAGGACATTTCTCCTTCCTAGGTTATTAAAAGTCATTTCTAGATGGAAAATATTTTTGCCATATAAGCTATAATCCATACGAATGGTTAGAAGCTTGTTTACTACCCATTTTTTTCATAGAATAATATTGTAGCATATAGAAAGCAGTAAAAGGAAAACAATAAAACCCTAGTAAGTGCATTTGTCCAGCAGTGTAATAGAGAGATGCCAAGAACTGATTCCTCATTTTCAGCATTCATTATTCTGAATAGCTACAGTTTTAAAGGACCTTATAAGACTTAACTATGGCATCAGACCAAAGTTATTGCTTCCCCTTCTCTGTTTCTGATGCAACCACCAAGAACACACTTAAAGAAGGAGTATCATAGCAAGTGTAGGATAATATTTCCTGCAGTTTGCTCTCCCCATTTTCAATTGTCTACATTTTAGAGGTTTCTTCAGCCAGAGATTGTAACTAAAGCCTCTTGCTTAACTTCCTCTCTGGATTTGCCTGGTCACAACCTGCAAATGAGCTCCACAGTTTGTGCTCTTTGTGAAAAAGTGCTTCTTGAGCACAGTGCTTGTCTTAACATGCCACCTGATGGTTTCTTCTGTCAAGTGTTAGTTTTTGTGTGTACAGAAGTAAAGGAATAATTATTTCTCATTTACCTCCTTCCCACCATTCATTATTTCTGTTCCCTTTATTTTTGCCTCTTTTCCAAAGGAAAATATCCTGCTAAACTAAATGTCCTTTACAAACTAAAGTGTTTATTCTTCCTTTCTTCTTCCTTCTTCAAATCATTTCTCTTCCTTTGAGCTTGCCTAATCCTGTTGCATACTCTCAAGGTGACAGGATTGTTATATGATATTCAAGACATTGGGTGAGCTGCTTATTTTCCAAGTGACTTGATGACGTTTTCTATTTTCTTCTCTTGGACTTTTTAAATACTTCCTAAAGACCCCATCTGAGCAGTAAATCTAGTTTTTCACTACATTTCACATGGTGATTCCAAGATGATGTGCTGGTGCATTTAGAACTGATAATCTGTGTGCTTGGGTCTGCAGCCATTTAGGCCGAGGCAAGAGCACAGAAAGAGAGAGCGTGTTTGTAAAAGCTGCTTTTATTTTGCATTTTCTCCCTAGTTCCTGTCAGATGTCTTTTCAGCATTTGGTCAATAACATGAAGGGTTGCAATTACCTGACAGCTAAATATCTAGTCTTGTGATCACTACAGTGGCACTTCCATGGAAGCTGAGACCTGCTCTGGCCTATGAAGTATGAAAGTAGCAGACCTCATGAAGCACATAAATGCTCTCTTCAAAAATGATAGGGATAAATGTCAGCAATGTTGCCATGTATGTTGTGGAGATGAAATCTAAGTGTAGGCAGGGAGAGGTGTTTAGGCTTACCAGACCTACATCCAGCAGATAGAGAGGCAGAGACTCAGTGCTACAGGGAAAACATGGGGCAGGGAAGGGCAGGGAAGGTTTATTGCTATCTGGGGAGCCCAGGGTCTGCATAAACCAAAATTGAACCTGGTAACTGATAATTAAAATTTAAAAGTTATGGGGGAATTTTTAAGCTAAGACTGGGTGAAAGTCAAGACACAAGAACACAGTCAAGACACAGAAACTTCATAATGGTGCATTTGACAAGGATAAAGTACAAAAATGCTGTATTCTCCAATAAAGGATAGGGTGGAAACAGATAAAATGCAACAAAGCAATAGCAAATCACAGCTTACAAGTAAATCCCCATTTCAGCAGAGACATAAAAATTGGAGGCAGACCAGAACAGTGTATATTTGTCTTTACTACTGCTACAGCTCTGAACCATACTAAGGACAGAGAAAATGAACCATCTGGTGATATAATGAATAAATTAATATCTCAGAAACTCAATAGAAGGAACTGTTCCGATTTAAGTGAGTAAAATAATTATTTAAGGAGTGGCCGTATTCAAATAAGGTAAATATACTAATGTTGTGTACTGGTTGTGACTGGGGTGGAATCAGTTTCCTTAATAGCAGCTTGCCTGGTGCTACATTTTGGATTTGTGATTAAACCAGTGTTGATACGAGGTGTTGTAGCTGTTGCTGATCAGTGTTTATACAGTGCCAAGGCTTTATCTGCTTCCCACACCATCCCATCAGCAAGCAAACTGAGAGTACAAGAGAAACTGGGGGACAGCTGACCCCAGGGATATTCCATTTTGTATGATGTGCTCAGCAATAAAGGCTGAGGGAAGAAGAAGGAAGAGGGGATACTTCCTAAGCATCTTCCTAAGCAAGTGGTGTGGATGTGGAGCCTGGTTATCCTTGAGGTGACTGAACACTCCCCTGCTGATGGGAAGTGCTGAATGATTTCCTTGTTTTGCATTGTTTCCACACTCAGATTTTGCTTTACCTGTTAAATTGTCTGTCCCAGCCTATGATTTTTCTCACTTCTACCCTCCCAATTCTGTCCCCACGGTCCCACTGCAGGGTGGGAATGAGCCAGCGTTTGTGGGGTGCTCAGCACCTGGCAGGGTTAATCTACAACACTGTGTGAATCATTGCAGAATCCCTTTGGGCTTTAATTCTTTGGCAGTACAGAAAGAGCACAGTCACAGGTCTACACTACTGAGAATCCCACCAAGGTGGGACAGTGGCCATAAAATGGTAAAGAAGACCAAGAGGTTAAAAGATGAGAAATCACAGTAGTAATAGGGGACTTCAAATCTTCCAGATAGACTGCTGCCTGTTGTGACAGAGCATATTGTAGACAATGTTACTTTAACTGCTGTAAAAGATTGGATTGCTTTTTCAATTAATTGGTCAGAAACTCCACAAAAGAAAAGAAAACCATTCCTGGTTTAGTTTCAAGCAAAGTATTTGATCTGTTTTGATCTGCAGCAACTAAAGTTCTTGTTGGTAAAAGAGGACGTGTTCAAATTTTACTTTCTTGTAGGATTCAAAAGTCAAAACGCAAATGCACAATAGTAACATTAAAATTCAGAAGTATAGCTATAATCAAATAAATAATTTTATTGAGAATAAGTTAAAAAGAACCGTTAAAAGCTAAAATATTTTCAGGTAACTTAAAGGCCTCTTCAGAACATCAGCATATTGCAGGCTGACAATAAAACTTTGAAATTGCTTTCAGAGGTGAAAAAAACTCTAAAACATCCCAGGCAAGTATAACCAACAATTCAGTGAAAGAGTTAAAAAAATGTTTTCAGAAATGGGAGTTATATCATCATTTGGGAAGTAGACCAATTAATTCTTGGCATCCAGAATTACACATTTGAAAGAAACTTTCAGAATTTTTCAGACTTCCCAGGAGGGCCACTGTGTGAGCAGTCTGAGGCACTAAAGGAGATCAGTATGAGAAAAAGATGCAATTGGGATTCAGATATGCAGCTGATAGCCCACTAACTGTAGCTGTTAACCTATTCCCTGAAGTAGCCCTGATGCCAGCAGGAGAGACAGTAATACTGGTACAGACAATTTTCTGAGCAAAGTTCCTGGCTAGGAGAAATTGAGGAATGGCAAACAAATAATTCACTTTTTAACAGTGGTAAACTGATCAGAACAACAATAAAACCCAAATTGCTGCATGCATAAATAGATAATAGGCACGTATCCACGTGATTTCTGTGGAGGGAAGAAATGCCTTGTCAATCTGTTAGATTGTTTTCAAATTAGCAGTGAGACTAGTACCTGATAATAAAAGACAGAGGCTGAATATATGTATATCTGATTTAATTTGGAACTGTTTCTAAAAGAGCTCAGCATTTTGGAACTGCCCCAGTGTACCTCAAGCTGACAACAAAAACCTGACACATCACAAGCAAACATATGTCGTCTCTGAAAAACTGCATTTGAGTGTCTAGATACAGCCTACATCTTCTAAAATGCACCACTGAAGTGATGTTAATGTCTTTTAGAAAACACAAAGAATAAAAAATATACCTGAGCAATTTTAAGGTTTGAAAAATTTTCAGTGATAAACTTAGAACTCATCATCAGTTTCAACCTCTCTTTTTTTTTTAAAAAAAAAACAAACCAACTGCACTTTGTAGTTGTTCACTTTTACTATTTTATACCGTAGAGTTTGATTTTATTTTCTTTGTATGTCTGAACTTATCTTCTGACCTTTGTTTAGATCAGGACTTTGAAGAATTCCCATTGTGGCTGAACATTCCTGGAGCTGATTCTTTTTAATTTCCTTGAGAAGACTACAGACTGTTACTCATTGTTTTAATTTGAGGTTTCTGTAATTCCAAATCAAACCTAACTAGACCCTTTAATCAAGGGAAAACAAGAACATCATTCAAAAAGTAAAGTGAATAATGGCAAAAGCAACCAATTGTTTCGTAAGGGGCTTTAAATACTTATTTCAAAGTATGCTGATTGTGCCTCAGAGCAGCAAAATGTAAATTAAATTAGTACTCAAGCTTATCATTAGGAAACAAGCATTAAAAAAAAAAAAAGAAAAAAAGGAGAAAACCCCCTAAATTAAGCCCAATGTGGGTTAGGCCCACAAGTTACATAAGCCACTAATCCACATCAAAAACCTTTTTAGTAACATATGGGCCATAATAATTTCCGGTGCTCTTTACTTCTTAAGCATAACAAGCTGTTAAATGAGAGGGACTTATATTTGCATTTGTAGCTACTAAAGAGATCAAAACTGGAATTTTCCCATAGGGATCATTAGAGCCCATTAAAAAGTCTGAGATTCACAGTTAATGGTACTAGTTAGGAAAGAGCAGTAGTAACACAACAGGAATAAGCAATCCAAATCACAGTCCTGGGTGGAGATGCAATGGCAGATTCAGTGTGTGAGCAGGATGTTTTGGGGGGCCTAGAAAAATACATCTGGGCTGGCTGTGGTAGCATCTGCCTAAGAAGTGCAGTGGTGAGAGGTACTTCCTTCCTCTTGTTTTTAAAACAAGGAAGCATTATGTGAGAGTATTTTTGTAGCACCTAATAACCAGTTTATTTCTTTAGAATGCAACCTTTGTTATTACAAACAATACTTGATGATAGAGTGCCCGATTAATCGCCAGCTTTATATACACACAGCACATAATGAATTTACACGAGTGTAGAAAAACAAAGCAATATTCATCCTTAGTGTAATCTCCCTAATTATGGATGTATTTTTCAGTTCTCATCTGCTGCATCATTCAGAGCATCCATTCTCCTTCCATTCATTCTTTTGGATCTCTCAAACCTTCCATGGTTATTCTGCCCCTTAAAAGCAGCCTCTTGTTAAGACATAACTAATCTTGGAGGCCAAACGACTGAACGAACCACTGTTCCTTATAAGTGCCTAGGATATACTTTAAACTTGGAATACTTGCAAGTAAGGTTTGAACAATTTACCTTTCTTTCAGGCTGTTCACGGATATATAGGTATGTCACTGAAATATACATATATATATAGCTGCAGGAAAGAGAGTACAAGATTGCCTCTTTTCTTTTCATGGTATAATACAGGTCTGAAAATACAGAATTGAGGCTTTAAACTGAAATGTTAAGCTCTGCAGAAAAGGACATGGTCTTTTTATTTGCCTGCAAAGGGCCATGCCCACCTACAGTGCTGCAGGAACCAGAATAATAATAATAATGTTTTTGAAAAAGTAGATGTAGGCTAAAAATTTACTTTAACTAAACTCTAATAGCTGCTGCACTGACTGGAATCCAGACAAAAGAAGTTTAAAACTACTCCTTTTACTGAAGACGAGGAGAGGACATACAAGCACAAGCACTTTTACCCTTTATTGGTATTTAGCTCATTTAAAAGCAAGCTGAAAATAAATAAAAAAACATTTTTTAAAGTTGAAAATTATTCCTTTGCCTCAACAGTATTTTCTAATCTTGTTCAGTTTACTTTGAAACATGGTGAAAAAACAGAAAGAACGGTATGGAAAGTACTTCTTCAAGTGGAAGGGAGATAAACAGGATTGTTTTGTGTACTTGTGTGCCACAGAGAGGTGGTGGAAGAGCCTTTCCTCCTCCATCAGAAGAAGCAAGAAACTCCCAAATGACAGCACTGGTCACATCCTTCCAGAACTTGCTGGGGTCCTCTAGCATCAAGTTGAGCAAGAGGCTTCTTTTCCTCCTTTCCAAAGTATAAACAAAACTCCAGAGACAGTTGATTTATAATTCTGACTAGAAGGGTCTTCATTACTTATCAGAAGTTACACAAAAGCCTTTTTATATATATATTTCACCTCTAATTTGGAGTACTCAGTGTCCCTCTAACCTTCCTTTAGCACCTTAGGAATCCCCTATGGAAACCACAGCACTGTCTAAATAAATATCAGCACACAGAGTGTGGAAATTCGGAAAGAAGAAAAGGTTATGTGCAGTCAGGGAGCACACACACTGCAGCCTACTGTTGCCAGCAACAGTTATTTCCTATGAATTCCTCCAGAACTCTTGTCCCCTCTTCCAAGGCAGGCCTCCTCTTTGAGGTAAGCAAATCCAACGTTACAGGCTCTTCTTGGAGTGATTTCTCAGAGCAGGCAGCATCCTTCTCCAGTCAGAAAGCGTGAACATTGATGCATGGACTGAACTAGCTCCCACAGACTTGATGGATAGAACCTCCATGAGGAACCTCCTTTCATTGAGTTTGTCATTGGCATGAATCAATGCATAATTTATGCTAAAGATGAGTAGCTTGAGGGAGGGAGAAAAACCTGCTTGGCCTGCAGAAACTAAAATCAATAATGGTTAAACTCACTATTTTAATGTACAAGATTTAACATGCTAGTAATCAAATTTACAGTTTTGCAGAATGAGCTCCATCCATTAAGAGTGCGACCATTCTTTCTAGGAGTAAGATTACTTAAATGCAACAATCCACCAAAATTTCCTGACAGCAAATGAGCCAGTGTCTACTCATGACCAGGTAATCAGTGTGAGGATACTGCAGCTCCTATTTAAAAATTTAGGAAGATAATTGTCTCTCCAGATTTTGCATGAAACTGCTGAAGTTATCCTTGCAGAGAGAGGTCTTGCCTTGCAGGGATGCTCCTAACTTTCTCCTGACTTCCTAGGCCTCAGGTGCCACTGAGCAGTAGTGTACTCTGTAAAAACCCTGTTCTGCTTTTCCTTCCGCTCCTGATGGTCTCTCAGAGAAATGCTGAGAGAACCAAAAAGAGGGAGTAAAGTTTTGCCACTGCGTGGCCAAGTGATGACCAGCTGCCACAGAAATAAGACATCTAAATAAAAGTAGGATAAATAACCACGTAAAGTCTTAAGTACAGAAAGTCTTTTAGGAGGATAAAAGAAGCTTTATCTTTTCCCTGAAGTGGTTTATGAGAGCAGCCTGTAGCCTTTAAAGCTACAAAACAGATAACTATCTGAGAAACACTTAATTCAGAAGAAAACTAATCAAAATCAAGCTCTCTGACAAATGTATTCTCCTAGGAGAAGGAAATCACAGTTACTCTCCATTTTAAAGGCTATTTATTGAGCACATAAGTCTTCCTCTCACATATGCTCTCTCAGCACATAAAGGAAAAAACCTAGATACATCAAAACAAATATAATCTGCTCCTTATATATCTACAGCCATGGAAGCAAAATGCTGTGGCTAACCATCTAGCTCAGGATCATAGTGATGTTAAAGGCTTTTGAGCCTGGAAGATTGACAGGCAGATATGAACAAGGTCAAGAACAGTGTGCTTATCTCACTTATACAATGATTTGCAATCAGGTCTTCATCCAAGCAGATGCATTATCACTATTTGGGGAATACTGCTGCTCTCTGCAATGTGTCTTAACAAATTAACACTTGCCAAGTGCTTTGAAGAGAGTTCTCCCACAAGGACTGTCTGGCTGTTTCTTGCTGCTGACACATACCTTATGTCCAATCTCAGGAAAAAACGGGGAGGAGCACTGTCTCATTCTCCTTGTGACTTGGCTTCTCAGCTTCACAGCTCCATTTTCACCACTGAAGAGTGCTGCAGGACAGAGGGTTGGATGGCACTGGTCCAGCTTGTGCAGGAGCTTTCTTCTGATAGCAGTGGTACAGTGCTGGTCAAAAGCACTGGGGACAAGCTGGGGACAGAGTGGTTGGAGAGCAGCCAGGCAGAAAGGGACCTGGGAGTCTGGATTGACAGGAAGCTGAACATGAGCCAGCAGTGTGCCCAGGTGGCCAAGAAGGCCAATGGCATCCTGGCATGTATCAGAAACAGCGTCACCAGCAGGTCCAAGGAGGTGATTCTGCCCCTATACTCAGCCCTGGTAAGGCCACACCTTGAGTACTGTGTTCAGTTTTGGGCCCCTCAGTTCAAGAAGGAGATTGAGGTCCTTGAACAGGTCCAAAGGAGGGCAACCAAGCTGGTGAAGGGACTCGAACACAGATCCTATGAGGAGAGGCTGAGGGAGCTGGGGCTGTTCAGCCTGAGGAAGAGGAGGCTCAGGGGAGACCTCATTGCTCTCTACAACTCCCTGAAAGGAGGATGGAGCCAGGCAGGGGTTGGTCTCTTTTCCCAGGCAACTCTCAGTAAGACAAGAGGGCATGGTCTTAAATTGTGCCGGGGGAAGTTCAGATTGGCTATTAGAAAGAATTTTTTCACGGAAAGGGTGATCAGACATTGGAACGGGCTGCCTGGGGAGGTGGTGGACTCTTCGTCCCTGGAGACATTTAAAAAGCGACTCGATATGGCACTCAGTGCCATGGTCTAGTGACTGTGGCGGTAGCTGATCAAGGGTTGGACTCGATGATCTCTGAGGTCCCTTCCAACCCAGCCTATTCTATGATTCTATGATTCTATGAAAAGGTTGACCTTCTCTTTCTGCAATTTCCAAACCACTTGCCCACAGCTACCAACACATTACCTCAAATCACTTTGGAATGAATGAGTGCATCAGCAGATTGTTAAGTGCCCATGGTACACTGGGAGCCACAAATATGGGTACAGGCTTCTCTCACTGCCTACACTGGCTTGTGATCCTGTCCTAAAAATAAACATATCTATTAGAACAAACTGACTTAATTCACTATAGACTTCTGCATAAATCAAAGCCTAACTGATCTATTTATCAGAAGCTTTTAGTTTATTCCATCTAGATATGGAAAGATTATATATTTAAACTATCTAGGTACACTAATAATAGCCTTTTTGTCTGGAGCAGTGACAGCATCAGCAGTTAACATCCCAAAATTTTTCAATTAGAGGTTACAGAGTCATGTGTCCCATCAGACAAATCTAACTGAGCACCATACACACCTACAAAAAGTCAACAAACCCAGTTTTGTTCCAAGCTTGTTTGGATTTCAGTTGAAGTCGCAAGCCTAATACTTCCCATGACACAACTGCCATTTTAATACATCAAAAGGACATAACTGAATTGAAAGCAAGTAATTATGACATGCAGATAAAATGTATTTTAAAGCATGCAAATCTACTGAAGTTTGATTTTAATGTATGGCATTGACTGAAACAAATTCTGGGAGCATCTATCTGTATTCCCTTCTGCCCTTGCCTTCTGTGTACAACTTTTCCTTTCCCTTGTACACTTCAAACTGAGAAAACTCTAATGAGTAAAATACACCGAATCATTATGATAACATGGTTCATATTTCATTGATTTTTCTACTTGCACTGTAAGAACCACTGTGCTCAAGAATTCAGACAAGAAGAAAACTGAAGGACATATAAAGAAATTTTGTGTATTTCAGTCATTTAGTGCATGAGCATCCTCCTAATAAAATTAAATGATCTCTCTTATCCCTCCTGCTGCAATTTTATTTCTCAGCACAGAATTTGAGATTTCTCAGTCACAGTAAAAATGTCTAGTTTCTGTCTTAACAGTAATGTTGAACTTTAATAGTGATGATATTAACAATTTACACTTTTTTGTTATTGTTTTTGTTTCTAGAGAAATGCTGTTAATCCCCTGTTAACTGAAAATTTGCTTTAAGGGTGGAGTTTGAAAAGACAGCTACTGTATATTATAGATTTTGAGAATAGAAACATATGGTGTGACAATGAAGAATGCTGAGACCAGAGGTATTTATCTCCCCAAAGTAAAAAAAGACTGTGCAGTTTTTAAAAAGTGTCATTGGCCTGATGCCTGCTAGTCAAAAAAAAGGAAATAATTAAATCAACAATGTGAGTTCAGGAGATTTTTTTATTTGGATTTTGGTTTTGCTGCTGGGTTCCTTTCAACTTGATGCTGGACCTATATACTTGATCCCTGTTTGCTTTACATTCTGCCTTATAAAACTAAAATAATAATACTTTCTGCCATGACACCTTTCTTGTCCTGCTCTGTAAACTCTCTGGGACAGGTACTGTCTCCTGCTCTGTATGTGTGTGGTGCCTAAATGTGGGACTCTGAATGAGACTGATGTTATAATAAAATAAAAATTTCTATCACTGCTTTTCTGTAGAGGTTGCTCCTGCCAATAAGATCTGAGGACTTAGTCAATTCATCCTAATCTGTGTCACTCACTGGGGTATTAAAATAACATCTTGCAGTAGATGACTTTAAGTAAACATGTTCAGAGGTATTACAATGCATGTATATTATCCCTAACATTGACTCCTACAAAGACAGATGAACATTGTGTACATACACTGAAGAGCAATTGGTAAATTTAATTTGCAAGTCTGGCTCTTTCATGTAATAGAGAGCTTAAGGCTGACAAAGACCTGTTGGACCAAGAGTGCCTTATGCAGCTGTGGTTTCTGCTGAATGTTGTTTTGATGATGGGGTAAAATCAAATTCTAATTGCAATAGCTGAGCATGTTTGGTGGATGCTTGCTGACTGACTTTGGGTACCTAATTACTAAATTCATCTCCTAGGCTCCTTTTCTGCTGAGAAAGGGCATTTCAGAGTACCTGAAAGAGGTTTCTGTTTTGAGCTGCCCCTTGGGAGAACATGTTTATATGGACTAGCTGCAGAGGGAACCTACTTAATAGTTTAGATATTTCAAGGTCAATTCCACAAGTTATTCAGTTTGAATGCCACAATTCTACCCCTACTCTATATTTGAGTTTTTATGGTTTTGGTTTGTTTTTTTATTTTTTGTTCTGTATCAATCTAAAAATGTATTCTTAGCCAAAAATCTTCACAGTGGTAAACTAAATGCTCACCACTTGGAGTATGAAATATGGATATTTATATAAAGGCTCCAATACCAAGAGACTTACTTTATCAGGATGGCTTTTAATTTTGCAATTAAAGTGCAGCATCACTCTTTCAGGTGTGCTACAGCTATTTTGTGCCAAACACATGATATTAAATGGTGGGTATTCCCTGCATAGCCATCTGGTGGTGGTAGGAAAGTGTCACAGAGCACAGCTGTCATCCTGAGGAGCATGTTGGAGATCTGAAACCATCCCTGCCTTCTCCAAGAATCATGGACCAGTAGGGGTTGGAAGGGACCTCTGAAGGGACTTGGGGTCATCATTCAAACCCCCCTCCTGGAGCAGAATGATCTAGAGTAGATCACACAGGAACAAGTCCAGATGGGTACTGAATGTCCCCAGATATGGAGACTCCACAGCCTCTCTGGTCATCTTGTTCCAGTGCTCTGTTATCCTCACAGTGAAGGTTTCCCTTATGTTTAGGTCTCTGCTGTCGTGAACTTTTAGTCAAAGTCAAGGTTGACAGGTAACATTTATGAGACTCCTGTTCTTAGGTTGCCATAAATATGCAGCTGCTATCGTGGCTGTTGCTCTTCATTACTCTGCTTTCTCAGTGGGACCAGTCTGATATCAGTATTCCTGTAGACTACTAACTCCAGCCAGGGTGTTTTTCTGGCTTTCAACAAGTCTGTTTTGTGAGTAACATGCTCTATGGAACAGTCTTGGCTGTTGACATCTGCTGTGCTTTGTCCAGTAGACTTCCTTTATTTTATATGTTTCAACCTTACTATTAGTTTCACTTAATCATAGAATCATAGAATTGGCTGGGTTGGAAGGGACCTCAGAGATCATCGAGTCCAACCCTTGATCCACTATCACTGCAGTTACTAGACCATGGCACTGAGTGCCACATCCAGTCTCTTTTTAAATATCTCCAGAGACAGAGAATCCACTACTTCCCTGGGCAGCCCATTCCAATGCCTGATCACCCTCTCTGTAAAGAAATTCTTTCTAATATCCAACCTAAACCTCCCCTGGCAGAGCCTAAGTCCGTGCCCTCTTGTCTTATTGATGGCTGGCAGGGAGAAGAGACTGACCCCCCACTGGCTACCCCCTCCTTTCAGGGAGTTGTAGAGAGTGATGAGGTCTCCCCTGAGCCTCCTCTTCTCCAGACTGAACAGCCCCAGCTCCCTCAGCCCTTCCTCACAGGACTTGTGCTGGATCTCTTCACCAGCCTAGTTGCCCTCCTTTGGACCCACTCCAGGACCTCAATCTCCTTCCTGAACTGAGGTGTCCATATAGATTCAGCTCTGTGTTGAAAGCATTGTTAGAAGGACCCAGTGCTATTTGAACATTATTAAGTAACATAAATGACTACATTATAAATGGCCATGGCCTTCCAATAAAGAAAGTGCAGAATAAATTGCAGAATACAGCATTTTAATAAGGTTCTGTGATAAAAAGCAAAGTTTCTTCACTGTCTTAATTTCTTGCAATGCCACCTGCCACTGACATTGAAGTACTCTAAAATAAAGGATCTAACATATTATTTTGAAACTTCCCCCCCAAAATGGGAATTTCACTTGGCTGACAAAACATGAGTTGTCTCATTTCTAGTATTTCTATGGCATGTTGCTACTGACCACTTTTGAGAAAGAAAATATTTCCTTTGACATTTTAGATAAAAATAATGCATTCTGTTTTGTTCTCCAGGTATTTCATGTAAGGGCAGAGTACTGTTATATTCACAAAGACAGAGTTAGATGGGGGCTTACCTTTTATATCTGAAGACAATGACACTATTGCAACAGCATCCAGATTCAAAGAGAATAGTCCTTCTGACATTGCTTCAGATAAAAATAGGCTTATTTATTGAAAAAGTTACAAGTTCTTTTCCTTGGCAGGTTATTCATATAAAAGCACTAAGTATCCTGTAGTGTTTTCATTGAAAAAGGGAAAGGGCAAGTTTTTGAAGCAAGATAATGGAATTACCACTCTAAACTTCTCTTGAGATGGACCAAGAGAGTGAAGAACGGTGTTCACAAAGTAATCAAAGGAGGAGCTTCTAACTCCAGTGCCAACAAAAGTAGCTCTTAGGATGCTATGTGGGAATATAATGGGCTTGGCATGAGCTAATCTAAAAGTCAGAGCATGCTTAGCTTCCTGGCATTAAAAAATCAGGCTCCAAATAATGTCTGACTAGTCATAAGGCCACGTCAAAACCAGTATCTGTCTTGTGGACAAATGAGAAAACATTGAGTGTGATGCTTCAAAAACCTGATAGCAAAAAATATGAATTCTGCACACATATTCTGCCACTCAGTTCTACAAAATTATCCCCAAACTGAAACTGGGAGTAGATAAAGATATCAGTATACTTCAAATTTAGGAAAGGAGATTGAACAGCAATACTTTCTGTTAAGAAAATGACACACCTTTAGTGGCAGATGTAAATACTCATAGGAGCCATCTCTAGAAAAGACAGAATCATCACTTATGCTGCAAGAGAGCACATCTAAGATCAGGAACTGGAGTGGCCCCACAACATGAAGGACAGGGAATTGCACAGTCTGTTAATACATTTACTTGAACTTTGCATTTAACCAGACTGCTATATAAGTAGGCATTGAGGCATAACTATATAATTTCACACCAGTAAATGACTAATAGCATAATATTAGATGACTGCTGTCTGTGAGCAATTAAACATGGGAAACTGTTAAACTCTGAAAACTGGCTTATTAGTTCAGTAAACACCAGATGCTGAACTCATTGGTTTCCCACATACTTCTGTGCAGACATCATGTGCAGAGCAAGTGATGCAGAAGATGAGAGAACTTCATACATTCCTCAAGGACATTGGTTGTACAGCACTGACTGAGCTGGGAGACTGAGGATAGGATTTAAAATAGAGTAAAAGCAAATTGAATTCATCTTTGGATGCAATGTGCTTTGTCCTGCATATGATTTAGGAAAGAGCTACCTGAATAGTCCTGGCAAGAACCCTGATCCTTAGTTACAGGAGCTGAAGAAACCCACCACATCTTCCAGGGGAAGGAGGTCTGAGATGTAATAAATAAAGCATACCATACTACAACAATGGTATCTAGTATAAAATATTCTTTTTTTCTCCTATCAGAAAAAGAAGCATGCACATTTAAATTAGTGGCCCATATGTGTAGACAAATATGGCATTTTTTCGTATAAAAAGGAATCCCAACATCCCAGCAATTTTAGAGGTCCATTTCTCTTCTGCTGCTGCTGCTTACTTTAAAGTGGCTCAGTATTTTATTTTGAAGGTCAACATTCAAATACTTTTTTAAAAAATCTGCAATTTCCTGATCTAGTGGGAGGTGTCCCTACCCATTCAGGGAGGTTGGGACTATAAGGTCTCTTCCAATCCAAACCATTCTGTGTTTCTATGAAATAGTGACCACTCATATCTTAAGGCTTAGCCAAGGGTGTTTCATAGTGAGGCTATGGACATTACAGATCTGTATGCAGACTTAGTTCCTTTCCTTTCTTACTCCTTCCCTGTGAAGGTAACAAGAGCAGACTGATGAGACCAAGCACTGCAAAGCTTGTGGTCTGAAACATGATTGAGCTCTTCAAAGAAATATTTATGAGGTTTGTTTGCTGTTTTATAACCTTGGGAAAATATAATTCTTTTCTCCTGGAAATGGCCAGATTGCTTCTTGATAACATTTCAAGAAACATGAACTTAAAAAAGAGGCAAGACATCTTTTGAAATGTAGTGAAGTCCTAAGAAAATTCATTTTAAGTTCTCTCAGTATTAATACAAGACCATCAGTAGTAACAAAATTAATCTTTACTGTTTCCTGAATCTCTGTTGAAGTTATGAAAATCTGCTCAAATAAAAAAAAAAAGCAAAAATGTGCAATATGCAATGAAATATATGTTTGAAAAGGGATATGAAAAAACAGGAATCTAAGCAATAATTTTTGTTTTCTCCTCAATTTAAGACAGAGAATCACCACACTATAATGATTTTTAGGTACACCTCTGCCTGAAAAACTTTTAACTATGGCTGTTACAATTAGAAATTAAAAAAGAATGTGAATGTTTTTCATATTTTTTTTACAATCTACACTACAGCACACAGTGAATTCCTTTGTTGTATGTGTAAACTGATGGGGTTTTTTACTCAGTCCCTTGTCAATCAATCTTCTTTTCCTTTTCAAGTGTTCATAAGAAGGAGAGACAAGTACGCACCATAAGAAATACTCTTCACTTGCAGGTTATTCCACTGAGATATTTGTCTCCACCACCTTCAGCAAATGAAGAGATTTTGAGATTTGTTATAAATACACTGCATTTATTTGTTATCACTGATGTGTTTTTTTCTGGAACTAGAGTATCAAAGTGATGTTTTAAAGCTATGTACAACATTCTGGCAAACCACTCCCCCAAGGCAGAAAGATGTTTTTCACATCTAGGTCTTTTTTTTCTAGAAAATGTCTTTACTCTTCAAGCTTTCCATGACCTATTTCTGTAGCTGGATGTGGAAGGTGTAACATATTTATGTGTAGCATTTTATGCATGCCTATATCAGATAGTGGGCTTCACATTGGATTAAATCAACCCAACTCCAATGAACTTGGTGCTGATTCTCTGAGATACCCCTGGTCCACAGATGGAAAGGGCGGAGAGGGTGGGGTGGAGGAAATTACCAAACAACATCTTCTCTTACACTTCTTCTGACACTCCTTCCCCATGGGCCTGCTGCTGGTCTTGCTCAAGACAAAACAGTGTTCACAAACCTTTAGTTCCAGTCCTGGAAGTTCATCCCATAATTTTTTCCCTAGTGTGACTTCAAAAGAACGTCAAACTCCCCTGCTTCCACATACAAAGTCTCTGACTTTGTCTCAGAATACCTTTGGGACAGGGAATTTCTGTTTCTTGTACTTTTCTGCAGTTAAAAGCTAGAGAAAAAGAGATTTGTAAAGTCTAATTTTACACAGGACGCTTATTCTGTAAAGACAGGAATAGCCCTTATTCCAGATTTGGTCTTTTAATATGAACGCTTTCCACAAGGTTGTGGTGTTCCCCCCCTGCCACTGTCAAACGCACATATATAATATATAACTGGTAGATAAATTATATCTATAAATTATGTCTATATGTTATAATTGTATATATTTATATTATATTTGTATATGTATATGTAAAATATAATTTAATGTTGATATTTAAGGAAAACACAGTGAATGAACCATTTCTACAATGTGAGGAAAAGTTTTCAGCTCAACAAACAAGTGCCTATGTAGGTCACCTCTTGTCTGGCTCACAATTTTCCTTCTGCATGAAGTAAGAAATGGAAGATTTTTTTGTTTTTACTTTATTTTGCTGTTGCACAGAGGAAGTTCTTTACATATGTCAAAGATTTTGCAGACAAACCTTTTGCCTCGTTATTAATCTTGTTTCAGATGGCTTCTCACTTGGAATCTGATTTCTGAACAGAAGAAAACATTTTTTTTACCGTAAGGCTCATCAAATACTGGCACAGGTTGCCCAGAGGAGTCTCTGTAGATCCTCAGAAGCAGACTGGACATGACCCTGAGCACATTGAGCAAGGTGGTCCTGCTTGAGTAGGTGGAGGTAAACCAAATGATTTAATAGAATCATAGAATCATAGAATTGGCTGGGTTGGAAGGGACCTCAGAGATCATCGAGTCTAACCCTTCAAGGAATTCCTTCCAGTCTCAGCTATTTGATGATTCAGAGAGAGATGCTGCTTGGTTTCAAATGTGGTACACACATCCTAGAACATGTTGCAAACTCTTATTAATTATATAATTAAAAATAAATGGGTTTGAAAGTCTGGTAGAAATACAAATGGGAAAAACACAGCAGTGTATACGCTCTTTAGGTATTTTATTTTCTATATATGATAGTCACTAACATTTTTCTGAATTAAAGTTTTCAACTAAAAGCTCTGCAAATTCCACATGTGGAAAATAAAGCACTGATTTGCTTTTAGGTGGTAAAAGGATGAAGATTTGCTCATGTTCTGGGAACGCTTTCAAGTGTTGGGGACTTGTAATGCCTCTGGAACTGAGAAGTCTCTAACAGTTTCACAAAACAAACATTTCTTCATTTTAATTCTTAGGATTGCCTCAAGCAGAGGGGTTACCCTGGATCTATCGGCCTGCCCCAGCCTTCCCAAAGCAGCTTCTTCTCCTCCAAGAAATCCCAGGTGATCTTCAGAAGTGGACACTAGGAGGACAAAGTAGCTAGAATATTTTAACAATACCATTCCTTTCATCCCTTCCTGTCAATGTTTTTAATCAGTAATTCCTAAAATATTTACACATGAAGGTGGTCCAGCAAGGTTATCAGAAAATTAGTAAAGGTAATAAAAAGCCTTGTGCTGGAGCTAATGCAATCATAAGTAGTATCAAGGGACATGTGCACATTAATCAGCTAATGTGAATAAAACCAGGTCCACTGATGTTGAAATCTGGTTGAGTTAACACCAGCTGAGGATCATGACCATAACAATACCATAAGAATAAGGAAAGATCTTTGGCCTCTGCATGCTTTCTGTACTATATCTCATCTGAGAAGAAAATGAGATTTTTGGAGCCCGGTGTCAGCAAGTTAATCCCAAACCCACAAATGCAAATACCTCATTGATACTACTGTAAGATGTATTTATTTAGGCTGTTTATTGCTCCACAGACACTTCAGCTAAACTTTACAACTATATTAAGGAGCCTGACAATATACAAAATGTGCCATGCACTTAGTAGAATAGACTGACATACATCCATCAAAAACAAAGAGATATACTGAATTATCTTATGCTAGGCTTTATGTACAGTTTTAATACTATCAATGTGGATAATCAAGGAGACTTGCAAGAATATCCACTTTTAAGCATAAAATCAAGCTTTCTCTACTATGATGTTCTTTTGTTACTTGTTTTTTTTCCGCCCAATGTTTTGTTTATAGTGGTGAAAGAGCTGTTCATTCTTCTTTTCACCTCAGTCAAATGTGCAAAAGCAGAATTAATAAAAAAAATTAAAATCTATTTATCACTTATAAATTCATTCATGTATCATTTTATTTATTTTATAATCTATACAATCAACATTATATTGATTACATATGTAGGAAAGAAGCAGGAATTAGTGTTGTGAAGGAAGTAGTGTTGTTAAGTTATCCAAGTAGTAAAAATAAAAGTCCTGATTAATTTCTCATCTTGTGAAAGCATTTTATTCATTCCTAAAAGACACTGCACAAAAGTATCATAGTCAAAGCTATAGTTGTCCTGCATCAGCTGGGTTGCTTTAATTAACCTGTACTTCAAGCTAATTAGGAACAATAACAAGCCAAAAGAGATCTAGTAAGGCTGGCAGTGGATTTCTCAATTACAACATTGTTGTTTCAGGTACAATCATCCTGTCCTGACCCTGTCTTTGATTTGCACAGTGAGCTATCAGTGTCATGGGGAGAAAGGAAAAAGATACAATTGAAGCCAATTTGGGTCTTGCTACATACAGTGCTTTTTCCAAAGGGGCATTTTAGCAGTTGGAGATGTTGACACTAATTTTTTGACACACCACTGAAAAAAGGATTTTGGCTTAGGTGTATTACGTTATGTTATACCAGGTTTCCTACAGAAAAGGGAGAAAAGTGTTTCTAATGGATCAAATAATGGGGTAGTCATCAGTTAGTTGCAGAGAGCGTTCATGCAACAACACATTAGAATGGATAGAATGTGAATTAGGCAGTACAAAACAAAGAACCAGGCAGGAATGGAGAATATAGGGAATGACAGTTTTCAATTCTTCAGCATCCTTAGCTATAAGAGAGGCAAAAAACCAAAACGTGAAAAAATTTGGTTTACAGATGCAACAGAGCAGGTTCATTTGAACACTGCAGAGGACAGTGACTTCAAAAATATATACAAGTCCCTTGCAGAAATGCAGTTTGTGCAAGCTTTGGATTATTAAAACAGCCATAAAGTAATATCACATTAAGTAATAGGTTTTAGAATAGCACAATTTGTTTGTACATCAGAATTTCAGGCTAACTCTGAAAGACCATTTCTTCTTAACTTGATTGCATTTGACATAGAATTGTTTTCAAGCACAATTCCTTTTTTAATTATAGGAAGCATATTATGTGAGAAGCTTACTTCAAACCTTAGAATATTACAAACTCAACCCAAACCTTAAAGTCAATGGAACAGGCTGCCCCCTGGGGAGCCAGACACAGCTGGAAATGAAATGTTCAATCTCAGTCCCAGCAAGAAATTTTAGCTTCAAGGGAAGGACCAGTCGAGAGCAAGCTCCAGACACTGTTCAATTTATCATTAGAGTACAGGGTAAATACCTGCACTGCAGAACCTACCAACATGTAGCCACATGGCATGGGCAGGGAGCTCATGCACCTCAATACCAGACATATGACACATCACATTGCCCCAGCTTTTATGCACTCCTAGGAAATAACCTGAGCAGAGCACTGTGTGATGCTAGACAGAGTGACACAAAGGTGTCTTTACGTGGCCCAGTCTTCATGACAGAGGAGCATGAGTGGTTGTAGTATATCCTGCCTTTTCCATCCACCTTAGCTGGAGCTGTGTCCTCCACCACCCTCTGGGTATGTTACACTGAGGGCTGAGAGGTGGGAGCTGTGTGCAGGGATGGTTCATGTGGACCATTCTGAGGTGGCTGGGTGATGATGATCTTGTACTATTATATTTGCGGATATAAAACTATACGTACACAAATGCATATTGATGTCTGAACATGGAGAAATCCACAAAAAGAAAGTTTCTCCAAGTCCATGTAAGACCCAGTGATGCTGCATCACTGCTGTCTATCTATAGACACTCATCTTGGTGCTGAGATCTGGTCCTGCTGAAAACCCAGTATCGATTAAAAATATTAATAAAGCTGTAGCATAGGGAGAGGCCCAGGTGAGTCCTCATGTTTCCCTAGAAGTAGCACTGTGGGAAGTACAAACAGGATTGCTAATGGAAGCTCCCTCTACAGTCTTCAGGGAATAAAATCCTTCCCCTTTCTATCTGCCACATGCCAGCCTTTCTTCTACTAATTTATGGGCTTTTACATCCCTAGGGTGCAGCCATAAGAACGTAACATTTCCAAAATATATGAACTCGACACATTTTCAGTCTGTTTCTTAGTGCCTCCACTCCAGCCCATAATAAAAATGCCCATAATAAAAATTAAGCATGATCAATATCAAGACCAAAATCAAGCACAAGCTGCTTCTTCATGTTCTCCTTGACTGTGCAGGTGAAGTATGGCACCTGCTTTGCTGCTCACCCAGATACTTGTTCTAATATAAGCTTTTCATAGAGTGGAAAAGATCTCCCTGAGGATAGTGATTGAAGAGGAGAAGCAGCACAAACCATCTAGCATTCAAACAATTCCTCTAACATATAAAGGGAGGAGATGAAAGTCAGCTAATACATAATTATGGAGTTCTGAGCAGGGTTGGTGTGACACAGCTATGTACACTGCAATAATGGAACTTCTGTCTGGGCTGGAAGAGCACTGCATTGACACAAAATAAAAAATAAATATGGATTAGTAACACCCAGGTGATAAAAACCATACACATATATATAATATATGCATATATTACATTATATGCAAGTATGTGATATACAGCTATCAAAATATTCTAGTTTTTAAAATTATGTGTTGATAGCTATATATATATATATATATATATATAAAAACCTGTTTATATATACATATCATCAAAATCCAGTATATATGTAGGTATGTAAAATAGATGATGCAAATGTCAAGTCAAAAATAAAAAAAACACAAAGCAAACACAGTGTCTGTGATCCTTAGAATGCAGAACCTGAAAGACAAAAACTAAATCTCTCTGTGAATTTAATTTTTCCAGGTGCTACATAAATTATGATTTCAGCTATCGAAATATAAATCATACATGTTTAGAATTAAATATTCATTGTTATGGGCAAATTTACAGTCTTTCTTAAGCAGTGGAAGATTTTTTCCAAAATCTTGTTTCGTGTCTGTTGATAAGTGGGAAAAGCCTTAGAAATGCCACTGCTTCTGGCATTACCAGTCCATCTACCATGGGAGTGGGGACATTTTGGGTCTGGGCTGGACTGAGCTTTTTGGACACAAAAAATGAGATGCAGAAAGGAGCAGGATACTTCTGAGGGACCTCCCAAGCCCTCACTAACCCTTAGGGTCTGCTGAGGCATGGAGTTATCTACCGCCCCAGAGCTGCTCCAGTTCATACAAGGAGGTGAATCCTTGCTGCTGGAATCCTTGAGAGAGCAAGCAGAAACTCTCCTGCCTCCTCCTGTGCTGCTGACTGCATCAGAACAGGGGAAAAAATATGAACAAACAAGCAAACAAAAAACAACAACAACAAAAAATATTTCTGGAGAATTTCCCCGATCTTGTCAATTAAAGAAGAAAAGGGCAGAAAATAGCAGGTAGATAGTATCCTTTCTCTCTCAAGTCTATTTTTTGTCAGTGCTGGAGTACTGCAATAATAAAGTGAAATAGTCTCTTTTTGACATTTAAACCTCTCTTTTGATGTAAGTCTGGAAGGGGAAAAATTAGTTAGGACGTATTTAAATAACAATGGGTAGAGATTCGGAACAGTCATTAATTTACCCCACCAGCTTACTCATAATTAATATCTCAATGGCAAAAAAGGGGAAAGAGTGCAGTTTAATAATAAAAAAATAGCATTCATTCATATCTTCTCTGCACTCTCTGCTAAAAGGCTTTTTTCTATAAAAAGGAAATATGACAAGAGCTTCTCAGGGCAAAAACATTGCTCTTCATGAAATGCTGGAAGCTCACACTGACTCCACTCATTTTAGTGGAACTTTCTAGATTCCTACTCATGTGATTAAGCAGAAATTGATAAAAGTTCCTTCTTCAATGTGAAATCTGCTGGATGTTCAATGTAGATACAGTAGAAGATTTCTGTTTCAAAAAGTCTCTAGTGTACCATATATAGGAGAAAATTGTAATAGGTCTTTGGCTGAGAAAGGTTTTCAATGGGTTGCATTTGAGTTGCATGTTATTTATGTCTTCTAGCTAAATAATATGGTGGATAAAAGTATCTACTACTCAGGGAAAAGAAGTTTTGCAGATAAATGCTAGACCAGTTCAATGGACTGGATCAATGTTAGTTTGTTAAGAGATTCGTTGTATCGTTTTTAGTGTGAAGAGTTTAGAAAGAGGAGGACTGCATTTATGGGTTTAGGAACTTAAAGAGAGGACTTAAATCAAGGGGAGTTTTTAAAAATGTGATGTTTAAACTTGGTGTAGTCTTGGTGCTGTTTTTATTGGGGAAATAGTTTATATTAACTTTCATATGCTCCAGTAAAAATACCTGTGTTTTAATATTTTTAAGTTTAAAAATTAATTTAACCTGTTCGCTCAAATGAAATATAGTGGTTTGGTAACATGATATCAAAGAGAGAGGGAAAATATATCAAGTGATGCAAAACTGAGGGCATATCAGGAGAATAAGTCCACTTAAAGAAGTTCTCTCTTCTCCCCTCTAACACCAGCCCAGTGCTCCATCACTCACATCCACCAACTCTGCTCTACAGACTGGATTTCTTGTCTCATCATGTTGCCTTTCACAGATCTCCATAGCTGCTTTCCCAGGACAGCTGCTCTTCACTGGCAACAGCACCCTCAGAGGCATAAAGGTTATGGGTGCTCCTCTCCTCTCCTCTCCTCTCCTCTCCTCTCCTCTCCTCTCCTCTCCTCTCCTCTCCTCTCCTCTCCTCTCCTCTCCTCTCCTCTCCTCCTCTCCTCTCCTCTCCTCTCCTCTCCTCTCCTCTCCTCTCCTCTCCTCTCCTCTCCTCTCCTCTCCTCTCCTCTCCTCTCCTCTCCTCTCCTCTCCTCTCCTCTCCTCTCCTCTCCTCTCCTCTCCTCTCCTCTCCTCTCCTCTCCTCTCCTCTCCCTCTCCTCTCCTCTCCTCTCCTCTCCTCTCCTCTCCTCTCTTCTTCCCTCTACAAGGTTTCCTTCTCAAATACTGATGAAGTGTCAGGACTAGAAGCAAGACATTTGGACACACAGAAACTAATTTTGTAAGGTGAAATACAGGGAGTGTTAACAGTAAGGAGGTGAGGAAGTAACAATAGAAAGTGCTGAAGAGGTCAGTAGACAGATGACAGGAGTAGAGGGTGGGAGATACCAGGATATTTTCTTCAGTCTTAGAGGAAGACAGTGGTCAAGAATGAAAATCTAAGCTGATGAACTGTCTTTAAAAAGTTCATCAGATGAACAGAGTCTTTGTCAGTAGCAGAATTTTTTGGGGTGTATGAGATGGGTTCACTGCCATGACAGCACTGGTTGACCCAAGATCTCTGTGGTGGGGCAGCACCATGGTTGGGCAGAGAAGGTGTGAGGAGGCAGGATGGAGAGGGGAAGTGAGAATGCTGATGGAGCAGCCAAACCCAAGTCTGCAAACAAAGGAGCTGCAAAGGATGCTGAGGCTCAGGAGATGAAGAAAAGTAAAAAAAAAAATCACCTGGGATTTCAGCTACTATCTCCTTTGGAGCAATATTTTTAATTTGCATATGAATGTGAAAGAAAATATTTGATAAAGTGGAAAGAGAAAAGAACAAGGGATGTTTTCGTCTCTTCTTTCAAACCTCAGTTACTTTTTTTTTTTTCTCTAAGGTACATTCAGAGTGAAATATTTTTTTAAGATCCCAGCTATTCATTGGAAGAGAAGAACAATTATTTGGTATGGTGTTTTTTTTTTTTTAGATTATGCTATCGATTTCTGTACTATCAGGTGTTGCACGTAGGTTATGAAAGACCTGAGGAAGTTTGATTTATTATGTTTCCATTTTTCATTTGGAGCTTTTACTACTGCCATATTCTACAGTCTGTTGCTGAATCTTGTACTGCGTGGTAGAAGGCCATTGGGAGGCAAACGTTGAAAACAACCTTCCCAAATGAATCCCAGCTGCATTGTGAGGTCTCAACTCAGTAAGAAAGTGGCTTAGATTGGAAAGGGTCTGGCTAAAGTCCTGAGAACAATGCAACACAGCTAAAATCTCTCAGGACTTGACCAAGAAATTGGAACAAGTTTCAGATTTTCTGAAAACTTCCAGATTTTGTGTACACCTGTCCTTCTGGTATTTTGATCACGTTCAAACTCAAAACCAGAATTCTGACATGGATGCAAGATGTGAGGGGGTAGTTTATATCCCCAGACTCCATCGTGAGGACTTGATCAAACAAGGTTTTAGCCATTATCTCAATAGCCTTACACTGCAAATTGCATAGTAATTGCACATTGTATATAACAAGAATTTGATGTTGTGAAATAAGAATAAAGATTTCAAATTCCTGTCTAAAGGTCTCTGTGTTACCATTAATGTGCTATGTGATAAGAACAGACTTTGATTACACTCAATACCTTTCATTCTCAAGGTATTTCAACACTTTTACTAATAATGTAATCTAAATGTTGGCAATGCAATGAACAAGTAAGCTGCACAACAGCTCACATGTTAAGGGTCTAGTCATTCAAATCTGATTAGATGGGAGAAAAAAGATTGGAAGAGACACAGTCCTTTTTTCCCTACTCTTTCTGATTTAAGTCCAAAAAGAGATTATTGATAACTGGAGATGGGCAAGATGAACTGTATTGAGACTTCTCATTGTAAAATGTCAAACAGAAATAAAAAAACACTTCCTATGTGTTTTTCGTGCTGTGATTTTGTAGGATTGAGTTTGCTGGATGATTTGCTTCATTTCAGGCTACAAGAGAGCTGTATGACTTAGAGCTTACTGTGAAATTAGAAACCTGGAGGATACTTCTAGGGAAATTTCAGGCAGTTTAAATTTTTCCTATTCTTTTGTGTTTCAAAATGGCATCTTTCTAATTCTAAAATTTTTTTTCAAAACTATTTTAAGAAACGTAAATGTTATAAATCTCAAAATTTGTGTTTTCAGAGTCCCTCCATCAGTTCCCCATGAAAACACAACCTTTCACTTCATGTGTGCTCAGATAGATAACCAGAAAAAAATACCAGAAAAACTGAGAAAAAAAAAAAGATTTTCCACGTGAGCAAATGTACATTTTAAAGTCTGCCCAGTTTTTTAAGTGTTACAACCAATTTGAATTTTTTCATACCCATCTGTTGTTTTCTTAAGGTCATCATTCTTTATGTACAAAGCTGGGGAATACAACCTAGGTAACACTTAGCTATATCCTGAAGCAGCAGCTGATACCTCTTTCAAGTCTCCTTTGAGCCACTCCTGACAGCAGGAGATAGAGGAGTTTGAGTTGTTCAAGTTTTTACTAATGGCAGCAAGTGTCCACACAGCTCTGCCACCTTCATGGGGAGAGCATCCACATTCTGCAGACATTCTCTGCAAAGAAGCAGAAGACTAAAACCAGTGGCATTTTCAAAAACCTACAGTGGTTGACTTCTTACTGAAAGGAATGCTGAAGTGTCTGTGACTTTTGCAGGAACCCATTTAGATTGAAGCTGGGTGGTTCTGAAAATATCACTGGGTGTATTTTCCAGGAGAAATATTTTCTCTTTTTTTTCTCTTTTTTTTTTTTTTTTTTTTTTTTTTTCTTTTAAAATACTACCATTTCTCAGTCAAGTGGAACTAATACAATTTCCCTTTAGAAACCAGGACTTGATGTTGTATCGTTGCTATTTGCTATTTGCCATGCTGGTGTGACTATAAAAATAAAACGTGTGGCTCCAGTCAGAGCTAATTCCACTGCACAGTTTTATACGGTGGATGAATGTGTACCTGGAGGGGAGCTGTTATTGGCCATTGCTCAGTGGCTGAGTTTCTTAGATTGGGAGATGTACTCCTTTTCTCATGTATGGAGATCTGAAAGGAAACGAAAGGTTATAAAACTGTGCCGAAGTTACTGAGCCACGCTCTGTAGTCTGGGGTGTGTGTGTGTTTGGGGGGGGGGAGGGAGGGCGGATCTGAAGGATTCTTTTTCTGCTTCCTCCACGAGATTGTACACTGTAGTTATTAACCGTGAGAACGACTTAATTTAATTGTCACCTTTAGCTGGAGATGCGCAGCGGCGGTGGCCCCGGAGGAGGCAGGGGCAGAGCTGCTCTTCGGCACCGTGGCAGAGCAGCAGGAGACGGGGCGTGAAAGCCAAAGGGAAATGTGGCTGCATCACCCTGGGGGACAGCAGGGAGGCTGTGCCTGCCGGTGGATTTTCCTCTTGTTCCAAAGGAAGGATGTCTCTTAGGTAAACAAACAAACAATAAACACCACAGGCGAAAATTCTCCAAGACGTGTGTAAAGCACGCCGTAAGAAATGTAAAGTGGGGCACTAACTAGTATCCTGGCTGGGAATCTCGGTAGTGAGAAGTCATGAATAGCCTAAATTGCTCTGTAAACAGCAGAGGCAGGCTTTTCAAGGGAACCTTTGAGACTGACGGGGAGATATAATGTAGACACTTGCATTTCTATTGCACTTCAGACTGTGACTGCTCCGAGGATTTAATTTCTGGAACAACAGTTAGACATACAAGAGAGGAATACAAAATAAACAAATTTAAATTATTTCCATTTTGGATCTCCACTATGAAATTTTAGTTCTGTTGTTTTAGGTGCCAGCCATTCCATTCTCCTACTGTTTGATTTTTTTTTTTTTGGTTGTTTTTTGTTTGGTTGTTTTTTTTTTTTTTTTTGTTTTTTTTTTTTTTTTTTTTTTTGTTGGGTTTTTTTTTTTTTTTTTTTTCAGATTAGCCCAGAACACATACAAGTGAAGCACTTTGAGTTTCAGGGAACCATAAAAATGAGATTTTAAAAATAATTTGAGAACATCAGGTCATGGAGGAAAGCCATCCACTGGCCAAGACAAGGACAGGGACTGGTATGGTCCCTGTGTCCAGGTGTTCAAAACTTGCCTTAAGGTTTCATCACTTTAACTTTGATCACAGGTGAGCAGCCTTGCAGTCCCCTTGCTGAAGCTCCTGATGTGCCTGGGGAGATGTACTCTGGGGACTTGTCTTCTGACCTTCACTTGGTTGCAGCGGTCCAGGATGGCAAACGCCCCATAGAAAGTACTGCCTTCTCTTCACTTTATCCCTACAACCCCTGGTCCTCAGCCTCCAGATATTGTGCACTGTTGTCTTTTCCCTTGTCTGGCCCCTAGGAGAGAGCTGTGCAAACACAGGGGCCTTCTGCCCCAGCTTCACCTCTTGTCCACATTTCAAACCCCAGTACTACCAGGAGGTAAAAAAAAAAAGCAGGACCTGTGGAGCTGACAGGCACAGGTCAGGGAGGAAACTTCTGTCAGGCCAAGGAGGGACCTCCATCCTTGTTGAAGAAGCATGTGGCATCTGGAACAGCGTGGAACACAACGTGGTGTGAGTGAGCTGGTGGGACTGGTGGCAGGAGGACTCTGGAGTACTGTTTTGGGAACCCCAACATAAGAAAGACATGGAGTTGTTGGCACAAGTCCAGAGGAGGGCCATGAAGATAATCAGAAGGATGGAGCACATCTCCCATGAAGACAGGCTGAGAGAGTTTGGGGCTATTCAGCCTGGAGAAGAGAAGTCTCTGGGTGGACCTTAGCAGGCTTCTAGTACCTGACGTGTAGCAGCTACAGGAAAGCCGGGGAGGGACTTTTTCTTGAAGAGACAGGACAAGGACCAATGGCTTTAAATTGGAAGAAGGTAGATTTGAGTTAGACATTAGGAAGAAATTCTTTCCTGTGAGGGTGGTGAGACGATGGCACAGGTTGCCCAGGGCAGTTGTGGCTGCTGCTTCCCCGGCAGTGTTCAAGGCCAGATTGAAGGGGATGGGGCTTGGAGCAACCTGGTCTGGTGGGAGGTGTCCCTGCCCATGCAGGGGAGTTGGAACTGGGTGATCTTTGAGATCCCTTCCCACTCAAGCGGTTCTGTGATTCTGTGATCTCTGCCCCGTCCCTGCCCCGGGAGGGTCCGGCCGTGCGGGGATCAGCAGGACAGTTTCGCGTGCGTGTGCGACTGTATCCCTATATGCCCGGCGCCCAACCACACCGCCCGTCCCGGCCAGCCCCCGGAGCTCTGGGCTACACCGGAGCCGCCCCGCCTCGCCCGGGGCCGCCCCGCCGGAGGAGCCGCCCCCTCCCTGCCGTCCCCTCCCCTCCCTCCGCTCCCGGCGGGGGCGGAGGGGGCCAGGGCAGCGGGAGCCGCGGGCGGCGGCGCAGCGCGGCAGCTGCGGGAGCGCGGGCGGCGGGCGCGGAGCCCCCGCGCCATGGGCGGGCGGCGCGGAGCGGCGGCGCGCAGCCGGCCCCGCCGGGGGTAGCCGCCCGCGCTCCGCACTCGCGCAACCCGGCATGAACTGAGGCGGGCAAGGAGGATGGCGAGCGTCCTCGGCCCGCGGTGGCCCCGGCGCCCGGCCCAGGGCGGCAGCGGCGGTGGCGGCGGGGGGCTCCTCTTCGTGATGCTCTGCGCCTGGGCCGGCCTGCCCCGGAGCGGCCAGCAAGTGCTGCGGATCGGTGAGTGACGACCCCCGGGCCCTGCGCGTCCCGCTCCTCCGGCTCCCCTTGCCGGGGCCCAGGACTATGTAGGGGACTTCTCTCTCCTGGGCTCTTCCCCTCCCTCCTGCCCCGGGGCGCTGTGGCGAGGGCAGAGAGCCCCGTAACTCCCGCTGGGCTCGGCGCAGCCCGCGGAGAGCCGCCGCTTGTGCTGGGGCAGAGGCTGCGGGCGGCAGCGGCTGGGATGCCCTCAGCCCGTGGTTTTGCTTAGCGGGGCATTTGTCAGGAGAGCAGAGAGCATCCCGCCCCGTTTGCTCCGCTGCCAGGCTCTGCGGGACTCCGCGGGTGCCGCTCCCGAAAGTTTGCCCCGGTGCGCGGCAGCGGGACGCGGGGAAGTTAGGTGTGACGATCGCGGCAGAGGGGAGCGGTGACGGGAACGGGGCCAGGCTCGGGGCGAGCATCCCCGGAGCCGCTCGGGGCTGGCGGCGGCGAGGAGGGTGTCACCCATCGCGGCGGCGGGTGTGGGGAGAGCCCGAACCCGGTCGAACACCACTCTCCCCGCCGCGCAGAGGGGAAGGCAGAGAAGGATCCGCAACCTTAAAATGTATGCCGAAAAGTGATGAGGGGTCCTGAGTGGGATCGGAGAACAAACAAGCTGTAGCATGCGATGGCAGCCTTTTAGGATTTGGGACGTGTTTGCCCTCTTTTGTTTTCTGCCTCTAACCCCTTGGGGTGGGGGGAGCTCCGGAGTCCTGACCATAAGTGTAGCCCCAGAAAACAGGAATTTATTTTTAAGCAGAAAACTCTGCACCATGGAAACGGGGCTCAGTTCACAGGAAGCCTCTCTCCCTACAGTGGGTTTCTTGTGTCAGTCAAGTGAGACAGTGAATACAAAGTATCAAAAGAGTTAGGGGTTAGGAAAAACTGTGGAAAGATGTAGGCAGAATCAGCCACACTTTTGTTTCGGATCTTTCCACTTTCGGATCAAGCCTATCTTTTGCTTAAAAAACGTTGAACATGAAGAGAAAAACAAACAAACCCCCCCTCCCACACAACAATTAAAAAAAAATGTTTATCCTACCCAAGGAGATGCTTTCCTAAAAGCGTGTTCCTGTGAGAAGTAAAAGATTGATGCCTTTTAACCCGACAAGTGTTAATCCTACTCAGCTTTCCTCACACGAGTGTTCCTTTAAATATCGAGTGGAAGGCTTCTCATATGCTTAGAGAGAAAGAGATCCGATGTCTGAAAAACTTAAATGAATTAAGTCCGTCCAAGTGCTGAGCAAAGGCAAGGTGGAGTGTGTGTGTGAGAAAAGCCATAGGCACTCGGCACCTTGTAAGTGAAAATCTTGCAGTACAGTAATAACTTTCCATATTCAGTGTATGCTTGCTTTTTTTCTCATGGGATGCAGGTAAAGTTTGCTGTTTCTCTGCTCACCACTGCGATGTAACCTTGCCCCATTTGGAGCGGTGGGGAATGTCCATGCTTATACATAGAGCTCATGAAACACTTGGCTTTGTGATCTCAATGATGGGTGAATTCAGGACCAAAGAAACTCGTGGAAGCAAGTAAAGCTGTTCATATAACTTAGCCACATAATACAACAGAATGCTTTGGAAATTCACAAGCATCATCACTGCTGCTAGGCAGCCTTAACTTGCTTAGCTTTAAGGAGAATAGCCTCTGAAGTTAAAAGTAGCATGCCAGAGTTTAGACTAGGTTCGAGCAAGTAAGTTTCTCTGTGAACACTTAGCTCTGTGTGGAATGAAACCTGGGGTACACAGCAGACATCAGCATCACAGCGACCCAAGCAGAGATTTAGGGTGTGCGCTCCTCCCTTTGCCAACTTCCCCACTGCATAACTTGCTTTGCTGCTTCTCTTTGACCTAGCAAGGCTCCCCAGCAATTGCCCCTGTTGCTTTTCCCTAAAATTGCTCTGAGTTGTTTGTAGACTCTTTGCTGCAAGATCTGTGCATCTCTGGTGTGGATTCACTCCTTTAGAGCATGCAGTGATCCTAGCACTGGTTAGGCTCTGTTACTTTCACCACAAAGCACACAATTATAAGTGTGACAAAACTGCTCAGCTTTCAAATACGGCAGCCAAACAGACATCCAAAGAGATGCTGCTGAAGAGCAAATTCTCCTTATCTCCTTATCTTACATGGTTGTGAATGCATAAAATATTAAGTGTATTCTTATTACTATGGTTATCCTGCCTATAAATTAATAAAACTGTTCTAAAATATTAATCCTTCACATCCGTTAACAGCAGCAAGCTTCTCAGTGGAATCTGTCACTTCTTCGAGGTGACAAACAGAATTAATGGCAATAGCACCTCCAATACTCTTTGTGGTAACATAATGAAATCATGCCAAAGCTTTTCTTATAGTGGAGAAAATGCTATTAAAGCATCAGATTTTTCTTCTTCATGTTTTAATTAATTAAAGAAAGAAAATCACTGCTCTACAGTGGTGCAGCTGTTTGCACCTGAATTAATACATCAGTAGTTTAATTGCATTTTCCACTGTTAGCGAGATTCTGGGTTTTTATTTCTTTATTTTTTTATTTTTATTTTTTTCCTTAATTACAAATGCTTGGATTCTCTTGCTGGTATTTAGTTAGTTGAGAAAGGATATGTGAGCAAGAGAAGTGCCAGGTATTTCTCAGCATCTAGATAATGTTTACTTTTCTAGTCCTCTAAACAAGAAAATGAGTAATATGCCCAGTAAAACTAACTCATTAATATAAGAATAATGAATTTTGAGATAAGATAGAGTTTTCAGTCTCAGCTAATATAATAATTGAGTTTTAGTGTGTTACTGAGCATTTCTGTAATGTTCACATTGTAAAGCTTTTCCCTTGATATATGAACTAATAGAGCTGTCCAAGGAAATATCTTTGTACATTGCCCACTAGATTATATTATATAAATGTATATTAAAGTTCATGACCCTAGTATGTTTTGATTTACTACCAAGGAATTTCTAATTTTTATACCAACTCAGCCTAACCTTCTTATCTATCCTACTTGTACCACTTGTATAAAATCAGTGAACTCAAGTAACAGAAGGACAAATAAAATTGGGACAAGCAGGCACTAGGTTGCAGAAATGGCCTCCAGGAAGCTCAGCAGCAACAAATTTTGTTAGTCCCAAATGTAGAGCTTTCTAATTTCTTACTGTATCCTTAAAGCCATTACAACTTTTAGCCAGGTTATAAGAATACATTTAGCAATATTACATGGAAACATAAAGTTAAGCTACACTCTGGATTAGAACTAATCAATAGTTGAGAGACTATGCAAGTTATTAACATATCACTGGAGTTAATTAAAAAGACAATGTGGTAGTTTTCAACAAATACTTGTAGGAAGTAATACTTAAATGAATCTTGGAATTAATATCTGAAATTAACAGCTCCTGAAAATGAGCAAATGAGTAAATTTTAGGTTTCATAGAAATTGATTTAGGTAATGAAACTGATACCTTTTAGTTAGTACCAGAAGTAATTTTCAGTAATTTGTGTATTTCTGTAGTTAAATGGAATATTTCAGTACAGTTTCATACTCTGCACTCATTTGTTTCTCACTTGAGCAAAATTCCCAATGGTTTAGTAAACTGTGTTTTCAAAGATGCAGGATTAGCTTCACAGTGTTTCTCTCCAGTGGAGAAATATGGATTTAAAACAGAGGCGTGTAAGTCAACCTGTCCTACAAAATATTATTTTCTAATAGGTTGAAATTTTCAGTACGAATTTCATAAGGAGTGTCTATATTTCTCCAAGTAGAGCTAGGGTTGTGAGGTTTTTTCCTGTGTGATATTACCATTCCCACACTGTGAGACAAACAAGGACAAAAGCCTAATTAATTTCACTGCAAATCTGCTACTTTTGTCAGCCTCTTTCAAGATTTTGTTTGTGAAGAGCATGATATTAATATGCATTTGAACTTCATCTGTGTAACATGGGAAAAACTTTGCTTGCAAAGTCTCTATCATATTTGAATCTAACTTAAAATGGTATTTTTTGGAAGTATTTCTTACTAGGTGTCTACACATTATTCTGTTCCATAATGTTCTAGGAAGTAGGACTACATTTTCTATCATTACATGATTAGGCATTGCTACATTTTTTTTTTCACCAGATCCAGAATACTCAGTGGTTTATCATTTCACTATAATACAATTTGCTCAAATTTCCTCATTCTACACTTATCAGGGAACTGTTTCACTACAAATATTTCCAAAGGATTGCTACCAAAATGTCCAGGCATCAATTTTCATTCATCTCCCTCTTCACTGATTTTGTCAGTATTGCACAAGTGTGAGACAGCACAACATTTGGCTTGCATGCTTTAAATGCTTATTCAAGTTAAAAACACCTGATAAAAGACAGATGAGCAGCCTCAGTATATACAGGGATAATGCTTGGCTGTCTAATGTTTTGCATGGTTTCACCTTAAGTAATTAAAATAAAAACCTCTTTGTTGATTCCTTTGCGTTCTGCCATTCAGGCTTGATGATACAGGGATGGATTACTTTCGGTTCCATACCATTGTATTTCCAGGCTTTTATACCATGGAAGACATTTGCCATGGCGGGTTGCTTCACTGGGGAGTGTTAAAAAGTAGTGAATCCAGTGCTCACCAGATGTAAATTGGATTCTTTGTATTGAACTCTAGGGAGCTATGCAGGTTTAAATTGCCTGAAGAGCTTCCTGGACACAGTTTATATGTTGAGAATGGGGAAACTTTTGTGATTCATTTTCCAGAAAAGTGGCATTTTGTATTTCTGTTGTCAGAGTATACCAACCTCCTAAATATCTGCTTTATCATGAAACAGATGAACTGTAAAGGGGCATGATTGTTTCCAAATAGTCCGAGATACTGATGGTGATGGAGGAGGCAGCCAACTGCTCAAGACTGTATTAAAACCACTGAGCTTGAGTTGCTTCTGTCCATGATGCCTTGTCAACGGATGGTTGGTGGAGAACAGCAAAGAAAAGGTCCTGAGACCAGAAAAATTAAACCTGCAGGAAGCAAAGCTGAATTTGCCTAGCTTGGACCAGAGCTAGAATGGTTCAGACAATAGTGAGGAAGAGAAAAACATTTTAAAAGTACATCATGAATGCATGTTAGTCCTGCATGTCACATTTTGGGAGATTTAACTATGCATTTAACTATGACAAAATTCACGTAGCTACCTCGGTGAAAAGATGGGTTATAGGAAAATGAAATGGGAGGCAATTCAGGGCATTGATATCTGTGCTGTAGCTTTTTATTATTTTCTCTTAACTTATGCAAGATGTATCCTAATGTGCCCCTATGCAAAACAGATCCATAGTGCTGCAGTGAGCTCCAGGTGGGTAGATAAATAGGACATCATGCTGTGGTATAGCAAGGCTTCGAACACATTTATGTAACACATGTGCAACAGTTCAGAGAGTTAAGGTTTTGGTAAAATACAGAATGAAATCTTAAGCATAAGAGCATTGAGGAAATTTTGCCAAAGGATAAGAATTTTTCATCAAGTATTTGTAATTCAAAATGGTTGATACTTAACCCAGCATTTTTTCAATTAACAATTCATGGGCAGTACAGTGATTATTGTACGAGGAATAATCCTTATAAATAAAATAAATTTTATTTGAATTCCCTTTCCTGCTTAATAGCTGATTTGTACTGTTCAGATGTAAGAGTTTTGGTTTTTTTTTGATTCCTGCAACTTTCCCATAATGTCTAATTTCACCTATTCAGAGGACATTTGCCCCTTGCTGTAACTATAAGCTCCTCTGTGTGGCCCTGACTTTAACATTTTCCATTCAGACTGCAAGCACAGTCTCAATATTGTTTTTTCATTACAGTCTGTTTTGTATATCCTTGTCTGTAATAAAGCTTAAATCCTGCTCCCCCCCACCCCAACATTTAAAACAACTGCCTCTAATCCTCTTTTCTCAGAAAGGCTTGATTTGACCAACTAGACTATAGATTGTACTGCAGTAAAAGAAAAAAAAAATCCTCTCCAAGAACTGATTAGTTTTACTCCACAGCTTTGGATCTGTAACCCGCAAGCCCAGTACGTCCTAGTTTTTGGTTGACTTTAGATTTTAGTTCGCAGTAATGATTTTACAATTTTGGGAAAGCTTTGCTGTGGGAATGTTATTACCCTTCCCTCTATATCTGCTGAAGGTGTTACAGTATTATCTAGAAAAGGATTAACTTTCAAATGATGAATTTGCTTTCACTAACCAAAATAAAAATTTGAAATTAAAACTGTTACTTTATTCCAAATAGACATCTTTTTCATTTCAGATGAAAAAGCAGTGAATATCCGTGAGGGCTATTAAGTATCTTTTCTTCTCTCTCCCTCCTCTCCTCCCCCCAATCCTGTGACAGAGCAGAAGGTTCCTTGTGTTTTATCTCTACAGCTTCACCTGTACAAAGACATTAAATTAGGGAGGCACAAACACAGAGAAATGTGAATCATTTATATGGCCCAGCAGTATGGGCAACCAATTAGAAAAGGCCTCAAAGACTCAGTTTGGAGCTTCTTTTGTTTTCTTGGGTCCATCAGGCTCTTTACAATTACACCTTCTAGTTTGGGTTTTTTTTTCCTTCAGCCTTTCAGACCGCATCACCACAAGTTTAAAAGAGAAGCATTACACATTCTGTTAGCACTGAAGTTGTTCCCACATTCTGCCATCAGATCTGCACATGCAACCTTGGCCTGTTTCTAGGAAAATTATGTTTACAGCACATGGATTCTGGCTGGGGTTCAAGACCAGCCGTCCTTCCTTCCATATTGCTAAATGGCATAGAGCAATGGTGCAATGCTGAGTAGGTGGAAGTGCCAGTCAGAGTGCAGCAGTGCTTCCAGAAATATGAGTGAGAAAACTCACTTGTTTTGAGTGAGCAAATGTGCAAAACTCATTGTTCTACCTACACATGAAGGAGCAGAAGAGCTTCCCACAGCCATGGTGTCCAAGAAAAACCTCCGTTAGATGACTTATCACAGATGCTGAGGCTTTGCTTTGGCTCTCAGATGGAGAAGGAGCAGAGGTCTCCCTGAATTCAGTGGTATACCACTGAGACCTTAAGATAACTGTGATTTTGCATGTTTTCCTACAGAGAGAGAAAAAAAAAACCAACAAACAAACCAATAAACTAAACCCAATGAAAGTCCAACATTTTATTTTATTTTCTTAAAGATGTAGGAAAAGCCATTCACTACACTGTAAGTAATACAGGCTTTTAAGTTCTAAATGTTTTGAACTAAATAAGCAGAAAAAAACACTACTGTATGCTGTGGATCAAAGGGTTTGGAAAAAAAAATCTGTTTTAAAAGAACATTATGTAGCTATAAAAAAAAGGAGAAATGTTTGAAAATATGAGTGTATTCTCCCCTTCCCCTGGGATAAGTGATGGAGTAGAATCCTGCCCACATGTTTTTATGCCCCTCACTGCCACTCACTTCTACTAAAGATCACCTCCCCTTTCCCTCCCAGGGAGAGAGGTGTCATTTATGTCCTCAGCATGCAAGCCAGCCCCCCAGGTGAGTAATTAGGCTTGCCTAATCTGCCACTGCTGTTTCTGCAGTTAATGACAGTCTGTGTGTCAGCCTAACATATCCGAAGTATTACTTTAGTTGCTTATTTCTTTAATGCTAAGCATCTTCTACCAAAGAACTTTGGCCTTTGTGGACCATGAAGGCATGCCCCGAAGTCAGTAGGTTTCTAACTCTCTGGATTCTAACAGCAAACAACAAGAGCAGTCCACACATCTGGGCTTACAGCTGTGTCTAAACAGGTAAATCAAATTATGATACTTCTCTTAATGACCCTTGCCTCTCTATAGCTTTGCCAGCTATAGTAACACTACTACTATATATTGCAATGCAGCAGAACAATTAAACAATTAGCAACTACTTTTAATTGTGCTATCTTTAGGGGAAGCTGGATTATAGAAATTGAGTTTAGCATAATTCTGCAAGACACTACTTGGAAGAAAAGCTGATGTACCTTACATTCTTGGATCAAATAATTAGAAGGCAAATCCATGGAAATTGGTGCTTTTGAGGTCTACCATGTGATGAAATGTTGTATTGAATTTGTTTCCTTACTGCTTTGTTGCAAGTAGTGTGAACTGTGTCATATTTCAACAAGAATTGTAATGAACAATAACAGAGCTCTGAGTATTTCACAAAGCACATACAATTTGTTTTACTTTAGGACCAGGGAAGCCAAGGCCTGAGAACTGGTGTGTTTTGTTGGCAAGCTTGTGGCAAATCTGGGAGACACTCCAGGTCTTTCGAAAACCAGCACCCCAGACCTCTGCCCACTGGATCATAGCTTTGACATTCCTTATAATTTGTAGATTAGGTGAAAATTTGCCTAGATTCTTTGGAAATTAGTAGTATGAAGTGCCAAGTGTTGCTACAACAACGGCCTAATTATGTTTAGCTATATAATCTATAGGTAGGTGTTTTATGCCCTGGACAGTTTGCACACTCCTGAATGTGCAGAGCAAAGCAGAAAACCCTGAAGATTTTTCCTGACCCTGGAGTGTACTCTGAAGAAGCAAAGCATGTGCCTTCCTCTACCAATCTGGGTGGCTGGCAAAATTTTATGTTTTGTATCTGACCTTAGCCAGAAGACCCTCAGAGGCCACCAATATCCATGGCCCTTGGAAATATCTTTTTACTGCTCAGATTTCTTCTGTGCTGAAGATTCTTCCAGATTCTTGTGAGATCATCGGTGGTGTTCTGCTAAAGATCAGACATGGGAAGTCTTAGCTAGAGATACAGAAAAGTTTCAGTTTTTCCATCCCATTTTGACACTCCCATGGATTATACGACTGTGGCACACAGGCTCTCTGTAACTAAACATGTTTTGTATACAAAACCACTTTGTTATTTCTGCCCTTTCTAGAAAGCATTTATGTACATTGGTAAGGTAGTTAAATTTTTTACTGGGCTGTAACTCCCAGGTGAATACCATAACCTGTGTGAATTGGCCCGACTTCTTCTCTTGTATAATGTTTGTTTCAGCACCTAGTTTCCCCCTTTTTCCCCAAGAAAGGGTATAAGCAGTTGGAAAGATGCTTTCCTCCACAACTATGCTAGCAAAACAAGAGGGTACGGTCTTGGGTTGTGTTGGGGGAGGTTTAGATTGGACATTAGAAAGAATTTCTTTACCGAGGGTGATCAAGCATTGGAATGGGCTGCCCTGGGAAGTAGTGGATTCTCCATCCCTGGAGATATTTAAAAAGAGACTGGATGTGGCACTCAGTGCCGTGGTCTGGTAACTGCAGTGACAGTGGATCAAGGGTTGGACTTGATGACCTCAGAGGTCCCTTCCAACCCGGCTGATTCTATGATTCTATGAACTTTGGCTTAAAGAACTACACATCTCTGCCTACAGTCCTTTGCTTTCATTGTCGCGGTCTCACCCCTGACAAAGATGTGGAGAGCTGAAAATTACATGCACTGAGATGTAAACATCCAAAGGAAAAAAATCCAGAAAACACAATTTTGCTTTCACAAAAATAATCTTTTCTCTGCTTGTATTCAAGAAAAATACAAGAGAAGCCAAAGCCATTTTAATCCTCCTTCCTGTGGTGCAGATGACTTTCTCCCAAATGTCTTGGGGGCCCTGTGCCAACGCAGTCATTTCTGTAAAGGTTATGAATAGAAAGCTCAGGCCTGACAGAATGTGAAAAGTAGTTTGCGTGAGATAGTTACTTCATTTTTGAGGAACTGCAAATTAATCCTGATTTCTCTGGAATGGTCCCAAGAGATTAATCTCAAGACATCTGAGTCCATATCAAGCTTAGAGGCTCCCATTCAGTAGTCAGAGGAGAGGCCAGGTTACTGCAGCAACAGCATGACATATGTAAAACTCTATTTGATTATGTCAGTATCACAGAGAAATCTGTTTAAAAGTTAGGTCAGGTTTTTTAGCTGGGCTATACTTTTCCAGAGACTGTCAGTCACTGTTAGATTGGCCAATGAGTCAAAAGGCACGCTGTATAACTTCAGTAGTCTCATGAGGATAGCAAGTTTGATGTCCATATAACATATTTTAGTAATAAGCTATTAAGATGTATTAAAGGAACTACTAGTAAGGCACTTAAGAATTCTTCCCTGTAATCTGGAGATAAATAAAATTGCAACTTCTGATTAAAGTATTTTCATGTTTTGTTCTTGAATGCTTTTATTCATTTTAGAATTCAGAAAGAGTCTAGGAAATTACTTAAAAATCAAACAGATGTCTTTGATAGTCTGTTGGAATGGAAGATGAATGAGTAAGTGTTTTGTGCAGGGAGCAAGAAGGACATAGGGTCACTGCTGTTCTATTTTCCCTTATTATTGTTCAAATGCATTTTGTATGATAAACCACTCTCATGCTAAACAAAATGGTTTGTTGATAGAATGCTATATCCCCAATTTATTCATCCATACTTAAAAATATTAAATGCAAAATGTAAAAGTGCAGTAAATGAGGCAGAAATTTTTAAGAATAATGTAAGTAGTTAGGTAACAAGAGATGGGATTTTGAAGTTACTCTGTCAAAATTAGTTTGATATTTTCTGGGCTTTTCCTTTCTAATTTTACATATTTATAGAATAAGATAATTATCTATCACTGTAAAGACTAATCAGAAATGCCAACAATGGTCCCCTCATGTGCTATGGGTCCAGCAAAAATTGCTAGGGCAATGTAGGATGGAGACATGTGCCACTCAGCACCAGTACATGTCACTGATCTCCGTATGGATGTGTCTCTAGAGAGAAGGATGAGATGCCTTCTGTTGGTGTTGTTTCAGAGGTGCTGGCAGCACAGCAAAGGAGCAGTGTAGACTCTGGGGTCAAGGCACCAAAGCAGCCAAGAGAGTGTTACAACCACCTAAAGACAAGGTAGCATAGTTGGGCAGTGTCTGGAGTCCTTTCTTACTGAGAGCTGCTGCAAGATCTTACTGACAATGCTTACAAAAGATGATGTGGAGCTCCCTTCTGGGAAAGCTCTTTTGTCTTTTCTGGGCTGAAGCCCTTTTAGTGCCTATGTCATCAGCCAGCATGAGCCATGCCAGCCTCATAGGTCTGATTTGTGTGGTCCAAGTTTCAGATCTGTTGCCTGGTGAAGGGACATGGAAACTCCAAGTACAGTGACAGGATGGTGGCCTGCAGCAGTCGTGACAGTGGTGACAGTGGAGTCTGGCTTGTCTGAAACAGACTTGCTAGGACAAGCCAACATGGGCTGTTCTTCTTGTGACATGTTACACAGTGAACTACTGTGATCTTTACAGCAATGTGCTGTTGTCTTCACTGGAGCTCCCACTTCTAATGGCCAAGTAGTCCACAAAGGAGAAGTGCAACATTCCCTGCTTCTCCATTTGGAAGATGTTTGGTGAAAATCTCTCAGAGGATGCACAGCACACTCTTGTCCTTATCATGGGTTCCCTAAGCCTGGTGGCAGGGATCTGGGCAGAGGGAGTTTGCTGCAGAGAAAGGCTTAATATTCAGTGTGTATACGCCAGCAGGGGAAGGATGACTTGAAAATGAGATCTATCAGCCTGTGACTACATTGAGCTTCACCCGGGGTGGCTTTGCCAGCCTGTGATCTAGCTCTAAGCCATTGCAGTGGTGGTGCTGGGGTGGCTTCAGCACTGACCCACAGGTTGGTGCTGCACACAAAGCCCCATGGGGCAGAGCAGGCACCATCAGATGTGAAGTTCAGTGTGAACATAAGTAAGGATTTTGTCCACAAAGCCAAAGGAGTCTGGGGTGGTAAGGAAACTGAATGTCAATGCAACTCAATGCATTGAGTGGATTGCTTCTCTGTGGAGCAGCCTTTAAGCTTTGTAGCCTTGCCCCGTCTGTTTCTGTTTCCCCTCTCTAGGAGCTTGGCGATGCTCAGGTCACTTCAGCCATGGCCTCTGGAGTAGGATTTGATCCTGCCACTGAGGCCATTTTCAGAATTTCCATGTAAGAATGATGTCTTTCTTCTTGCTATTTCTGATCCAACAACTTGTATACAAAAAGCTTGTTATTCTTCCAAAGCTGCTTCCTTTCAACTATACGAAACCACCCCAAAAACTTATCAGTGGGGCACTGCAGCTGAAGTCTAATATGAACTGATGCCTTTCTGACTGTAACTATCTTGAAAATTTTCATTTCACATCCAAATTGTTTACTTATCTGCCAGAAACATATGTTAGAGAAGTTAAGGCTCTGTTGCCCAAGGTGTATTTTAATGCGGGGGAAGAACTGCTTCAGATATTCCACATTGCATCTGCTATCTGGTGCTGTAAATTATAAAGCTGCTCCATTGAACTGAAGGAAGATTAAATTTTTTAACACTGTTTTCTGAAGAATGTAGATTTTTCTCTTTGAAATGAAGAATCTGTCCTGCATCAATGTGACTCACTGCATACTTTGCTGCCCAAGCCTTTCTTTTTTCTATTAGGGTACCAGGCTGTTCCCTGAGGACCATGTCCTGTTGTTGATCCATGTACTGACATTAAAAAGCATCTGCAGATGGAGTGAGTGTGGGATGCGTCCTGAACAGCAAGTGGTCTGGGAAACTGTAATCCTTATGCTCTCATCTTGAAATTAGAACTGATATGACGGAAAACCAGCAAGAAACGTTTATCTTCTTGTCTGCATAGACATTTTCTAGTAGATGCCCAATGTATATATGATAGACAAATGTTTTTTAAAAAAAACAGTCCCTTTCAGCGCCCAAATGAAATATTTATGCACTGCTGCTTTACTTAGTTGCATTCCTCTATTAGGCTGAATTCCTGGTTTACAGCTCTCTTCTCTTTACTCTCCCAGTGTGGGGATATCTCATATATGTTTGTTTTCTTTTGTGCTTAACCCAAGCCCCTAGGAGGAAGCTGAGTGGGTGCCTCCTTTAATGCAGCACAATACCAATAGGATCAAATGTTGCAAGAAGTTCTGCTGCCTCTTCAAAAGGATGAATTTAGTCCTGTTTCCTCCTATGAATTGTCAATGAATGTGTGCACACATGCACGTAAAAACTAGGCATTACAGTTGCCCAGAAGTCGGGCTGCTTGCTCCAAATTGCAAGGTGACTCTATGATACAAACACTTGAGGCCAGAGGAACCAACGTGAGAAAAGCAGCAGCAATGGACTTCCCCAGAGCCTCTTCTCTGTGTCATACTCACTGCCTTCATAGGGAGAGCAGAGGGAGAGACATGGTGGCATGGCTTCTCATTTTCAGCCCCCGTGGTGTTGCCCTCCCCACCTTTTGGTAGCAGTGCATGGGGTTGCAACAGGATCTCCTTCCCTCTGAGGAGAAGCCAGTGGTGGCCAGTATGCCCAGGGCTGCCACAGGCAGTGTTTTTCCTGGGTGAGTGGGTTAAGGTCATGTCCACCTTAAAATCATAGAATCACAGAATCATCTGTGTTGGAAGGGACCTCTGAGATCATCAAGTCCAACCCTTGAGCCACTACCGCTGTGATTACCAGACCATGGCACTGAGTGCCACATTCAGTCTCTTCTTAAAAACCTCCAGGGATGCAGAATCTACCACCTCCCTGGGCAGCCCATTCCATTGCCTGATCACCCTCTCTGTAAAGAATTTCTCCCTAATATCCAACCTAAACCTCCCCTGGCAGAGCTTAAGTCCATGCCCTCTTGTCTTACTGGTGGCTGCCTGGGAGAAGAGGCCAACCCCCCCTGGCTACCCCCTCCTTTCAGGGAGTTGTAGAGAGTGATGAGGTTTCCCCTGAGCCTTCTCTTCTTCAGACTGAACACCCCCAGCTCCCTCAGCCCTTCCTCACAGGACTTGTGCTGGATCCCTTCACAGCCTCCTTGCTCTTCTCTGGACCTGCTCCAGCACCCCAATCTCCTTCCTGAACTGAGGGGCCCAGAACTGGACACAGAACTCAAGCTGTGGCCTCACCAGCGCTGAGTAGAGGGGAAGAATCTTGTCAGATTCTCCATCAGCTCAGGGTGTGCAGTGTACATCTCAGCCTTTTCAGGAGCACTGGAGTTAGCACAAAAATCAGAGGAAGAGAACGAAAGTGTTTTCTACTAATTAGATGGCTATATGCTTTGTGTCCTCTGGTTCTTTGCTTTAAATGGGAACATTTCTGTGTGTAAGCAGATTAGTTCTGTGTTAATCAGGGTGTGTCATATCCCATTTTATGTGGGCAAAAGTCCACTTTTCTGTAACATATTGAAATAACGCAGCAAGATAATGAGAAAGTGTGATGACACTTGTCCTTTTTAAATCTGGTGTAATTAATATGGCAACTACTGTTTTAAGATGACTTGTGTACTAATTTAGTTATACAAATCGGTAAGTGATAAGATCCCTCCTTTTCTTTCTCTTACAAAGGTAGCTACAGGAATACATTGTATAAATCTTTGTCTTGAATATTTCTGTGAATGCTAAATTGCTATTATAGGTTGTAAGTAAACAGGTGAATCTTCTTTCTGGGCAGTTGTACTTAACCTTAGCACTTTCTTCCCTGTGAAAAAATTCATCAGAGCCAGTTTTGATCTGTATTCTGGGTTACATATTGTTTTACAAGTATCAGACTTTAGAAATAATGCTTATGACTTACTGAACCTGCTTCCAGAAACAAACATTCAGGCTGCCTGGTAGTGAGTGATGAGAGGAAAGTTGTGAGGAACAGCCCTGACAACACCCATGTGAGGGAAAGAGGAGAGGACGAGCTGCTCCTTATGCCCCAGGATGATGTGGTGGAGCAGCCATGGAGGACTTCAAGGCTGGATATGGATGAGCATGATGTTATGGAGAGCCCACAGTGGGGCAGGTTCATCCTGGAAGATTTCAGCCCATTGAGAAGACCCATGCAGAGGAAACAGTGGCAGAAAGGAGCTGCTGTGGACTGGCCATGTCCCCCCATTCCCTGTCATCCCCGTCCTGCTCAGGGGGAAGAGATAGAGGAGCTGGGAATGCAGCTGAACCTGGGGTAAGGGGGAGATGTGCTTTGTAATTTGTTTCTCACTATCCAAATCTATTTTAGATGGCAATAAATGAAATTAATTTTCACTGAGCTGAGTCTGTTATGCCCATTACAGTAACTGTTAAACAGTCTCTCTGTCTTTTCCTTGACCCATGAGCTTTTTAATCTTAGTTTTCTCACTCTATCTTTGTTGAGGAGGGGGAGGTCTGGCAGCAAGCCAACTCAACTTACCACAACCAGGATGTGGAAAAAGTGAAAAGTATTATTTCTATAGATCTATTTTGGAATTGCTCCGTTTTAGCAACTTCTAGTAAAAATGTTGTGAAGCTCCTTCTCTCCAATGGCTTTTTAATTGCTGTTGTAAAGGCTGAGTTTCTTAGGTGGGAGGCTGGGCTGCTCAGTGATACCAGATAACTATGCATTTGCAGAGTTAGAAACGAGATTTTAAAACAATTTAAAATACTAAGATAGTTTGAAAGATGCAGATCAAACTTTGCTGGGGAGCTTTAATTAATGCTAGAATTCCTGGCTTTTGTATTTGCAACTCAGCTGTTTGCAGTGCCAGGGGCATAGTGTACTACAATTCTTAGAATGATGCAACAATTCATGGTATTTTATAATGAAGTATAATTTATATTAGTAAAGTCTCTTCATTGATTTTTTGACCCCAAATCCCAAATCCACAGGAAAAATCTGAATGAAATGTAGTTGCTGCTCATGCCAAATTGACAGGTTTTATATCTTATCGCTGCTGAATCAATCCATTGGAGAATTAACAAGAATCAAAAAAGCATTTTGAAAGGAATATACAACATATTTAAATGCATATTTTACAATTTTAATACACAGAAGTCTGTTCCTTCATTACTCTTTCAAGTTAAAACAGAGTTAGGTGGGATACAAAGAGATGATGGTCAGCTGTACTTCCAATTTAACCCTTTGAAATCGAGACTTATAATTAAAATGTTGATTCCTGCTAAGTAAAGTAGTGCTGATAAGGTCCTTCAATATGCATTATATATAAAAGGCTGAAGGAAGTGGGAACAGACTTTTTTAAAGATTCAAAACTCAATTCTTCTTGCATAGTGATCAGTTTTAATGAACTTCATTAGCAACAGGTAAAGCCTAATGATTGCACATACAGCTTCTCCAGGAACTGATATGAGCTTTAGACTGCAGAACTTCTTTGAAAACCAAGCCCTTGCTTTTACCTTTACAGAAACCTTACAGTTCTTACAGAAAATCTGTGACAAAATGGGGTACAAAATCATCTCTTGAATCTCTGTCCTTTTTTTTAAGTGTCAGGCCACTTTTCTTAGGAAAAAAAGAAAAAAAACCAAGAACCCAAAGACTACTTCAACTCTGCCTCTCTCAGAGTAAATGGAGATCCAGCAGTTTATAGTGATGAGGTTCTAGCTAGTATATTATTCTGACAGAAAAGAACAATTGGGCAATTTACTGTGTCTCATCCAAACTGCAAATGAAGGATCTGGATTCTGATAGTTTGAGGCAATCAATGTTAGAAGGGCTCCTCCTACTTCCTTTATCTTCAGCTGCTGATTTTGTCTAGGTTTCACTTTTGTGAAAAATTTCCTTCTCTGGTCTAGCTGTTCTCACCAAAGCCAAGGAAAGAATGCCAGAATTCACTAGTTTGTTGTAAGAATAGTTGATATCAGGGGTAAGTTATTCCAGCTTCTGATGGTGCTGGAAGCAGGTTTGATTAAGAAGAGAGATGGAATGTCTTCTAGCCACAGAGTCTAGAAATAATATTATTATTTACAGTCTCGTTGTTGGAGCTAGCACAGCAAACACCAAAAGCATAAACCTTTATTTATATATCAGAATGTCTTATTGGAAAAGAATCTTCCCTTGCTTTGTGCAGCTTAGCACAGAGCTTCGGATTCAGTACACGAATATATCAAATAAGGTCAAGTATGATACAATTTTGGTGTCACACTGAATTCATGGTAGAGCTAATATTGTTACAGTCCTGTTGTGACTGACATAAAGCTGTCACATATTCAATAGGGTGATTCATGAAAGAGACAGAAGAATCGATGGAGACAAAAATAGGTAATGCAATAACAGCATCCATCTCATCATAATTTTGCTTGTATTATACTGAGTAACCTAATTAAAAGGGTCATATTTAAACGTACGCTGGCAAAACTCCTTATAAAAATGAGAGGGAGAGAGAAGGCACCCAAACTGGTGAGCCTTGCAGGTAAGCCAAGGTATAATACATCAATCTTCACAGGGGACATGGGCTCCCTCACTGGCAGTGAGCTCCTTCTGTGAAGTTTGGCAGCATGCAGCCCCCATCAGTTGTAAAACCTGACCTCAACTGGACATCCGCAAGCAGCCTGGCACATTTCTACCTGAGAGCAAAAGTGATATTAAAAGACCCCAAATGATATGCTACAAAGTTAAAAATCTCTTTGTAGTCACACCTGGGATGTTGCAGGGGTCTCTGGGTCCCTGTGGCTGGTGATTCTGCTTGAATATTTTGGGGACATTCTAATAAAGTTGATGGGATTCTGCAGGAGTGCATTCTGCATTTTATGATGGATTACCTTCTGCTCTTCATGATGTGCTTAGTGGACTCTGGAGTGTGTTACTCAAAAAAGACAGCTATGAACATGTAAAACAGCATTACAACCTAGTTATAATTTATATTATAATTATATTTTTTATAATTTATATTATAATTTTTTCCCCACAAGATTAATCTCTAAATGCACAGGAGTACTTCGGGTGAGGCCTGATACAAATCTAGAGCTAGCTAATCTCCAAAGAGCCACAGAGACTTTTCCAAGGATCAGTATCTTAATTTGTTTGTTCTGGGTGCTGAAAAAACTAACATTGCTGCTGGATTTTGCTGGATAATGCTTTTATTTAGAGACACACTAATGCTTATATTAAAATAAAATAAAGAAGAAAATGGGGGGAAAAGAAAAAATGAAAAGAAAATTTAAATAAAAGATGGAGAGGAGAGGAGAGGAGAGGAGAGGAGAGGAGAGGAGAGGAGAGGAGAGGAGAGGAGAGGAGAGGAGAGGAGAGGAGAGGAGAGGAGAGGAGAGGAGAGGAGAGGAGAGGAAAGGAACTTGGTCAGAAGAGTGATCTAATGAAGCCCAGATTTCTCTTCTGCTTCTCCCAGTCCTTCAGTTACTGTAACCTCAGCAGGCTTTCTTGTTCCCCCTTTACATCCTTCCCTGCAGCAGCACGTGTGTTTCTCCTCTTCCTCCAAAATCTTCCTGCTTGTCCCCAAATGACAGGCTGCCACATGGCAGTAGTGTTTTTTCCAAGAGCCACACAGCCAACACAGCAAACCTGCAGGTGACTTGAGAGGCCTTGCTGAGACCATTTACTACATTCCTTAAACTGGTTTTCAAAAAAATTTGTCAGAACTGCATGACTTTGAGACCTCTGACACTTGTCAAACTTGGCTAAAGGTGGTGTAATTATTGGTGCTAACAGGACAGAAACAGATGAGCAGATAGAATGATTTTGTAGAACTTGTTTCCTTAGAAAGTCTGTCTGAAAAAATGACTTTAATTCTTTTTGGCTTAAGAAATTGGATGTGCCTGTTACCCACACACTAGTTATGTCTGGGATAACCAAAATGCAGGTTTCCTCTATTCTACACTCTGTGAAGATATGTAATTAAAGTGTTGCTACTCTTGCTGTGAAACTTGTGCTTTTTTAAAAGATTAGATCTGAGATTTGTGGGTTTTGTGGGACTAGAGTGGATTAAGAAGTGATACTAGTTCCATTCAAGCCATCCTGCATTAGGACAAAAATATCTTTCCTTCCTCTCAAGCCTGGGAGGCAGTGCATTCGAGGTGTAGACAGACATCAAGAGGAAAAGCTTTGATAGCAATTTCTGGAATATCAGGCTCTCAGTGAAGCTCAGCTTTTTCTTCACTACAGGGAAACATGTTTCAAGAAATCAAGGAGCATAGGAAGTTCAGAAGGATGGTAATGTTTGTCACTCAGGAAGTGTGATATACATCCTTCATGCATCTCAAAATTTACACTGTGCTTCTGTGCTGTGGATGATAAGTAAAACAAAAAATCAAAGAGAGACATTTTCATCTTGCTGTAAAAGCCTTTTAGCTGGAGACAGAATAGTCATCGTATACATCTAGGTTTGAATTAGAAGGAAGAGAAAAAAAATCAAACTCACAAAGAGAGCAGAGAACAATTGAGAGATGGTGGCCTTTGCTAACTGAAGAGGTAGAAGAGGAGCTGGAACTTGAGTGTTGTATCCTCAGTGACTCAGACTGCTGCAATATGCAGAAAGGACACAGGGACATTAGGAGAGCAGATGATATATTTGTACAGTGATACCTGCTATGGTGTTACAGCTTGTATGTATGGACCATGCATGGTAACAGGAACAGCAGTCCTTCTGAAGCAGTACTGTACTGTTTGGCTGTAGTCTTTTATTGACACAGGTTATAGCCCTCCAAAGTCCTGCCTGTCACAGTCGTTCAGTCAGTGCTTCTTTCCCCTGCCCTTACAGTCCTCAAAATTGGAGCTGGGGGCTGATTCTGAAGCCTGCAGGCTTGCCTTGTAATGGTGATAATTTTTATGAGATTTAGTGATTGGAGTTCCTCTATAATAGTTCTTTATTGCAGTCTTGCTATCTCCTGTCATCATGAGCTCAAGCACCAGTACACAAAGAGGATAAAGAAAAGGAAATGGAATGAGAAAATCTTAGATAAGAGCAAATTGTCAGGTTAGTGATAATCTTAAGTATGTGGAACTGTGTTTATGCACATTTTCTAGTTAAACTCAAGCATTTTCCAGCATGCAACATGCTTAAGAGATTATGGAGTGAAGGGTTTATTGCAAAAACTGTCATGAAATCCTTAAAACCACTTCTTTTATCCTGTCATATTGCATTGTACCCCAAACTTGAAAGAACATCTCAGTGTAAACTCAAGCATTCAGCAAGTCACATGAATGTGCTGATAGAACTACTAAGACTGGATAAGGATGTGCTTGTAGCTAATGAGGAATAAGGGATTTATTATTTTTTCTTCCAGTAGGGATGCCTTTGTATTAAGTCTCAAGGATGTTCAGTATTTCTGACAGGGTAAGTTAAAAAAAATAAAATGACCAAATGTTAAGAAAGGCAGCAAGTCTCCTGGCTTTGTAAGTCTTAAAAATTTAAATAACTGGCAATGACAAGCCAACAACAACTCTGACTGCTTCTGACAGTCTGTTACTTATACAGTCACCTTCCAGAGCTTGATTGCTTATCATCAGATAGCTCTGTTGGCCCCAGTGGAACAGACAGGTTGCTACAGATGACAGAATCTTTACAATGGGCAATCATGATGGCATTAGTGTTTGTCTGCTGCAGTAAGTGCATAAATCACAGCAAATGGGCTTCCCCTTGGAGTCGGAATCTGTTGTGTTGTTTTTGCCCAGTCACAAGTATTTCATCACCAAATGCTGAAATTGTGAGACAAGCTCCAGACCTACTCCAGTGAGATTACTCTGAGCACCCAGTACCAGGGTGCCACTTGGAGACACAGATGTTAAATTAAAGGTAATTTTTTTATTTATTAAAGAGCTCTCCCTACTATCTGTGAGCTAGAGGTGTTTTGAAATTTGCCAGTGTAAATGAATACAAGGTTTAACTGGGTCCTTTTCCTCTTTGAGGTCTGCAGTGGGGAAGTGAGGTAACCTGTTGTGGGCATGGGGCTGCCTGCTGGCCCCACTTGACTGTTGTCAGCAGCTTAGAGGCAGAAGGTTAATTTTACCTAGGGAAATATTGATATGCAGTTTTAGCTCCACAGTTTATTTTTATAGAACAGGCATTTCCCAGAAAACGTTACATAAATCAGAGGAATTACAATATAAGCATCCTCTGGAGCTTTTTTCATTCCACTTTTCAATGTCAGACAGTTTCCAGAGTTAAAGGTTTGAAAGGAAGAAATTAGAAATCCTGTAATGGAAAATTAAGGAAAAATATCCCTCTAGAAAGCTTTTTCCAAGCTTCTTACCTTTTGTTGTTTCACCTATTATGAACATGAATGAATTTGGCATTTACTCTTATCTGTTGTAATTATAACTCTTCTTATTCTCCGTCTCATCTTTTCTTGAATACCATTGCACTCCCTGTGTAGCAAAACATTCACCAAGTTAGTTATTCTTGGTATCAAACAGCATTTTCTTTCACCCCTTTCAAATTTGGTGCTTTGTTTCAGTATCTGCATGTATCCATACAAGTGAAAAAGATGAACTGAGGAAGATAATCTTTCTCCTCTATCCTGCTTGCTATTTTCTGTGTCTTCATCAAATTTTCTCTGCATGGTTCCATCTGTTGGCTGCTCCATCCCCAAAGGCAGAGCCTGAGCTGTGAGCTAGTCTTCATTCCCCTTAGTATAAACAGTCAAATCCAAATTTTAGTTGTGGTTAAACACGGTGCTGTCTTTTTGAGGAGGAAGGAAAGGAACAGATAAGAAAACAGAGTGCAATTACTTTTCCTTCTGGAGGCAACCTAATGAGAAACTGGTCCTGAGAGGAGAATTCCAAGGTCAAACAACAGCAGAAATTTCACAGCTTGGAACATGCATATGTGCTCTCTTCTCCCTTTGTCAGAAAAGGATGCCTAGAGAGGAGCAGCATCTTCTGATCTCCCAAAAAAGCCTTCCTGTTTCCCTGACTGCCCTGGAGAGGTGAGCTCTCTCCTATAAAATGCTGCTGTGGCATTGTATTGTTTTACATGGCACTCGGAGGTCACCCAAAAGTACTTTTTATAGTGCTCCTCCCTCTGCCCCTGGAGAAGGCTTTCTTGTACAGAGTAAAGCTTAACTTCTCTCCTGTAGAGAGGCTGTGATATTAGCCTCTAGAGATCCAGCTATAGATAGGTATTAACTCATGTATAGGCACTGATGTAAAGGAAAGGGTAATTTTTCCTAATGTAAATTATAACATCAGGTATAACACCTGATAGAGACATGAATGACTGCACAAAAAAATAAAAATGAGGGGTTTCTTTAAGTTCAAAACTGGTACTGGTGCACAAGTAAGAGGCAGGCATGAGTGACCACAAAAGGCTGAGTCTGTCGTCTTATTCAAAACACATGAAAGCTATCGATGAAAATGAGAAAGAAAATCTCTTGTCCAGCTCAGTGCAAAGGAGGTATCACTGAATTATTGCAGAACACAGCAGCCTGTGCTAGCGTGCTGCATCAAGGGAGCACTAGCTCCACAGTTTCAACTCCAGTTCTTGCTTTTATTCACTCACCTTGGGATGCTGATAATATGCTTAATATCTGTGTAGACATGCCTGAACAGAATGTCTACAGAATGTCTGTGCAAGGTGCTATACAAGCACACATTTCCCAGAGAAGCAAATGTGAAATATAATTCAAAATGGGAGTGAAATCCTACAGTATCACATTTGTATGTATCAGGCTGAAATACAAGACATGAGTTCTAGAGGATAACAGGGTGACTATGAGCCACCAATGTGAGCTTGTGGCCAAGAAGGCCAATATAAGCCTGGGGTGCATCAAGAAAAGTGTGGCAAGCAGGTGAAGGGAGGTTGTCCCTCTAATCTGCCCTTGTGAGTCTGCATCTGGAGTACTGTGGCCAGTTCTGGGCTCCCAGGATCAAGGACAGAGAACTGCTGGAGGGGGTACAGCAAAGGGGTACAAAAATTGTTAGGGGACAAGGCTGAGGGACTTGAGTCTTTCTGATCTGGAGAAAACTGAGGTGGACTCTTATCATGCTTATAAATCCTTAAAGGGTAGGTGTCAGGGGGATGGGACCAGTCTTTTTTCAGTAATGCCCAGTGACAGGACAAGAGGTAATGGGTACAAACTTCAGCACAGGAAATTATGCCTAAACGTGAGAAGGAACCCTTTTACTTTGAGGGTGGCAGAGCACTGGAACAGTCTGCCCAGAGAGGTGGTGGAGTCTCTGTCTCTGTATTCAAAACTAGTGTGGATGCTATCCTGTGCTGTAGGTGAACCTGCTCTGGCAGGGGGGTTGGACTAGATGATCTCCAGAGGTTCCTTCCACCCTCTGACATTCTGTGATTCTGTGACTAAATAGTCTAAAAAGTGCAAATCAATAGAAACAGAGAAGCTCATTATCATTTAGGGGCCTTGACCCATGCTATCACAGTGTTATTTGTCATAGAGGGAGTATTGTGAAGTTGCGTAATTTATATCCACAGTAAACAGAATTAACCTTTTACTGCCTAGGTCAAAACTGTTCATTTTGTATGGAAACCCCCCCCATCTTTATATTCTTTCTGTGATGAGGATCTTGTCCTCATAATCAGTGGAAAATGATGCAGGCCTGAGAACATACAAGTTCTAGTGCTGAGAGGCTACCCCCTTGTTAGTTATGGTGTTTTTGGATATGTCTGGACAGGAACCTCTCCCTGCATTAGCAGACAAGGCTGTAGACCCATCTACCCACACAGCTGATAGCCTCTCTTGAGTGGCTGAAAGCATTTCTGGTGGCTGAGCTCTGCTGTGCTCTCCTGAAGATGCCTGCTGGTGGTGGGCTTGCATGCAATTAGGCTTCTGGAGCACATCTTTCCCAGATGCAACTTAGGTTGTGTGCCCCAAAACTGCTCCAAGATGTAAGAAAAACTCTGATAACTAGGAGCAATTAGAAGATGAACTTCACAAACACACTCTGAGCTTTGACTGAGGTAAAAAGCTACACACATGTGCTCCATAAGGAGCTTTTCATTCAAGACCTAATAGCAACAGCTGTGTCATGACTTCTGACTAAGCTGTGTATACCACCTGCATGTCCTTTATCTTAAAAAAGATTATGCTATAGGTTTGTGTGCTCCAAATTTTCTTTCTGCACTAGATCTGTTGCTCACAAGCTTGTGTGCCAAACAATTGATTGGGCAGCTGCTTTATTTTGGCCATCCCACAAACCCTGGTTGTGCTAATAGCAGGACAAAACCTCTGTCATTTGTGACATTTCATACTGCAGGTTTTAACGGAAGCATGGGCAAATCTTTATGGGAGTGCACACATCATCAGCATCATCCTAGCAGCCGGTCCTGCTGAGGAGGATGTGTGACTGTAAATTGGGGACATTGACAAAAGTGCCAGTAAGAGCAGTCAAAGGAAGTGTGAAAAATTGCACACTGGCTGTGATAATGTTAGATAAGGAAAACAGCAAATGAACAAAGTAAATGTACTGTCAGGAGAATAATGTTGTACACAGTGAAAAAGTATAGATGCCATAAAGCAGGGATGGGTTAGAGCCCCCAGGAAAAGAATCTCCAGGGGACTATGGCCTAATTTAGTAAACAGCATTTAAAATAATTCAGCTTTGTTATAACAGGAGCCATTAAAAAGAAACTGTAATTCCTTAGAAGTTTCTGTCCAATTTGAGAGGTGGCAAATGAATCATAGAATTTTCAGGGTTGGAAGGGACCTTTAAGATCAGCAGTCCCAGCCCCTGTCAGAATGAAGCCATTAAGTCCTTCTCTCCTTCTTGTCTGGGCTGGCTGCTTCTGAGGAACCCAGGGAGATGGTTCTACCTATTCACTTTCCAAAGGCCAGCCCTTTTCCAGAAACCTGACAGTAATTCCAGCTGAACAGCTTTGTTCACAATGCCCCTGTGGTATTTTACATACAGTGTGTGACTGAGCACATACCTTCTGCAGCATAATGAAATTCTTGCTAGATTGACACCCCCTTCCCCTCCTCCCATTAATTTCCCTGCAGTCTGAATGATAAAGTTCTTCCTGGAAGATTTTGCTTTATATTTGGATGTCAAGAATAACACAAAAATCGTCATTCCATGGGAAATTTTACTATGTTGAAATTTAGTGTTCTTAAAAAGATGTTTGGTAACTGCTTAAACATCTGTAAGGGAGGCTGTTCATAAGGGTGGGGGAAATTCCTTTCCAAATAATTCCCTATGAAGGCTGAAAGAGAAAGAAGACACTGTTTATTTTTGGTTTAGGGATTAATTTAATACTGCATAGCAGAATAATTGTGAACCAGGGACCCAATTCTGAATCCAATATAGATTTCCTTTCTTTACAATAAACATAAAATACCATAAATTAGTCAGAAGAGACAAAATTGTGTAACTTAGCTTCAGAACCAGTCTGGTTCTTGAAGTGCTTACTTATCATCAGACTTTGAATGTAAGCTCTATCAGTAGAAATTATATTTTTGGCTGTGGACAGGAAACATAAAGTAAAAAGAAACTCCTAGACAGAGTACACGTGATGACACTGAGAACATGGGCTTCGCTTTCTGAGTTCACTCGTTAAAGCAAGTGCAACATCAGACTGCCCCAGGGTGTGCAGAGATGTCACACTCAGCCCCTCTGGAATGGGAGATTTCTTGGGAATTTGCAGCTGAACAGGAGGAATGTGGGTGCATGTCATGACCATGATTCAGCTGCTGTTTGAGAGCTAAGTGTAGGTCAGGGCAAATGGCTTTATATTAGAGCATCCATGCAACAGTAAAACTTCAAATTAATTTCTCCCCCAGCCTGTTCCTACAGGTAACATCTGATAGAAGGGAAGAAACACACCAGTCTACTTGTCTTCATTCACATCACAGACTTCAGTAGTTTTCCATAGGTATTCTTTTCATGTTTAGGGTATTTTAAAAAAATCCTTGTTGGTTTGTTTTTTTCTTGTCACAATGTGTGATGCTGTTTTGGATGCTTTGTGCTTCCTCCCTAAAATAAGTTCATAAACAGATGGGAAATCTCACACACTGAAAATGTAGTGAAATTTTAATACTGATGCAGTTTTTCCTCAGGTCATGTGGTCTTAACTCCCCAGGAAGCCTACTTGAAGTACCATTTCCTGACATGCCATTTGCTGCTCTCTATCTGCTTTCTTTGGTTTAGCCATACAGAAGCTGAAGAAATGATCTAATTGGAAGTTTTATTCATGCTTAAAAGATTAAACCCCTATTTATATATTTCAATCCTGCAAGCTATAAATCTCATTTTGGTTATTTTTTTTGTTTTTTTTTCTCTCATCACCTTTGGTTTTGTCTTATTTTGTGGTGGCAGGCACAAAGGTTTTGATGAGGTGTCATTCAGATTGGAAAGATGTGCAAGAATTATTTGGTGTGTAAGTGAAACGGTTGTGGGGAAATTATGAGATGAGATGAGAAGCTTCAGACAGAAGCACCGTACCAGTGCTTTTTGCACTGTGCAAACATATTTCCCACCGAACCTTTCCTGTATATAGAGCAACAAAATAATAAATAAATAAATTAATAAAAAAAACACTCAGTGAACCTATAGATAACAACCTTTACGTGAAGCCTCCACTGGATGGCTCATCATCATTTGGCCTGATACATTTTTAAGTACTAAAATGTCACATTTTCTTAAAGGTTACCAATTTTTCAAAGCAGAGATCTATGGAACAGAGAGAAGAATGAATTCATGCAAGTGCTGTGTGTGAATCAGGTAATTTGATGACTCTGATCCGTGTTAGTAGGATTGGGGTAAAGAAGAAGTGGACTCAAAAACACCTCTGCTCATGTCCCACTCTTGGCTGTCTATTTTTAAAAAGTTCCTCTAGGAGCCATGAATGAGTGTTTGTGCCTGGTTTATAAGGAGGAACATTGGGGCATAGTGATTTTCCTAAAAAATTGCAACAGAGGTGGGTCGATAACTGAGATGTTGCCTGCTGCCTCAGTGCTGAAACCTCTGTGGTTATAACAATTCACCCTACAAGGTGGATTTATTTTCTTTTTGTGTGTGGTTAGAGATGTATGTAATTATACACTCCTTGTTTTAACACAATTTTTTTCATAAACACAAATATTCTGCCATGGGATATCAATCTACTAAAAGCAGAATTTGTTACATGTTTTATTTACACAGGAATAAATAATGCATTTTATAGTTAAGTTTCCATTTGAGCCAATACCTCATATTTTTATTCCTGAATCAAAGGAAGGTGAAGGGTAAACTATGGTTTTATCTGATGGAGATAAACATGATCCAATGAGGCATTTTCCTAGAGGCCATGTCAGCCTCAAGAGCTAAACTGATCACAAAGGAAGTTCATGGGGGAAAAAAGTCAATTTGACAGGATTCATTTGTCAAGACCAATGGTGTGCAACCTTGATGAAAAAATAGTAACTTCATATTGTCCATGTGGCATTGCAGTGATTTTTCTACTGCTCTCAAAAGAAATATGAAGACTGCCACCGGTACCTGTCCAGGCTGAGGGTTGTTTTAAGTGGCAAATAAAACTTAATTCTCTGAAGAGATTTTTTCATAAAAATATTTGACTTAATATCTTGAATGTTGGAAAATTACTTCAAATTGCATTTCATGCTTATATTCCCTTCCAGATTTTTCTAAACAGATGTGATGTTCAAGCAAAAAATTAGTTGTTTACTCTATGCTGTGTTTATTTATTTATTGTTGTTTCCTTTTTGATACTGTTACAAGGAACTGGCATTTTAAAAATTAATGCAGCTTCTTTTCAGATACACATGCAAGTTAGATACTTCATACCAAGTATGGTGTGTGTATATATATATATATCTGTATACATATATATATATACACCATATATATATGTGGCTATAACTGAATTGTCAGACATTTTCTGCTATAGATGAAAATTTCTTTCTACTTTGGGATTTAAATGGCCAAGGCAGCATGATGGAGTTTCTAAAGGATGCATGATTTTGCTTGGATTTATGGGATTGCCTCCTGCTGCCTTCTGCTTGCAGCTCTCTAGCTGATCCATAGGTAGATTCTCATGAATTGTTTGGTTTCCTTTGTATGAATCTCATCTTTCAGATTATGAAAGCTTCAGGCATCCTATTATAGGCTGCAAACCCAAGCAGAATATTCTGCAAAATTGCATCTATGTATATATACAGCATAAGAAGTTATGAAAATATTGGTTGTCTTCTGTAAGGAAGCTGCTCTGCAGGACCATGCAGGACACCCAGACTGATAAGGAAATTTGGTACCAGTGAGTTAAATCATTTCTTAGCTACATGAAAGCCACCTCAGTAATTTCCTTCCCTTTCTCTTTGCCTCAGCAGGCATAGACACTATGGTATTTATATTAGAGAGGTGATTATCCCGTTTTACTCTGCTCTGGTAGGATCTCACCTGGAGTACTGGAGCTCTGGAGCCCTCAGTACAGGAAGGACATGGACCTGATGGAGTGGGTCCAGAGAAGAGACACAAAACCGATCAGGGGGCTGGAACACTTCTCCTGTGAAGACAGTCTGAGGGAGCTGGGGTTGTTCTGCCTGGAGAAAAGAAGGCTCTGGGGAGACCTAATAGGGACCTTCTTGTATCGGAAGGGCACCTATAGAAAAGCTGGCGATGAACTGTTTGCAAGGGCCTGTAGTGATGGTTTTACATCAGAGAAGAGTAGATTTAGATTGGATGTTAGGAAAACGTTCTTTTCCATGAAGTTAGTGGAAAAATAGAACAGGTTGCCCAGGGAGGTAGTTGAGGCCTCATCCCTGGAGATATTCAAGGTGAGGATTGATGAAGCTCTGAGCAACCTGATCTAGTTGAGGATGTCCCTGCTTTATGCAGGAGCATTGGACTAGATGGCCTATAGAGGTCCCTTCCAATTCAAATTATTCTATGATTTTAAATATACAGTGTTAGTTAATACATTCTTATCCTGAGTTTACATACCATATTGGTTTTGTCTCAGAGAACTATATTATAAGTTTAGCCATATTTTCCTAATCTTTTCTCTTCCTTAGGCACAAGGTCTTTGTAGAACTGGCAGTTTGCTTAACTAGCAGTAGAGGTACTAGCATCATTGACATATCCTGTGATGTGTGTCCCGTTCTTTCCAAAGCTGCAATCTATTTTAAGGAATTAATTTTCTTTTGGGATAGTCAGTAGATTTTTAGTGCTTTTTAATTACACCTACTTGCTTTTTAGACAGTGCTCTCTAATCACTGTACCACTGTCCTTTGTATGAGAATTAGATGTGCTTCTGAAAGAATTTAATATCCTATTCTCAACTTTACTTCTCTTATTTTCCTCTTCCCTGCTTTTGTTTCTTCTATCTCAGCTATCATGACACTTTCATTTTACCAGCTTTTGTTTGCTATTGTATCTATTTGATTGTTTTCAGATTTTTTGCTGAATTTTACTTCCTTTAGTACAATTGTACTGCTCCCCCCTTCTCCCTGCTACACATCCATTTCCCCACATTCAATCTGTTGGCTTCCAAGTGCTGTTTAGTAAAGTTCTGACCACTGCACTAAGTGTTTGAGATAATAAATTTCCTTTGCCTGCCAAAACAGTCCATGAAGAGCAGAGTGGAAGAGAGGAAAAAGATGCAGTAAGCCTTGCAGCTGCAAGCCTCCTCCCCTACACAGCTGCCTCTGCAGAGCTCAGTTGCCCCTCAAGTACAGTATGGAGGAGAAGGGAGCTCTCAGAGGGGGAATGCCACCCCCATCCTTTGCTGATGCATGAAAGCAAGACTTAGGAGACCAAAGACCTTCTTGTTATGGAGCAAAGCATTTTTCCAAAGGTATTTTCTATCATTTGCTAGTTTTCACTACGGGGCTGGTGAACGACTGGGGCAAAGCTTGAATCCGGAATATAATTATATAGATGAATATCTAACATAAAGAAAAAAGAGCCCTTCTGAGAAATCAGACTTTTCTTCAATACCAGTGTGCATGCTTGCAGAAACATGAAAATTAATGTATTAAAGTACCTGAAGACACATAAAACATCTCTTAGTTTTCTTCCCAGAGATGCAATATTAATTCAGGGGAAATGGGAGTAATAGCATAGCTAAGAAAAAAATTATGCAGAGCTAAGATTCCTGCTCATTCTGTCTTTCTAAATGATACAAACTTCTTTCAAAATAGGTTCTCCTCCCTGGTCCTGAATTCCTTCTGGGTCCAAATTCAGTGAAGCATGCTCAGTCTCATAAGAAGCCTCCCTCCTTTAGGGTGACCCCAAGAAATTCTGCCTCCAGCTTGCTTTGAGCCTTGTGCCTTGTCAGGGCCAAAGGTGTGGGGGATAAACAGTGCTCAGGGCAAACTCACCAGCTTCCTATGAGAAGTAGAGATCCGTCTATACTGCTACAACTCACTAGAAAAATATTGTTTTGAATACAGAACTATTTTGACCAGCTTGACCTGCAAGGTAAAAGAGAAAATTAAATCCTTTTGGTAGGCATCATTCAACAGCACCACTGCCTCTGTTTTAAATGATGACTGCTGCAGAAAACACTGATAAAATAAAAAATTATTAGAACTATTCCTTAGTATATTAACCTGTAGTATTTTGCTATGAGAGCTGCCTCAGAGATCTGGAATATTAATGCTAGTTAACACTGGGCACCTAATCTGATGTGGATTAGACTACAAACATAAAGGACACATTGTCAGTGAAGACATTTCTCCTATTACCTGTTATCCACTTAGGTAGCTGCCTCTTTCTATTGACTTTTTAGACTGCTAATTTAAACACCTTAATTAGATGTCTGAAATGCAATGGTGTGAATTTTCCACTTGATCGCTGTGATCCTATTTTTGCATCTATTATGTTCAGACAACACTTTGCTGTTTTGATCTTGTTTAGCAGAGACTACAGGAAGAAATATAAAATCACAGCCAACCTAATCTCTGAGTTTTGAAAGGAAAATGAAAATAGTGACCAAAACATTATTTTTTCTCACACAAACTTCTTATCTGATTTTGTTCCTTTCCTTAAGGAACATGAAAAAAAAAATGAATAAACCGCAAATTCAATCTCTCCTTGTGTTCTTATCACAGACATCTCAATACATAGTGTGTTTTTTCTCACCCTGTGTTTGCTATAAAAAGTGGAAAATTGAAAAGTGGAAGTATCAGATCTATCTGTACTCAAAAGTTCTGTTGACCCAAAAAATAGAAATTTAACATAAAAAAATGAATTAATTGCTGTTGTAGCAAGATAAGGAAATTTTTGTGTAAATAAATCCATGATTTTACATCATGCTTAATAATTAGATAAAATAAAAAACAGTTTCTAAATTAGCAGAATTAATTGAAATGTAATTATGTGTGAACTACCCTGAACTGATGTTCCCGATGAGCTGAGCTAATCCTGCAATACTTTCAACCTGAATGGAATTAAAATGTAAAAGTCAAAACTCTAGGAAGCTGAGTACTTGGTGAATTTTGAGTAGATGTAACCAGTGAAATGATAAAACATTTCCTGAAGTGTTATTGGCCTAACCAAGAGGCTACAGGAATCTTTATCTTAGTAACTCCAATATAGCTTTTGAACACCTAAAAATTAAAGTCTCTTTTGGCTGGAAACTCAGTGTGACTTTGTTAGGTGGCTTACTTCAGAAGGACTTGGGCATGGATCTGAGATCTTACTGTGGAATTGTCACTATTTCTGTGGACAGTTCTCTGAGGGACAGGTATCTGTAATCACACTTTGCATCCTTTCCCAGTGCCTGCAAAAGTTTCTGCAGACAGAGTATATAAAGAATATAATTTCTGTTTCCAGAATCAGTTTGTTGGTTTTTTTTTTTTTTGTCTCCTCACAATCCTGGAATGAACAAGAAAGGTAAAGGTCAGAGTTCAGGCCAAATTAAATAATGTTATTCTTAAATGATGATGGATTGTTATCCTAATAGAGAGGCTGTGTTTTCTCCCCCTCTGTGTAGGAATTCCTTTTTAAACCTTTGTGTTTCTTTATCCAGACTGTCAGAAAGCTCCTCTTTTAGGCGTATTGATAGAAGAGAATTGATCATTAATCCTAGCTTAACATCTCATTCAGGTATTTGTGCCAGTGTGCCTGATAGGCATTTTGGATCCTCTCTTGTGTGTGAAGGTGAGAGATGTAACAGGCTGAGAGATGTAACATCCTGAGGCAAAAAAACAGGCCAGATTATTTTTCAGTGCCTATGCTCTGGGTGATCCTGCTTTAGTAGAAGAGTTGGACTAGATGATCTCTAGAGGCCCCTTCCAACTCTGAAAATTCTGTGATTCTGTGTGGTTCTTTTCTGAAAAACAATACCCTGTGCTACAGGCACATAATGACACTGCTGATATGCAACATTTTTGTTCTGATTAATGTAGTGCATGGATTAGATCATTCTGTATTGCAAGATGTCCTAAATGATAGTTCTGAATGTTTGGCAGGGCTGTTATAAAACATTGTTCTGAAGAGCAGTATATTCAAAATTCACAAAACGTTTTTTTTTCCACTCTTGCTAGACCATATGCAAGTAGACAGTTTGCATCAGGCCCCCAGTGCCTACTTCTGAATTACTGCCTATATGGGGAATATTTTGATAAAAGCAAAAAGTTTTCTGCTGGCATTTTCATGCCCCATTAGAAACTCGAGGACCAATCACTAATAAGGTTATACCAAATGTGTACTTATTAATCTTCTTTTTTCTCACTGTGTGAACGTTTCCAGCCTTCACCCATTATGAACATTACAGTGTACTATGTGGTGAATCAATCCTATCTGTGCAGACACAGCAGAATGAAAGGTATAATGATGTGGGAGTGAAGTGTCAATGCATAATTCATATCTGACAGCGTGCTCTGTGCAGTGCTATCCGGCAGCCTTCCATGGCAGAGAGGTTCTTAAGTGCTCAGGAAATTCATCTGCATCAGCTCATTGTATTTCTGCTTGGGTGGCAAGCTCCTCATTTAGGATGACTGAGATGCCATTCAGAGGCACAGCCATAGTGAAAAATAAGGCCAATGGAGTTCTGCACTACCCTGTTGGGGCCTTTTAGCCCCAAAAACTCTCTACCAGAGTATTTGTACTGTAGCACGGAACAACCCATCTGCAGCAAAGACTCAACTCCCTTCCACACAGTAATTAAGTGCTACCAAATTACAGAATATAATATAATATTTGACTTGGAATGGACCTAAAAGGATCACCTGGTCCAACTGCCTGACCACTTCAGGGTGGACCAGAAATTAAAGCGTGTTGTTAAAGGACATTGCCCAAATGTCTCTTAAGCCCTGACAGGTTGGGTCACCTCACACTGTTCCAGTGTTTGACCATTCACGCAGTAGAGAAATGCTTACTTACTAACTATAAACAAACGAACACCCTTGCTGATCTACCCTGCAAGTGCTATCACCCTGACTTGCTGGTCAAAGGGGCTGCCACAGAGAGGATGTAAAGTTCGCTTTATTGGGTGTCTTCAACCTTCAGCAAAGCAGAAAATTAATGAGCTGAAGTTCTTTCCTCAGCTCACCTGAGTGTGTCCAGGTATTATCTTAGGACCATCCAAATGTCAGCACATTTAAACCAACAATGCGCTGAAGCTAATGGAGCTGTGCCAGTTTGCACCTCGGTGATGATCTCCTGAGCAGTATTGGTGTAAGATTAGGACCTAGAGCTTTGTCTTGTGCTATGAGGCAGCTGGAGCAGATTCTCATTTTGAACCAGAAGATTCGTTTGCAACTGAGTGCATTTTCTGAGTCTCTTTGAGTCTGAAACTTAATTTTATCTATGTTTTTTTTAAACCTTCACTTTTCTGAGTGAATGCTTTTCTGTACCATGTTTAGTGAGTCCTTCAATCGTAATAAAAAGGTTTATTATGTTCTAACCCATCGTGTTTTGACTATATTGCAAAATTATTGTTTTGTTTCTCCTAAAATCAAGACTTTTTGTAACAGTAATAATAATAAAAGACATACAGACTGATGAATTATCTACCATATCAGACTGCATCACAACGGAATCTGAAGTAGGTGAGAGAGTAAAACTGAAAAATATCCCAGTCTCCAAGTGAAACACTAAGACACACTGAACCTCTGCTACAGTGTTCCTTATCTGGTTTTAAGTTGTCTTCACAAGCAGACAAGACTCACACTGCTCAGGTGATGAACTGCAAGTAGATTGTAGGGATATTCAGTGCAGGCTTTCACTGGGATGCGTAAATTGCAATCTTTGTGCAATTTCAGGCTCAGAGGAAAGTGGTATTTCTCAGTCCTGTAAGAGATGTATTTCCAAATGAATAAATAATCACTATTAGTGCACAGCTAGATAACAGCTAGGTTCTTATATAGTATATCAGGTAGAATAAGTTGAAATGAAATTGCTGCTGCTGGCCATACATCATTAACATTTTTCCAGCTGTAATTCTTGTGACGTTTACAACTTCAGTCACAGGAGCTGGGGTGGACATTATTTGTTTTGATTTACACCAGTGGGTAACTGGATCATCTGAAGGCACAGCAGGATATATACACTAGTGTGGCTTTTTTCACCTAATTTAAAGCTTGCTTCCTCCTGAGCTCTTGAGAAGGAAGAGAAACAGAGAGAGACACAGGGCTCCAAGCCTAGATGTGCTCTAGTTTTTGTGGCTGCTGTCACACCTAACTTACTGTGGCCTCCATTGAGGGAAATTCCCCACCTGGGATTCCAGTAATTCTTGGGCAGGAAGCCCAGCTGTTCTGGAATTTTTGAAAGCAGAAACTGTCAGCTGTGCAGTTTTGAGGGATGGTTGGCCTCAAACCCTTAATATGCTTTCTACTAGTGAGAGGATTTAAATCTGAGTCTCCATGTCAGGCCCTGTGGTATAGTGCATCATCTGCCTTCCTCCTCTGAGGTAAAATTCTCATGAACTTGAGGAGCATGGGTAACAGTTATTTGAAGAAACTCAGGTAAAGGTAGTGATATTAATTTTCTGTCACTGTAGCAAATATTTATGTCTTACAAAAGGCTTGTATCTGCTTTGGGAGATAGGACATGCTATTTAACATCTGTTAAATTCTCTGAAATACTTTGTGTTATACTCCACACACCTTTTAAATTTAACCAGTTCTAGGGCACGTTAAAGATGTCAGGCTTTGTTTGCAGTGGACTTGGAGGCAGTCAGCATGTAGGAAACTGTTTCATTTGAAAGAGTTTTCACAACAAAACATGAAGCCTCCAAATAGGACCCTGATGTGATTTTTAAATGCATGTATGAGTCTTTGCTGGTCCTCTGCATGAGGTAAGCTGCAAAAAAAAAAAAAAAAAAAGGCCAGGCTGAGTGGTTATCTACCTCTCAGTTCCTCACACAAGTCAGTGGGTCAACAGTGGGCTTTTAATGCTTTCAGAATTCCATTTCAGCAAGCAAATATATGGATGATAGCATTAAGTGCATTGTGAGTGCAGAGTATAAACCTGGAGACAGTGAGGAACTCATCTCTGATGGACTTTCTGGGACTGTCACTGCCTGGGAGGGTGGCTGCCACTAGTTCAGGCAAAGTAAACGAAGAAAGAGAACATTTAATAGGAAAGGAAAATGACAGAAGAGTTGGTCAAGGGACATTTAAAGAACCAGTCCCACACAGCTGGCCATAAAAAAATAACTTACACAAACCGTTTGCCTTTCCTTTCTATTCATCTGCCATGTTCCCTGTATCCTCACTGGATTCTTTTCATGCTTTTCTGTGTGCAGAATTAACATGAATCCTCACTTTGTACTTCAAAGTTGTGAAGACAATTTAGCTTTGATTAATTCTACTTGCAAGTGAATGTGAACAGACATGAGGGACAGCTACCCTTTAATCTCTCTTAAATCCCAACATTATTATTATGAAAAAATTAATCATTATCTTCCCAGTTGCAGATAAAATATAGCACTCACTGATTATGGAAGAAACCATTTTATCAGTAGCAATTGAGAAAGTAATGCGCAATGTTACTACACTGAGGATACCTAGAATGAAAAAGTACCTTTCTGTGCAAACGCTTTTGAGGAACGTCAGAGAAAAAGCCAGGAAAACCTACAGGATTTTTCTTCCTTTCATCTCTCTCCTCTTTCCAGCTCATTTGGTCTCACAGAAGGCTGTGGAGAGGTGGTGTCTTTGATTTCATCTCCTGTGCTCCTGGGAAAAATAGTTGAGCTCTTAAATGCACAGTCCCTTCCATGTGATTTCATAGTGTGACCATCTCTGCTGTGCCTCTCAACACATCCTTCTTCTAAGTTTGAGCAATAAGGCACCCTGCTAATGAGTTTCATTCCTTAATAAAAATTATTGCAGTTAATTTGAATATGAATTAAATTGTCATTAATTTTCTGATAATGTAAGCAGATTCAAAGTGAAGCTTTGCCAAAAGAAGATGTGATGAAGAGTCACTGCAGGGATCCATACTTACTGTGCCCTCCTGATTCTGTATCAGATTTACCCAGAATAAAAAAGCATTTTCCTGTCCTAACCTCCAGGTTCTCTGTGGATTCTCATGGGGGTTTCTTTCTTCTCACCCATCATCATTATAAGTAGCCAAATTATGCCCTCAGGTCACTTTGTGCAACCCTATTACCTTCAAAGTGAATCCCATGATGTACAGCCTCATTAGATTTGAGGGAGTTTGCATAGGTTTCTCCAAAGGCACAGTCTGAAAGTAATGGAGTTATAGAATATTACATTAACAGCAGAATAGCTTTTTGCTGATGCCGGGAAGGACCCCAGCTATACTAGCAAAGCCCTGGCTGAACTTTCAAGGCAGAAGAAAATATTTAGAAGAAAAATATAATACGAAGTGGGATACAGTAATTATGTGGGTTTGGACCACTTTTATAGCCCATTTGAAGATGCTAATAATTTTCTCTATGTTAGTTAAACATTTCTGTTTAACTAAGGTGAGTAATCTAAGGATTTGAGTAACTAGAGCTTCTGGTGATCTGTGTTTGCGTCTTTTATGTGTCTCTACCACAGAGGGCATTTAGAAGCACTACATCCCAAATGATTCAGGCATTAAATTAAAGAGCTATATAGAAGCACTAAGCAAAAGTAAACATCAGAAGTCACATGTCACAGAGGAAAATGAAGGATATATTGAAGGCAGCTTACTTTTTAATAAGAGTTCTAATTTTTCTTACATTATGTCAACATTGTCATAGGAAATTGAAAGCCTCATCACTTCACGCGTCCTATTAAAAAATGGCCTTTTTGCTTTGTCTTTTCAAACATTTTCTGGAAAGGAAATGCTCAGTAACTTCTTAAAGCCAGCAGAGCTTCCACGGCTGTTCTTTCTCAGTGCAGCCATCACATTGCATGATGCCATTTTGAGCATCTGTTCAGAGGAGCTCCAGTTACGACCCTTGTGGCCATGATGTCCAGTGGAACCAGGTATTGGTTGGTGTCTCAGGAGATTTACATCCATGCCAAGCTGACTGAAGCACCATTTGTTTTTGTTCTTTGAGCTTCCATTCTGTGCCATATCTATTTTTTCTGTGACTAGATGATAAATTCTTTTGTTTCTCTCACATGGAATTTGCAGCGCCTGGTGCATGGAGCTTCAAGGCTTGGCTGGAGTAGTAAGGTAATAGTTAACTTCACTCCAGAGACAAGTACTGGCAAAGTTTGGACACGACCCTAGTTTTGCAAATTTAAATTTTCAGTAAATATTTCAAAAGCTTCAAATTTACTAAACACTCATGTTTATTTAACTTAATCTAATTTCCAAGTAGAATTAAACATGCATATCAATTAATTATTGCCCATTTTTAATGGAGAGATGCAAAATATGAAATGAAAAAAAGGACAGTAATAGCCAGATAGCTGTGTCTCAGATTCAACCCATGTGCAATTTAGAAAGATCTACAAAGAATCATTCTTCTTCTTTTCTGGGAGAATGGAGTAAATACCGATCAAGTTCACTAAAACTTGTCGCTAATCAGACTGAAATAATTTCTCCAAATGGCTCTATAAATTAAAGTATTTGCTCTGTCTTGAGCACCAGGGGAAGACAAATTGTAGCACATTCGCCATTGAAGGTCAGCAGTCCTAAATGAAAATGAAGAAACATCAATTGTTTCCATTCACTAATCATATATAATTGGTCTGGCTCACCTGAACTAGAACACATTTGTTATTATAAAGCATAATTAAAGTTCTTTTCATTTTTCTGCTTTCCAGTTGCAATTATCTTTCTTTTAACAAATGGATGAAAAGAAAACTTCTTGTAAAATTGAAGATACCTTTGATAAATTAGTACAATTAAAATGTTCCTGAAAGAGATAAAAGAATGCAAGTGTGAACATTTTCAGTTCCAAAATACGTATTGACTGTCCTCTGTGAGTTCCATGAGACAGAAGAACTTATGACTTTGTCTCCCCTGGATGCGTTTAGTTTTCTCTTTGATTTTAACGTGCAGTCAGGTGTATTGGGGGATCAGCATTCTGGATGAAATCATTAAAGCACAGGGCTGAGTCTGATTATGACTGAGAAGTTCAGCATTAAAATGACATGTAAAGACAGCAATATACAGTATAAAGACATAATTCCCTTGAGTAACTTGAGAAGATATCATAAAGCAACTGAGCACTAAATGCTTTTGTGTTCAGCAGCATTAGGAGGCCTATTACATGCTGTGCCACAAATAGGATGTTTTATGTTGTCCACTGCTGTGTGATATCTTTTTGAAGCTACACATTTTCTCTTAAGAGGAAGATTACAAAGCTCCTTTGCTGCACCTTACCAGGTCTTTTTTTTTTTTTTTTTTTTTTTTCCTCAGCAGATAATTATGAGAATTAAAACTTTTCTGTGGTTTCACTTGCACAGCAGAGTGACAAAATTGCATAGAAAGGATGAAATTGTAGGAATACCAGTGGTTAAAACATTCACAATATGAAACATTTGGTTTTGTTTTTCACTTTTAAACTTTCTCATGCTTTGGTTTTTCCCTAAGTAAAGTAGACATTCCCCCCCTTTTTCTTGTATTAAAATGTCCTACAAGCACAGTCTCCCCTCATCCCCTGATTTTTACCAGTCCCACATCCTCCTTTCCAGTTCCCTGGCCAAGCCATGTCAATATCTGTCTTCTTATCCATTGAACCCAGACAAAATGGGTTAAACATGACATAATACATTTTGGGGGAAAAATAATCCTTTCAAACTGAACCTCTAAAGCGAGATAATACTTTAAGGCAAAGCTAAAATGATCAGAGGGATGGAGCACCTCCCCTGTGAAGGAAGTTGGGGTTGTTCACCCTGGAGAAGAGGAGGCTGAGAGGTGACCTCATTGCAACTTTCCAGTATCTGAAGGGGCCCTACAAGAAAGCTGGGGTAGGGCTTTCTACATGGGTGTTAAGCGAGAGGACAGGAGAAAGTGTTTTTAAACATCAAGAGGGGAGATTTAGGCTAGACATTAGGAAGAAAATAATTTCCTGTGAGGGTGGTGAGATGCTGGAACAGGTTGTTCAAAGAAGTTGTGGCTGCCCCCTCCCTGGAAGTGTTCAGGACCAGGTTGGATGAGGCCTTGAGCAGCCTGCTCTAGTCCAAGGTGTCCCTGCCCATGCAGGGGGGCTGGAACTGGGTGACCTTTAAGGTCCTTTCCAATCCAAGCCATTGTGTGATTATATGATTAAAGGTATTGCTTTCAGGAGGAGGATAGTGACAGTGAGAGATACTGCATTTTAGCCTTGGAATCACAACTCTTCAGAGCAGCCCCAGCCCACTGTAGCAATGCAAGCTCCCCAGCAGGCCTCTGGGCATCCTTGCACTTTAGGATTAGGATGAGGGCAGCCAGTGTCAAGGCTTTGAATCCAGCTTTCATAGGGGGCTGAGGATGCTCAGCATCACCTGTCAGCCAGTGCTTTAAAGCATGTGCAACGTGGGCTGGGCTTTAACTGCTGAACCAAAGACTCATTATCTAAATCAAATACTCCAGGCTATTTTTAGCTCCTATGCAGCCTTCTGGAGACTTGTGCTTGTGTTTGATACAATAGATTTAATAATTTCTTGAGCAAATAAATCTGAGACTATGGATGCAGATTAGCCAGAAAAAGACCCTTATCATCTATCATTTCACTGCATCTCTGGTGAGATATAGTGAGGTCTGGAAGGAAACCCTGAAAACAAGACCTTTTTCCAAAAGGCACTTGTTCATCAAAGCTGGGAGGAAACTTGGATGTGTCCCTACAAAAGCAGGTGGCTGAGGGGAAAGGAATATGGACACCTCTCTCCAAAACTTGTCTGTGAAGTCAAGACTAAAGGTGAAGAACTCTGACTTACTCAGACCTTGCTAGTCTCAGTCTGTGAGAAACAGTAACTAAATAGTGCTGTGTCCTCTACTCCTTGAGTTGTTTCAGGCTTACCCTTCCCAGGCATGAAAGAATGAAGGCCCCACTCAGAATGATTGGTATGTGCTGGTCTCAAGCTCTGCTATTACTTGAACAAAGGTTCTGCCTGAGGTCTTATTCCCCCCACTTTGTCAGTTTGCTAGTTACCACTGCACACTTCTTTCAAGTCAGCATTTTCTGCCAATATGAAATGATTACATGGCACTAACAGCTACCTGAGTCTGCCAAGCCCATCTCCAGAGGTGAATAAGCTAAATTTGAACAAAACATCCTCTTTTAAGCTAGACCAAAGGAAGAAACCACTGGAGCTGGTCCCAGTTAACCATGTATGCAACACAGGCAATTCATTAACAAATAAGTTTAAGTGAAATCTCAGATTTTGAATGATCTGAATCTTGTCTTTTTGTGATGTATAGCTAGTTCCTGTAACTTAAAGCTAAAGGTAAAATTTTAGAAGTTATTATAGCTTTAAATAGTGATGTTAAAATCAGCGATGGGCTAGAGAATTATTAGTATCTTTGGAGATCTAAGATTAAAGATTATAGTATTAAGAAAATGTATGCAGTCATTAATGTAATTTTGATGTGCAGTTTGTCTAATCTAATTTACCATATTACAGCATGATATATAATTTTCCTTAATTAAATATCTCTAATCTTTTTGCAAGCTTAAGCTTCAATTAACCAATATTTACAAGATTGAAAACCTCAGTGTTTAAGAAAAATCTTTGAAAAGTCTAGCATCTCAATTTAAGCTGTGGCAATGCAGTGCAGAAATACCCAGAACTGTATTAGAGAATCAAAATGCATTCCATGATTGAGTATAGCATTTACCTAAGGGGGAACTATTAAACTGGTAAAATTAATTTAACAGAATGTTATAATAATAATACTGTGGCTGCATGGGTATCCAGAATTTAGGACCTAGAAAAAGAAAATTACTTTATTCTTGTCTGTGCAGCACACAATATAAGCAGGCCTAAGCTCATTAGCAAGACGTGCTCAGGTTCACCTTCCATAGGTATTCACTGCAAAACGATTTCTGTGTGCAAAAGAGGAGGCACTGCAGAAAGAAAATGCAGCATGGCTGGAGGGCAATTTGTTAAATCCTCAGCACTGTTAACTGGAGAATGAAAGTTACATTTACAAACTGTGGAATGCATCAGGCGAGACGATATAATAATGATAAACAAACTAGAAAGCAGAAAACTTCTTAGCGGGAAGAAACAGAGGCATCACAGCAAAACACTGTTTAAAAACGTCTCTGCTATCAGATATTTCATGCAGTGAAGCAGCAATTCATATTTAAGGCTTGTCAAGTATACCTATTCTCTGTATAATAAAATATCCCCAAACCAACACAAACAGTTTTTAAACAGTCACCGAAGGAGAAGCAAGAGCCTGGAAATCATTGCCTGTCATTTGCAGCTGAATGATGACACCACATAAACACAGCTTTTCTTTCCCTGAAGAGTGGCCGGCAATCCTGAGCAGTCACTCTTTTCTGCTCCCTCCCTCCTTCCCTCCCTTCCTCCCTCCTTCAGTCCTATCTTGCCCAGCACTATTTTTAGGAAGGGGAGGAGGTGAGGTGGTGGAAGGGGAGAGAGTTGATTTTTTTTACACTCCCCTCTAAGACCTTATCTTTTAATTTGTGAACAAGAGAGAAACTGATGGGATGGGATGCAGCTCCAGAATCTCATTTCCCTTACCCCGTTTCATTCATTCATGACTACTTCATATCCACATCGCCATGTGCTGCTTGTGTCCTTCAGCTTTTCCCTCCCTATATATCAGACCTCTCTGCCACCAAAAACTGGTCTTAGACACACAAGCCTTGCTCTCTTGCAGGCTTTATTTTGGTCTATGATCAAGCCTTTCTCATCTATCTCCCTTACAGAAGATGGATTTTCCACTTGCTGAGCATTCTGGCAGGCAACCTCTGCACAGCTTTTTGGAATATAAGCCATCCTCCTAGTGAGCTTTCACCAATTCCTAGAGCAATCACACCAGTATTTTACCTCTCTAAGGGACAGAGTTTAACAGATGCATCCAAAGATTTAGTTTTCCTTGCACAGTCATTCAAGAAAAAAAAAAATTCTGCATAAACACCAGTCTATTGCAATTTTGCCACTTTATTGTGAGCCCCAGAAACGGCTCTCATTCAAAAGGGAACATTCCCTTTCAGTAGCATCTGCGGAAGTTCAGTAGTACTCCGAGGTAAATCAGGATGCTTCTTGTCCAGTCACCATCTGGCTACTGATTGCATAAAACAGAATCAGAGGTTCATTTTGTAAGAGCTACAGACAAGAGAGAAGCTTGTACGGAGGAACGGAAGGGAGGATGACTCAGTTATTCATTGAAAAACAAGGTTTCAGGAAAGGCAAAATTGTCAGTAAGTTGGGTTCTATGGTTTTGCAGCATGTTCATTTTAGTATTTTCAGAATTGGGGTAGATTCATAAATTACAACACTGCTAAAAGGAAAGTAAGGCAAGTGCTCTCCCTAGGCTGTCTAGGGCTTGCAGGTGCTGGGCTAGAACCCAATTCTGCCCCAAGTGCAGGATCTCAGCTTGCATCTCCCCCAGAACTGCTCTAGAATCTTCATCCTCAGGAGCATCTCTCAGCAGCTGCCCACAATTCATGTACAGATCCCATTAAAAAGCAAATAAACAAACACTTCTGGTCCATCAGTCAGATCCTAGGTCTCCAGAGAGACTTTGCTGTTATTTAAGAAGTACTTGAAAATGCTTCAGACTATTTTCTTTTGGTTGTTTAAAACGTGTTTCAAAACTGCACTGACAGTATTTGTTTTGTTTTGGTGTTCTTTGCAAGTCCTAGCCCCAAAAGACACATAGTGAAATGCATTTAAACACAACCTATATAAATAAACTCTCTTTGGAAATTTATTATGGAATAACACTTTTTTCTTTGGTTTTTCTCTAAAGCTTACTATATGTATTCCTTTCAGTTTTAACTTACTGACCTAAGTCAGGCTGTGAAGCACAGAACAAGTACAAACAAACCAAAATAAATACTTTTTTAATTTGAAAGTAACATGGTTTAAAAAACACTTTTTAACACTTTGCACTGTAAAATGTACCATTTAATGTGTGCTTAAAATAATTGCTTTTATTTGGATGCTTGATTTAGTAAGGTGTAATGAATGGTAACATGAAGTATTGGGTTGCCTGTTTTGATCACTGCAGTGGAACATAAATTATCAAATTAAATGGATATGATTGCACTTAATATTGCCGTGAAGGAAATAGAACTTAGAGCAATTATTGTAAAATTAAATGAAACCAGGAATAGAATAATTTCTTTACCACAACAAGATTTCCATAAAGTAACCCAGATCTTACACAGGACTTGTGCATAATTTGCAATAGCTGTATCTCACTTTAAAAATGTTGCTTTCACTCCAAAGCACTGTTTAAGAAGTCTTTGTTCATTTCCAAGTTAAACACCTGTGATAAAATGCAAGAGTGACTTGGGTTGGCTGGAGGGAGAAAAAAGATACTGTATCTAATAAAAATGGCCTGGGAAGATGTGGGTGAGAAAAAAACTCACCCATGAATTGAATCTGACCACAGCTTTGAGTTTAATGCTCCTTCAATGAAGATAAGGGACAAATAGCCTTTATTTTTCTTGACCAGTCAGGAGTACTGATATTTTTTGTTTTATGCAAGACTTACCACTACAGAAGGATTCAGTCCTAAATGAGAACAATGTCAGCTCCTGAGTCATCACCACTTCTGAGGAATTGACCTGTAGGGAAGTGAGAAAGGTGTTGGGCCTTTAAAAGAATTTTTGGACATTGCATAGGTCAAAAGTTTCCTGTGGGTAGAAGTCTTGCAGTAACATACTGTGGCTGATAAAGCATATATTTGGGGGAATTATCACTTCCTAATAACAATACATGAAGAAATATGTTTATATGTCATAACGTCAGAAATATTTCTAAATATATTTAAAAAGCAGAAAGGGATAGAGCAGGCAATTTTGCTTCCAGAACGTAAGTCAAGTGTGTGTTATTAAATCTAAATAGGCTGGATTAATAAAATGTCATACTAGCACCTCTAATAATGATTTTACATTGCTTATTCCATTACTTTACCTGACAGGAGAAAAGTTACAGAAGATCAATTAAACAAACAAGAAATTACCTTTTTTCTTTATAGTCCTGACTTCCAGCTCTTACAATAGTGCCAAGATCCCTGAAAATTTAACAGGCATTTGCATCAGATTAATAAGTCACTTGCTTTCCACCCAAGTCACTATAGCTCATTTAGGACCCCAGAGTTATCTAATGACTACTAGAGAGGCAGGAGATGATGAGAGCAAATTAAAACTGTCTTAATATGTCAGAAAGGATCACAGGATTTTAAAATGGGGCTCTCACATTAATAAATGCAGGTGCAACATCCCAGAGCATAATGAGTAAGATCTCAGCTGAATTAATTTAAGTAGGACACTGCCTGCAAGTCCTCACTGATACATTTGCCAGCCCTGAAACAGGCAGTGGGGTCCTGGGAATGGGTAGGAATGACCTTTTTAGAGGCAGGCCCTCTCTGTAAGGAAGGAACCTTAAATTTGGAACTGGGGGACACATCTAATTTTAGGAGGAGCACGAGGCTTACTGTTTTTAGAGGTGATGTACCCTTCCCTATCAGCAGGGAGCTCTGGTTTGAAGCCCAAGCGACCAAGCTGAGTGAGATGGTACATATTAATGTAGGACTCATTTACCTCATTGTATTCTGAGTGTGTTTTAAAGGATGCCACTTGGAATAATTTCTTCTCCTCCTCAGAAGAAAGAGAGGGGTGTATTTTCCAGCCCCCAGTTATCCCTGCCTTCCTGACATCTCGTGATGCTGAGGGCAGGCTGGGACTTCTTGCCACTGGTTACGTGGCACAGGAGGTGGCACTGGGGTACACCTGAGCTGTGCGAGCTCTGAGTTTGGATGAGATTGGGTGGAGAGCAGATTTTAGGATCCTAGATGGCCTCATTTCACTGCCACATCTCTCCAATGACCATCTATGTTCACCTGTCTGGCTAAAAAAATCCTTGCATTTGGGAAGAGAGTGTCAAGCAGCATGAAACTGGTTCTGTCACTGGCACAGGATCCCTTTTATGATAACTGGGCTTATGGAAGATAACTAACTAAATAATTGCTACAGAGGAAAAAAAAGAGAGAAATAGGTTGGCTTGACAATTGGAGCAGAGGGAAATAAACCTTTCTTGTCACTTATTTGACAGTCCTGGGTGCATAATTACACCCCAGAGGTGACTAGGGGATCTTGCTGGACCCACATTAACACAGACTGAGTAAATTATGTAGTTTTTGCTACTTGAGGTGCTTAGCAACCATTTGGGGAAGAGAGTACTTCCTCCTCCTTTCAGAGGCTGGGTCCTAACAGGATGTTTAGCCAGATGGTGTACATAAGATTACTGGAAAATGATTTTTCAGATAAACCATGAGCCTGAACAAACTAATGTAGTTCCAGGTGCATTATCTGGTAATCCATAGCAGAAGATCATTTCAGAGGAAAGCACTACTGAATCAGTCCCTGAAAAACCTGCAGGTTTCTTTTTGTGGCCCTATCTACCTGTATTACAGAGCCCCACCAGAACTCATCCTTCAAAAGTGAGTATGGATAGACCTGGAAGGAGGCACAATTTTCCTCTAGTGGCAGTTCTTTCAAAAGAGGCAGAGAGTGTGGGAAAACAGGGTACATGGGGATGAGGGCAGCAATCCTCTTTAATGAGTCTGAATAAGAATTAAGCTTCATTTAGGGTGAAGAATTGTGGGTAGCTTAATCAAAAAAATAAAAAACCACAAACCTATCATTCTTTCTTTCAGTACATGAAATGAATATACTTTAAAAGAAAAAACAAACAAAACCCCAAATAAAGCAGGATTTGGCAGTTAATTCCTCTATGATTAAAGGATGCAGAAACATATGAGGCAAAAAACAGCTTTTGAGGGTGATTAAATGCTGAAATGAATCCAAAGACATTTGCAAACTGCAGAAGCAATTTACTGAGAATGTTTCTTCTATTTTTGACAGTAGCCATAGTCTTCATTGAAAGAAAATACGCTCAAGAGAACACAAAGCACAGACTATATATAGATATATGTATACAGAACTTGTAAAAGCGGAAGTTCAAAAGTTTTTATTGCTGCTGAGGTTTGGGTTTGGTTTATTTGCATTTTGCCTGTTTGCTACACTGAGATCAGACTCAGCTGAGTATTTATTTGACTGGAGCTCACCAAATGGGTAGCCCTTGAGAATGGGATTAAAAAGCCAAATAACATTCAGAGAGTGATGCTGGAAATGTGCAAGCAACTGTATTGGCAAGCTGCTTTTACAAAGGTCATTTGATCCCAGCATGTGCAGAATGTATGCACATACTAATTGAGAGGCATATCTGAAAATGTGACAGCCTGTTATTTGTGAGAGCTTTGCTTGTATCTTTCAGGAATAGGGGAGGTTCAGGCTAGGGCAATAAAAATAGCTTGAAGCATGACAGGAAAGCGTATGGAGCCAGCCTGCAGAGATGAGGGTGCTGAGACAGAGGGTGTGAAATTGCCAGGGTGGTGGAGAAGGTGAATCAGGAATAAGGTTTCCCTGCTTTTCTGAATAAAAGGACTAAGGGTCATGAAATGAAACTAGGAAAGGCTAAATTTACAAGTGATGTAAAGTGGTTCCTCACACAATGTGCACTTAAACTCTGAAACTCCTTGCCATGGGGCAATGAGGGAGCTAACAGCCTTTCATAGGTTCAAAAAGGAACCGGAAAAATCCCTGTAAAATAATCCAGTGAAGCTTACTAAATGCCCAGACATCACCTCTGGCTCTGGAGCTGAGTGAGCTACAGGCAACCAGATACTGAGTACTCAGGGAAAAAGAAAAATATTCCATTCTAGTAGTAATGCTGATATACCTGAGACTCATGCTGTTTCCTAAACATGCACAGTTTGCCACAGCTGGAGATGGGAGAGCCTGCCCTCTGGTCTGAGCCTGCACAGCTGCCTGGTGTTTCTCTTCTCTAGATTTCTCTAGATTCTCTCTTCTCTCACAAGCAACTAACCACCAGGAGAGTACTGATAGGGTAGTACAGCATAACTGGCAGCAATAAAACCAGATCTTTCTGTCCCTTTCATGCACCCTGATCACAAGAGAGGAGAGCCAGAGGCCCTTGGGTGGGCTGTCATCAGCCTCCAGAGACAACCAGCACAGACCTGGAAAAAGGAGAGGTAGGCTATGAACAGAAAAGGCCAAATCAGAAGCATCTTTTCTTGGAGGGTAGCAATGGTGTGATCATTGCAAATATAAACTGTCCTCCTTTTGCTGAAGCTGAGGGTAAGCTCAGTGGTAGTAGGGATGCCTACACCTTACTCACCATTGGATAATGCCCTGAGCACCAGGTGAATGAGGCCTAAAGATACTTGAAGCAACTCAGCAACAAAGTGACATCAGGCAGGGAAAGACCATGTCTAAAATAATTAATACAAGCAACGCAAGTCCAGAGACTCCATTCATAAATTTGCATGAAACTCCTTTTACTATATTAAGCCATTGACCAAATCCCAGTGTCAAATCACAAAACAAAATGCTGGGGTGTGAAATCAACACAGTGAGGGAGGAGGATTGCAAACCCACTATATTTCACCTGTAGTTTTCTTAGCCCTAAATTCTCTGTCCTTGGACTAGGGACTAGTTATTGTAGGATTTCCAGCTATACTGAAGCATGATGTAGAATAATACAACATCATACTCTTGTACAGAAGTCAGTTTGTCATAGTATTTTAAAACTCTCCTACTTTCCTTTGAACCATTTGATGTTAGTTTGTGTTTGAGAAGGATTTCAGTGCAGGCTAACTGCTCATCTTCTTTGAAAGATTATTACTAATGAAAGCAGGCCTTCACTCTCCCAAACTGCTTATACTTACATTTGGGCATCCATACTACACAGAACCTGCACACTCAAAGAGCAAATGTTAAAGTTACCGTCAATTTTATAGAGAAAATTTTCCAAAACAGTCTTGCTAGCATACATGGGTTTTTTTCTGCAACAGCAGAACAGTTCAGTTCAGTATCACTACTCATGAAGCCATTGGTGCTTTTGTTTATGCTGTCAGAGGAAGGTGTTGACTGCATATGATTCTGTCATATACAGCCTATGAATGACCCACCAACACACTTTGTGTCAACCTGTGTAAAGCTACTGATGACAGAGCCTCGGATCATTTGGTCTGAATTTCAATAGATTCTTAATCAAAGCATGGAATTATCTTACTGTACCTTTCCCAATGCATTTCTCTTACTTCTGTATTTTTGGGTAAATAAAATGTATTTAACCACTGCTTATATTTTTAAGGTTTTTCTTTTGCTTGGGAAAACTTAATGTCATTCTCAAGCTGTACGAGAATTGACAAGAAAGAAAACCCAAAGACATTTTTGAAAACATTTATATGTGATGCTTTGTTTAACCAAAACCCCTCATTCAGCTACAGTTACCCTGAATAATATCTACTTCTGGGGCACCCCTGTGCTGACAGACCAGAACAGATTCTTCAGTTGGATACACCAGGCACAGTGTGCAAATACTCTGCACATTCTCAAAGCAACCCAGGAGCATATTGACTACTACACTGGCAAATTAACTAGAATAAATAGCAATATACACATAGATACTCAAGGGCTTAACAGAAAATCTCAGTTTGATTGTTCGTAGATGAAGAGTGCATTCTCTAACAGTTTTTTTAGAAAATGATCTGAAATCATTCTAGAATGTTTTGTTGAGGGCTAAATCAACTTGGAAATAAAAGAAACCAGGTTCCAACTGAGTGTACCTCATAGCTATAAATTACTCTATAAAGTGATAGCTTATATTTAGATAGGAAGCAGATAGGAACTATAGCTCAATCATATCCTGCTTTGTTAGATGGAGAATGAAAAAAAAGCAAAAAAACTGCACAAACCCAACCATCCACCACCAAAAATCAAACACCAACCCCCTAAACACAAGCGCAAGAAGTCTGAAAAATTTCCTTTGATCTTAATTTTGTTAAGTTTCTATCTTAAACACTTGACTTCTACATAAACTTGTCTCCTTGAGCTCATTCTGCCTTATTTACTGAAAGTGTAGAGATTAGATTAGATTACATTACACACATTACCAAAGAAAACTACACAGAGCTGGGATTTGCTGTACATCTCATGTATCAGAACTGGTAATATACAAAACAAGTAGTGGGTAACATATAGGAATAATTCATATACATTCAGACTTCCATTGGTACTAAACATTTGAAACATATTGTATTCAGAATTGCAAATGCATTCCGAATTAATATATGAATGTTCATATTTGGAAAAGTACAATTAAGTCATTCTAATAAACATCTTGTCTGTTTTAAGATTAATGATATATATACACAACTTTTATGTCATCTTAATACACTTTTGTCCTAACAGCTCCTTGGTTTTATTAAAATTTTAATAACTTCTTAAGCAAGGGAATTATGTCTGATATTGGCTAAGTTATAACTAAATTAGAAGCTAGCAGCTTTATCAACATCTGAAATTATTTCCCCTTGAAATCTGACAGTTTTTGTAATTCACAGTTACATACTAGATTGTCCTAGATTGTCTTTCTTCTCCCTAAAGGTATAAAATTACTTTTATATTTATAGATGTATATTATATCTATTTATATATATAGCTGATTTTAAAAATAATACCAAATAAGAATGCCATCTGATCCCAGTGTTTTTCTAGCACAAGCCCCTGATAGCAAGATGTAAAACTACAAACACATCTGCAAATGTAGCATGTGAATAGGGCTGCTGCAGTAATTTTAAAGTTACTATTAATAAACCTTTTTTAAAAAAATAATAATCAGTGCATTGGTGATAAGATAGAAACTGCAATATCTTTGAAATCTCTCAGTGCTATCAATTTTGATGCTATCAATTTTGACACAGCATTAAACTTTGTTTTTTAATGTAAACTTGACATCTTTGTGTGAAAGCCTGAGGCCATTAAGCATGAAAAACAGTGGCTGAAGGCAGCACCAATGGAGATTTAGTAATTTAGTTTTTGATTACCAGCTCATACCAAAAAATTTTAGTCCAACATCCAAAGGAATACTGTGATGCGAGCAGACATTTAGCTGTTATGTTCTCTATGCTACATATCTCAGGTGCCTTCTAGTTGTCCAAAGATATTCCTTTATCTGACAACAGTCCTTTAGTTTTAATCTGAGACCAAATCATTGCATTTGCTTCCTTGTCACCTAGCAAAACCAAACAAGCTTCTCATGAGAGACAATTACTGATGTTTTCAGGGAACAAAACAACTGATTACTGCAATTTTCTTTTCTATGTAGGGTGGTGGGTTCACAAGTGCTGGCAGGTATTGCTGAACTCAATTGCTGAACCAGACAGTGCCCTCTTCACCTGAGACAGAACCCCTACCCCCAAACTAACTATGTGGCTCCATGCAGAACCAGGTGAGGAACTCATTTAATGAAGTCATAGAATCATAGAATGGTTGTAAGGGACTGTAAAGATCATCTAGTTCCAACCTCTCTGCCATAGGCAGGGTCACCATAGACCAGGCTGCTCAAAGCTCTATCCAACATTGACTTCCAGGAAGGGAGCAGCCACAGCTGCTTTGGGCAACTTGTTTCAGTTTCTTAGTACCCTCACACTAAAGAATTCCATCTTGCTTTTTAATCTAAATCTATCCCCTTGCAGCTTAAAACCATTAACCCTTGTCCTATTGTTCCATGACCCTGTAAAAAGTCCTTCCCCAGCTTTCCTGTACCTCTGTTTAACACTGGCCCAGCAATTAAACCGAAAGACAGATGCTCTCTATTAATGCCCCTCCTCTCCCTGACAAAGAAAGGAGAGAGAATAAGGGAGAGAGACTTATGGGCTGGAAACTAAACTACACAGCTTTAATGAAACAGTAATGATAAAAAGGAAAAATTACTAAATATCTACAAATATACAGGAAAATGGAAACCACATTCCTCCCGCTTTTTCCCCCAATAACTCTCACGTCACCACCGAGGCTGCAGGGCAGCCCTGCAAAAGTCCAGGCTGGACTCCTGGAGTCGGCAGCAGTCGGGAGCTGGAGGCAGGAACACACAGATATGGGCTGGCACGGATCAGGAGCACAGGCAGAGGAATGGATGGAATCCTCCCAGGATGCTGAAGCAAACAGGGAGAGGCGAAGAAGAGGAGGAAAGGAAGGGGTTTGACCCTTGTGATCCCTCAGATTTATACTGAGTATGACGTGTATGGGATGGAATCCTCTATTTGGTCAATTTTGGTCAGGCTTTTTAGTAGAGAAAACTCAATCATATGCAAGAACAAAATATACAATATAAGACCCAATGTGTTGATTAATATTGATTTGGATGGGCTGAAAACTGGAATAAAGTGATTTGGAAGGAAAATGTTGGCAAGGAAAGTAAATAAGTATAAAAGAACAGATTTGAGAATACTCCTCATGGAGAATGAATAAAAGTAAGGATGAAAAGCAAGCTGTTGCACAAAGGGAAGCTAAATGGCTGATGTTGAAAATAATGACCACAACACTGGCAGGAAGGAATGAGAGCACCAGCAAAAAGGAAACATAACTAACGACCACAGATTTGGATATTATTTTGGTAGATATTGAAAAATAAGTGATGGGCTGGGAGGAAGGCTGTGAGAAGCAGTTCAGAGGAGGAGAAGTCTGAGAGGAACCTATATTCAGCTTTACCAGAGTGATGGTGTGAAGGGCAGGGGTGAGGTGATGTAAAGACAGCTACTAAATTCCTGCAAGCACTTGTCTTCTACTTTCCTCCTTCTTGTGGGGGACCTCATTCTGAAGATACTTAACTGGGAAGAGGAGGGCCATAAAAGGAGGCCCAGAGAAGGAAAAGAGCTGTATCAGGTAACATACACTATATGAGAAGAACATTGTCACTGCTCAAACAAACCCAAGAGACAGCTTGAGACCCATAAAAGCTCACCACCTAATGGGAAGTAATATCTCATGTTATATGGGGTAGAAGCTGCAGCTAGGACTCAACTGATTTTATGGCTGCTGAACTCCTAGCACTTGGAGGCCATTTTCAGCTCTTGCAAGGTGAGGCAGGATCACAGTCATGATTTCTGAGAAAAGGTTCAATAGCTCATTAGCTACGTGAGCGCTTATATTATACCTTTGAGAATAAGGTTTATTTTCCAGAAAGATAAGGCTGCTAAATCAGCTTCTGACCTCCCTGAGGCTTACACAGATGAGATTATCTACTGCTTGGAAGCAAACACACTCTGAAAATTCTGACCTGCCACATCTTATACAAGGGACAACTCACTTTAAATACAGCAGCACAGCCTTAAACAGCCCATTCTGGTCCAGGCACAAGTTCACACAAGTTTTTTTTTGAGATGTGGATCTACAAACTCTTACAAAATTCCAGCACTGAACTTCTGTATTTTCTTTTTCAATAAAGCACTGTAAGTCACTAGTGAAACTTGAACATGTGAATCTGTGTCAGACTCAAAAGACAAACTTTCTTCCATGGACACTACATGGATATGCTGAGGGAGAAACTACCCAGTAAAGGTAGATGGAACATTCCAACATTTTTCCATGGGCTAGAGGCCATCTTTCTTATTTTCTCCTTCTGTCTATGAAAACAGAACACAGACCGGTAACAGCAGAATACACAGTTAAATGTATCAAGACTCATTTGATCTGTCTCTCTATCAAAATTTATGAGTTTTTTTTTTTGGTGTCCAAAAGATGTGTAGATGTGGCACTAAGGGACATGGTTTAGTGGTGGAACTGGCAGTGCTTGGTCAATGGTTGGACTTGAAGGTCTTGAAGGTCTTTTCCAACCAAAAAAATTCCATGGTTTTATCAAAACACAAACCTCTATCACTTATGATCAAGATGAGGAGAGGCTAGTGTGAACAGTCTACTTTTTCCTGTGTGCATAGTCACTGGAATAACAGTTTCATTTTGTTCACATGATTTACATAAACTTGGAGTTAGCCTTACATACTGTAGCAATGGATTAGACTTTACTTTCTTATATTTCAGCTGCCCCCCCAGATCTACCTGAAATGATCTTTCCGTGATTTTAGGAAATGTCCATATTAAGGTGTGGAGATCCGTCCACACAAAGCTTGCTCTGATGGTATGTTTCAATAAATATTAATCAAGGGTTAAACTGATATTGAGGACAGATATTAGTTATAATTTTGTCATTTTTACTGGTAGTCTGCTGACAGTCTGGTGGTGTAAGTAGCATTTACTGTATTGCTGCCTCCTTAGAAAAGGGATGTCTGTGTGTTTGAAGAATGTCTGGAAAATGGAAGAGAGTATCAGACTAAAATACCTAACCAGGACAAACTTAGTGTTGCTTTTATTATAGGGACTTCTTTCTGACAAAGGGAACTCAGAGCAATGCTCAGGAGACGTTCTGGGTTGATGTGGTGCCATTTTTGGTAGCAGGGAAGGGGTATTCTAGGGGTGTATCTCATGTAAGTAGCTCCGATTAGCTTTCCCTGCTCCAAAATGCCTGGCCTGCCTTGGGCAGACAGTGAAAAAAATATTTTGCCTCTGAGATTATCATATTCAAGAAGGGGAGATACGTGGTGATTAAGAGCAGGGCAGGGAAGATGGGGAGGTGGGAGAAAGCAACACGTGGAGAGAGGGAGCACCACCAGAAGAGAGAACAACACCAGAAGAGAGAACAACACCAGAGGAGAGCAATGCCAGAGCAGAGAGAACAAGATGGGTAAGGAGGGACTGGAAGAAAGTGCCTGAAGAGCTTTTCCTCTGCATCCCATGGTGAGAAGGCAGACTGACCCCAGCACTCCATGAAGACTCACGGTGAAGCAGCCCCTGAAGGATCACGGCAGAGCAGGAGTTGTGAACCTGGAGCCTGAGAAGGATCATGGAGCAGATGTTGTGGGTCTGCAGCCATGGAGGGGCTGTTCCTGAAGCAGTCCCTGGCTCTGTGGTCTGCCCGCACCAAAGCAGTTTGCTCCTGAGGGACTGTCTTGCAGGAGGGACTTGTGTTGGAGAGGTTTGTGAAGGGTTTTTTCCCTTGGGAGGGACCTCATGTTGAAATAGGGAAAGACTGTGAGGAATACTTCCCCCTGAAGAGGAAGGAGTGGCAGAAAAAAACCAGTGACATCCAGACTGTAAACCCCACTCCCTGTCACGCCGCTGGGGAAAAGAGGCAGAGATACTGAGAACAAAGCACTTTAGGCTCAGAAAAAAGGGAGGGAAAAGTATTTAAGATCTGGTTTGTGTTTTCTCTTTGCCCTATTTTGATTTGATTAATGGTGAATTAAACTAATTTTTCCCCCAAGCTGAGTCTGTTTAGCTCGTGAGCATAATCAGTGAAAATCTCATAACCCTTGTCTTGACCCACAAGATTCTACATGGATTTCGTCCTCGCCATCCTGTAATGGGGAAAGGGAATGAGTGGACCTGTGGTCCTTTCTCATCAGCCAGGCTTAAACCTCTACAGGAGAAAATAACCATCATAAGCAGTTACAGTGGGAAGTGCACAGCAGAATGTCATTACTGTGACGTTGCACATGTAAAAGAATATTACTCAGAGTCACTGTAATTACATTTAAAAAAAAAAAAAAGCAAAAAAAAAAAAAAAAAGCAAAAAACAAGATTCTATTTCTGCTGCTAGAATTTTACTCCCTTTTAATATTCTACAGTTTTCTTCATGTGCTTTTCCCACAACTGCAGCAGCTGCCCTGTCAGTGAGTGAAAAGTGGGCAATGATTATGTGACAGCTTTAGGGTCTTTGCAAGCATAAAATATTTTATAGATGCTTTTATGACCTTTGCAGGAAAAAGGCTGAAGTCACAAGAATAAAACTTGCTGTTAAAAGCCTTTCCTCTTCCCTACCTCACAGGAGAAAGCTAGCACCTCCAACAAGCATGTTAAGGCTCTGCAGAAAATAGAGCAGCAGCCTCATTGCAGGAAGACATATGTCTGCCACAAGGTTATTATGGCTGTAGACACAATCTGTCACAGTAAAAATGTGGAAGCCTTGGTAGCCTTCTACAAACCTGAAGGATCTCATTTCCAGATACTGCCAACCAGGTGCTTGCCTTGTAATGACCCCATCAGGGACAGCGTTGGGGTGCTTGTGGACCACACTGGCACATTATTATCTTGCTCACAAAAGTAGGCAACATTGCTGAAGGAACTGTAACCACATTTGCAAATTTCCATACATCCTTTCCCTTTATGTTCATGTCAGTATGAGCTTTCTGAAATTTCATCTCTGAAGGAAGTTTAGCCTGTAGTTTAAAATTATTTCTTAGAGGTCTGAATAAAACATCAATTCACTCTCCTTCCTGGATGGAATTCCTAATTATTTTACACATTTTTTATTGATTTCAGAAGTATTGCCCAGAAGTTTCTCCTGTCTGGCATTCTCTGGAAGTACCAAATGGAAGACATGGTGAAAAATGTTAGTGAAGTCCTACTCCAAATATTTCTGAGAGATTAGTCAGAATACATCCAGTAAATCCTGCCTTAAAATAAGCTGTTCCAGCAAATGCACAGTATATTTATGGTACGTGACATTATGCAAGCTTACGTATACTACAATGTCTTTATCAGTACCATGATATTTGCATTGAATTTCACAGTAGCCACAACTTCTTCTGGAAAAAAAAGTCACCCACTTTGAAATCAAAGACAGGGCCAAGTTTCAGAATGGAAGCACAGTAGGAAATAAAATTCTTATTTGCATAATTTAATTAACCTGTAAACGTGGACCCTTGTCATTACCAGTAGTTTGCAGATATCAGGACAGAGGATCTGTCAGGAAATAAAAGGTGATTTTGACCAGATAACATTTTTCTGCATCTGAAAGAATGCTGCATCACTTTGGGTTGAGAGTATCTCTGTACCTCCAGTCCTTTAGTGTTTCTTCTGAAGCATCCTCTTGCTAACCTCTTAACTTACTGTCTGCAAACTTGAATGATTGAACCCACCTGAATGATTAAGAATCTGATAATTAACAGCCCTGACAAGTTTTTTTCCGCTACATGGTGTCTCCATACTGCAGGGTAAACTTTAGCTCCCTTTTTCAATTTCCTGACTCTTTTGGTTATTAAACACTGCTGCTTTGAAGGGAGGCACAGACAGTCTCTACTCCTATGCAGAAAGAAGACAGACATTTTCAAGTCACAGCTGCAGCTGCTAAACCTGGCTGGCCATAAAATACAGTGGGAGGTCTGGTTGCCCTAACCACTTACCTGCCATCATCTAAGGTTACAATTACAGTCTGCCATGAAATACCTTTTACCTACTGCCAAAACCAACCAAACACAAAGGAGATGTCAATGAGCAGAAATGGGAATAGCCCTGGTCCAATGGCTCATAACCAAGAAATCTGAACCTTGTAATTTCTTGAGCCACCAGCTGGTCCTAATTTTGAGGACAGTGGTAAATGTTCTGTTTCACAAGTTCTTGACAAAGTCTCTCCTTGTGAAACTTTATGATGAAGGTGACATCAGTAGGAACATTAACTAGGAGTGGGAAGACCCAGTGTGGAGGCCCTGCTGCATCTACCTAAGTCTCTGGAGCCTCACACTCTGGGTGATGGGAGTCTGTGGGCTACTGGACATGCTAAGTGTTTTTTAACTCCTGAATTTCCCTGATGGTATAATCCACTAAAATATTTGCCAAAGAGATGTTTGGATTACTGGTACAGAGGAACATTTTTCTCTAAGACTGCTTTAGATGGTACTTGAGAGGCACACAGCAGCCTGATGGGTTTTGTGCTGCCTAGGTGTGAACCATGGCTGCCAGGGTAGAATCAGGCACTCTTTGGGATGAGTTGACCCTGGCTGGATGCCACTAAAGCTGCTCTGTCACTCCCCTTCTCATATGGACAGGGGTGAGAAAATATAATGAAAGGTTTGTGAGTCAAGATAAGTACAGGGAAAGATCACACACACACACATTACTGTCACGGGCAAAACAGATGCCATTTGGTGAAATGAATTTATCAATAAAAATAGAGTAGGGTAATGAGAAATAAAAATTAAGTCTTAAAACACCTTCCCCCACCCTCTCTTCTTCCTGGGCTCAAATTGATTTTCTCCCAGTTTCTCTACCTCCTCCTCACCAGTGGCACAGGGGGTCAGGGAATGGAGGTTGCATCAGTTCATTACATGTTGTCTATGCTATGCCCTTGGTTTGCAGTTCTTCACAAACTGGTTCTTTCCATGGGATGAAGTCCTTCAGGAACAGACTGCTCCAGTGTGGATCCCCCATGGGATCATAAGTCCTGCCAGAAAACCTTCTCCAGTGTGGGTTCCTCTTTCCATGGGCTGACAGGCCACATGTTGAGTGCCAAAAAAATGACTGTGGTAGGTTGGTTGACCTCGTCTGGATGCCATATGCCCACAAAGCCATGCTATCACTCCCCTCTTCAGCAGGACAGTGGGGAGAAGACAACAAGATGGAGAAAAACTTGTGGATCGAAATAAAGGCCACAAAGAAAGGAAAGGAAAGGAAAGGAAAGGAAAGGAAAGGAAAGGAAAGGAAAGGAAAGGAAAGGAAAGGAAAGGAAAGGAAAGGAAAGGAAAGGAAAGGAAAGGAAAGGAAAGGAAAGGAAAGGAAAGGAAAGGAAAGGAAAGGAAAGGAAAGGAAAAATTTGTTCTCTACTTCCCATCAGTGGGTGATGTCCTGTCAGTTTCCAGGAAGCATGACTTTAGCATGCATAACGCTTGCTTCAGAAAACAACATCTCAATGACAGCTGCTCCCTCTCCCCTCTTTTTTTCTTAGCATTTACTGCTTTGCAAACATCATATGCTGTGGAATGTAGCTTTGGTCAGCTTGGGTCAGATCTTCTGGATATGGTCCCTCTCACAACCTTGCCCACCACCAGCTTACTTGATGAGGGGGGGGCAGAATGTTGGACAGTCAGTCTGAATGCTGGATGAGCACTGCTCAGCAGCTGCCAAAAAGCTGATGTCTTACAAACACTTTTCTAGCTAACAATATGAGTTTAGCACTATGAGGGCTGATATGGGGAGAACTGACCTCATCTCAGTAGGACCCAATGAGCTTTTGCAGATATTGCAGTTCTAGATGGAAAAATGTCTTCATCAAAATCATTAGAAATCTGACTGGAACTCACTTGCAGCTGTGGTCTTCAGTAATAGGGATCAAGAAGCACACACTTTTTATAAGCAGCTAAAGGAAGAGATAAAACAGTAAGATAGTAATAGGTAGTAAAAATTACTTGCAGATATTTATATATAAAACTCTCAGCTTTATTAGTTCATCAGCTGTTCCACAACATACCCGAGTCTGACTGGTTCAGCTGCTCACACCCACATACCCACTACTTCCAGAGTATCTCATCCATATCTTTACTTCCAGAGAGCACACTGCTTTAGCTGTGGCTCATTTTAAGTACAAATATGGAATTAATCAAAATAACCTCTTCACCCTAGTACTCCTGAGATTTAGATGTAAGCTGTCTCAAGCTCAGGGAGAGGAGTGGAAATTAAGCCTTATAAAATCCCTGATGTTTTGCTAACATTTTTTTTTTTTCAGTACTTGATGGTAGCCTATTTACCTTTTTTTGTCTACCACCTATAAAAAATATATAATACATATACACTATGCATCATAAATCCAAATGCTGGAACACAAAAATAGTTTTTATAACAACATTAAGGAAGATCTATCTTTCTTATGTGTATGAAAACCATCACACTGACATTTTTAGGTGATGGACCATAAGTTTGCCAGTGCAGCAGACCCCAGGGAAATTATGATAACAATAAAGCACATATTTAAAGAAAGATTTTAGAGATTTTAAAAGCTGTGTTCTACAAAGATATGCAGTAATCATATAATTACTTTTTAACTTTGGTTTTTTTGAGAGGACTTCAACTTGGGATCCAATTTCATGGAAGCAATTTGCCAGATACAGATTACTCTGGGAACACTTTACAGCACATAGCCATCTTTTTGGGGGTAATCAGGTAGGCAGAGGTCTACATATCACAAAATGTCCTTGCATCTATTTGCTATAAATTGTACCTGTAATTATTTGGAGATACAGAACCGGAGCCTAGTTCTGAAGAAGAGCTTTAGTATCTCAAATAATTTATAGCAAATGAGTCTGGATAATCCGCAAGTTGTAATGCATCATAAAATCTAAGTCATTTCCTATATCCATCTGGCATATTGTTTAATATGGGCCAGCTTTGTCAGGGTGTAAAACCAATTTCAACACTAAAGAGGCAAGGGGACTTTTCCTATTTTTATCAAAGCCACACCAAGTCCCCTAGGCCTGCTCTTTACTGACACTAGATAACTATAGCATTTAACTATTGTAATAATGGGTGACATGCATAAACAATATCAAAGGGTAGCTCTTTCTTCGTGCATAATTCTCTTCCCTTCAGAGCATATACAGCTTCAGTTTCATCATTGCTCTTGTCAGTCAGCCATATATGGTGGAAGCTCAGCTACAATGGCTTATGAATAATAGAGAAAATTCTGTACAGATGCACACAGTACTAGCACAGACAGTTAAACAGCAGTTTTAAGGACTTTAATTATAATGAGTTTCACTCATCAATATTTACGTGAAACTGCAGGTCCTTCCATGAAACAAAAGCTGGTGTGCATGGCAATGCTTAAAATACATGATGGGAAACTAGCCATGAACAGGTATGAACTAGCTGTGAATATGTTTTATGTAGGACAGGAGATTAACACCTTGGAAGGCTTCTGCAACACGTACAAAGAGTCTGAACACGGCAGTCTGTCTGCAGTATCCTGATGCACCATCGGAGCTGATCTGGGACAGTTAGTTGCTATAAAATCTGAATTTAGCAACTGCATGATTTGCATCTCCCCATTGCATGTCATAGCAAAGCAAGGTGCCTCATGTGTGCAGTTGCACACACAGTTGGTCTGTATCTCAGCAGGCATAACCCTCCTCCTTACAGAAACAAAACCCAGTGACTGTAATTCCACATACAGAACTGTCTGCTTGTCCAAGTCAGAGCAGTGCCTACAACCTAACCTCAATACTCAAAAAATTCTCATTTGCTGTCTCTAGCAGATTACTTTCCCCACTCCCAGCAAGTTAATGCCTCCCAGCCCTTGTCCTGGTGTGCTGATGCCCAAACCAACATCAGAGCAAAAGGTTAATGAGGCACTTCTGAATACCCAGGGCAAAGTTTCCTATCTCTCATGACCACCTGTCACAAGCTGAAAAGAAACATTTGGTCCAATAGTGAGAATATCTATGCCTACACTATGAATTATTTGCCATTAAGAACTTTACAGCCCAGTGTTTAAGCTCCTGGCACTGTAAGGCAGCACTGTCCAGCTTGGTTTGTTACATTTTTCTTAGCTATGCTGAAACAGAAGGAACTGTTTAAGTCTTGTATGTTATGCTATTTGACACAGCTTTATGTAATCTGCATGACTGTGTAGAACAACAAAAAAGAAAAAAAAAAGCTTCTGAGATGAGATAACATGCTGGAGGCAAATTTCAACTTGTCTTCCAGGAGGTGTTACAGTAAATTACCAGCTGGGTGCTTCTACCTTCTTCAGGTACCTATAGCAGGAAAGAGTTAGGAAATCCAAGTTTTTTTCTTCTTCCTTAAGCCATGAATGTGACGATATCCACTTAAATGCCAAGTTCATACTTTTTCTCCAAAAATTCAATGCAAATGAATGGAACAGACAAATACGGAGGTTAATATTTGAATCTGTAAATGGAAATGAGTCACTGCAATTCTTCCCACTTTCCTGCTTCTTTCCTGATGTTACAAATGGCAATACCAGCCTTGTCAAAAATCATAAGCTAGCCACAATGCAAAAGCAAAAAATAGAATAAATAAAATATGTAAAACACATATTCCCATTTCAGAACTGAACTATGCATTGAGATAGATCCTCAAAGAATATATCTGTGATTAACTAATCTGCAAAAACTATTCTGCTTTCTGTTTACTCCTTGCATAGTGAGGAGGTGCTAGATACTGCAGGGAATTGCAGAGCCAGATTCACAGCACAAACTAGCCAAACTTTGCTATAAATGTTCTCGTATTACGAGAATCAATCAAACCAGCACTCTATTTGCTTTGTACCACCAAAGGAGTGCAGAAGCATGAGCAAGCATGCAAAAATGGAAGAAGAGCTTAAGCAGTAAACTAGAAGAGAACATCATCTGCATTATTTTGGCTAAAGGCCACTTTCCCAAATTGTGCTGGCTTGCTTCTGTCCTAGAAAAACTATCCAGTTCATACAACAATAGGATAATTCTGGGATCAGAGCAGGCTGCTCAGGGACTGTCTCCAGGGAGGTCCTGAAAACCTCCAAGGACAGGATGGATTTCTTTCCTGGATGGTACACAGTACTCATCCATAGGCAAGAGTAGTAGTTGAGGCCATTGCCACAGGACAGCTATGCCTTGGGCCACTTATGTCCACCAGATATGAGCCAATTTCCATTCACTTGCCCCAAAACTTATGGAACCTCATCCCTCAAACACATGGGCTTAGAAACTGATGCAGCAGGACTGTGGCAGGACATGCCGTATTTTTGCATGAGGATTATTCCAGTTGGATCCCATCATCCCAAGTATTAAAAATGCAAAGCCTGGACTGACTGTTTTCCTCTTTGTTTCAAATGCTTCTCAAACATGTTTCTGGGTGTTGAATAAGCAACTACCAGATGCTGCAACATTAGAAATACACAGTTTTATATTCATAGCAGAGTCTGAAATGTAGGTCTCTTCCTCATAAGCGAGACTGATTTTTCTTTCCTTTTCTGCCCAGTTTGTTGGAGAAGAGTGCAACAACAATCTTCTCAGGAGAATTTCTGAATGCTGCTTTGCAGCAAGTTTTAACTTCAATTTAATTCTCATAGTCATACCTAAAGCTTTTAATGAAAACAGAACTGTTTTCTGTTGTATTCTCTGTGGTGAACATCCTCCCATAGAGCACAGCTCATCCTTCTGCATGTCCCTGTACTTACTGGAACTTGAGAGTGTCTTTTAAGTTTAAAAATAAGAAGAAAATCGAAGTGTCTAGCTCTGTGTCTACCTTATCAGTGATGTACAGTAATACAGTACTGTCTAAGGTCTTTTTCTGTGACTTTTTAAGAAGCCCTTCTCCCACCTTTCATTTGTGAACTTTGAATGATTTTAGCTCTTTTGTGGAATAAGTACTCTTTGGCAGTTATCATAAGATCAATGGCAGTCAGCTGCTTCTACCCATTAAAATCTACTACTCATGAAAGGCCTTCTGCTGCCCTAATCCCACTCATAAATCCTCACAGGAAGGGGCAAGTGGACATTGGCATGTGGCGCACTGTGTCTCTAAGCCATTTCATCACGAGGGAAATTTTGAACAATGGGCACTATTCTGGGTGTGACAATTTTGCAATTAATTATCACCAGTTCTGAATAATCCAAAGGAATTTCTTTCATAACAAAAATCCTAAAAAGAATAAAAACTTGGTTTCTTTTTTTTTTTTTTTTTTAAATCTTTAATCAAGAAACCCCAGTTGCCTCTAGCAGATGATCCAGATACAAGCAACCAACTCCAACACATGCATGATTCAAATACCCTTTTCAAAGAAAATCTTTTTGATGAAATAAGGGATTTAAACCTCAAAACCAGTGTCTGCCAATTGCAGAAGACAGTTCTTGGTGTGACAGCTGGTCAGTTAAGGAGAAGACAGATGAAAGCTCTGTAACACAGTTCATTATCCAAATGTTTCAGAACGTGAGGTTATTTTATTAAAACTTTGATGTCTAAGGGTTATTCAGAAGAGTGAGCAGAAAATGGTCCTTGAAAGAGAAAAAGAAAACATCAAAATGTGTTTATCAGGTTGAATGGAGCTAAGCTTTGCTACCAGCCCACAGGAGCAAAAAGCATGGTGCAGGCAGAATGGTGAACCTCTTGGTACTTTTTGTAATTGTACTCACAAGCATTCTCCTTTGAGCAGAAACCCAGTCATCTGCAGGTTCCTGCAGCTTTCTGAAACCCAGTTATCTAATGAAACCTGGTTGTATATAGACACAGAACCTGTTTGGCTCAAAACCCTCCCTGGTTCAATAACCTTCACCCTGGCAGTGGCAGGGCTGGGCCAAGAGATTGGCAGCAATCTTCAGCTGGGACAGGCAGAACCTGGCCTGCCAGCTCACCTGGGACTCAGGTCTACCTTGCCTGCTCTGCCTGTTCAGCCTGGCCCTGCCTGGCCCTCTCTCTGCTCCTCTCTCCCTGCCAGCTGCTCCTGACAAAGTTCACAGGAGAAAAACTTATCTTTGGGAAAGCTGCTGTTTATTTTGCTGGGACAGATTGAAATGACTACAGATGGACAGAGGGCTGGTTGGTGTCATCTTGTCCTCAGAGAGAAGCTAAAAAGTCTTAGTTTTGCATGGTGCATGCAAGATAAATATCAGCAAGTGGGATACTGGTGGAACAGGCACATCTGTGTGAATTTATATGAGCAGGACATATTGCCCCCATCTACTTACTGTAGCTGGCTGCAGCATTCAAGTCTGTGTGGCATTAGGTGCTGGGCAGAGGGGGTTAGCAGGTATCAGCATCAGCAGAGCTCTCCCTAAGTAAGGGCTGAGGAAGACTGCACTTCCTCATCCCCCACCCAGTATGAACATTTGCAGTATTCTGTGTCTTGCACATTTCTGAAAGCTTTCAGGTGACACTTGCAGCAGAAAAACCAGATGAAGGGGCAGGAAAAATAGATGCAGTGTCATCTATCAGGAAGGCAGGCAGGCACAGTATGACAGTGAGCCCCACAGACTGGTTTCTCCCTTCTTCACATCTGTGAGCACTCTGCAGTTGCCTGGTCACCAAGAGATTAGGTTAATTTATTTGGTTGTTCATTTGGTTCATATTGCAGTAAATTGAATAAAATTGCATTCTTAGTTGGTAAAAGTTTTTGTGTTCCCTTTTAAACCCCAACTGTGCTATGCTGTTAGCTGCCCTTCAGAACACAGCTCATTCTCACCACATGGGCTGAGGAGTATTTCAGCCCCTGAGGCTGCCAGCAGATGGGAAGCTCTGCAAGCTACTTTGGGAAGGAGAGACTCCCTGGGTGCAGGAGGAGCAGGTAGAGCCCTGGCACTTGCTTTCCCAGATGCAGGTTTGTGTCCTGCAAAGGAAGATCTAGCTCCAAAGGTTCATGGAGGTTGATGCACACCCCCCGGGTTGTGTGGTAGCCACTACTCCTGTGGGGACCTGGCAGAACCTTCCTGTGCTTTGCTCACCCCTGTCCTGTAATTATTGGAGGGGAAATTCCCAAGGGCATTTCCAACTGCAATGACCTCTCTAGCTCTTAAGACTGTTTGAGAAGTGGGAAATCAGACACATGGGGGCTACTGCCACTAACGCCATTAAGTTACTTTTCCTGGCTGCCGAGTGACCTTCCTTTGCAAAGTGGTTGGGAAGCTGGAAAATGAGGATGCTCTGCTTAGGAAGAGCATGCTGTGCAGTATGCACCAGCCACCCTCTGAGCTGAGCAGATGTGAGCAAGCAGGGAGAGACAAGCATGAGAAGACAAAAAAAGGGAGAGTTGGAAAGGCATTTTAATTAAAAACTCCAAACAAGGGGTCAGGAAAATCCGCCCGTGTGACTTTGGATCATCACACAGAGACATATTTGTGCCCCACAGTGCACAAGCAAAGCCTGTGCTAATGCCACAAAGCTGGGTTTTGGGACCAGGTGGGGTAGAGCTGTGTCAATGAGGTGCTGCAGGCGATGGGCACACTGGAGTTCATATCCTGCAACTGTGAGCCAAAGCTGTCATCCTGCCCAGCACCCACCTCTGCAGAGCAGCAAACAGCAAAAATCTGACAGAGCTAAGCAAGGAAGCCTTTAGCGTCGTTCTCAGATTTGTACCTCCATAAAATGAACTTCATCCAGACCAAGCTACACTTTCTGTCTTTGTTTTGCTGTGGTTTTGTTTTTTTCCTAGTACTGGTAACACAATTTCATGTTCTAAGGGCATAAAATAGTCTCACTAATAAGATATCAAAGCAAACCCAGGCCATGCTGTGTTTTGAATAAAAAGGCAAAGCAGTAGTTTCTCCATGTAATTTTCTTCTTTGCTGTGAATCTACATCAGCAATATTCAAAAGGTGGGAAACTTGGAAAACTCTGGGTTTTTTGTGGGTTTTTTTTCATCAAACCACCATAATTCATTTATAATGCTGCTGTAATATTAAATTATGCATATGGAAAATGTGAGACCATCAAGGTCAAGACTGAGCCCCTGCCTTCATTCCCAGCTATGTTACCCTGCATTCCCAGTAGGAGATCCAGAGAATCAATAGGAAGGTGCCATATCTTTTAAAAGCTCCCTGTGGTTTACGTTGAAGTACACCTAGTTCCTTAGTGCTCTACTTGTGTTTGTTTTTTAAAGATCTTAATGGTGACTTTAAGTTTCTGTCAAAGCCACTATTCTCTTCAGTGAAGTGAGTTCCTAATTTGTAGAAAGGCCCTTTGATCATTGAGGCATCAAGCAAGCCAAAAATAAATAAAAAAATAAAAATTGCTTGTAATGCAAAAAACTTTGCTATAATTTATAAATGGAAAAAAAAACAAGTGTCCAGCATCTGTGCCCTTTTTTCCAGGCAGCCCTGATCCAAAACTGAAACTCTGTGCAAAGTATTGAGAGTAAATTGAATTTCACATGCAAGTCCAAGAGGACTGTCTCCAATCTCCATCATGGTTTTAGTTGTATTTGCAGCCCTTCTTGTCCGGTTATTGTCTTGATTTGAGATGCATATGGTATCATACCTCCAAAGTTCTTGACTCTCTTTGGTTCTCTTTTTGTATTTAGAATGAAGTAATTGCTTTCTTCATCAATCTCCTTCCTAATCTTAAGTCTACAGTCAGTGTTCTAGAAAATTAGGTCTGGAGTTATGTCTAACTTTCAGAATGCTCATTTTTTAAGATAGATTATTATTTCCATCAAACTGTGAATCTCTTGTAATAGCCATTTATAAAGACCTGAAAAAAGTGAGAATTTTCTTCTACTGCTGAGAAAATAAATGTAGCTGATTTTACACACACATATAACTTCCAAGATCTGGAGAGTCACACTGGACATTCATCCGCACAGAAATCTCTACCACGAGGAGAATATTTTAGCTCCATAACACTTATCATGCAAAGAAGTGTGCACTGGCATAGTTTTAGCTTTAGTCCCATTGAGCTCAGCAGGAGTGGTTATATACATAAATTTAGACATATGAGTCTTAGCATAATGAGACAAAACATTGCTGAAGAAACCACATATGAAACTTTCACTCATTTGGATGTCAGTTACGAAGTCTTCATGAGACAGGATTTCAACCAGTGTGATTCAGGCTTATTCTGCAAGAAATTTATAAGTATGTCATCTGTCTTGTCTTACTAAGAATTAAAATCTGAAAACATGAAAAGACTATCCCACCATTTTTCAGATAGTTCCCACATCTCTCTATTTTCAGTGAAAAAACAAAGAGAAAAAAAAGTCTGTTTGCATCCCTTTCATACAAACTCTTGATATTCAATTTTTAATTTAATGAATGTCATAGAGAAAGGTAGGTAAAATTCATGTCACTATTTCCTAAACTCATTTGGTTTTATATATGACATACGGCAAGATGCCTTCCAAGACAAATGACATGAAAGTGGATTTTACATGTTTTTGTAAAAAATACACCACCTCCATTCTAAAACATTTACAAACACTATGTGCAGTTTTCAGAAAGAGAGATTATTTTTCTAGAAAATGCCATAATAAGGATGCTATTCATTCATAGGCTACACATGGAAAAGTTAAAGAAGTCACTGCTGAAATAAACCATTTGCCACATTAAGCAAGGAGAAATCAGCTTTCTCACATCTTGAATGAGATGGACATGATGAAAAGTGCAGACTCCTCACACTGCTTTCAAGAAGTCCTCTTGGGTAGCCCAAGTGTGATTCTTACATATCCAGAAATGGGAAAGAGGGATTGTGCAGCTTTGTTCTCCTTGGAAGACAACTCCTCAGGATACCTTGTCTCTGACATGCTGCCTCCTCCTTGCTCATTGCTTCAGAGAGAAAGCCGTCCAAATGCCCTCATCTAGGGAGCCCAGTTGGCCTATAGCTAATGGGTTGCAATGCTGCAACTTTTTCACTTTTCGTCTGACTTTTTTCCCTTTAAACATTTTTCCTTTTCATGTTTTTTCTTTTTGCTAGAACCATAGAATGGTTTGGGTTGGAAGGGACTTTTATAGATCATCTAGTCCAACCTCCTTTCAGTGAGCAGGGACATCTTCAACTAAATCAGGTTGGTCAGAGCCTTGTCCAACCTGACATTGGATGTTTGCAGGGATGAGACATCCACCATCTCTCTGATAAATTGCTTAGTTTTTCACCATCCTCATCAATAAACCTTTACCATCTTTGTCCCCATTTTGTTTTCTTTTCCCTTCTTCCCCTTCCTCTTTGGTTTTTCCCTTTTCCCCCTCTTTCCCCTTTCCCACTGCCTTTGGCAGAGGGCATGTTGGTAGGAGATGAAGCTGCAGTGCCTCTGCAGCTGGCAGATAACTTGCTCCTGGCTGTCACCAGCTGGCACAAAGTACTGCAGAGGGCTGGCATGTGATGCAGATCTGGAGCCTGTGTCACACCAGGAGCAGCCACATGTGCTGCCCTGGCTCCCCCTGTCTGCATCTTCCTCCAGTGGCAGGAGTATGGGCAGAATAAAAGCAAACTCCAACACAGTAAGACCCTGGTTTTCAAGGCTGAGCAAGGGTTTTCAAGGTCTTTCAAGGTCTGCTCAAGAAGTGTAAGGAAGGACTCTGTCAAATAGGGAAAATTTTTCATCTAGGGGAACTGGTGGATGGAAAGCTGAATGTGAGCTGGCAATGCATGCTGGCAGCCCAGAAAACCAACCATATCCTGTGCTGAATCAAAAGAAGTGTGTCCAGCAGGTTGTCCCCTTCTATGCTGCTCTTGTGAGGCCCCACTCTGAGTACTCTGTCCAGTTCTGGGGCCCCCAACATAAGACACACACTAGAAATTGTCCAGAGGAAGGGTCACAAGGATGATCAGAGGGCTGGACCACCTCTCTTATGAAGACAGGCTGAGAGAGTTGGAGTCATTCAGGCTGTGGCAGAGAAGAGACCTTGTAGTGGTCTTCCAGTACCTGAAAGGGGCCCACAGGAAAGCTGAGCAGGGACATTTTACAAGGACATGTGGAGATAGGACAAGGGGGGAATTGTTTCCAATAGAACAAGGGTATATTTAGATTAGGAAGAAATTCTTCACTATGAGGATGGTGAGACACTGGCACAGGTTGCCCAGGGAAGTTGTGGCTGCTTCCACCCTGGAAGTGTTCAGGGCCAGGAGGGACGGGGCTTTGAGCAACCTGGAGGTGTCCCCCCCCATGCAGGGGGTGATCTTTAAGGTCCCTTCCAACCCAAACCATTCTGTGATTCTCATTGGCAAGAGCAGGACTCTCCTCATGGCAGCTGAGCACATGGTACACCTCAGGCCATAGCAAGCACAGCCGCACCAGGTGCTTTCTGTGTCTTCTGCATGTGGATGACAGCAAAATTGTCAGGCTGGAGATGGTGTCCTGAAACATGAGGCTTTCCCTTCTAAAGAAAGTGTGTGTCCCCTCTAGTAAGCAGGAGGGCTGCTGCTTTTGATCTACACCAACTAGGCCAGCCCCAAGTACTGCAGAGAGGTGTCCTGCAGGAGGGCAGCACAGGGTGCCCAACAGGCTGCAGGGCTGGCATCTGCTGCTCTGAGTCAAAACAGGGCTGCTGTTTGGTAATGATGCTCAAAGTTGGACCTTAGATACATTTAGAGGGATCTGACATTGTTTTTCTTCATCTAAATGGACAGGGGCCATGGAGAAAATGTTTGTCCTGCTATTGTTGTCTGTTCTGGTCTGTATTGCTTGGTCTGTATTGCTTCTCTAAAACTCTGACTTGTTATTCTGTATTGCTTCTCTAGAACTCTGACTTGTTATTTGTCTTTTTGACCTTTGCTGTGTGCTACACCAATATTTTCAAGAAGCTATTCACAGGAGTTTTGAGGTGCCCTTTCTGAATAGCAAGAGTTAATGTAATTAGTTTAATTTTTAAATTAATTATGTATAACTCAGGCTGTTCTCATCAGTCATCTTATAAATTCCATATTGGGATTTATTCTTTCAATCGATCTTCCAGGTAATCAATTTGCTAGGAGTTCTCAACATCTGTCCCAAACCCCTTTTTCTAAAAGCTATTAAAACAATGTTTGCTGCTTCTGAATCCTCTGGTAATGGTTCCTAATCCTAATGTATTTTTTAGCAGCTCAGCTACTTCACTTTTCTGCTGTTCTGTTATTTTTTTCTCCAGGACTTCTTGAATACATGCCATCTGGGCTCATTTTCTATTTAAAAAATGTCTAGTTACCATAAAAGATTTTACAGGTACCTTTGAAAAGATCCAAATTCTGCTCTAATAAGCTTAGCAGCTATAGATATCATTTGAAAAAAATAAACCAAATATTAAGGAAACAGGAATTTCTCAGTTGGGAAAAAAAACTGTGATCTTTGTCTTTCTCACTTTCTTTTATTTTCTCCTACCTTTCATTTTTGCAAGTTCTTAAACACTGAGTGAAATGTAGCAAGGACCAGCAACTTCTTGTATCAATAAACTTAATCAGGTTACTGCTGAAACTTTATTGAATGAAAATTAATTCTAAATGCCTAACAATACATTTTTACTGCCTTTTCCAAAATTCACATATTCAGTCTACCTGCACTCACAAAATAACGCATATGACAAAATTTTAGCTACAATAGAGAAAAACTATCTGTCAGAGTTCACAAAGGACAAATTTAAGAAAACATTTCTTGTCACGCTAGAAGTACGTTTGAAATCATGTCAAGATAAACTGGTATTATTTTTGGTAGGATTAACCATATGAAGATATAGATTGAAAGGTAGAATATCTCATGATTATTTATTTAGCAAAAGATCTGAGATAGGTATAATTTTATTTTAGTGGAACTATTTATTATACACTTGCTTGTATAATATAATCCTGCACTTTGGCCACAACAACCCCATGGGGAGCTCCAGGCTGGGCACAGTGGCTGAGAGCAGCCAGGCAGAAAGGGACCTGGGAGTCTGGATCGACAGGAAGCTGAACATGAGCCAGCAGTGTGCCCAGGTGGCCAAGAAGGCCAATGGCATCCTGGCCTGTATCCGGAACAGCGTCGCCAGCAGGTCCAGGGAAGGGATTCTGCCCCTGTACTCAGCGCTGGTGAGGCCACACCTGGAGTCCTGTGTCCAGTTCTGGGCCCCCCAGTTCAGGAAGGATATCGAGATCCTGGAGCAGGTCCAAAGGAGGGCAACCAGGCTGGTGAAAGGACTCAAGCACAGATCCTATAAGGAGAGGCTGAGGGAGCTGGGGCTGTTCAGCCTGGAGAAGAGGAGGCTCAGGGGAGACCTCATCGCTCTCTACAACTCCCTGAAAGGAGGGTGTAGCCAGGTGGGGGTTGGGCTCTTTTGCCAAACGACTTTCAACAAGACAAGAGGGCATGGTCTTAAGTTGTGCCAGGGGAAGTTTAGGTTAGATATTAGAAAGAATTTCTTTACGGAGAGGGTGATCAAGCATTGGAATGGGCTGCCCAGGGAAGTAGTGGATTCTCCGTCCCTGGAGATATTTAAAAAGAGACTGGATGTGGCACTCAGTGCCATGGTCTGGTAACTGCAGTGACAGTGGATCAAGGGTTGGACTTGATGATCTCAGAGGTCCCTTCCAACCCAGCCAGTTCTATGATTCTATGATTCTATGATTCTATGCTATTGACACTTCCGTAATACCAGTTCTTGGTATTATTTCATGACACTCCTGTTTTCTTGAAAGTCAGTGGTTATCCCCAGAATGACCAGTTACTTTTCCAGGACCAGAACTGAGCAAAGGATCACCTAAAGAGGTGTCTCCAAAGTCCTCAAAGGGAGTTGTTCTGGCAGCCACTGTTCAGGAGGTGCTGTAATTTGATAACTCTTATTTCTTTTTAGCTTATAGTTAGTACCATAAAACTATAGGCTATAGTTTAACTGTCTGAAACATAATATTTCAAATATTGTATTTGTTACAGTAATTATAAAGTCAAAGCTGTGTCCAGGAAGTACTCTAGTTTTTGTGAAAGGGGAATGTAATAAACATTAGGGAGCAAAATAAAATAAAAAGTAAGGTTCACAAGATATCCACAGACTAAATACCATGAAATTTCACATGTAATGTGTGCAAACTGCTATGGTTGTTCCTTAAAAACAGTTAATGTTTCCTCTCCTCTAAAACTTTTTCAGCTAATTACTATTTAATACTCTTAAATCACAGGCTTTCTTTTAGTTTTTCACCATGCATTCAACCTATATTTTACATCTGCTTTAGCCAGATGTACCTTCTCTTCCTGCAAGAAATGTAATGTACCCAGAAGCCATGTATAATTAGTACCAAGTCATCGGAGGGAACATCCCAGTTCTGAATCTATGGAGTCTCAGGCAATCTGCTGGTGCTTGGTCTCAGACTGCAGCGATGGCTCTGGGTGTGGAATCTCAGTTACCTGCAGTGGGGTAGTGCCAGTTCATCATGTTGTCTGTAAAGGCTTTATATGATGCACAGGGTTTAAGCTAGCTCACTTCCCGTGGGGAAAAAGGGTGTTTTCAGGATGTTTCTAGGCTAGTAAAGAGACCAAGTCTCTCAGTGGCTGAGTATTATAAGTAAAATAGTCATTGGCACAAACAATGGGATTTAGAACCAAAGTTCTTGAGTCCTTGTTTGGTCAAGACTCAGTGCAGCAGCTTAAGTTTCCATGTTGCACTCTTCCCCAGTGCCATCACCCGATGACAACTGCTACTGTTTTCATTGTATACAAGCAGCCAAAAACTGGTTTTTTTTTTTCCCTCTGTGCATCGAGGGACTAATTAATACCATTAGCCATTCAGTTTTCAAACATTATTGAAAACACCATTGCTTCAGTTACCCTCAGTCTTTTCCAAGCCAGCTGGCATAATGCTGCAGGGAAATGACACATTTGTTTTGATTATTTATTCTTTGCACTCTGTATTCCCCACCCACCACCTAGATTTAACAATCATTAGTATTAATAGGGGCCATCCCATTTAGTGCTGAGGGGCCAATCCAAAGGCCAAAAAAGTTAACGGGAAAACTTACATTTCAGATAAAAATCACACATTCACAGTCTGACAACTTCAGTGAAAGCTATGCACTCAGCTCCCTTATAATTTCACCAGATGATGTGCATCTGGAGATGTTTTATGGAGACCATGTGGCTGCAAAACACTACTTAGTGAAATTATTCAGCACGGGGAGATAATATCATAATGCATAGGGAAAGTTAGTGGTAGCTGCAAACCTCAGATTAAGTCTATATTACTGCCAAATTTTACAGTGGCACTTCTGGATCCACAGGTTCCTAATGTCAGCAGTTCATTGATGATCAGTTATATAGGTAGACAGAAAAGTGGAGAATTTTAAAGCTTTTTAAGGAGCTGAATGACCAGTTCCTGCTAATTTGTGTTAGACATCCAGAACCTGTTGCTGGGGGAAATAGACGGGGAGGCCTTAAAATTCGCAGGACTAATATTTAAATAAACAATAAAAACAGGTACAGGAATTCAGAAATTATGTTGTTCTCACACCTGCTTTTACAGCACTGGCTGATTGTGATGGAAACTGTTTAAACAGTCTGTGTGGAGAGAGAAAACAGTGGCAAAAGTCCACAGCTGAGATCCTGTAAGAGAGTAATGAAATGTACTCAGCAGATGATCCTTAGCTGAACACAAGCTACAGCATAAAATATAAGCTTCAATCAACTCTTGCAAATAATTCGAGCCCAATGCCATAAGTGCCTTAAATTAAATCCCTCTCAACAGGAGCCAATCTAAATCATTAAACATATGTCATATAGAGAGCTATAATCACTTGAAGTGTCATCTACATGGCATTTAATTTACATAGGAAATGTATTGCAGTTGTTAATTTGACCATTTTTCATTGCTCAGTATCTCACAGAAAACATACATAGTTAGAAGCAATGCTTGTTTTGTCACCAGGCAAAAAACACATGTGCACATAATTCTGTTACCCAGTTGGTTGTGACATACAGAACTGTGAAAGAAAGCCATCCTGCCACATAGGAGCATCCCCCCTTTTGTTTGAGACCTCCAGCATGATTTTTTCCTGCCCTTAGAGTTTCATTAAGTTTTGGGCCAGGCAGGATCATTAGAGGATCCACATCTACCTTTCATCATAAACAAGCAGTGGAATTTTGTCCCCTTACCTCAAAACTGAGACCAGTAACTTCTAGGTGACTGTGGCACATCTTTCAGAAAGGCAATCAGGGTTGATTTGAATAAATGACAACCGGTTATGGAATATCATTAAAGCTGATGGTCTTTAAGCTGTATTTGCTTTTTAAAATCGTACAGCACTCTGCCAAGTGTCACATCCTTGGGATAAATCCCTCCCTCTGTATATATGACGTTCCATATGAAACTTCCACAAATCTATGGGCAGCCGGGTCTTTGGAGGCCTGTCCATCCCTGGGTGGCATGTGCATTGGTGTTGTTCCAGGTCTGTGTGTTAGGGAAAATAATAACTAGATACTACACATCCTGTACCAATTGTATCTTTTAATATACGTCAATATTTTCGCTCACTTACTTGAAGTAAGTCATCTGGGACAGTGACTGGAGGTAGTCTAAGAAACCTCAGTGATGCTGAGATCAGCAGGCACCAGCATTTTATAAACACAAAATAAAGAAGCCAAACATGAAAAGGAGAAAGAATGTGTAAATAGAAGTCACTTTACTACATCTGTACCACTCAGCAAGGGTTTAAACAGGAGGATTTCCCTGTAGTAACTTTGTTCTTGAATTAATGAGACCGATGCGATGATACTAAAGAATGTGCGTAGGGGGTTAATCCCTCATTGTATTGAATGAAGGGGAAAAAGTTGCATTCACATCATGAATTGCATACTCCAAGAGATACAGTTCTTTTCTTCCTATGAGTGCAAGCCTGAAACTGATGAGTTCATATGACAATCTGCAGGACAGGGATGTTCCATTTCAAAGCCCCTTTTGTCAGCTTCTCTTTTATACCCTGCTTTCCCCAAGCTCTGCTACCTTCCCCTCAGAAAGCTTCTTAAGTGACACTGGACATCTGAAAACCTTAGTCCAAGATCTCTTTTAGAACTGCAGTTCATGCTTGACAGGAACTGGTGAAGTCACTCAGGCATTTCTGTTTCTGCAGTTTCCACAGCTGCAAACTGCAGCATCTTTAGCAATCTGAAACAACCCCCATCCTCTTGTTATAGTAGTCCTCCCTCCTCCCTGAGGTTTTCAAATGCATCAACATAAGGAGCTCAATTCAAGCTCTGTTTGATTTTCAGGGGAAGACCAACCTTGGTGTTACTTTGAAAAAAGACGTAATGCAGAGGTTCCAAAAAAACTGTAAGCCTGTTCACATGTAGAAAATGTCAAGAAAAATCTAAGTAACACACTGTATAGGAAATTTTAGATACAGAAAAGAAAAGTGAATCACTGAGCAAGAAAAATAATTCTCGTGTCTCCTGAGCTGGATTTAATTTTGTTTTGAAACTTCAGTTTTTTCTCTCCTGATTGATGGTAACACACTGAAATTATGGCTGTGTGTAATGGATTTCAAGCCATACTTTATGCACTATACTAATTATAAGGAATTACAGTTTCCTGTTCATGGCAAGGTTATTTTATGGATTTTTGATTGAAATTTCTGACAATGAAACTGTGAGGCTAAAAATCCCCACATAATGGCTATGCTTAGTCATATCAGCTTTTAGATTTTAAAAAAGTGAGGAATGATTTAGTAACTTTGACATTTACCTCCTGAACTCTGGAGATGTTGTATCCATGATTTTTTTAGAGAACTGTACCTTCCCTTCCCTTCCCTTCTCTTCCCTTCCCTTTTTCATATTAATTTAATATTATGCCACAGTTTTAAGCAATTGATAACATTTTCTGCAATAAAATTTTCCCATCTTTTTTCTTTAAAAGGACATATCTAACTTTCCTATTAATAACTATGATAATTACAACTAAACATAACTATAATACAATAAATAAATGTAATATTATAATAAATAGTGTCTCTGACTGAATTTCTTACGAAGCTATTCCCACTAAGGAGATCGAGTAGCTAATGCCCTACCACAGCCTATAAGAATTATTCTTGCAAAATCTGAACTTGATCCATGGCTCAGATAAGTAAATGGAAAGAGCTGGACTTCAATCACACTGATTGCCTATGACAGTTAAGGCTATAAAATGGGAAATAGAAATTTTAAAAGGAAAACAATAGTCCTGCAGAATGTTGGATCAAACAACCTAGAGATCTAGAAGTGTATTTTCAGAATAGCACAATTTTAAGTGTGCGCTGCCTGTGTGTGCACAACTGCTAACATACCCCTTGCACATAACAAGCAAATATTTTCAAGAATGTAAAATATGCATATGTACAGGACATAGTCTTTGAACAGGATACATCATTACCCTGTGGGCTTGTAGAGGTGCCTGGTGTTTCCGTTTTGGGGTGGGGAGAGGTGGTTTTGAGTCCATCTGAATTATCAGTTGGTATCAGCTGAGACTCCAGTCCAGAGGAGATCATCCTGCAGGTCTTTCTAGCCCATCATTCCTCATTGTTCACACAGGATCATAGAATCAGATGGGTTGGAAAGGACCTCTGAGATCATCAAGTCCAACCCTTCATGTCCCTGTCCATGGCAGAGATAGATGATCTCTAAGGCCCCTTCCAACCTAAACGGTTCTGTGATTCTATGAAATATATACCAGCCTGTGCACTTTGCATGTTTGTGTTGTTTCAGCCAAATCACTGCTCCTGAAATCTTGTCTAATCCAAGACAGACTACTAGACCAGACTATTAGACTTTGCAGTGAAAATGGAAGGATCACCATAATTTCATTTGTAACCAAATATATACTAGGGTACATTTTGAATTTTCACTTAGGGCTTGCTGATAAGCAGGGATGTGTGCACATAAGAGGGGGTTTGTTGTTAAGAATTTTATGAGTCTTTTACAAACCCAGTTCAGACTTATCACATCAGTTGCAAGAAGTTCTTGTAACACATAAAGAAGTGCTATCTGCAAAAACACTGTGGAGAAGAAACAAGAAAAATAGATGTGATTACTAAATTTTTTAAACTCAGTTGTATATGGAATTCATCCCTGCAAATCAGGTAGTAAGTCCCAGAACAGGAATGCCTCATTCTGAGCATAATTCTTATTGAAAATCATTTCTATGTATGCACAAGGTATGAATGTTAAACATTTCATGTCTGGGTTTTCATCTGTTTATATCATTGCTGGCACAAGTATCCTTACATTTGCCTAAGGAGCATGAAGGTGACTTACCTAGAAGATACCACTTCTACAGATTTCTTCAGTGATTTGAGTAGGAGCATCTGAAGTCCCCAGATTCATGTGCAAACAAAAAATTTGGCTTCAAAGAACCCCTAGGGATATTCAGCATTAAAAAAATTCACATTACCAGTTCCCCCAAAAGGAAGAATTTCTGGAGTTCGACCCCATCATGCACAGGAATTTCAATACCATATGCTTGTCCATCAGACTGTTCATCACTCCTGGGAAGTCTTGATTTCCTCTGTGCATTCTAAGTATTTTCAAATCAATCTTGCTGGAATAGAGGTTTTATGAAGAATATATGTTCTTTTTTGGGGAGGAAAAAAACCACAAGCAAACAATATTACATGAAAACAGCATTCCAATAGTTGTTTAAGTTAAAATCCAAATTTATGTTGAAGTTGTATGATTTAATACTTAATGTAAAATTGGGATTAGGTGCAGATGCATTCTGTTTATACTTTTTACTTTAACATTTGCAAATGTAGATGTGAATAAGATATTTTTCAGACACAAATGGCCCTCAGTAGATTGAGGAATAGAATGTTCCAGATTGATAATTACCAATAAAGCTTTAAATTGCAGGCACCTCAACTAAGTGTCTTTTCAAGAGCCAACCATCATTATTATAAAGAAATATGGCAACTCAAAGTGTAGGTGCTGATAAAACATTACTTGCAAGAGTGGATTGGTTGCAAAATCTTCAACCCCTCCCTTAAAAGCATAAACCTAAATGAGTCTACTTAGATATTATACTTTCCAAGACTGAAAATGGGTCTTGCTATTTTTCTTTAAAGCACCTGCTATGCTGAGGCTGCAATATAAATAATACCTTGTTAGAAAAATGTCAGCTCATTTTCTTGTCCTCCTTTTTTTGTAACTTGAGGATTTAAGGATGAAACTACATTAATGGTAGAAAGAGAGCCATAGAATAATCTAGCAGGATGAAAGAAAATATATTTATATAAAGTTTAAAGAAAAACAGGTAAATTCTGAGCAAAATGTGCTGATTTCCTTCCATCTCACAAACTGTGGGGGATCGTCACTGAAGTACCCCATTCCAGTGGTGTGCTTGGAGTTTCAGCAGAATTTATCCAGTGGGAAATCTGCCAAGATTTTATTTATTTATTTATTTTATTCACTTATTTATTTTAATAAATGTCAATTAAAACACTTAGGTCTTTATTTTATTTTCTATTTTTAAACTTCAGGTTTATACTAACTTAATTACATACCTGACATGATCTGAATGCCTTTTGGTAATCTTACCTATTTTTTTGTCACTCTTTGTAGAAGGCTGTGATTCTTGCTATCACATTACAACAGGTTCAGCTGTACCTAAGAGCAGTAAAAGAGGCCTGGGAAAATCTTCCACTGGTTTAGCTGCAGCAGGAATATACAACATTCACAAAGGGGTTGTGTGGGGTACTGGAGCTTAGCTTTTTTTTTTCTTTTTGTCAAAGGAGTGCAAGGACTTCTTCAGCAGAATAATCTTTTCCTAATAGACATATTACATAGTTATTCTGTAAGCCAAGACAAGCTCAGCACGAAATACTTCAAGCTAGCTATGTTTTATTAATGCACATCTTTTGGGTCCTGAGCATCCCCCTTTATCTACTCCCTATAAAGCATAGCTGATGCTCCCCTTTGCTGAGACATTACAAGAAATGCCATCATTTCAGTCTGATGAGGACTGAAGCACACTTGGCTCAATGATCTATTTCAGTAATAGCTGTGTTTAAATGTCTGTTGGGCCAAACCCAGTTTGAATCTAAATGAAGCTGAGCAGATCTGAGGATAAAAAAGGCAGTGAGGCTGGGGCCACATATTGGGAAGGTGCAAGTTCAGGCATAGAGGAGTCTACTGTGAGCAGTTGTTGCATAGTAATAGGAAAGCAAAGTAAACGTTCACTATTACTTCATGCACAGAGTATGGCAGCAGAGGCTAATGTAATCTTTGAAACCTTAATGTTTACACTCATAATTAGAATATTATTTTTTGCTCGCTCAAAAGTGCAGCATGTCCATAATAATCTACAAAAGGGGATCTCTGCTGTGGTTTGCAAGCTGTGGGCTTAAGTCATCCCTAGATTGAAAGGTAAATCTGCCTTAAGGGAATTCCTAACAGATAGATTTTAGAAAGAGTGGCTGACTAAAGTTGAAGTGTACAATGCCCTCCCTAGCAACTTCAACCTCCTTCTACTGCCACCTCTTTTCTGAAAGGATGTACTTTTGGATAGTTTGTGATCTGAGTTTATCCATGCTTTTCCAGGATAAACTCAGATTTCTTCAGCTTTAGTAAAGACCTTATGTTCCTAAGCATCTTACAAATAATAGTGCTTAATGGGCACTCACGAAAAGAAAGAGTATGTAATTTTTATAGATGTAACCCTCATGTTTATGCATAAAAATGCTGTTTACTGAATAATGCACATTTCAAACTACAGGCTAGAATTCTGAAATGTCTTTCTATTTCTGTCGAACAGCTTGAGAAAAATGGCTAATCCTGAAGCAGTTTTATTGCATATGCAAACTCACAATTGCTTTATAGCAAAACTACATTCTCACATCTCAGGACTGCTCTCCTGTTAGAATAACCTATTTCAGACTTGCAGTCATATGAAGCTCTGCATCTTTCCGTGGGTCATCTGCTGTCACAGTGCAGGAAAAACAAGTTAAATGGATGCACATAGTGCACTGATTGCTACTTTCTGGGAGATGTAAAATCTTGTAGTCACTGCAAAGGAAGGTAGTGAAGGGCTTTTTCTACACATATACCTCCTGCTTTAACTAGGTGCCCGCATAAAAGCAGGTGGTAAACCCCCTCTGAATTAGATTTTCCTTACTATTGTTTTTAGATAGGGACTCCATTGCTTTATTTCGTTCAAGGTTTCCTCAAATGAAAGATACAACTACTTTGTATCTGCAGCAAATCTTACTATATTTTTAAGCAGTCTAATGTTTCTGAAATGTAACCAAATAAAATCAGTAAAAAAGGTCCAAGTTCCACAGCTCACTGTCATCAGTCTTTTAATCATCATTCAACCAAGTTTTTCCTGTTCTCCACATCTCCTTTTTATTTACGTGAAATTCTTTTTCCTTTCCTTCCTGTATTCTTTAATATAAACATTAATTTTTTCTATAATTTTTCTGTAATTCCTTCTTCTCTATTTTCGTGTTGCTTTTCCATCCCTTTCCATTTTTTTAGAAGTGCATTGTAGCCCAGATTATGATCAGCAATTAATATATCGATTTGTCTGGAAGTTTCAGAAAAAAATTCTCTGACACAGACAGATATGTAGGAAAAACATATCTGTGAAATAGTGCTTAGAAAGATTTAAAAATACACCAGAAAAATAAATTTCTCTTCCAGTGGGACTACTTAAATTATTACAGAATGGTGGGAGAGATTCTCATCCATAAGAGAATTTAATCAAAACCTATTGAAACTGGGGAAACGTTTACTTCTTTCGGTAAGGTTACTGGGGAGCTCTGAGGATGGCAGCTCCTCTCATACACCACATTCTGATTGGAACATGGTTCTGTTGTAGCTGGAAGCATGATCTGCCACATACATGGCAGAGCCATGCAAAGCTTGGCATGCAAGCAATACTTGTCCAAGCAGGCAGGATTGTTATAGCAGGTGGAGAGGAAAATCTGTGTATGCTACTTTATAGTCAGTGCCCTGATCCTCTGAAAAACATCTCACACAGACTCTGAGCCTGGTCTCTGCAATGCTCATCTGCATAATGCTAACTCCAAGAAGAACAGAAAACCAATTCTTATTCCCTTTCCTTGCTGCATGACCAAAAATAGCATCAGATGGGGCCCAGTGTTGCGTGTATAACTGGGTAATTAGAACTAGTTATATCCCTCTTCTGCTTTTTTTTGTTTTGTTTTGTTTGAAATTAGTGCTTCAATTCACAGATAGATAGTTCTTCCCAAAAGGTATGGTTATGTGGGGGGAAGAATAGTGAACAATATAAATAATATATGTATTACACTACATTTTTAGTTCCTCCTGACTAGACTCTGCATCAAGTGAAAACAATAAAATACAGGCAGCAAAACAATAGTTTTTTGAATATCTATCAGACAGAGAGTTTGCATCTCTAAAATGATCCTTTAGTTGCTGGCTAGTACTGACACTGTATTGCAAGAGATACCTAAATCAGGTCAACCATTTTAAAGAAGTTAAAAAAAGAAGTTGTTCATTACTTAGAAATTCTATAACATGAATCATGCCAACTGAGCCTATGGGAAATATCTCCAAACTCATAGTCTGAATTCAAATAAATCCCATTTGAAAAAACCAATTGTTGTATCTTAATAAACTCAAACTTTTATAAATGTACATATATACACATGTATTTTTACCCCTTTTCTGTCTGCAGAAAAAAAGCACTGCTGAATGAAGCACCTTGCTAGTGTGCAGATAATTATAAATCTCCAACCTGGCTCCCATAGACACGATTTTGGATAGAAAAAATTTTAACATTTTTCTGTGTAATATCCTTTCCCTCTTTTGTAGTCTTCACCACAATCTTTAACTAAACCTTCTTTCCAGCGAGTTATGTATTCAGACCCAGTAGAAGGGCCTGCAGCCCTTTGGCAATTGCAGAACTCGCACCTGTCCACACAAGGGCTGAAACTAAGATGTTATATCTACCAGTTTCATCACTGTGTAATTAGGCACTAACCAGGTTGCATGGAAATAATAGAATAGCTGAGCCCCTGTGAGGGTTTAATCTGAATCAAGGAAATGCTGAACCTAACTGCAAAGTTGACTACAATCCCTATGTCATCTCTTGTTAAATCAGAGCAAATACATGCAGAGATGGGGTTGAGGGAGGCAGGAAATCCAGGGGAGCACCAAACCAAGGTATTTGTCTCTTATTTTATTTTAAAATAACATGGCTGAAAATGTTGAGGGTAGAGTGCAGAATAGGCAAGGTTTTGTGCCCCAAGTTTTGTTTGAAGTGGCTCCTGAAAGAGGAGCCCAGAGATAGATGATGAGTTACAGAGGGGAAGTAATCCGGCTACAAGATGTGGCATAGGCAATGAAACGGCAGTGACATTTGGCAGGGTACAACAATGAGGAATAAAATCAAATGCACGCTGGACAAGAGTCAGGTTTGGTGAATACAAAGGTGAAGAATGAAAAAGTGGTGAATGCAAAGGTAGTGAATGCTGAGATAAAGACAAGGGCTTGAAAAAGAGCAGGAATAGCCTGAAAGAGAGCACAATGTATGGAAAGCTTCCAAAACAGCTACTGAAGAGTTCGAAGAGAGAGCGATGGTTGGAAAGTCACTCTGAGTTTCACTGTCTATAAAATGAAGATGATAATAGCTGCCTAAATCAGAGGTCCCTGTAGCAAAGCTAAATTCACCAGTGCGAAGAATGCTAATGTGTTCCTGTTGCATTCTGTGAGCCAAATACCAAACCCGTGCACCTAATTTCACAAAGACCTAGGGGAGTATACCCACCTCAATCTGGCTGTGTAAATGTAAAATGTAATTACTGTTTGTTATAAGATTGTGTTCGTTAATGGTTCTTCCTGAGAAACTTTTTTTTTTTTTTAAAGTACACTCAATGTAACAGAGTAGTTTATGTCATGTATAAATTAGAGATAACAGCCAATTTCTAGAATCATCTTACAGTCAGTGAGCTATCTTTAAAAAGAAAGATACTGCTAAACTGTCTAAAGGTAAGATTTTATGTAACAATTCCTTTGATTATTCTTTTCTGTTAAGATGAACACCCAGACCTAGCTCTGTAATGAGTGTACTTACAGTGGTTCTCAGACACCTCTTGGTGCACCTCTGCTGAGAGGCAAGGATGGAAAGAAATGCTTGGAGAGGGTTTTCAGTAGCAGGTGCTTTCACTCCAAGTGGAATATTCTTTAACTCTGTAAGTGGACATTATCTTGAGATAAACAAAAATCTTCATAAGCACTGTTTTGCTCTGCCCTGTTCCTTTTTGAGCCATCAGGTCTACCCTTATGGTGTTGCCAGCCTCACTGAGCTGCAGAGGGGTGTGTTGTGTGTCCACCAGCAGTGTGGTGTGAGTCCCTATTCACACAGACAGAGAGAAAGGGTGAACTGCATGCTAATTTGTCTTTATGAATCTCTTACACTAACTTGGCATCAGCAGCAGCTTCTCTTTTTGGAAAACAGTGGCACATAGCTGCATAGTCATTAAGATTTAACTCTTTTCCCTTCAGTGATTGACAGATGGGTTTTAATGAGGTCTCATGGACCTCCCGGTTGTCAGACGGTGCTGTGGAAAGGAGGGGAGGCTTCCCAAAGCATAACCCCCTCCAGAAGATAGATGTTCAGATGTTTCTGGAAATTCTGCTAGCAAATCACCAGCATGTCATGACACTGGATTGCCTTTGAAAGCCATTGGTGGCTCACATCCAGTGAGCCCTCTGCTTCCACAATGCCTCCTCCTTGTGTTATCCAGAGCAACAAATGCCAGGTGGATGAGAGTATGAAACTAGGATATTCTTTGAGCAAGGAAGGAAACCTGGATATCAGTGTTGTAGAAGTAAAGTTTCATCCTCAGCTGGAAAGAGTGTGAACCATAGAAAGTCCCCCTTTTCTCTAGTAAAGGGGAAAACACCTGTGTCTTTATGAGAATAAATCTTAGTTGTCAATCTTAACTATATTTTTCTCTGTCATTCCTCTTAGTCTGCATGTTTTAGTATTTCGTATGTTTCTAACTGTGTGGTCAGCATGTTTGTTTTCAAACAGCATTCTTCTGAAGTATAGAACCTGACCAAAACCATAATGCACAGATTTCAGATTTTTTAACACCTTATGTTTCTCAATCAAATTTCTGCCAGAATATCAAAATACATGATTTTGGTAATATTATGGCTACTCCTGTAGTCATATGTATATATCAAGAGCTAAGCTATTGTCTTTAAATTGCTGGGATTGTTGCTATAGGAAAGAGATGATACACTTTGGGGTGAAAATCTGGCTGCAAGTTACAATCTGAGCAATATATCTTTTAAATTTCATTCTATCTGGTGGCTTGATTTATGGTCCTTGAACACTGTATCTAGTATTCAGCAACACTCTCCTCTGTTTTAACAGTACAAGCAAATGACTTCCCTACATTGCCAGTGCTTTCCACTGTCAAAGAGCAGAGAGAATGATGTTAGTGATAAAGAATTTTTTTAAATCTCTGGAGGACAGTCAAATAGCTGATACACAGTGACTCCTGATGTGCATGGGAGGTCATCTGTGTAAGTAGGACATGGACTAAGGCAGCCTCACACGGTCACCAGTGAGCTGGAGTAACTTTTAACAAAATTAATTGAAAAATATGACATTTATGCCTAGAGATAATGAGCCCAAAAATGTCTCAGAGCAACACCTGAGAAATAACTGCTTTTTTTGACATGTCTGTGGTGACCACTCTTTTCTCAGACTGGTATAAGAAAACATGTTTTTTCCCTGTCAGTCTCCTTTAGGTGTTAGAAAGAGATACAGACCACCCTCAAAAAGCATAGCACTTTCACACCTCTGTTTTGCAGGCTGTCAGTACCATCTTTTTCTGTAAACCTGCCTCCATTTCATCTGGCTTTCTGTAGTATTTTACAAGTAACAAATAACAAAAAAAATCCCAAACAAATAAAAAAAATTACCAACCAACCAAACCCAACAAAATAAACAAAATAACCCTCAACAATAATGCAGTAAGAATCTTATGTTTGCTACAGATTAGGTAAGGAAAATTTCATTGCAAGTGGGATATAGCTTTTTAAATATAAAGTTAAGATTTTACTCTGAAAGCATCAAAGTGATACTACTGACTGAATCACAGAAATTCTTTCAAGGCTTCTCAGGCAATTTTACATACACATGGCTAAAAAATTATACTACATCCACTGTATTGGGACTGAAATATATTAGTGAGAGATTTTGCACTGAGATAACTTGACCAAAGAAGCCCAGGCAGACAGGTTGATTAATGCCATCAGAAAGGTCAACAGTTTTTAACTGTTGTGGTTTATGACTCGTTTTAAAACAGGGACAGAGAATTTTCCCAATAACAAGCTTTAGAACTCTGCCTTGTCTTGAAGTGAAATGGTCAGACCCATTGAGAGAGATGAAAATTGATTCAGCCATGACCTTTTCTAAAAGTCTTTCAGTCTGTGATGACACCTTTAAATGGAAACATTTGCTGGCTCCGATGGGCTGGAGATGCTTTTTCAGGTGTTTCTACAGAGGTGTGCATTTATATTTTTGACATTTTACTTGCTGTAGGATTTTTTTATCTTCATTTGATGAATGGGGCTGATGCTTTGTCATAACTGTCAGTTTGACTCTTATCCCTCACTCCTCTCTGCAGAGCAGTCACTCCTGTGGCTCATCCCTGATTTCTGACAGAACAACATCAGCCAGGCAGTCAGTCTCCTCTTACTTTCCACAGCTAAATTCAAAGTAGGGGCAGACGCAGCTTTTTTCCTTCATCCTAAGAGACATCACTTTATAAAATAAATGCTGAAAGCAAAAGGCTTCCTCACACATCTGCTGGAGCATGATTATTTGTGAAGTGAATGTGACTGCCAATGATGTGCCACAGATATGGCTGGTGGAGAGTTACCCCCTGCATGCAGTAGGATCAGGGAACCCAGGTCTGTCATTGCTTCTCAGCTGCATCTGATAAGACAGCTTTTGGGAGTCGCTGACATCTGTGTGAAACTCCTGACTCGGGTGGGAATCATAGGGATTTGTAGGATCCCACTCATCAAAAGCCTGTGTGGAAGAAAGGGCAGATCTGTTTCTGACCAGGACTAAGTAGCCTTGGGTTGTCTGAAGCTGCTGCCATGGATTCCCTGTCTAACTGAATAACTGGAGAGGGGAGAAGGGAGGTGAAAAGAAGGACTCAAGTTTAAGTTTTGTCTTATGTAAGTGCTACCAGCAGCCTACTTTATAAGCCAGTGCTTTTCTTTTTTTGCTTTTTTTGTTTGTTTGTTTTTCATGTTTTTGTTTGATTTTTTTTTCTGTGCTCAGCAACAGAGTAGTCTCGTTTCTGGAGCATCATTTATATCTTGAGTTAATGTGTTTGTTTTTTTTTTCTTCCATTGTAGAAACCTGTGGTTAATTTGTTTTTAAAATGTTGTACAGTAATTACTTTATTGAAATGAACCATCTAATAAACCAGTTTTTCATCTAATTTGTCCCTTCATCTGCTAATTCTCTTTTAACCTGGACCTTGCAATAAATTCTAAGCTTGGCTTTAAGTCCCAACAGAAAAATCAAGCTCAAATTCAAGTTTTTCACAATGCAGCTATCCCAATCTTTACTCATAGTAAGCAACAATTTATTCCATAAGCTCTCTTGGACTTTGCTCATGGGCAGCAAGGAATCACGCTTTTTGCTCACTTTGGGGTTTAATCAAGAGAACATTCAGAGTAAACATTTAATGACTTGAAATAAAGACTTCTGTGGTCTGAATATTTCCCTGTTCTATTGGAGGGTAGAAATGGGGTGGACTGCTTGTCCTGTTCTTACACTGGACCTATCCAGAGTATTGTACCTGGAAATGAAAGTCTGTAGACAAAATTCTCTGCAACTGCTTTACTGCTATGTGAATGTATGCAAAAGAAAAATAGAAAATATGTTGAAGAGATAGTAACATATTGATTATACAGCTGGCTTTCAGAGAGACATATCTGAATACATTTGAAGTGTACGTGATAGTGCATTTGCAGTTTTGATTAGTTTGCTTAGCACAGGCATCCATGCAAAACTTTCAGACTTCTCATCCCTCTTCCTTTCCCTCCACTCCTTCTATCTGCCCAGTGAGATTCTACTGTTTCTTAAAGGGTACAAAGAAATCTGAAAAATTCTGCTAATGAATTATAAACAGTTCATGGAAATGCATCAGTTAAAATTAAATTCTATTTAATAGTCAATTGGTTAGAAGTCTGGAAAAATTTCTAGTCCTAAAATGAGAAAGTGCATGTGTATGTATAGGTATCAAGGGTTTCGAAGCTGTTTTCAGTTATGGAAAAAAAAAAAAATTAGCCACAAGAAACAAACAAACAATCCTACCAAAGCACAATAGTAGTTTTGAAGACAGAGAGGATTTTTTGTCATGACCAAATGGTAAAGACCTATCCTATTGGAATTGGAGATAGTTGGTGGTCACCCTGCCTTATCAGAAACATGTCTCAGGTTATTTATTATACCCAGTGACATCCACCTTGTCCTATGAAACAACATTTTGCTAATTCTGCCAGGGGTCCAAGCAACACAGAGCAGTCTCAGTGATTCAAGCACAAGCTGGCATTATAGCTAACTGAAAATACTTGTCTTCCTCAGGTAAAAAGAGGGAAAGCAAATTTTATTTAACTTGAAAAGTAGTCAAGTTGTTGGTATCATCATTGGCATGATGAGTTATAGGATCTGAAAGAAAAGACATTACATTTTTTTCCTTCTGGAAATGCTATAGCTCTCCAATCTGAAAAATCCTGCTGACTCACAGCATTCCATTTGAGGTTTAACATTTGAATTCAAAACCAGCACTTAAACTTTTTCCCAGCTGTTTCCATGTGTCATAGTCTCCTGTAATCACTTTTATGTTTTATGGCGGAGGAGAAAAAAATAATATCAGAAAGTCCTTAAGGGTCTAATACATGCATGTAATAAATGAGAAATATATATATATACAGAAGACAATTTCTCAAGTTGGCAAAATTTTTTGTCATTTTAAGGTATTGTTATATATAGGTTTGAGAGGTAATATAATGTTGCATATTCAAGAGTAGCTAGCGACTACATTGCCAACTTGGGTTTGATAGTCTTCAGAGTTTTTATTGCTGAGTTAAAATTCAAAACAGGTTTTAATTCCACAGTGTTCCCATTTCCTGATTGTCAGCTAATGACTGCACTATTCCTCCACTGGTGACATCAAAATTGCAAGAGATTGCAGTGCATTAGCTGTATGCATTCTCATGCTCAGAAAATATAAAGCAATAGCTGGGGCTCAAATTTCACGTGGAGAAATGTGAAAATATGTAACTGAGAAATCCGAAGTATTCTCCAGTGACTTGCACTAAATGAGGAAATTATACTTGCAAAATCAAGCACTGAAGCTGGAGATTGCTGTTTAAAGGAGCTATTTTTTTTTTCCAAATTAGCTGTGTTTTTATACATTCATCAAATCCCAGTGCTCTTAGACAGCCTGAATGTGTTGTTGGCATAATAAAGTCTCTAGAGGCTGGAGGGAGTTGACATTCCAGTGTAAGTGGGACAGCCACCTTCCCCATGGCAGAGTGTGTGCCGAAGAAATCCAGAATGCTTACAGAATTCAGATGGGTTCTTTACAAAGCATCCACTGGAAAACTTGATTCCAGTTTAAGGAAAAGCTCATATTTACTGCAGTTGTTTTATAAAGGAGCAAGAAGTGTATACAATTACAGTTTGAAAGGTAGAAAACAAGTTTTGACAAATTGAACGATACTCAAAGAGTAGGTGCCCAGCTGGGATTGCACTGAGGGGTTTGGGACATTGGGCTTGGAATTACCTCTTCATTCAAATAGATTAAAACAGATGTTGGAAGGAGAGACAATGATAGGAGGTTGAGAGCAACTGTGCTAGACACAGCACTGTCCTTTCAAGGAGACTTTTAAACTAGTGCCATGGTGGTACTGATAGGTACTGTACCACTGGAGACAGCACTCAACACAGAAGTTTTGACACAGAAGTTAAATATTTGATGGGAGCAGCTTGTGGCTCATCTGTGTTCTATATCAACAAGGTTAATTCATTTAGCAATGAGCTCTGAAAAACTAAAAATACTCACCTTTCCCTGGCCAAATTGAGAAATGGCCAAGAATGTTGCCTAAGTTTTATTGAAAACCAAAACCCCACTACAACACAGACCTTGCTTGTAAACTTTCAGTCCATTTCTACTTAAACTCCTAAATTGCTTCTGAATAGGGAACTTTCCTGCCAAGATCTGAAGCAACACTTTAGAAAATGTCCCCCAAAACACATCCAGGTTTCATCTCTAAACAGATTAGACTGGAGCAAGTGAATGAGACCTCTTAATATCAGTACTTTCATTAGTTGAGAGCTTGATAGAAGTTTTAACAAGCTTTTAAAATTTTATTTTGAAAATCCTGAGTAATAAACATGTATCACCTTTCACAGATGTTTGTCTCAGCAGCATTCATAATATTGAGTTAACCTATAGTGACACTGCAGATAAAAACTAATGATCCAATATGCTTCTGCTGTAGTGCTTTTAACAGTGATTTTAACTGTTTTCCTTTATGAACACTCAGATTATTGTTGCTATAATTTATTTTTCTCTTTTTATGAACTGTAATGAAGAGGTGAATAGTAATTCTCATTTATCTCTGTTTCAACAGGAGGGATATTCGAAACTGTGGAAAATGAACCTGTTAATATTGAAGAATTGGCTTTCAAGTTTGCCGTCACCAACATTAATAGAAACAGAACACTGATGCCTAATACCACATTAACCTATGACATCCAGAGAATTAACCTTTTTGATAGTTTTGAAGCCTCAAGAAGAGGTAATTATCTCAATTACTCTGTCAGTAGCATACATGTTCTATACTACCTTTCCCCAGCCTGATCTTGCCCTGATTGTAAAGTATATATGAATGGTAACGTAAAATTCATCTTTCAAAGTTAATTCAAATGAAGAATGAAGTTGGACTTGGACTTGTCATCTAGTTCCTGATAGAACACCTACATACTGTCGGCATGCTAAGAGCCCCAGATGGAAGGTGGCAAGTCCCAGCCCATTTTTCTTTCCAAAAAATAGATTTGCCACCTGGAATTCTGCAGAATATGATCACTGACTAACAGGGAGCACAGCGGGACATCACAACCCATAATTAGCACATGCACACAGATATCCATTATTCATAACAAATTATTCTACTGTACTCTAGAGAAGGGAGGCCAGTAGTCTCCCTGTTCTGAAATATAAATTCTTCAGTGGGTTAGAGACAGAAATTCCTCTATTATAAGCAACTCCAGGAATTGGTGTGGACAAATTTGGAAATTTTTTGCCTATTATTAAATCTTTCTAAGAGGGAAAATTATGGTCCAGTTTACTTGCATCTAGTTTACCTGGAGACCAAAACAGGAAGGGTAAAAAGGTCACAACTCTCCTAACCATTGTGCATTTCTTCATCTCTAGGAGGCAATCTTCAAGTTTGCTAAAATATTATGTACAGCAGTCTGATTCCTGGAATGCCAGGGCATGCACACATTCTCATGCAAACAGGTCTGCAGGTAGATCCATAAGTCCCTAAGACTTTGCAGATGTGTTTTGCAGTTCACTGTAACATCTATCAGTGTAAATGATACAGGGTAGGCTTGCAATAAAGAAAAAGATTTGTGTGCTATAAGACAAATGAAGGCTGGAAAATAAACATGTTTCTCATCATGGACTGTGCTAGAATGCTGGTGACCTTCCAAACATACAACTTATTAAATGCTCTTTGTAGTACTCTAGTTTTTATGAAAGACTGAGAAAAAGAAACACCAAAAATAGCTTAAAAATCTCTTTATTTTTCAAGTACCAGATATATGCTGGAACTATATGCTATATTCTATAAAACTATATGGTCTAGAAAATCAGGTATACTGGATTTATAATCCACGTAATCCAGACTGAAGTAGGTTTTTAGATTCCCTGTAGAGTAAAAATCTGTTCTGTGATTATTGTGTACGTATCTGAATCTGTAGGAAAGAATTAATTATATTTTTGTAAGTCTATGTGCAAGGAATCCATGTAGACAGTAGTAATTTCTTCTCACCATTAATTATTATTTATGCAATTTATAAATTAAAAGCTGTGATCCTTTGCAAAGGTTTCTGAATTAAACTTTGAAATCTTTTGCACTTTGTGCTGCCTTTAAATCACTCACAGTAGACTGAAAACATGATTTTTTGTCATAGTCTATAACTCTCAGAGAACTAAATATTAATTTAAAACATTTGAGCTCATTGTGGTTGTTTCTGTACTCAATTTTTCATCCAGTCACAGTAATTTCTATATTTCCCTCAAATAAGACCTTGCAAAAATACATTGCAACTCAGTGCATGCCTTTGTCCCAATTGATAAAGAAAGACCTTATTAGAAACGTTTGCAGTAAATTTTACCAATGGACAAAACTAATTAATATTACTTCATCTTCCATCTGTTTGCCTGGAAAGACATGGGAGGGAAAGAAAAATGAAAAAAATACCTACAGGTGGTATTCTTTTGGCTGAGATTTAGGCACAAAGAGAAAAAAACCTGTATTGATACTAGCACTTGAATAGTTTGGAAAGGTATTAAAATGTTGGGGTTCTTTATTTCACTTTGTTGTTAGTGAGGACTTTAGGGTTTACTGCCTGTGTTGTAAACACGGATTATGGATCACCAAGAATCATAGTGCCCTTTACTGTTTATGTTACTTCAGTAGCCTGAAATTAAAGCAATACACATATAGTAGAAGCTTGCCAGTCATGAAGGGATTTCATATAGTGTCTGTTGTGACTCCATGAATATATTTCCTGACATGCTGCCATGAAATCTAATTAATGAGATGCCCCTTTGGCAAGCCTTTAGTCAGAAAGCCCCTGGTTTCTCTAGGATAATGCCATTCTGAGAAAAGTAATTTAGGAATCAACATGATCTGAAGGTAATAAGCAGAGAAGTTGCTTTGTTTTTTATTTGTAGCAAGCGGGTTCTAGGATATAATGCTTATTATTAAAGCCATTTTCAGGAACCAATTGCAAATCTCCCAGTGGGCTTTGGAGTAGCATGATTATCCATTAGCACTTTGAAATTATGGAGATGGAAGGAGAATAAATTATCTCAGTAAACATCAGAAGTTACTTGCTTTTGGTGACTAACAGCTTCTTCCTCTCTGTTCCTCTCCCCACCAGCATGTGACCAGCTTGCCCTTGGTGTAGCTGCTCTGTTTGGACCTTCCCACAGCTCCTCCGTTAGTGCAGTGCAGTCCATTTGCAATGCACTTGAGGTCCCACATATTCAGACCCGATGGAAGCACCCTACAGTGGATAATAAAGATGCATTTTATATCAACCTCTATCCAGACTATGCAGCCATCAGCAGAGCAGTTTTGGATCTTGTACTATACTACAAATGGAAAATAGTGACAGTAGTCTACGAAGACAGCACAGGTAAGTAGCACCGGTGTGCTGCAGGTCATGCGCTTCTATCAATGAACACATCTGAATAAATTCTGAGAGGGTGTCTGTGATAGTTCAGTTTTGAATGCTTACAGTATTTTTCCCCAGAATATGAAGAAAAAGGTCTCATAAGGTGAAGCTATCCTGCTGCTATGGCATTTGGAAAGTTGTTTATTTCCTCAGGCCTTAAGAAGTCACCAGGAGGTAGCTCTCAGAGTCTGAATACTAAGCTACATATTCTGCTTATTTGTGGAACCAACAACACAGCTTCAAACTGATAAATATTCTAGTGTAGGGTTGATTAGGGACTCCTTCTGTCAATGAGAGGTTGATCCTGAGAGGAAACACATCTATAACCTGAAAGTTCAAACTGCAGCAATTTTAACATAAAGACTGCTCTCTTCTTGAAATTGTCTCAGAAACAGTCAACACACTTGTCAGATGGGTACCAAAGACTGAGTCTGAAAGTTGCAGTTAGTGTAAATGTTTCCAGCCTGGAACTATTAACTCAGATATCATTCCCTCTTTGGGAGGAGAACCCTCCTCTGGGCAATACAGTAGTCATAGATGTCCAGCGACATACCATGGACAACCAATATGTGTAACACAGATACTACTCACACAACAACAACAGCAAAGAAGAGAATAATAAAATTGTTCCTGGGAACAAGTGATTTAAGAGCTTATCAGAGAGTAGGATTTAATTTTTTTTTTAATACAAAGAGACTTTGGAAAAGTATTAGTTGAAGTCCAAGACACAGTCTGACATCTTTACAAATCTAGGCTTTACTACCCCTGTGGCTGATACTATATATACTATCACCTCCATCCTTCAACACTGTCTTTTTATGGTGAAGGTGTATCTGAACCACATGAATTTCTGAAAACTTGTGTTAGGCTTTGGTGGCCATTAATACGAATGAAGTACTTTGCTGTCAAAGCCACCCTGAGGCTGCATTGCTCAGAGAACTAAAGAGCCATCTAGAACTCTCCACATGTTCAGGTAACATTTACCTTGATTCTTTGATAATCGCATAAACCAAAATTAGATGAGCCATGAGCTGTCTAAGCTGTTAAAGGGAATATGCAAAAGAGTAAGTATGTCTATTAACATAATTTTGTAAAAACATGTCTGAAAAGCAGAGCTCTGCTAAAGAAAAATTCTCAAAACTTCAATTATAACGCTAAAAATGTTCCATTTATTTCTACTCTCTTGACAGTACAACTCATGTCCTCCTGGATCCAAGAGGAGGACAATGCCTCAGTGCCAATATTCTGTTCATCTTGGACTCAGAGAGTTTGAGGGCTGGAGGCAGAAGGAAAGGAACAAGTCAGGCTGGGTTTACTGTAGTGGCTTTCTTGGTTTTTTTCCATTGCTGTGCTTTAGTTCAGCAGGATTTCTTCTGGCTTCCGAGCACCATATGACAAAAAAATACTTGTGGGTGAATTAACAGAGGTCTTTTCCAGCCTACCCTGTTATCAAAATAGGGTTTCCAAACACTAAGTGCTGGGTACATGTTTGGATACAAAACCAACTGATATTAAAGAGACTTCATTTGCAGAGATTTTACAAAGTAATTCAGTCATTAATCATCTTATTAACTTGGAGTCATTAATTTAAACAGGTCAGTTTTCATCAGTATATTAAGTCTTTGGATTTTGGGTTGGAATGACACCATTTAGCTCAAACTCTTTTTATTTTTGATGCCGCACGTTTGACATTGTTGCACTACAAGAAACAAAAAACTTAGTAACTTTTATTTTTCTTAGAGGCTAATTTTATGTGAAGAGCAGCTTCGTTCCTAAACAAACAATGAAATCATAGCTGTAACAATAAATTTACAGTGATCCATGCCCGGATTATTCAGGTTGAGATTAGCCCTCCTCCAGGTTAAGAGACTACTTGGAAGATTAAGCATGGAAAATCCTGGTTTCATCCTCCACACTACCCTAACCCTCCACACTCCTCCTAGCCCCTGTGCCATCATGGCCAGCTCCTGCACAGAGACCACAGAGAGTGCCAAGCTGAGCTTTGCCCCACCTCCTATGGTTATGGTTTTCACTGCTGCATTGACACCTCCATCAACAGAAATGCAGCTACGAGTCTGGACTGTGCAATGTTAAAAAAATCGGTTCATCTGAGTGAGTTTATGTTTCCAAATTATCCAAATCACTTGTGCCTACCCTCCTTATCTCAAACACCATTTACCTTGCTGCCAGCTTTTGTAATCCGAATGTTTTTTCAGCCATAACTTTTTTCCAGTCAATGATTTTGGAGTGCATATAGAGACAAGAGCACTACAGATGTCTGAATGGCTTAGTATCAGCCTTCACAGACCTTTGCTGTTTAACAAGTTGTTTTTTTTTTTTAACTGACATCTCTTTTTTTAAATCTACCAAATTATTATTTTATAGTCCCATGTTTTTCATGAGCAGGTTGTATGACATATGAAGATAGACACTTCCAGGGGCCAAGTGCTTTACATCCAGGAAGTGACCTGTGTCAACAGAACTTGTAACACCAAAGGCACTTTGTGTGATACAGAACTATTTTCCCTTCATGGATTAGCATCTCTTAACTAATAGTCCCAAGTTATATTTTTTCAGCATTTTACCACTATACAAGCTTTACTCTTAGCTTGTCCAGTACTTCCACTTCCATGGTAAAGCTTCCATGGTAAGCCATATATCCCTTCTGAAATCAACAAAAACATTATCTTTTTTTTCCAGTCTTCTAGAATTCATTCAGGGTTCCAATATTTATCAAATTAGTTGTTGAGTGTTAGTAATCCAGTGAATGCATTCTATAGGACTGTCATTAATAAACAAATTTTATATATGCAGGTCTAGAAAACCTGCAACCTATAGTGCTAAAATTACATTTGGAATAGGAAGTACTTAGTTATCCTGCTTTTTATTGAATGTCATGTTAAGCAGTACCAAGGGCACCATGTTAAACAACCTTACTGTCTTCTTCAAAGGGACCTGCAACAGCTATAAAACTTGGATTTTGTTCCTAAAATACATTTGCAAAATTTATTCATGTTCCCTGAGTTCAACTGGTAAGATTTTCACCCTCTTGTCTCTTAGACTTCAGTATAAATAGGTATTCTAAAGCACACGAGAGCTGGTTTTTTTCTAATTCCTTTTTTTACTGTACCACTGATAGATGTACTTTCAGCAAAGTAATTGTTATTGATATTAAATTAATAGCTTCTGGCTATAGAGTAAATATTTATCTAAATATCTCATACTTTTTTCTTTCTGAAATTCTCATTGAGTTTATTAATGCCTAGAGCTTTCCAGTGCCAGGGAAAAATAAGACTAAGCAACTGTATTTATTTTTCAGGTTGACACTGCTCCTTTTTTCCATATCAAGCATAATCAACAGTATGCTCAAAGTCCCGAGGCCATAATCACCCTTCATTCTGATTATTAATTCCTCTCTATTTTTGATCAAGATGTTTAAAAAAAGAGTGTATATCAAGTGCAATGTGTAAGGCAAGATACTTGTCTCCTGAAATTTAAAAATAATCTAAAGAAGTCTTGCGATAGGTGTCATGACACATTGAGCATGCATTTCCCAAACACAGGAACCATAAATTGTAGTTTATCTTTTCACATGCTAGAACTAAGTAGGCATGTTGTTCTTTGATTCAATTTGATGGTTTGCGACAGATTTCTTCCAATATCCCACTTTTTCACCTTTTTTATTTGGCACATTCATCTATAGCAGACACGTGACATTGTGTCAGGTACCAACAAGTCAACCAAAAGCAATAACACTGCCTTCAGTGCAGGGTTGGCTCTGCTTTACATCTACTTTGTCTTCCCTGAATTCAATAAGTTTAACCTACCAGGTGCTGAGAAAGGAAACTACATCACATTCCTCATCTTCTTTGAGAATTCCATGCTTTCCCCACTTCATAGCCAGCTCTCCCAGCATTTGTTGAAATTCAGGGAAACCAGATATTTTCATCAGACCAGTTCAATTAGTTTGCAGAGGGCAGAATTTGAATTCTTAACAGAATTTTCTTTCTTTGAACTTGGAGTTACAAGAGACATCTAGCTTTACTAACTCTTACACTGTTTTCTAATAAAAATTACTTTTCCCAAAGCAGTAGCAGAAGCATTCTTCAATTTTAAGTCAGAATGAATCAACTATAAAAACTTTAATTAAAAATAAAATGGAAATGAGTAGGTGAATACTTTCTACTGATGCACACTACCACATTTACTGTGAATGTGCTTAGGGGTTTTTTTTGCCTGTTGTAATACTGTGTTTGTGATCTTGTGAGTTTGCTACAAAGGATTTGCAGTAATTCTAGATATCTCAAAGGAATATGAAATATTGAGAATCTTTCAAGTATTTAAACACTTTTACTCAAGTGCTGAAGAAAACTATCTTGATCAAACCACTACTTGTGATTGGAGATCCAGCTCCAAAGCTTACTGAATCCATCAAGGTTAGAGACCACAAGATACTTCCTCAATAACGCAGAACATTCCCAACTTTTTTTTTTTTTTTTTTTTTTGAAGGAAAAGGGGAAAGTGCTTAGATGTTGGGGTAAAAAGCAGCAGAACATAGACTGTAGGACAAGGAGGTTAGGGATGCAAGTCTAGTTTCCATCCTTACAGATTTTGTTTCAAAGACCAAGGTTAAGCCTTTCCTCTCAGTAGGTCTGGCTAATACTCTTGAGGCATTTTACAGTTCAGACTCAGCCACTGCAGCTGCCACCTGGCCGGACTCTACAACATCTTTCCTACTCAAGTCCCTGCTCCATCACAATCCTGTGTCAACATGCAGGTTAAATCACCCACTTAGCAGAGAAGGGGATGATCATAGTATCACAGAATTACAGAATGGTTTGGGTTGGAAGGGACCTTAAATATCATCTACTTCCAACCCTCTGCCATGGGCAGGGACACCTCCCACTAGACCAGGTTGATGAAAGCCCCATCCAGCCTGGCCTTGAACACTTCCAGGGATGAGGCATTCACCATCTCCCTGAGAAACCTGCTCCAGTGTCTCACCACTGTAGTGAAATGAGGCAACCAGGCGCCACTAATTGCCAGGGAGTGAGCATGAGCTTGTGTCAAGCCCACCCTAATTAGGTACAGGTGGGCTTGACACAAGCTCATGCCCACTCCCTGGCAATTAGTGGCACCTGGTTGCCTCATTTCACTACACACCATCCTCACAAAGAATTTCTTCCTAATATCTAACATAAATCTTCCTTCTCCTAGTTTATAGCCATTGCCCTTTGCCCTGTTGCTACACACCCTTTTAAGAAGTTCCTTTCCAGCTTTTCTGTAGCCCCTTCAGGTACTGGAAGGTGCTCTAAGGTCTCTTAGGGAGAAATACTTTCCTCTGTACTTGCTCCAACAGCTCCATGTCCTTCCTGTGGTAGGACTCCAAGGATACGTCACTTCTGGGCACTTCCCAACTTGGATAACTAGCTCCCTGACCTTGTGGAAAGTCAGCAATGCCCCCTCCCTTCTGCAGCCTGATCTCCAGATGGTCTCACCAAGTGAAAGAAAAGCAACTGCTGTACAAACTTGCCCAGGCCTTCCCCACCCTCCAGGAGTCAGACTAAGCCCTTCACATTTAAGATTTATTCCCCCCCAAAAATTGCTGATATCATGTCTGATGGTCTGGGGTTGTCAATCAGGAGGAAGAGGAAGGATAGTTATTCCCCTGTGTTATTAAATATTCAGGGAGATAGTTGACTCAGGCTTTTGCCTGTTCCTCTAAACAAAATATATAATGCTTCTTTAATTTCTTCAGTAAACTATAGCCAGGCTTTGTCTTCATTTCATGTCACAATAGAAACTGATGGACAAGGTCCAAGTCTCATGCAACTGAAGTAGGTGTTTTAAGGTACACATCATTTTCCTTGCCTGGAAAAGGAGATGAGAGTGCATGTGCAAATCTTTTTCTTTTGCTCATGCAACTCACCACACTTGCATTTAAGCACTTTTTGTTTCTGGAGAGAGAAACAATACTCGGTCTCAGGCTGTGGGTAGTATGCAGGATTCCACTCATGCCGGGCTCTTCATCCCAAATCTCAGTTTTCCCTCTTACAGTTGCCATTCATTACAGTGGTCAAGGCACAGCAGTCAAGAGATGAGAATTTCAGTGCATGGTACAAACAAGCTGGAGCTTTAGAGTAAGATAAGATTTTTAGTCAGTGCTGGACTAGTTGGCACTGTTGGACAGTGTTGGAATCATGTGTCCCCTTCTCAAAATAATGAGTTTAAATTGTTTCATATTTACACAGACTGGCTTCCAGCCAGCCTCTGATCTCACAGCACGTGCCACAATTTACATTTGAATACTCATAATGCTTAATATTATATATCAATTGTTGATACTTGAAAATCTGCAAACAACAGACCCAGCATTGCAGTGAGAGGGAAAGATAATGTTTTTCAAAACACATTGCCAGTCCTTGGGTGAAAGCCAACAGCCCTCAACATAGCAATCACTTCCAAACCTCAGAAGAAGTAGGGATGCTTCATCTTGCTTTACCCATACCACTGAACCACTCAACCAAGGATACTCAGACAAAAGAGAAATATATACCCACTCCCAGCAGGAGTGTGATGAGGGTTTTCATATTAATAATTTGCATGATTTTTGTTTAAGAAGTGCTTCTAGCCTGTATTCCCTCTCTTTATGCGTATTTTTAAGTCAGTGTTTTACTTTCACTCAGCAGGTGATCAGGAGTTTTTTGTGGGTAAATTACATTCATGGATAATGAGAAAGAGATTGTAATGAGACACCTCAAAGAACTCTTAACAATCTTACTTAGTTCTTGCAGGCAATACAAATGACATAGGAGTGATGAATTAGTAGAATTGCACTGTGTTTAAAAATCTAGGCAAATCTTCAACTGGTTGAGCTCCACTGACTTCAAAGAAGCCATGTGGATTTGTACCAGTTGAAGATATGGTCTTAGAAATCATATACTTGTGTTGATAAAGATAGAGCCAAATCTCAAAATATTTTGATTATTTATAAGATCTGAGAATTGCTGGGTGACCTTAGGCAAGTCATTTAATTTCACTATGCCTTCAATCTTCTTTTTTCTAAACCAATTATAAGAAAAAATTAAGGCTCCTCTTCCAGAGTATTGAAACATATCCTGGAATGAGGACAATGAGAGCCATATGGATGGATATAAAGAATAGTTATTGGTAAGTGCCACTCAAGATAACCACTGGTTTATAAGTGAGCCATCATGGGGGTGCTGGCCATTGAACCTTTTTTTCTTTTTATCTCCCCACATCTGCTCACACTTAACATTAGATAGGAAAGGTGGTAAAGAAGTTTCTTCAAATCTATGTTCTTGCTGTTTAATATTGAAATAATAATTAGCTGCCAGGGAAGAAACATGGTATCATTTTCTGCAATAAACTGTAGCAATATAGCATTAATAAAAATGTATCCTGTAGTCAACCAAACAAAATATGCTTCAGAATATTTATACCTTGAAGCCAAGCATAACCAGGAAAAGCTATAAGAAAATTAGGAGGCTGGCAAATATAAAGCCAACAACTAACCTTTGGGTATGTGAAATATGTTGGAACTGATAAGAGACCCTGTTTAATAGATACTCAATTCACAGAATGGTTTGTTCTTTAATTGCATATCATTTTTCAGGTCTGATTCGCCTGCAAGAGCTCATCAAAGCTCCTTCTAGATACAACATTAAAATCAAAATCCGCCAACTGCCCTCTGGGAATAAAGATGCCAGGCCTTTACTCAAGGAGATGAAGAAAGGCAAGGAGTTCTATGTGATATTCGATTGCTCACATGAAACAGCAGCAGAAATCCTCAAGCAGGTAAGGGGAAGGGTTGGAAGAGCATGACAGTCATTTTATGTCCTGAAGGATGCTATCCCCTCTGTTTTAGCAGTTGAGGCCATAGACTGGTGATGCTAGGGCACAGAAAGTGTTACAGAATGTGTAGCAGCAGCTGAACACTCAAGAGGAATCCAGGGCTTCACAGAACCATACCGATATCTGAAGGGAATCCAACAGATGCCCTGCAGAAGGAAATATGCATTTCTTTTTAATATGTCAGGTTCTGCTTGACTGGAAAGATTGTTGCATTTATTTCAGCTTGCTCTGGTTTAATCAATAGAGTTGATATGTTTCCCCCCCCAAAAAAAAGAAAAAAAAACCCGAAAAAAAAAGAGGAGCCTGTTTCGGAGTGTTTAGGGAGCAGCCATTGAGCTGTTGTCTCCACAAAGGCTGTGTCAGTAACACCAGGGTGTTCCAGGGTGATCCACTGTGGTCAAGGGCATAACTCTGTGTTCATGTCCCTCTAGCAAAGCAGGATTTGGTCAGCTGGCACTGACTCATTGGATTTTAAACTCCAGTACATCAAGAAGGTGGAAAAGAGAAAGTATGAGAAGAAAACCACATACTTTAAAACAGGAAGTGAGTCTATTGTGCAAGGGTTGACATAGTGCTGACCTAAGCTTGAGAGTTGGACAGCCACACAGGCAAGGATAAAAGTCACAAAGCCTGATGTTAATATGCTGGGACATTACCAGGGGCACACAAAGAGTGGTGTAAATTAGAATTTACTGTTGTCACTTTCTATATAGTTCAAGACAATCAAAGACTAAAGCACTTGCTCCTGTAATTTATTGACCTATAAGCAATAATATCAAGAAAGTAATATATTGTGTATGGCATTTTCCTTTTTGCTGCAATTGTACCTATAAGACATTTTGGGTTTACTGTTAGTCTAATGGGAAACACTGAGCCCAGAAGGTCATCAGAGAGGTTCCACTGATCTAAATATACAGATATGGACTGTTCCATAAAGGTTAAAACCTATGCTTTCATCACAGAATATTTTGCTGAAATATTTGTTATGTAGAGCAGCATTCTGTACCAAAGTAAGACAATTTACTGGTTGCATTAGTCTGTGGAGCCTGAATTTGCCCTCTTCAGACTGGAAAATCTTGGACTTTGAATGCACACATGCAGGATGCAGTATGCAGGTTTAGAACATCTAGTGTCCTAAACTACATGCACCGCAGATGTTAGGAAAGTAGGAGTTTACTAAATTTTAGTATTTTTTCTGGGTACAGAAAAGTCCCAAGTCCCCAAGTTATATATTTAAGCTACAGCAGGGCCAGATGCAGGCATGATACTAGGAATGTGAAGGAAGAGCAAGAAGAGGGTGTGCTGTCATGTAGCCTTCTCACATAAAGGTGAGAGCACTGCAGCAAATGGCAGTAACTGGGAAGGAGGGTGAACAGGAGATCTGCTGTCCCCTCTCTCTGCTCCCTGTGGGGCTGTCCAAAAGCATTAAAACAGGACAGCAGGAACAAGCTGCTCCAAAATGAAATTTGTGGGGGAAGAGTTAAACTGACAACAGAAATTTTCAAGGCTCTGGAAGAAGAAAGTGTAAATGTCTGGCACACTGCAGGAGGCACAAAACTTAAAAAAATAGCATGCAGAGTGTGGGAGGTAAAAAAAAAAAACAACAAAAAAACCCCCAAAAAACCCAGAACCGTAGTGTTAAAAGGAGAGGAAGTACTAAAAGATGCACTAAGACAGGGCAAAGTGGCAGAATATGCTTTTGTGGGAAATGGATCAGGGTAAAAACTAACAGGCAGCAGGTACAGGTAATGCTTTCCTCAAAAACTCAGAGGAATGCTGAATGGCCATGTGGGAGAAAACAGGAATATTAAGAGAGGTACACCTGTGGGTCAGAGCTTCAGGAAAGGAAGCAACATCAATATAGGTTAGAAAGAAAGAGAAAATGATTTTTGCATGAGATAGCTCTATGGCTGAATCTAGATACTGGCAGCAGTAACTGAGCTGCTGAAGCTCCTCACTGTCAAAGGCATCTGTGAAAAATGGGAAGGTGCAGAGGGCTCTGACTTCACATGTGATTCACCTGATTGTAGGTTAGCGACATGAAGTATCATGGTTTGCATTCTCATCACTGCACACAGAAACCTCTATATTTATATAATTTTACACTGAATGAAAACAAGATATTAAAGGGAATACAGTAGAAATTACTTTACAAAAACATTGAAAGGTTAGTAGAGAATATTTTTTACTTTATAAATGATCCAACAGATATTACAGGAAAAACCATTATCATTAAATAACATATGACTTCTAATAAAAGCAGGAATTAGAGCCAACAATCACCTAAAATTGTTCCCAAAGAAAGATTTTCTTGTCTGCTTACTGTACTTACAATAATGGAGCAGGTAGTTAGTAGACCATGAAGGAGAAGATAAATAAAGGAAGTGGAGATTCATAGTGGCTTGGGTGGTGGAAGGTATTTTACAGATTAAAACTTCATTAGGGTTACACAAGCATAGACCATGAGTGCCTATGCTGTTTCTGTGCCCTCCTCGCCCTCTGAGCTTGCACAGGTTCCTGCCAAAAAGCTTTACACAAGGGTTTGCATTTGCCCTTTTCCAAGCCCAGGGATGTCTCCTCTGTACCAGGAGCAAGAGGCCACCTTCTCACCTGCTCTGGCCACATTTCCCTGTTGTGGGGCAGTGAGTCAGATCACCAGCAGCATTTCTTCTGCCTGCCACCAGCTTGCCTTGGAGTTGAAGGCACAGGCAAGACGGAAAATCTGCTGCCCTTTTTCTTCCAGCAGTGCCTGTGGTGCCAGGGCTGGTGGTGTCACCGATGGCTCTGCAAGAAGGGGATGCTCATGCCAGCACTCAGGGGACACAATCTGAAGCACAGTTTTTTTCCCAGGAAGGGAGGACAAGGGGTGCCTAAAAGTTTTTTGTGAGAGCAAAAGGACTAACACATCTGAAATTATGTCCTGAAAGAGTCATCAAATGGAGCTGGTCTTAGGACTGCAGAGCCCATTCTGCAGCCCATTACTGAGCTGTGGGACTAGGGGAAGTAACTTCTTTACTTGCCTCCTTCAACCTCTTGTTTACAGAAGGCACAAAAGATATATTTCTTCTAAATGAGGCTATCTTTTCCTTACTTATTGCTTCCACTAAAATACCACTGAGCCACGCTTCTTCCTTGTGCACAACAAGAATGGGTGAATCAATAATCTAATTTAAACAAAATGCGAAGCCTGCACACAGCTGAATATCCTATTACCTAAACTCACATATTTCCCCTTTTCTCTGAAATGCCACAGAAAGTACAGGCTTTTTTTTTTTCATATTCCAAATCCCAGTTCAGCTTAATGAAGACTGGTCCTCTGATCACTCAGATCTGGAAAGAGCAAGAGGAAATTGTGGTTATTAGTTGCTGCTTTCTCCAATAGTCACTGAATTTTCTGTCTATATTCCCCCACAAGGGTTGGTGACCTCATGCACATGACCACTACATGGTGGCTAAAGGAGTTTTCCAGCTCTGTTGTGTGTCGCAGGTAACCACCTCAACTCGCAGTTCTGCTGCCCAAAGTGACCCATCCCACAGGGATCAGGAAATTCTGAAATTAGTCGGATGGGGAGGTTATGCCAGCAGGGTTTTCAAACCAGACACACACCACCAGAAGCGAAGGAAAATGTTTCAGCTGATCTGACACTCCCATAGTCTACCTGAAAATCTTGGCTGTTGGAACTTTAAACCTCATGAAAGCTGGACAAATCACCTGACAAAGAGAGAGATCTAATAAAAATTAGATGCCAAAAATAGGAGCTAGGTGAAACTGTGGCATCTTAGAGTAAAAATGTCAACTCCAAAGTCTCAAGATCTGTTAAGCTTTGTAGGAGCCTCCCTTTTTCACTTCAACAGTACCTGTCCTGCTGTGTTCCAAGGGTGCTTAACATCTCTTTCCCTTCCAAACATAAAAATAGACATCCCTGGGAGAGGTTGAGAAAACCAGGCACTCTCCAAACTTGCTAAAGTTCAGCAGGACTGGTTCCCTAACACAGGAAAGCTGGAAACATTTCCTGACAGAAAAACCCGGTGGTTATCATATTAACTAATAGTTTGTAAACAGAGATTTGGTGTTACATTTGATTAAATACTACTATGTTTAGTCCAGCATTACCTTTTTATATGTTGAACTTATTACAAGAAGTTTAGTTGTTATAGTGAGCCTTCAGTTTATTCTTCTAACACACAAATATCTGACGTGTTTTGTTGCTTATATTATGTTGTTACTAGCCTTAAATTACCCATGTGTCCCTCCACACCTTTAAAATAAACTTTATGAAATATACTGTATATTTAATCAGGTGTAGGACTCTGATAAAGCATCTGAAAAGTCTAATGTGTTCACTTTCAGTATTTGGCACAAAAGTACAAAAGCTAAGTGTCATTGTAGTATACATTCAGGTACAATAATAAATGTGAGAATATAAATACAAAACCTCATTTCTTGAGTATGCTCCCTTTAGTGACTCAACATGTAGGCTGAAGCCCACTCTCCTTCTGGGGAAATACCAGTAACAAAACCTCTCAGATCCCCAGGTGCCAGATTGAGAAGCATTCAGCTCACTGATTTTATCTCTTGCTCATTTATAAAAGTGTTTTGCAAGGGAAATATTATCTTTTAATCACCTGGTTTCTGCTGACCAGCATCAGGTGAGCAGAGCAGTGGATTAAGGCAGTAGTGAAGACACAGGATTCAGAAATGGTGTGGCAGGGGTAATTCACCCTGAAATCTGGCAGTCTACTTCAGTTCCTAAGTCTAGCTGTGGGTTTCCGCAGAATAAAGCTGGTCATTGCCTCAGAAACTTAATTTTGATCTTGGAAGATACTGGAACAACAGGCTATGAGTCAGAGTACAGTTTTTTGGGGTCCTGCCTGTGTAATGTCACAGCCGAGCCATGCTGAGACCTCTGCTTCTCTGTTCTTGCAGGCTGTGCTGTTTAGATGAAAGCTAAACTAGTTACATAAACTGGTGTGTTTAGTTGTTCTTTCCTGCCTTGGAGCATTCACTTGGTGGTGCAAATGCAAGGAGATTTTCAAGCTGAGAGAGTTCTTTTGGTCTTGGTACTGTGAGATAATGTCCAAGCTGGAGTTTGAAAGATAGGGCTGCTTTCCTAGCTTCCTGGGATGTCTTCAGGAAGCAGAAAGACACAATTACAGCTGGCTAGGGCCCTGGGCCAACTCATTCATCCTGCCCAGTTGCCATGGACCTCTTTCCAGCTGGGCTGCAATACAAGCAAAATATTTACAGAATATATCTTATTTCTTGGTATGGCACAGGCCCATGTTGGAGGAACTCTACAACACTCCAATGGGACTGTTACTGTGACTGAGTGTAATGCACATTTCCAGTGGGCTGTCACATCCCAGTAAGGCTGCCTATACAGAGTCCAGAGATCCACTGTAACCACAATATAAACCTCTTATATAGCACACTTGAGAGGCAAGGAGGCAGAGAGACTTTTCTTAACAGTGCGTCTTGCTGGTCTTACAACAAAAACAATGTTTGTGCCAACTAACTGGATAATTAAATGCATTTATTTAATGCTCATGAAATAAAAAAATAGCATGAGTGAGGAAAATGCAAAGCAACAACAAGCAAAATATTTGATGCAGTTCCTGCTGATATGTTTCATCATCATTTTTATTTCAACCTGTCTTGAAAGAGGACTGACAGTAGCTCTAAATGAGGTAGTGATTTTTCTACATGATGAACAAATGTAGGCTGAAACCGGAATGTGATGCGAGCCAGCAATAGTGCACTCAGAAAGATTTGCAGATGTAAGAGTGAGTACTTTTATACAGTGTCTCTCCACTTGGCATATATATTTTGACCACTGATACTTTTCAGATTCACATTTCAGTTCATGACCATGAAAGTACAGTTCTGTGAAAGGCATAATCAACTCATATCTGAGTTTGACTGAAGAATAGGATTCTATGCAAGACAGGAAAAGTAGATGTACAAGGAAAATGTAGAATATATTAGCATGATTTCAGTAGTTTACATTCATCTAAGCTCAACATTAAGTAAAGCTGTTATTATTTAAATAGGGTATTTATGTCAGATGTATAATTATTTAAATAATTGCATGCAAAATTATTTAGATAGAAATGTGCGATGAAATACCATTCTGTTTTCTTATGAGCAGCTATATACACATAAACCAATCTTGTTGCCTTCCCTTCTCTCTCCTGGTCTGTTCTGCTCATTTTGTGGAGTGGGGAAGATACTTGCTCTATGGGAGGAGCTGGTGCAGCTACTTTGATAGGTACTTCAGAGGCATCCCAACGTGAAAGGAGTCTTTGCTTTTATTATTGTCTCTTTCCTGGTAGTGTCTATAATATGCTTTCCTATTATCTGCTATGTTGCAAACACACAGCAGAAGATGAGTCCTTGCTGGTGAGAGGGCAAAAGTGCAACTGTCCCCTTTCTACTTAAGCTTCTGAGTAATTAACACTTTGGGGTCTCCTGCATGATCCTTAGCATTCCTCTTGCTTTTGCTTTAACTTTTCTTCATCTTCTGTTTTCCTAATGCCATCCTCTAGAGTAGTCATTTGGTAATCAAATCTTCCTTCATTGGGAATTTTATTTAGTGACCATGTTACCCCCAAACATAATGAATTTATTATTATAAAATCTTTACAGTCCATAAATGAACATCACTCTAAGTTAACCTACAGATCTAACATGTCACAGCAATGTCTAAGTGCCATATAATTGTTAAATAGTTGCCTTTATGACTAAAGAGTGAGAACAACCAGTTAAGACTGGTCTTGTGATCAATAATAAATGAGAGGGCAGCGGCAGCCCAAGGCCCAGATTGGGACAGATCCAGCATCACATCTTATTCCTTAATCAGACAAGGACATGAGTAATGTGTGCATGACACTTACAAACTCTCTTCCAGCTGTCTGCAACTTCATATCTTAATTGAGCCATCACTAAGAGGGAAAATACAAAAGTACCACATTGATTAAGCCTTCCTGGCCTACTGCAATACTTTCTTTGGAAGAATTTCAGCAAGCATTTCTCATGGAGCCCTCAGGTGCAGGGTCCTTGGCAAACCCATGGCAACTTTCCAGCAGCTGCCATCTTCAACTCTCTGTGTTACGGCAGATAAATTGCTGGCTGAACCTTGCTTTTCACTTGAAACTGCCTTTGCTTTCCAGGGGGGTTGGTTCTTGTTTCTTTTCTAAGACAGTCCTGTAGAGTGACTTTTAAAATCATTATTATTCACAGGTCTGTGTGTTTATTTTATTGCCATCTCTGTTTATAGCACAATATCTGGGAATCAATATTCTCATAAAAACTTTTAATGAAAACTGGGTTCAGGAGGCAAACACTCCTCTCAAGCCACTGCCATTGGATTTGTGAGGAAAGCAGTAATGGGGCTACCTAGGATTAGCTAGCAGGATTTCCAGTAGCAGTGTAGCTGCAACACAGCTTAGTCAATGCTTCCCAATCATCCAGGCTACACTCATTTAAATCATTCTATGTAATGTATCTGTCTAGTTAAATGTTGTATTTTAAGGCATTATGTGGTTCTCCAGTGTCTTACAACCTCTACACAGGCAGATTGCAGTTTATTTCTTCTGATAACACAAGTGCAATAACTTGATGCCATCTCTTCTATCTCAAGTTGTAATTAAGACTGTGATGGTTCAATAATTTTAACCTTGGTATTTGAGTCCTCTTCCATTTATTAGTATAATTTTGTGTTCCTACTAATGTAAAACCATGGACTAGATGAAGACATCCTGCAGAGGACCAAATAAATTTAGGCATACAGAGGCTTACCTCAGCTCAAACCACATTTGTATAAGCTCACAGATGCTCTGTTACCCATGTGAAATAATTGGGTTATTTCAATACAGCCCCAGCTCAAAGGAGACCTGCAACATAAAAATCCTGAGCAGTACCTCCTTCATATAGGAGAGACCTTAGACATAGAAATTCAGCATCTTCAGGGAGTAGAACTGAGCCCAGCCAGGTCAGCTGAGAAACACAGCACGCAAAAGTTTCCCTTGATACTAACATATCATTTTCTGTGTGTAAATAGGGAATGAATATAAGTCGCCAGGACTGCTAGGTTGCTCATTTCTGCAGGTAATAAAATCACTCTAAGAAACTGGATAAAAGATGTTTAATAAAACAGGAAATAAAAAAGGCAAATTTGACATATAAATCCAGTGGAGCATTTCAATAAAAAACATACCTCCTGGCTTGATTTTTGTTTGGTGGCTGGAAATGGATTAGTTGTTTGTGATTAACACTGTGAATTTTTTTATTATATACTGCAGCACTTTAGAAAGTTCAGGTTCTTTTTTTTTTTTTTTTTTTTTTTTTGGTGAGAAATTGCCATATACAGTCACAAAACTCTCAAGGGCTTTTGACTAGAGAGAGGATTTTGGCAAGCCAAACCAAACAGCTCTTCACTGTCTTCCAAACAGCTATTAAGGAACTGCTAAAAGTGTCCTAAAATACTTATCATATCATATGCTTATGCTACTGTGATCAAGACTGACTAACATATAACCTTTGTCAGTGTTACTGTCATGGTAATGAATTCTTCGGTGATTTCCTAGCTCATAACTCTTCCTCCTCTTCACAATATCCCAGAGAGGGCAAAATGCTTGCATCATGGTAACAGCATGTGTGGAAGAGTAGGTTATGCTGGGCTGGAGCTCAAGAGCATCCTGTTCTCTATCACAGGGGATGACAGAAGCCTTCCAAACGCTTTTTGGAAAGGAAGTGAGAGTACAAAACACAACCCTCTGAAAGGTTTCTGCAACATGGGGGCTAGGAAATAAAACATCATCCTCTTCCACCTGTGGTGACCAGTCAATGTGCATTTAACTGTCATCCTTACCCTGCAGACCTTAAAAAAGTGTGACTTTGGAAAATTAATCCAGACCAGAAATTCTTTTCTACTGGTTGTTTTGACAACCCCCTGCTGACTTCTATTCCCCATGTGGAGCAGAAGGAATTTATAGAAGCTTTCTTTTTGTTTTTCTTATTTACTTCAGTGAGCACTCACCAAGTGTCTTCTTCTCAATGGTAATGCAGAATAAAAAACTCTTCACCTAAGCACTTTTCCCTAAAAATTCTATTGTCTGTTAATAAATTCCTTTTTAGCACTTTTAAACTGCCAACTAAAGAATTTCACTTTTTAAAAAAATAAGTTTCTACTTATCACCAGTAATTTTTCTTGTCCTGGAAGTTTTGAAATCTTTAATCTCTTTGCTGAGCAGAGGTGATAAAAACATAGTTTAAGTACAATAGGCTATATTTCTCTTCTAAAGAAAAATGTAGGTTGCATTGTAATCGGGTTTCGATGACCTGTAACATATTGTTCTAGATTCACCCATACTTTCATTAAGACAGTGCAGAACACTGAAAGAATTCAGAGTGAAGTACATTCACCTTTCAATCTCTTTCAACAGATTCTTTCTATGGGGATGATGACTGAATACTACCACTACTTTTTTACAACACTGGTAAGGAACACTGATGATTTTTTGATTAATTTTCTCTGTTACAGAAAGGACAACTAAATGTTTCTGCTTTAGCTAGATCAAGAGAAACTCATGGAAGACGAGTATCAACATTTCTTGGTAATATCAGGAGTCAGAATTTTTTAGGGAATCTGTTTCACAGTATCTGTGGCACTGGCTAGCACTTTATTACAATGAAAATTAATTGTAATATTGTGTTTAAGGAAGAAACATCAGTATGGATTGGTCAGAGTGAAACAAAATAATGAATGAGCTGACATCAAGCACTGCTGGTGGTGCAGCTCATTGCGAAAAGGTTTATTTTTAACAATGGAAAATAACATGTATAAAATCACTTGGGAATTTTATAGTAGAAAAAACCCCTAAATTTTCTTTTACAGTGCAAATCTACAAATACTTATTTCAGCACATTTTTTTAACTTATATCCAATATATAAATATATCTCAATCACTGCTTAAGCTCCATTTGCATCATAGACTGAAAAGAAAGCAAAGAACCAATATTACTAGAACAGTCCTAGAGGGCTAGGTTATATCATGTACATCAGTTTATCCTTTATTTGCTTTCCATATATACGATTTTATGTGGAAGTGAAAAATTGCTGTGAATTCAATTGTCAATAAATTAGTCAGAAAAAACTCTCTCGATGTTTGGAACTTGAAGTAGTTTTATTCCAGGCCATTTTAACATTAGGTGAAGCATGAAAATTATCAGATCCACTGTGGAGTTTACAGTTTTATACAATAAACAGTCTAACATAAAATGGTAAGCACTACCAATAGTATGAATGAGACAGTACAGATCATATATTAAACAAGAAGTATGCAGTGCTGGTGGTATCTCATCATTGTGGTATTTTAAATGTTGACATTTTGGTGGTACTCTGGTATTAAACAATGACCAACACATTTGTCATTTTACTGGCTAGCTGGGATCAGCAAAAGGTTATTCTGAATAACAGCCTTTAGCAGTTATCATATTCCCACTGCCTGATAAATAAAGCTGTGGAGCGTGGTACACAATTATACCACTTGGAATACCCATTATTTTCCTGCACTGTAAACGTGGAGCCCTAAAGCACATGGCCTTACTGTGCACTGTCCTGGAATTAAAATTAGATACTGCTGTGCAGTTTTGTTGCAAAACAGTGTTGTTTTGAGGAACTGATTTTTATGTTCCTAAATGTGGATGCATGGTTTGTCATAAATTTCAAAAAGCTTTGGTTTATTCGATTTTATAACAGAAGCAGTCGTGACCAGGCTTTGAGGACATGCAGAGCATTCACAGGGAAAACAAACAAACAACAAATGGAAATGATGTTTGGATTGAAAATGAAATACAACTTCGGCCTAATTGTACCTTCTGAACATTTTGCTTTAAAAATACTACATCTGGTGTTTTGGGTTTTTTTCTTACTGGTGATTTAGGATCTATTTGCATTAGACCTGGAACCCTACAGATACAGTGGAGTGAATATGACAGGGTTTCGCCTGCTCAACATCGAGAACCCTCAGGTTTCATCAGTCATTGAGAAATGGTCCATGGAGCGTCTGCAGGCACCACCAAAACCAGAGACTGGGCTCCTCGATGGCATGATGACAGTAAGTGAACAACAACAATGATGTAACACTGCTTTGCACTGTTGTACTGGCAGATGTGAACCCATCCAATTACTGCTTTATTTCACAATGCAAATGCTGAAGCAGCATCCCCAGAATAGAATTCCTTTTACATGCTTCCACGGGGAAATGTGTTTGCCCTTGAAACAATGTTTTACTCATCTGTGTTACAAACCTCTCCTGGGCAGCTTTAGAGGTGGGTGACAATCCTCCATCGTGGTTCTGTCCAGGTGACATCATTCATCCTATTGTTGCCAAATGTATACACTGCTGCTTCATTTTTCTAATATGTTCTGCATGGAGTGAAGAACATAACAGGATATAAAAACTTTCAGAGAAGATATGTGATTTATAACCTGCAGGGAAAGATATTATACATGTGGACAGGTAATAGCATTTTTAAATTGGAAAAGTGCCCTTTCTCTTCTCTTCCATCATCTAGAGCAGCCCAGGCTTTTAAGATATAATTTAAAGATAAATGAAAAGTATCATCAAGGCAGGAAATTAGGATTTCCTCCCTACCACTCCCTCATAAAGTAAAGGAAAGAACAGGAACAGTTACATGGACAGTGTGACTCCATACACTTTGGTGAGGTGAAGAGCTGTCATTTTTTTGCAATATGAGATAATGTATCTTATATATTGAATGGAGTTAAAGTGATATGAAATAGCCTTTATTGCAGATGATTGCAGGGAAAATTCTGAAACATCCTAATATCCTGAAGAGAAATGCATTATGTGTGCTATCTCTAGCACTTCAAAAAAGTGTTGCTTGTTTGGGTAGTGCCGTTCTTACTCATATACAAAGCAGGAGAGAAACCTGTCCCTGAAACTTCTGATATGAATACCCAAGGCCTGCAAAGGTAGCTATTCACACGTAAGCTGTTCATCTCCAGCACTCAAGTGTAAAACTAGAGAAAAAAAAGTTCTCATTGGATTTCATGCTCTCCTTAGTATCTGTGACTCTTATCCCTTCCTATGCATCTCCATAGTCTCTCGATGTCTTCAAAGCTCTGAAATGGCATGAGTACCAAGGAAAGAATCTTTCTAGTTGGCTGTGATCATTTAAGTATTCACAGCAGGTTCTGCTTATTTGGTTTGATGGAGAGCTGTGATACTGCTATATTTCATTAGACAATGAAGCTATGACAGGCTGCACAGTATAAGGGGATAAGGATTACATGCCTTGTTGTTAACTCAGGATTTCTCCCTTCTGGTTCATGCTATATTGTTTGCTAGCTTGTTTCCATAAGCTGAAGACAGATTGTGGAAGGTCAGCAAGGCATGACCAAGACAGTTTGGAGTTCACATACCACTGTATGCCCAAATTTCACACAGAGGCATGGTTGTTCTAATGAGATCTTTGGCTTTCTTTGCAACAATAGGATACAAAAATCAGAAAAAAAAAAACAAGTTCAAGGACCAAGCCTTAGTCCCTTTCTTCACAAGTACAGATATCAATGTAAGGTGGTTTGCTTCAGAAAACAAGGTGATCTTTCTTCCTCCATGCAACCGCAAGCCCTAAAACAGGGCAGTAAGGGGAGAAATAAAAGACTAAGCAAGGTAATATAATCTCCCGGTTGCTGGATGCTGCATGGCAGGATGGATGTGTAACAAATGATACAAACAGGAGAATCAAACAGCCAAGTCTGGCAATGCTGCCAGCATACAAACACTGCAGGCTGTGCTATGTTATGTAAAAGCATCGGTGGTCCCAGACAGTAGTGCAGTGAAGTCCACTGGAGTGTTTTCCCCAAGTATCTCCAGAGTCTCTAAGACTGGGACATAGGCAGACTGCTCAACTTTATCAGGATCCCAGTGATGAAGTAAAATTCAGTCCTGAGTGTACATGTCCTCAGTCTAAAGTAAACACCAATCTAAAGTCCATTGACATTGATGGGAATCTTTTCATTGATTTTGAGTGATTTCACATCAGGCCTTTAATCTTCAGGTCTGCTTGGAACAACTATGTGTTTCAGGTCACTTAACACTGAGAATATCTGCTACTGTCTCCTCCTGCTTGCCTCACCATTTATCTTGTCTTCAATTTGCTCTGATTGTGGAGCATTGTTTTGGGCAGATCCCAACTCGTGTGTCAAGAACAATTCCTCATCTGTGGTGTATTAAAATTAGTTGATAAATTCAGATCAGTTTTGATTGCCAGCAAAAATCTCCAATGCTGATAACACTGATGCTCTTGTAATTTACTTAGGTAAATGAAACAGGCAAAGAATCAAAGCTATTAATTTCCCAAAGGTATTGAATGAGAAAGGAATAAAAAATGGATTATCTTTGCAGTTCATATAAATTAGTTGAGTTTCTCATCTGCAGAGTTAGTACTTGTTTTCAAGGCCATACTGAATTATTCAGTAACTTTACAAGAAAGGTAAGCACTTCATTGTTACAGCATCCCTGTGCATTAGGTGAAACATGGCTATTCCCCCTCACAGATGAGAGCACTGAGAAATTGTGTAGGTGAAGGTGAGATTTTTCTAAAACTTCCCAGTAATAACGGACGACAATGTGCCATTTGACTCTGAGGCTTACTGTGCATGCTTTTAAACCAACAAACGTATTCTCAAAAGAAGCACAAATCCACAACCAGCGTTTTAGTAGTATTTAAGTATATAAGGGTTCATAATATCAAGGAGTAGTCTGGGTTGGAAGGGACCCATCTGGTTACAACAATCTTGCATGGGCAGAGGCACCTCCCACTAGACAAGGCTACTCAAAGCCCCATCCAACCTGGCTTTGAAAAATTCCAGGCAGGGGGCATCCACCACTTCCCTGGGCAACCTGTGACAGTATCTCACCATAATCACACTGAAGAGTTTCTTCTCAATGTCAAACCTAAATCTACCCTTTTCCAATTTAAGTTAGATGAGTAAGTCCAACATAAACACCAGAAAAAACACCTTGAAAGGACAGTTCACTTCTTCCTAAGATGTCATGAGAAGTATGGCAGCCATATGCTTGCCAAATCACAGTGAGGCCATTTTACATGTTTGTACCAAAATCCAATATCCTTGAGAGCAGCAGATCCTTAAGAAATAGGAGATACTTCTCACATGGGATAGGTCCCATGTACTCAGTGGCGCTGATTTCCCTGAAAAGCAGGGCCTGCCTCTCCCTTGGAAAAGAAAGCAATCCCACAAGTGCCATAAGAAGAGCTTTGATGAGGACATAGCACAGGCTTCAGTCAGGTAGCCATTCCACATGTCACCATGATGTGCCAACCTGCAGTGTGGGCAGCTGTAGTGAAATGAGGCAACCAGGTGCCACTAATTCCCAGGGAGGGGCATGAGCTTGGATTGGTGCTGTCGCTCCAAGAGCAACTGACCTCTCTGCTGGCTTGCTCAGGACTGAGCTGAGCCTGTGGGTTTGAGCCCCACCTTTTATTGGCCCCCTGGTCCTGCTCATGCACAGTGGGGGCCCACCCTAATTAGCCACAGATGGGCTTAACACAAGCTCATGCCCACTACCTGGCAATTAGTGGCACCTGGTTGCCTCGTTACACTAGAGGCAGCAACTGGCTTGAGAAACTGCATGGTGCTTTCATGTGGCACACCTCAAGGTGCTGAAAGTCTCTGACAAATCTCATGAGGAAGCTATGGAAGGCTGAGCACTACAAAGTGCTTGGCCTTAGGACATGACTGGAGGACAGGACTTGGGCTGCTGTATCACCTGGGGCTTCTTAAAACTCCTCTCCATGTCACAGAGCTGCCTGTACACTGCTTCCTATGCTGGACCCACCAGCCTTTCCTATGTACCTACCCAATGTAGTTTCCTTCCCAATAATCTGAAATTAATGTAAACTGCAAATGTAATAATATAAACAATTAATGTATGAGTAATATGTATATGTATAATATGTATATGTATAATACGTATAATAATGTACAAGGTATAAATAATCTGAAATTAATGTAAGCTGGGCTCTCTTCCATGGAGAGCCCAGTAGTGGCCTTTTCCATAACAACATCCCAGGGAAATGCTTCTCACTATATAAAAGGAGGGACCATGCACAGAGATGTATATTAAAGAAAGCCTTTGTTTTTTTTTCATGCAGACTGAAGCAGCTCTGATGTATGATGCTGTTTACATGGTAGCAGTGGCCTCCCAGCGTGCCTCCCAAATGACTGTCAGCTCCCTGCAGTGCCACAGACACAAGCCGTGGCGTTTTGGACCCAGATTTATGAACCTGATAAAAGAGGCAAGTGTAGACCATCTGCTTATGGTCCACATAATCCTTCCTTTAATCTTTACCTCCCTGGATTGTGTTGTTGCTCCCTGATCTTTGTCATATGCTATGCTCTGGTTTCTGGCACTTGGATATCCAATTCTTCCTCACCTTCCCAACAAAGTAATATTGATTTACAGACACAAGGTTCCATTTTGGTAGAGACTGAATCTGATCTTGCAGAAAAGAAACAGCTAAATGCTAGGTGTGATGAAATCTCAAACTAACACATTACAAGATTTCCCAGGCTGCTTCTTCATGTTTATCATGGATGGTTCTGATTTTTAAAAACATGAGGTAACTAATGGCCATTCTGTAACTTGAAAAAAAAGTGAGTCTGTAGCTCTGACCTTTTTTGCAACTTAATTCCAATTTTTTTGCAAATGGTTAGATCAGTAATCAATGTCCAGAAAACATTGCAGCCAATATTTCTAAGGAAGTAACTTGCTTCATGCAGCTATGCACTATCTCATAAGAATATATGTTTGAGCTATATTGATCCATAAATGTTGTAAAAAAATAAACATTTCATCTGATATGCCTTCACTCTTCCAAAAATTCAGTCAATTATAAGTTTCAAATGGAAACTTTTCCTTTAGGGAAGTATATGGAAATGTACAGTGAAAATTACGTGGAGTTTCCTGTATGTATTTCATCTTTTCCCCAGTTCTTGTCCATGACAGTGTGACTCCTATCAAGTCACATTCATTAAGGTTTGTGTAGGTGGAACAGGACCTGTAGGCTGAGGTACAAGGTAAGTGGTAGCAGCACATAGAGGCAGACACCTGAACCCAGGAATATATTAGGAGCAAGCTGAAAGACAAGACATGTGGTGGTTACAGAACATGTCAAAGAGCTGTCATCACCTTCTCCAAACCTAAGTACATATTTTTAGAATTGCCATAAGCAGATATGGTATTCTGATTCACCTACCTAGAAAGCACTGAAAGTTATTGAAAATGTACTCCCCACACCAGATGTTTTCTGAATTTTAATGTTTCCTCGTAAGCTTCTGTCTCTGAAAGTATAAAGAAAAGACAAGAGTTACCCCAATACCCAGAGACCTGACTTAGGAATTAAGGAAGATTTCAGATGTTTTCCTTACTGCAACACAATCATGGGTACTCCCAGAAGAGACAGGGAAGCAGCAATGGTAAGGATTCTTTCTCTCAAACTGACATCATCCATGCTGCACCCAGCTCCCCTGCTGAGGGGGAGGTAGGAAAGTTGTAGCAGGAATGGTAAAGGACAGGAGAAAATTGTCTGACAGGTGTCTGTAATGAAGATGAACTTCTTCCTTCCTCCCTTCTGATTTGATCTAAGTGTGAACATCTCCTCTTGTATTTCTCAACCCCAGTGCTCCTCGTACAGTTTCTGGTGCATTTTGAGAATAAATATAATGAAACTGGAAGCTGGAAAAAAATATTGTGTCAGTGAGTGCACATTCATAACTCTACAGTGATTAAATGCTTATTTTGATCTACATACCATAAGAGTCCTGAATCCTAAGGCAGAAGTTCTTTGATCAGGAGCATCAGACATATCCCAGAAGATCAAATTCAAAGTTTAAACAGTTATACAGTTCACATTTATCATGTACAGCTAGCTTTTCTTGCATGGAGGGAGATATGTGAGCAAATTACTGATTGCTTTGCAGATAGTGTCATTCATGATCAGTAAAACACTGATTTAAATACTCCAGAAGTCTTATCTTCCTGTTCCTGTTCTAATAAAAAAATATCGTTGTTAAAAGTATAGGATATGGTTTAATAAGTCAGTATTGTGTTTCCCCTGGAGGCTATAAAAGATGCTGGAAATTAAACAGAAAATATCTTTGGACCTCCTCAGCTCATGTTGGGATTAGGTTTGTGCAGCAAGGATAGGCAAACTCTATAAATTAGGACTCAAGTGAATAGTTATGGAGGATAAAGGTCAAGGAGGCAGAATGATAGTTTGGGCTCACTATAAATGAAATTTAATTTTACTGGTATTGTGATATGGAACTGACAGTCTGCAAAGGCATTTATAGACTGGTCTGAAGAAAGATATTCTGTACTGTAGACTAAACAACTCTCAAAGAGGTTGTCTGTAATGACTTGCAAGTACTGCAATGGCTCTGCAGTGGATTTTTGTGCTTTATTTTAGTGGTAATGAGAACTGAAACCATCTCATTCACTTGTGGTTCCATTCTAAAAAATGCCAGGTTTATGGTAATACAAAGGGCCTCAGAACCTGCAGGGACATGAGCAGAGGCTAAGGTGTAAAACCACTGACTTGTATAGCAATGTACAGGCTGCTTCTTTCTTGACTCAGTAGATGGTAAATTAGGTTTTTTCAGCCTGTCTATGTCCTGTTGGGAAGTCAAGGTTCAGGTCATATCTAGTTTTAAGGAACATGCAAGTTAGTTTCTTCTTGAAAGCAACTGGAAAATGGAAAGCCTAGGGACAAATACTGCCTTTTGATTTATGCCAGTCTGAATACATGTACACTGGAGTCAGTTTCTGAATTTTCAGAGCATGTGAAAACAAAAGATTACTAGTTTATTGTAAGAATATTCCTTTCTTGTCCCTAGGACTTCAGGTAAAAGTACCAGGTAACAGCAATAGCAGATCCACTCCCTATTTTTCTTAATGACCAAGACTTGAAATGCTACCAGAGAGAGTATAAGAGAAAAGCACTAGCAATAATGTTTGGGGCTACAGAATAATCAATTACAGTGACAAAGAGCATAATCTGCTATGCTCTAAAGATCTTAGGAGCTAATGCTGATTGTAGTAAGCATTTGGAAATTTGCAGGCAGAAGCAAGCCTGAGCAAAAGCCCCCAGCCCTGAAGATGGCTTGAGGGTCAGAGAGGTCATCAGCTGGTTCCTGCAAAGGAGCATATTACATAAAATACACTGCCTGGGATCAAGACACTTCTGCAATAGCTCATGAAGATCTTTTTAATGAAAAGTAAATCCTTGTCAGAAACTTGACTTTCTCAGTGACCTAATGTCACTGATATCCAAATGATTTTTTAATCTTTTAGTCCCTGTGGAAGTATTTGCAGGGAGTACATCTTACCCATGGCTAGAAAGAAAAAGGAGGTCATTCTCTCTCTTCAGAGGGAGAATATGGAGAGAAAGCATAATTCCACTTCTCCTTAAAGAAAAATATGCCTAAACATTAAATAGGTGTTTATAACTGAATTATCAAATTTCTTGGTCATGTCCCCTTTAGAGCATGCAACAAACCCCAAATAATGATTGTTTGTTACTCAATTATCACCTAAATCAGTGTGAGCCGCCCTCACTTTGATCCAGTAACAATGAGAACTACTTACAGAGAAGTGTTGCAGAAAGCAGAGATGCAAACGAGAGATGCAGACTTTGTCTTTAGTGACTTTGTTAAATCCTCTTAAACAGAATCTCACACACACAATATGAAACATTTACTTCTAAAAAGAAGTTTATATTGTATTTTCTACAAGATGTATTTCAAGCATGCCTGGTTTGTAGAGACCAGGAGTGAAAGCAATCTGCTTAGATTCTGCATTCATTGAACATAACATTCCTTTACAGAATCATAGAATCACAGAATTGCCACAATTGGAAAAGACCTCTAAGATTACTGCATCCAACAGTCAACCTTCTCCCCCACCCTGAATAAAATATGTATATCGATATCTGTATCACCTACTACAGCATATCCTGAAGTGCCTCACCTACATGGTTTTTAAATATTTCCAGGGATGGTGATTCCACCACCTCCCTGGGCAGCCCATTCCAACACCTAACTACTCTCTCAGTAAAGAAATTCTTCCTCAGATCTAGTCTAAACATCCTCTCTTCCAGCTTCAGGTCATTTCCTCTCGTCCTATCATTGTGCACTTGAGAGAAGAGTCCAGCACCCACCTCCATACAACCTGAGAGAATGTCTCCTCTCAGTCTCCTCTTTTCCAAACTAAACATTCCCAATTCCCTCAGTCTCTTCTATTCCCAATTCTCCTCCAGCCTTTAGTGGCATGACATTAAAAGCTCTTGAGAACCCTCTGAGCTGAACCAATTCTTTGTGTCAGTGAATGCACTGACCTCAGAAAGCAACAAGATAAGTGGCATTGGTCATACAGGCACTGCCATGACTGTAAAACTTTTAAGCCTCTGTCTGAACTTACCCATAATAATTATTCTTAGTGGGGATGTCCCCGTTATATTGGAACGCCAGCCAGACTTAAATGCCTTAAAGCTCAAGAAACTCTTTCCTTATAATTTATAAAGGTTTTCCAGCTCTCTGTTAGCTGATTTTCTTTTCTACAAATAATAAATCATACATCTTATAGAATGTCTCAGCCTGCAACAAAGACTACAATTTGTAAAATTAGTCTCCAAAGAAGCCTTTTATAATTATCACACTTTTTCATTCTTAAAGACTTTAAAAAAGACTTCCATAGTCAAGGACCTTAATTTAGCTTATTTGTATATGGGAAGAAGACCGTAAATGTTGAAGGCATTCTACAGTTTTTAAAGCATCTAACATTGTGTGACTCTGGTCTATGGATGCCACTCGGCTTCAGGAGCAAAATTAATTAACAAAAGGAATTTTCCAGTCCTTCCCTGTACGAGAGGGCGGCAACTGGCTCAGCATCAAGAAATGAAAGTATGCTGTAAGGACATCTTTATTATCTTAGGTTGTTATTTTATCTGCTTTTTGAAATCATTATGATAATTCAGAATCTTTTCTTCCAAACAAGGCATTTAAGCAAAAGATAGACTTTCTCTGTAAAGAAAGAAGCCTTTCCATCAGCATAATTAGGGAGACTGGGAAACAAGAAGGCATTAAATTTTCCAGTCACCACAAGAAGAGGTGGGAAGACCTGTGCCACAGGAAAAAATATTTGAGAATTCTTCATATAGACTAATGACCATAGAAAGCAAGATGATGAATGGACTTGGTCACTTTGGGACTATCATGACTGCTTATCTTTCAAGCCTCTAGCTGAAATGATTTTTAATAATTCTTCTGAGTGAAAATGACTCAGTACATTAGTCACTTGGTAGCCTATATGGCCTCAAAAATCAGCTGCATGTCTCCTTCACCTGTGCTGAAAGTGGACAAATGATTTAGAAACTCATGTTTGTCCTGAGCTACCTCTTATATATATGCTTCGTTTAGACTGGTTGTTATCCAAAAAGAAAGCAGTAGATTTCTCTATTTTCCCCTATTTTAATGCTGTTATGCAGCTCTCAGATACTGGCTTTCTTCCAGTACTTAAATACTGGAAAGTTTATATCCTTTAAGTTTTTTTGATGTTTACCCAACACTTTAGATGGGTGGCGAGTTCCTACTCTCTCATTCTTGTTCACCAGTGCAGGCGAGATCCTGCCAGTTTGTTTTTCTCTTGGCATGTAGGAAGCAAGCAACCATCCTCAGGACTTCTAGATTTCCTGGGAAGCTCTGGTGCAGGGAACAGAAGACACAACTAATGAGTTGGCAATGTCACAACCATATGCGGATTGATTTTGTCCAAATGTGATGAGCTGACTAACATTTTGAGAAAGGGACAGGAATGCACAAAGTCTTGATTAGCTGGTATCAAATCACAGGACGCAATTTTCAGAGGATAACTAAACCTAAAACAAACTCAGAACATCATTGGAAGAAGAAGGAACTGAATATTTTTCATTACAGGAAAAGTACAAATTTAAGATAAAACAGAAGGAAAAACAATCCATCTGGGGTTCTATTAATCAATTTTTTTTTGTTAAAATTGGCAGCATCTCCAAACAGAGGAACACAAAACATATTGTAAAAGAACAGAACATTTCTTTTTGTTTCATGGTCTTTTATTACTATCAAAGCCAACATATATGAATGCTTTCATCAGACTAAAAGTCTACAGGGTGGAACAAAAAATAAGTGAGCAGTACAAGACTCTGAATATCAGAAGGCTGAAGAACTCCTCATTTACCATGCTGTCTGAGGAAGGAACTGTGTGTCAGTCATTCAGTCTTCCACAAAAATCTCCATGCCCATAACTGGGCAAAGATTACAGTATTTCGGCTCTAAAACATAAATTAGCATCTCTTCTGCATCTTTGTCATTGTGTTTTACTGTTTGGTTAATACAGCATCTATAGATAATGTTTGCAGTTATTGTCTGGGCTCTGGTGCTGCAATATTTAGTTTACTCAAATAAAAACAGTCAATTACTTAGGCAGGACTTCTCTCACCAAATAGTTCAATATTAGGATTTGGTTCACTGTCATTAAAACAAACATTTTTTTTTGTTTTACTTTTTGAAAACTTACTTCTTGTCAATTAAGTAACGGATGCATTTTCGATATAAAAGCTTTTGCACAGACTGCAAGATAATGGTCCCAGAACTTGCATAATAAGAAAAAATACGTATTGAATTTATAAAAAATACCTGCATGGTTCTGATAGTGTGAAATTGAAAATCAAAACAGGATATCTGACAAAAATATGATGTATATTTTGTTCCATTCTGGGTTTACTTTCTTAAATATTACCTGGAAAGTAGATTTTTATAATAAAAATTATCTAAAATTACTATAAAGTGATTTTATCTGAATATATGGAGGATATTTTGTTATTTGCTAAACAGAACCTTTTTTCAGAACACACTTTATATATCCTGGCCTACTAAAAGTGCTTGTTATTTACTCCACACTGGTATTTTGATTTAAGTATTAGTGCATGACCTAAACTGGATGACACTTATTTGCACTGTAAAATCTCCCTACTCACACCACCATTGAGCCATTGACTGTGCAGAGTTTTTGGTCCAAAGAATTCATGAGATAACTGCTCAATTCATGTGATTTATGTTTTGGAGAGGTGTTCTCTCACTGGAACAATCTGCTCCTCAACTACACAGCCTCCTACTTACTCTGAGATTTGCCAGCACTCAGGTCCCATTATCTCCGATGGAAATGAAACACTGCTTTGCACTGCACTAGGCCTTCACACACTCCTTGGCATCCCTGTTGTTCAGTGTGTTGATGTCACTGTAACAGGACAACACTTCAGCTGGGGAGGACATTTCACACTCAAGATGATGGGTGGGAATGCCAGAGCATTGGCTTTGGCTCCTGCCATGGACTCTGTGCAACCATGAACAAATCATTTCAGGACAGCTCTGAATCCTGTGGTGCTGTGGTTGCCTGATAAGGAAAAATTTCTTGTTGCTTGATAGGCACTTCCAACAGGCTGACATGATAAAGCTGTTCACCATCCACACTTGTAGCTACCACATCACTCTGAAACAAAAGCAGCAAGATCTAAAATCTAGGTGAAGAAGTCCTGCAGCTGGGAATGCTGTGATTTGCCTCTGCAAAAGATGGATGGGGGCTTTTGTCTGGTCAGTGTATTAGTGTGTTAGCTGTATGGAACAGGAGTTCTCTATGCACTGTCTCACCTATGCAAGCAGGGTCAAACATACGCTCTCAAATGAATCCACATAAGTCATCATTCTCAAATATTAATTTGTTAAATTTATCAGACCAAAAATCTTTCATATGACTGTCCCTGGACATCATTAAGCTCAAACACTGCTCTGGAAGCAGTGCTCTCGATAAGATTGCAGAACAGCCTGTGGCTTTCCTAAGACAACCTCCTTCTTTGTTTCTTCTTCATCTTAATCTCTTGTTTCAAGGCAGGAGTGTGCTCAGTCTTACAGCAGCTGCCTAAACCCCTTTCTAAGAATACATCTCTCCCACACCCTCTTTTTTTTCCATTAAAGGGCTGCTTAGTAAAAGCAGTCCTGGACTGTTCCAGTCCTGGACTTTTTCTGAGCAAAGAGATTATGAAACATCCTGATTTTCAGTGCAGTAGATGAAACTCAGTAATGGTGAAAGTTGAAATTCTTTTTATTACATCTGTTATGGTAGGTTTGGACCAGGATAATGGAAAAGTCATGCACTAGCACACTATATTCCGTAATCCTTGAGGATCTCTTTTAATAAGAGGATTAATTGTAGGAGCTGGTAAGTCCATGTGTGGCTCAGAGCACATTATGATTTCCACTGTAACCAGAAGCATTTAAATCTATAAACTGTCTTTGCAATTCCAATAATGCAGGAGCTTTCTTTTCCTAAAGGAAAGAAAACCGAAGGAAAATTAAACTTTTCCTTATTCGTTACCATTTTGGTTTGTGTATAGTGGTATTGTGATTTACACTATTGGAGGATTTCATTGTAAGAAAGTGATCTGGGGTACTCTGTGTGTGTGACCACAGTAGGTTTAGGTATGCCCATGTCTTATGAGTTTTTCAGATTTTTGATTTTGGAGTCAAAATGCAAAAGTTGGGAGAGAAAAAAAAAAGTGTCCATTGCCACCAATCAACACAATCAATATCCTCTGCATGTGTGCATTAATCATGTTCAGTAATTCTGTTACCAGCAGAATTTTCTATTAATCTAAGACCCAAAGCAGGAGATCTCATCACCCACCTTTGCATTTGGATCTCAGTTAGCACACCACAGCCCTTATCAGAAATTGTGGATTTGGTAGATGTTGACCTTCTCTAGAAGCAGTTTGTGCTGACCACACAAGCAAATCTGTCACTCTTGTATGCCTGATTTGCTGCTTGAACTTCCTAAATGTATTCATCTGCAACCATTGCTTAAAAACTATAGGATGCCATACATGTAGTAGCATGGAGACACTAGGACATACAGAGGTTCCTTTGCTGTCACTCACTCTATGTTGTAAATGTTTTGCTGAAGTAAAATGTTCTAGTGAGGTGGTGCTAAAGGAAATGAGAATGTAAAATCTCTTTTCAGAACAAGACTGGTTTCCTTTTAAGTTGTTTATTTTGATAAACCAGCACAGGAGCAGAATGAATTTCCTAATCTCAGTCTGAACACACAATGCATTCATCTTAGATGATATTTAGTTCCAAAAAGACTATGATGGTAGCAATTGCCAATATGCAATGCTGAATGAGCAAATGTGATTTGAGGAATATATACTAATAGCTTCCTGAATTCCAGGTCATATGATTGCTAATAGTTTTTTTCTAATGATTCATTCATCATTACAAAAAGAAAGAAAAGTAATGACATCATGGTGGTGTAAGTTAATAGCTTTTACTTCACAACTGTTGTTAATTAGAAACGTGCATTAATTCAATAACTGATGTTCAATTTTCATAGAATCATAGAAGGGTTTGGGTTGTAAGGGCCCTTAAAGAACATCTAGTTCTGGCCACCCTGCATAGGCAGAGACACCTCCCACTAGACCGGTTGCTCAAAGCCCCATCCAGCCTGCCTTGAGCATCGCCAGGGATGAGATATCTCCCACTGCCCTGAGCAACCTGTGCCACTGTCTCACCACCCTCACACTAAAGAATCTCTTCATAACATCTAATCTAAATCTACCCCCTTCCAGTTTAAAGCCATTACCCTTTGTCCTATATCTACATGCCTTTGTAAAAAGTCCTTCTCCAGCATTCCTATAGGCCTCACTCAGTTACTGGAAGGCCACTATGAGATCTCCTTGGAGCCTCCCCTTCTCTGGGCTGAACAACCCTAACTCTCTCAGTCTGTCCTCATAGGAGAGGTGCTCCAGCTCCTGTGTCATCTTCATAGCCATCCTCTGGATTTGTTCCAACAGGTCCAAGTCCTTCTTGTGTTGGGGGCCCAAGAACTGGACACAGTACTCCAGATGTGGTCTCACCAGAGTGGAGTAGAGGGGACAATCACCTTCCTCGACCTTCTGGCCACGCTTCTTTTGATGCAGCCCAGGATATGGTTGGTTTTCTGGGCTGCAAGCATCCATTGCTGGCTCATGTTGAGCTTCTCCCCAGCCAACACCCCCAAGTCCTCCTCTCCTCAGAGTTGTTCTCAATCCATTCTCCACCAAGCCTGTACTTGTGCTTGGGATTGCCCTGACCCATGTGCAGGACCTTGTGCTTTGTAAATTTCATGAAGTTTGAACTGCCCCACCTCTGGATCCTCTCAACATCCTTCTGGGTGGCATACTAGTAACTTCTGATAATACATAAATAGTGTATAATGGTAGGAATTAAATATATAAGTATACTTGGCCTATATATATATCATTTTTAAAAAATCCATTTGATTACTATCCTTTGTAGGTTACCTTTGACATCCTTGTGAAAGCAATCTATCATAGGTCAACATAAGCTCACTGAAAAAAACCTAGGTGGTCAAGAAAATATCTTTATCTTCTAGTAGGGTTCACTCTAGCCTCTGAATGTACTTCTCCCACAATGAAGTGTCCAGTTAACCAATGTCTGTTCCAAGATCCATTAAAACTGTAAAACCCCCTGCTGATTGCATGCCTTTAGGTTAAGGTTTCAAAATATTCAAGTTACAAATAAACAGCAAGAGAAGGAGAAAAAAAAGAAAGAAAGGAAAAAAAAAAAAAGGAAATGAAAAATACAGACACCATTAAAAAAAAAGACTAATTATGGCCCATTGTGTACTTGGGAAACTTCTCACATTTGTAGCGTTGGGGTTTTTTGTAAGACCAGATGCAATTGTAAGGCTTTTGATTGAAGAAGACTGTCATGAGACAATGCATTTATATTAAAAAATAGTCTTAACATGAGATGTTTATTCATCAATTTACGATACTTCATATTAAATAATAATTCAGGTCTGAGTGGCAGATTCAAAGAGTCTGAATAGCTTGCACAAGGTAGGGATTGAATCTGATATTGTTAAGAGTTTAAGAGCTGTAGAACAGAACCATTTGTTTTCTGTCACAATCCTGTGCTAAAATAGCTTTTCTTCTTGGCTTTTCGCTTAGAAGCTTTATCAGCTCATTTTGCCTATATAGTTTACATTTTTTAAAGACATGACAGTTTCTACTTGTATGCATTAAAGCAGATTAAATATGTACACATATTTTGTAAATTATGTGGTCATAGTGGTTTTTTGCCTTTGGGAGTACATATACGTACCTCAGATATTTGCTAATATGAGTTCTGGACATACGTTCAAAATGAGGGTTCTTGTTTTTTGAACAGTGGAGACAATAAAAAGTCGAAACTTGTGTTTGAAACTGCAGAGATTGCTTGATTAATTGTGAGTGGAGGTCTGAGAAACAGGTTCATAAGAACTACTTTATTTCACAATTTATTGGAATAGGTGGAGTATTAGTAGAGGAGTAGAAATGTGTGCACATTATGAAACATGATTTTAAAGTAGTAGTCTAAAAAGGTAAAATAAGAGTACACTTTTCCATTTTTTAATTGCCATGGCACTTTGAAGTCTTTAAAATGATTGCTGAAAAACTTTAAGTTTTCTGATGTGAAATACAACTGCCCGGTATCTATGACTGTGACACTGGACTAAGAAAGAGAAAATATACCATAGAAAGATGAATGGTTAACTAAAACATTTGGATAAACTTACATGCAGTAAGAAAGAACAGATATACAATAAAAATACAATCAATTTGCCTGAGAAAGGTTTGTATGCACTGTAATATACACAAAATTCACTATATCCCTTTGTGGCTATATCATAAGGATGAATATTTACTCAGTCAGTGCCTCATATGCACTCTAAATTATGGTTTATTGATCTCATTATATCTGGCTAATACAAATTTGGAAATATAAGTGAGGTCTGGTAGAGTCAAAAAAACAGAATATGAAATGTACTTGTTTTACTTTAGTAAGTCTAGTAGCAGATGAATTAATTGATCCTCTGAATTGTCAATTGGCTTTTGCTGAAACTAAGGCTGCTATACTAATTGATACAAGACGATGAAGTGGAAACTGATATAAAGATGTTATGATGGTGGTATCAATTGGTAGCAAGCTTCTGGAGTGTTTGCTCTTAGAAGCTGAGTCATCTTCATTTTCCTGTTGTTATAATTTTCCATCAATGTATTTCTATGGAAATCAGTATTATATTTTGGATATTAAGTCCCAGACTCCAGTTTGTAGTTTATACACAATCATTTTTTTGAAGTAGTGAAAATACAAACTTTCACAGTTTTAATTAAGTTACTCTGGATATTTTTGCCATGTCAGGTACCTGACAACCTTCAGAGATGACTGAAGACTTATCTGTAATCTATTTACTACCCTCACAAGGCTTAGTAAGAGGATCTGAGTATCTGTTGGTTCTGTATGGTTTGCTTCTCAGCTACCAGTTGAAAGTAATAAATATATCGGATTAATCCCCTGTTTTGTTGAATAAAGAAGAGAAAGTTATCAAATGTTTACAACTTAGGAATTATAATTATCTGATAAAACACAGTATTGAAGAATGTGAGACCTTAGGTGAACGCTGCACTGCCCTACTACTGCAAACCAGAACCCCAAAAGAATAGCATTTTCTCATGGTTTTGTAGTCAGAGGCAGACTGCAAACTGGCATAAATGAGATCTAAGCCAAGCAAAGGATGTTACAAAGAGAAGCCACTGAAAATCACATTTTTTAATTAAGCTGTAAGCTCTACTCAAAATTACACAAACAAAATAGAAAATACATCCTCTCCCTAAGAGTTTCAAATTGTGCCATTGATTCCTCTAATATTAAAGCAAGGACAGAGTGCAAAAAAGCAATTTCTTTTGATGAATTACATGAGTAGGTTCCGATTCAGCTTTTATTATATCCTGTAGCATTTAACTCGGAGTGTCATTAGAAATATTAAAATTGCTATAAATCTTGCATATAAAAGCATGAAATCTCATTGCTGTATTAAACAGTTGTGTGGTTTCTGACTATTTAGAAAGTTCTGCTTCATTTCTGTTCATTAATTGCATTTGAGAACTGTGCAACTTTTGCCTATTCTGTTTCCCTGAACACAGCTCCCAGCAGAGATTTGCATCCCTGATTTACCTGACAGGCATCTAGAAGCAATGGCATAGAGCTGCTTTCAGAACAATGATTCATTTCACTGTCTTTGCACGCAGCAGGCAGTTGTGTTTTGAGACTCAAACCATATTAAGAGAGTTTTAGCTCTGGGATGGACTGTAGGTTCCTAACTCATTCCTCGCTTTGTTTCTTAAGGAAAACTTGGGTTTCTGATCAGGAAGAAACATCACCCATGTGTCTAGACTTAAGTTAATGAAAGGTTTTCTTCACTTCTCTGCTATCTTGAAGTTTAAGCCTATACCGCTTATAGCATCTTTTCTTTTAATTTGTTTGTTGGTTGTTTTTTGTTTTTTTTTTTTTGTGAAGGTAGAAGCACAGATGCCTGTTTTCAAAAGTGAGCTAGCAGTTCACCATATAAATGTTTTTATGAGAATGGAGATGTAGTCTCCTGATACCATTTCCAGAAGTAAGCTGTTGGTTCCTTTATTCAAGATCATATCATGTTAGTAGAGAAGCTAAGCATCTGATATATACCCAGTAAATGTGAGTGTTTCACAGAAGCAAATTGCCCTCTGTAAGAGGAATTGATCTCTCAAGATCATGTTTTAAAAAGTGTTCCATCTTTATGAATAAGAGACTGGGGTCGTATCAGAGTAGTGAAAAGACAGACTGGAAAAGAGATATTATATAATGAAATATATGTGTCCCCTCCTGCTATCATAATATATCAGCATAAAAAACTACAGGTGTTTCACTATTTAGAAACAAGATTTTCATATGTTTACCTGTCATAAAGATGGAAAGTCTCTTTCTATGTTTGTTGCATTTGTACTTATTTGATTTAAGCATGCTTCAAAATCCTGTTACATTTCCACTGAATTAAAGATGCACCAGATTTGTCTCACACCCCTGGTGATAACACCCCAGCATCTGAGAATAAATCCTTCAGATTCAGAGTTAGAATTTAGAATTAACAAGTAGGGGAGACAACATTGTGTTTTCTGGTTTTTAATGCAGCTTTCCTTATGTCATTGCTTTACAAAAAATTGAATTAAGCAAATAACAAAGTGCAGTAGAAAAGCTTGCAATTTAAGAATTATATGGCTGAAAAATAGAAAAAAAAATTACATCATTTATCATTAGTTTTTCTTGTATCTTTGAAGGATTTAATCTAATGTAGGTGTTCCCAAAAACAGATTACAAACATTGTCTGCACTTTGAAATCCAACGAGCACTTTTTTTTTTTTTTTTTTTTTGTAGATAAATGCTTCAGCTTTGGGGACAAAGAGAAGGTTATATGAAAGACAGATAGGTCTCATTTAAAGGAAAGTGAGTTTGCTGAGAAGCTTACGAGATACAGAAAAATTTAATTGCAGAAAAAGTTAGTTCTGGACATTGATTCTGCTGCAAGCAGAAGCATTCTCCTGCACAGGGAAACATTATGACTATACTGACTGATGCACAAAGTCCACCACATTAACTTTCTCCTGGTGCTAAAGTTCAGAACAAGAAAAAATAGGTTTAACTTAGAACAGTAAAAAATAGCCAGGACCAAAACCAATCACCTGTGACTCATGTGACGTAATTCAAGCACATAGATAAGACTTCTGTGTATCTTACACTACAGAATTTTCATTAGCTGCCTGTGCCTGGCTGATTTTTTCCTGAAAACCATGATTTAAAGCTACCAGAATGGTGCCATCAACACCTGTTATCACAGGCAGTGGCAGTGATCCCATTAGGATGATACACCTACCTCCTTGGCTTACTTGGGATCTTGGGTTTACTTCCTCAGGGATTCAAACTGAGTAGGGATTAGTGAAAAAATTCAGCAAAGTTCAGGACATTACAAGTTCAGTGATGGTGGGAGTCATTTAACTGCAAGTGTGAATGACAAAAAACCTTCTTTTGTTTGTATCTTCCTGGAAAAAAATCTGGGTACTGAGTAGCAGTGGCAGTATCTATCTCTCTAGACTAGGAAATGTACAAGTGAAGTGCAGAGAAAGCTGTGGTGGTCTGGGATGGTTAGTTACCTTCCCTCATTGAGGACCTTCTGAGGATTCCCACTCAGCACCAATTGCCATTTGTTGCCAATTTTTCACAGAGAAAGAGAACTTAAAAGGTCCTGGACTGGTGTAACGAGGACCATTCCAGTGAGGTTGGTGGATTTAGACTGTTGTACTTTAAGGTTCAGCCCCAAAGTATGAACAGAACAGACTCTTTTTAAGAAAATTTTTAGTGAATTCATATGCAATGCAAAATATCCGTGTCTTTAAGCACATATAATATTTATTTTATTCTCTCTTTCTCTCTCTTCAGTGTATCTTCTACATGCAGTACTAGACATATGTAAATCAATATATAAACTGTCACAAACATGTGCCTGGTTGTAAAATACAAAACATATTGAAGAGGATCTAGATAACAAAAAAAAAAAAAAAGTTGAAGAAATTGTTTTTTATCAAAGCAACAAAGCCACGTGTTCAAACACTATTTGGAAGTGATTCAGTGCTACAGTTGATTTGAAATGCAATATTTATTATGGCTTCAGAGTAGTTACTACTGATCACTAATGGGAAGGGTGTTTTTGTGTTCACACAGGCACGGTGGGATGGCCTGACAGGACGCATAACCTTCAACAAAACCGATGGCTTACGGAAGGATTTTGATTTGGACATTATTAGCCTCAAGGAAGAAGGAACAGAAAAGGTAACCAGATCTTTTGTAAAACAGTGACAAAAATCTAATTTGACAGAGACATAGGAAAGTCCATTCTCAACAGCCTCAATCTCCTGTCCATGGGGTAAACCCCACCTGTTCTGAAGATTATTTAAGTCAAAGTTAAAACAGAGCTACTAAGACAGTTTTAGTATTTTACAACGTGTACCCTGCATTCCAAGGTATGGGATAAGGATGTGGGAATGTGATCTGAATGGAAATAATTATTTTAAGTGCACATTATTCTCATCTCTTGCCAATGTAACTTGGTGTGGTAAATTCATATCCATAGGCAAAACCTAGACTTACCTTAAATGTTACTAGTTGTAGTAAATGTGATGTGAGGGAGAGAGGAAAGTTCTTGAGTCATAACTTCAATAAGAGTTGAGATGTTAAAAATCCTTCATGTTCTTGAGATTAGATCATTCTTTTCCCCTCATATCCCTAATTGATCCAAAACTGTGAGGCTACATGGGACCACTTGAGCTGTAACATCTTTGAAAAGAGATCTTTCTGCATGATAAAATTTTAGAAACTGGTTCTTCATTCCAACAAAAGGCAAATAAAATTCACATTCCCTCAGGACACTGGGGGAAGCACCGCAGGGTTTCCTCCACTACTGCCTACAAGGTGTCTGCTGGGAGTGTCCAAAAAACCCTGAGGGAGGTCATGTCATCTGGAGAAAGAGTTGTCCCTTGCTGTGTGTACAGTGGTTTGATTGACTCCGAATGATAACTGATGACGGGTTAATTGAGACTTTAAATGTAATTGCTCCCACAAAGCTCTCCAGACTGATTCTCTTTTAATTTTTAATGAAGCACTCTGTTTATTTTTCTCTGTACCAAGGCTGCTGGCGAGGTTTCTAATCATTTATATAAAGTGTGGAAGAAGGTTTGTACACACACAGGTGATGCAGAAAAACCTTTGGGATGGGTCTTCAGACTCATCCTCTGGGTTTTGACAGTGACTCTCATTTGCAGTTTAGAGACAACAATCTATCTGAGAGCATAAATTTTTTTCTGCTGGAATAAGTTTATTCCCAACTTGAGACACTCTTAATTCCAAGTAGTAGGAAGATCTAGCTTTTTCACCAAAGCTTTTTTTTTTTTTTAATTAGTATTACTTTTCTTGGGAGTTGTGCCTTTCTCCTCCTTGAGCAGAGGATCCTGGATGCAGCCAAAGCATCCTTTTCTCAGCTGTTATCCTTCCTGATTCAGCTACAATTCACCATGAGCTGTAAATGTACACCATTTCAAATACCTATTACCACAAGCAGCAAGGACTGCTTTAACATGCAGAGTGGTCTTTTTCTTTGCTTCTCACAAAACATGTCCTGTGCAGGCAGTGTACCAGCACTGTTGACTCAAAATTTTGACAGGTGTGTTATTAACTCCTTACAGATAATAATAAAGATGAATAAGTGAGTGCTGTCATTCACTAACACATGGGAACTGGAGCTAAGCTTGTTTATAAAAGAACTAAATTAACCCAGGAATCTCAGCCCTCTTTTAACATGAGGTGCCTCTGCCTGGTGGAAAAGGCACCTAAGTGGGAGTCAGACACCAGCTCCATGCACTGGTGCCCACTGGAAGTACAACCCACAGCTGCCATTCTCTAAGAAGATAGCAACTGCATTCACTCTATTTAAGGTGTTCTGGAGTAAAAAGACAAAAAATTCTTAAAACACTTAGAATTATACTTTGCATAGATTTCACACAGTTCTTATTATTTCCCACTGCTCCCACAAACACGGTTGAAAAGACTGGGTTTTTGTTGTTTCGAGAGGGATATTAATGCTGCAGAGTAAACTAGTGCAAAACATCCTCAGGCACTCTTCATGTTCTTATACAGCACATCTTTAATAACCTTGTTTTAATCTTCAGTGAATCAGGCTAAGGCACACAGGCCCCCATTTCCCTCATTACTGGTGAAGAGATCATCCTACCTGACATGCAGAATGCTATGGAACCTCATTTTTTATTCTTGGCATTTCGTACGATTCTGAATTGATTTAAACCAAATTACAATTGGTTCAGAGCACAGGCGTGCTGAGAAGGTCATATGACACCTCTCAAACTTGTCACTAAACTGCAATAAATCCCCCAGATTCACCATGGTGATGTACTACCCTAGCCTCATTCTTCCAGTGCCCCTCTGATCTCCTCCATCACTCTAATCAAGGTTGACCTGCAGTGTTATTCTTTTATCCAGACACAGAGAGGTCTCCTGGTGTATTTTGTATGCACTGTGACTGTGTTGCTCCATGTTCTTCATAGTTGTTCTCCTCTTCCCTGCTGCCAGCAGAAAAAAGCCTATCATGTCAGTAAAAATGATCAGAACAGCTTTTTCATTAACTCTGCCACCTTTGTGCAAATTCAAGGACACTGGTTATTTACTATATTCCTGGCACAGGCTGTCATAATATCCCACATTCTATTTTGTGTGTATTTTCCAGATCAGTTTCCCAACCTGATCTAGTTTTGGAAACAAAGGGAATGATTAATAAACACTTGATAAAACAAAACAAAATGAAACAAAACAAAACAAAAAGGAATTGCTATCCCCATTGGTCATGCTTTGGAAAAAAGTTTGTGAAAGCAATGGCACCCAGGGACACAAACCCAACATTTGTTCAATAGACAATTACACCCAATACACTCATCAGGCACAAGCTAATCTGCTAGGTTTGATACAAAGGCAACACCACTATCTTTGCTCCAGTTAACAACCAAAGAAAAAGAGTCTAGGCTGCATCTGAACTGACTGAGCATCTGACAGAAGATAGAGACCTTCAGTACACAGAAGAGGTCAGTGGGGTTTGTTTTGGGCTGTTTTAGCTGCTTCAGTGGCAGTTTCATCAGGGAGGATCTGAAAGCAGATCCTTCCTAGGTATAGCTGAGACATTCTGGCAGAGCAGCTCAGTGATGAAAATGGCTCTGTGGATGGCCAGTGTCAGTCCCTTAAACCATACCACTGGTGCTCTCCACAAATGTCCAATACAAACCTAATGAAAATGCAGATCCAGCCCTTTGCCTGGATTTTTCTCACACCAGCCCTCAGCCATGTAAATCCAAAGGCAAAAAAACCCCAACAAAACCAAACCCCCAAAACTAAAACAAAAACAAAACACCTGAAAAGGCTTTCTGACTACATTTATGTTAAGTAAATATTTGCCTGAATAAATCAACACGGTTATAATATCTGCCCTCACAAGGTCTAGATCCAAATCCATTGAAATCATGAAGATCTTTTCCTTGAGGCTTTGGATTGGGCATTATTTGTTGCAATTCTTCTCTATCTTTGGGGCTAGAAAGGAATTTGTCTTTGATCACTTATATTTACTGAGCAAATACTGATATGTTGGTGAAATAGTATCATTTTGCTAGCCTGTCATGTACAGTAGACAAGAAATGACAGAATAATCTTTGCTAAACCTGCTGAAGGCATAGTAGAAGCAAAAGGACAGTGCATCCATCCATCAGCTTCAACATATTTATTCAAGATTTTAATCTGCTGTATTGGAAGAGAGAGGTCTTGCCGTGTGTTTGAACTCTATCTTGTGCAAAAAAAAAAAAATCATGAAAGTAAACATTTGACATTTTTAGCTGGACACAAAATCAAGATGTTCCACTTTTGTAGCAAATTGGCTAATACATATCACTGTATTGACCTCCCTTATACTCTTACAGCTTACTCATTTCCACCTGCTTTTGAAAGGGCAGTGTGTTCCCTGTGTTTTCTAAACCAGCCATTTGGTGTTGTTGCCTTACACAGATCTACAGCCGTTTCCCTCCTCTAGCATTTCGTGCTGCTGGTATCTCTTTCTGTGTTGACCAGAACCAGTGCACCCTTCCCTGGCAGTGAACCTTTAAAGAAATGTTTCAGCTAGCATAGGCCAGGCAGCTGCTCACTGACTCTCTTCTGAACAGATTGGGGTTTGGAACTCATACAGTGGCCTTAACATGACGGACAGCAACAAGGACCGATCAACCAACATCACCGATTCCTTGGCCAACCGGACCCTTATCGTTACCACCATCCTGGTGAGTTTCTCTCTGTGAAGGTGACACCACCTGACAGGCTGTAGGTGGCCTCCACAGCCACCTTTGCTGTCTCCACCCTGCACTCCATTGCTGTTTTCCACCACACTAAACAATGTTTTGTTAAACTAGGCTGTTTTCAAGCAAGATTTTTGATTTAGACTCAGAATCAATGGTCACATTGATCTGTCCACAAGATTGATTCAAAAACATCCCACTGTCAATTAGAGACTCTCAGGATCCTCTGCTCCTAAAATTGTTCAATTTACTTCAACATTTCAGAGACAAACACTGCATACTTTTTTCCCCCAGAACTAACACATGCAAATACTCAGCTATATAGGCAGTACTTACACATCCTTCCTTTTTAACTAAAATGAGATGAAGAAGAATGAAAGAAACTAGCCAACAGTGGAGAGGCAAACTGAGCTATGTCCTTACTATGATAAGTGGAAAATATGCACCTGGGTATTCACCAGTTGTTCAGCCTCATAGTTTCTCCCTAGCCAGTAATGCCACTTTTTTTCAATTATTCGGCCTAATTCCTCAGGAGGAGGAAAGGAGATCAAAGGCTCCTTCCACATTCCTACTGCCACAATAAACTGCAGAAGCCTGCTTTCTCTGATCTTCTATCCAAAACCTTTTAACAAGAAAAGTAACAAGGTACCTCGAAATCTACCTATGCTATTCTCCGTTCTCTCATGTGAATGCCTGCTTAACTCACAGCTATTTTATACATTTGAAGACTCAGCTCTCACTGAGTATCTGGTCTTAGGTTCTCCTTTTTCTGTTATTTAGGCTTTTCTCACTTAAAAATTCCTTATTTTCCCATAGGGTGGGACAATGTAGAGTACTGATCTTGGATCTGATTTTGGAGCTGCTAAGCACTACTTTAATTAAAGCCCCTGGGAGCTATGAATGTTCTGTTCCACTGAAAATTAGGGCCCTTATGCTTATCATTGATTGATTCAGTCAATTTGTTAACACATCTAAAAAAGCTTTCAATTGACTTGGTAAATTACTGGTTTCCATCTAATTGCAATTAATTCATAAAATATTCACATAATTTAGAGAAACTGATATAATCTGAAACAAAAATTATTTCTCTCACTGTATGTCTATTGGTTTTTTCTACAGGAAGATCCTTATGTTATGTACAAGAAATCTGACAAGCCCTTATATGGAAATGACAGATTTGAAGGTTATTGTCTGGACTTACTGAAGGAGCTGTCAAATATTTTAGGCTTCATCTATGAGGTCAAACTAGTTTCTGATGGTAAATATGGAGCCCAGAATGACAAAGGAGAATGGAATGGGATGGTCAAAGAACTCATAGATCATGTAAGATTGAATCTTTCTCTCTTTATTTTCCTTTCACCTGTTGTATTTTATATGAAACCAGACTAAATGAAACATCTGGTTTAGGTTTTGGCTTGGTTTGTTTTTTATAAATTTATTTTTATAAATACTGGTCTGTATTTATTGCCATTTGTCAGAGAAGGAAGTCATGTCAGTTTGTCTGAACTGAGAACATACTGGTGTCGGGGGGAACCTCCATCTGTGGTGGGACAATGGGTCCTGCCCACTCCCTGGATACAGCCTGGCAAAGGCTGGGTTTCCAGCTCACTCGAAACCCTGTGAGCAGCCCTGTGGCAGCCTCTGAGCTGTGAATGTAGTCCCTGACCAGATGCACTGGCAGTCCTTACCCCATTGCACAGGACCAAGCCTCATGTCCCCAGTCATACCTCTCCTACTGCCATGAAAGTCACGAATAATCCCTCTGCCTCCAAAAAGAGGAGACAGACTTTCATGTGCCAACTAATATCCTAGCACTGTTAAATTCTGTCATGCACTTCAAATTTATAGTCAAATTTCATTTAATTTTAATGCCTGGGGGGAAAATTGGAGGAACAGTAGCATGTTTCTGAACATGGAAAAGAATAAGTATTTTCCCATTTGTGTTTTCAGAAAGCTGATCTGGCAGTTGCTCCTCTCACTATTACCTATGTAAGAGAGAAAGTAATCGATTTTTCCAAGCCCTTCATGACGCTGGGAATCAGTATCTTGTACCGGAAGCCCAATGGGACAAACCCTGGTGTTTTCTCCTTTTTAAACCCTCTTTCTCCCGATATTTGGATGTATGTTCTCCTAGCCTGCCTTGGAGTCAGTTGTGTCCTCTTTGTCATTGCAAGGTAAGTTGAAGACACAGTTTTATATACATCTACATTAATTGCCTCTTCTCCCATAGGTCCTCCCATGTCCTCTGTGAAGTCAACATAGTATAATGCTATCCTAAGGGTTTTATCCAGTCCTAAAACATAACGTTCTAGCAGGTCTTTTGGTATTTTCACATCTACACTTCTATCACTTTTTTATATTGCGATGTGATGAGATTTTACTTTCCTTAAGGGCTGAACAGAGGAGAGATATCTGATGAAATATGTCAGCTTTTTTTGTCAGTACATGTGACCTCAGTACACTTCATCTTGAAAAGCAGCTCGCCTTACTTGCATGTAGAACTTCTCTATTCCACTAACAGTGCATACAGTTAAAATGTAGGAAAGAGGATGTGAGCAGATTTTTGCTGAAGGATGTTAATTAGCTCCATCATTTCCCCTTCCAAATACAAGACGACGTGCCTGGGAACCTAAGAGGACAAGTGACAAGGTGATGTATACCCAAGGCTCTCTCCTAGCACTGTCCTGAGATGAACCCTGCCTGTCAGTTGCAGGGTCCCAGTGAAGTCCCTGTTCAAAACCAGCAGCAAATAAGTATATACACCCTGCTTTTCCAAATGAGGATATAGCTCATAATATTCTCAAAGGCAGCTGCAGCACAAAGTTTCTGGACCAGTGAAGTACAGTTACAAGTCCAGAGGGCCAGCAGAGCACTCTTGTACCCTGTGGCTGAAATTTACCTGAAAAATGCTAGACAGATGATACTATTTCACAAACGGGATACAAGATACTTACCATGGCCTCAGAGACTGTGAAACACAGTATTGGGTGTTACTTGCTCTTGAGTTGTGAATAAGAGCCAGTCAAGCATACCAGAAAAAGAGCTTAGAACTTTGTAGGAGGAAAGTGATCATTTGAAGCAATCTTTTCTAGATACTCCTTAATAAACACACCAAGCTGGCATACTTACTATCCTTCAAGCAATGGCCTTGAATTTCATTTCTGACTGTTTCATTTTACGTCATCTTGTCCTTAATTTTCCCTTTTCATAATTTAAAATGGAAATATTTTTAGTTGTTTGAGTTTTGGTTTGTTTTACTGAGGATCCCTAATTAATCTTTTCCCAAATTCTGTTATGGATTGGTATACATATACAGCAATGACAGATTCCACATTCAAAAGTACATGAGAAAACAGGTTGGGAAAATATTTATGCTATGAAATATAAGAAGCTAAGTGATGTATCATTGGAATTCCACATATTTCATCACAGCAAAGGTAATATTAAAATGCTGTGAATTTTATTGCAAATTATGGCATTCAACTGTAAAAAGTCAGAAATAATATATATATTCCAATATACACATCACTTGCTCAAATGCCATAAAATAATAGTAACTGTAATTACCAATTCTGATAATTTAACACGTTGTGCCTCACTTCCACTACTTTGTGAGGGAGGCCAAATGAAGCTCTTGCTGTTTTTTCACCAGTTCCCTGTTTTCTTTTAACCAAAAGACACAGCCCTGCAAAACCTTAAGTGACACAAACAGTTCTGCTGAGGGTGTCTGGCCTCAGACATACATTTCTCTGTGATCCACTGAACAACCTGTGTTCCAGGTGGACAACCTATGTGAATGCTTCCCTCATTTGCACGTTTCAACACTGCTATAAAAACATAGAAATTTGTGGCATTTCCCTTTTCCTTTAAAGTCCTGAGAATGTGAAGAAGGAGGAGAGAATTAGAGGAGGAGAGGTGATGGGTTAACTTATTAGTGTTGGCCTTAGGTAAAAACAAGAGTTCCTCTATCCCTGGCAGCTATGGGACTGTATACAATTAGTCATGAATTTCCACAAGCTCTTGCAGTGGCTCACTGTACCATAAATAATAACTCTTACTGTACTCAAATCATGATCTCATTGATGACTAATATTAAATCTGCTTGACTGTGACAGATTGACTTTTCTATTGTTGTGTGCCAAGACTAAAAACATCCCATAGTCTTCTCCACCTCTGAACAGGCAGAATGGAAAACAAAGCCTGAGTGAGTTATCCTCAGAACTTCTAATTTTTAAAATAGCTGCATCAAGTTTGCAGGAATAAATAAGCATCAGGGTCCTCTGCCTGCTTGTGGAGCTGCCCACATGCAGATACGTGGCCAGAAGCAAACCAGAGGGACGTCACAGTGCTCACAAATCATCAGCTGTGAAATTTGTTTGCTTTTCTCTCTGGACTGTTAAATATTGCTCCAAGTCACAGTGTAGCCTTTGGGTAAATCCATGGGTCCGCCCTAAGTAAATGTGTTGTGTTTTGTTTCCTAAATGTTTCTAAAGAGCAGTAGATCCAGGAGCAGTGTAACTAATGAAGCCTGATTTCCCTACAGATTTGTTGTCTCACGGTGGATTGTGATTGCCAGCTGAAGTTTGTTTGTCTGTGTGTTTGCTTTCCCTGCAGCTGAAGGATTTATAGGCGATTTTTCTCATGCGGATTAACGGATACATAATGAGCTGTGAGCTCATCCTGCAGCTTCTCTCCTAGCGGGGCTACTACTGCAATGTTTCACAACACTTGCAGGAGCATAATAACCTCTAAGGCCTCCACCTATTTGTCAAATATGACTAAAACTATCTAAAAGGCTTACTTGTCACTGAAGGCATAGACCCACACACATTCATAAGGCACAGCACAAAACCGGACTGTAACAACTTAAACATATCAAGGTTTCATATTCTTATAACCCACCTATCAGAAAAAGAGGAAAAGAACCCCCTAGTTCAGCCAAAGAGTTTGGCTGTACTGTAGTTTTCTGAATATCTAAAAGTTTTCTGATATAAATGGTTTTTTTTAACTTATGTTTAAAACTAAGAAGATCACAACTATATAGGCTGAAGTACACAAAACTGTGTTCATGTGCCATCTTAATTTACTTTAGACTTCGTACACTTTAATTTACTACAGGAAGTTAAGCCATTCTTAGAGACTATATCTATATCTGTTCATGTCTCCAGGCATGTCAAGCTTTCTGTAAGATTTGCCAAGTATTTCAGCAAATATGGGATAGACTGGTTTTAACCCCAAGAAGCATCCACTTTTTAACACTGCCACAGTAAATTGAATGGTTAATAGTATTTTGACATCAGTTCATGAAAGACAAATACTTGTGAGTAATAAAAACACAGGGGAAAATGGCCAAGAAAACTGAAGGCTTCAACAGTGAAATATAACAGCATTGTAAGCCAACCTCTTCCTAGAGCTCAGCACAGCAACAGACACACGAGAACAAAATTAGCTTTCATTTCAAGGTGAGAAATAGTCAGTCTAGTACCACAATAAAATATATCCTCATTGCTATAAAGATCTCTCCAGTCTGGCAGAAAGAGTTTTGCTGCCAGAATTTCATTGCCACTTTCTATGAAATGCTGTTTTACTCTTGGTGATGGAGAGAGACATTTGTGTCCAACCAACTGAATATGGTAGTTGTCTGAAATGATGCAAAACTCCAGGGTTAGGCTTCCCAGCCAGGTCAGGCAGAGTTATTTGTCTTTTCTCAACAATCTAGTACTTTGTGGGTGAACATTTAGCATGGCACCACGTCACCTGTATGGTAGTTTAGAACCCAGGACACCTGCAGATCCTAATTCTGGGTATCTTGTTAAAGATGTGTTTTCCTCAATGTGAACAGACTGAGCTGGGAACAATTCTGTTACTACATACCACTTGCTTCCATTATTCTGGCACAGTTTTGAAACATGTAACGTGGTTATTACTTTTCTTTTACCTGGTGTATGGAGAACTATTGTATCTTGAACCTGAAAGCTGCTTCTTTTGTTATGATGTTTAATACTATCATACTAGTAATGGTAACATTGCACAGCTAATGGCATCCTAAGCTACACTTTTAATTTGTAGGTGCATTACTATCAGAGCTGATTACTACTAGAGCTAAGCAAGACACTCACCTTGCAAATGTGCATGAATTCAATGCTTAATTATACTGTTAAAACAGTAATTAAAATGTGTTGCCATGACATTGACAACTAAAGCTATATTCATTAAGTTCATGAGGAACTCTGCAGCAGTGGGAAGCAACAGTGGGCAGGGTACCACGGAGAGAAAAGGTCCTTGAAGTAACTCCGAGCATTGTACAGAGCAGAAGGGGCATGGTTTGCAGTTGCAGGAAATGTGCATGGGGAATAGAGCAAAATTCTTCCATTAAAGGCAATCCTCTGTGTAACTGTCTCCCTGCAATGCCAACAACTTGGTTCTCTCAGGCCCTGCAATTGCTCCCGAATGCCTTCCAAGGATCAGCAGCCTTTTCCTCCACTGCCATGGCAGCCTCACGCAGGGAGAGCACGTTCAGCATCGAGCATCACATCTGCAGGCAGCAAACAATGGTTGCCTTTAGAGGGCTGCTGCTCCTTCTTTGTTTTCTAAACCCTTCCCCAAGGAGCAGCTACACGGCTTCCAGTTGTACCCCCACCCCTGCAAATGTCTGTCTGTCTGTCAGCAGTGCGGGCAGGCGGGGCGTGGGGCATTGCAGCAGCCCCAGCCTTGAGGGCTCTGACCCCGAGAGCGGGAGGAGCGAGGCAGTTTCCTGGGGCTAGATCCAGATTATGAAAATGGTTCCTGGCACTGCAGCACTGCTCCACATCTTGAGTGAGGCAGCTGTGAGACGTCCCGTGGACAGCCTTTCAGCAGAGGTTTTTCTTTTTCTTGTTTCCTTCATTAACCTCCTTCACTTTGTGCGTTGTTCAGCAGGTTTGCTGCCGCTGTGTGTACTCTGCTTGATGTTTACAGGTTGTTTCTGTTAACTGCCACAGGTTTACACCATATGAGTGGTATAACCCCCACCCGTGCAACCCAGACTCAGATGTGGTGGAAAACAATTTTACTTTACTAAATAGTTTCTGGTTTGGAGTTGGAGCTCTCATGCAGCAAGGTACACCGGTTACACTTCGTTATCGCACACGTCCCACAGTCTGCTCAAGGGCTTCTGTGCTGGTAAACTCCACCCTCTGTAAATACAGCATATACTGTAAAACCTGATCTCAGACAGAAAGCAATAGAAGAAAGGAAGAAAACGACGTGCCACTGCAACTGGGAGCAGACAGAGGAGGAAAAATGTGAAAGCCAGAATAGGGCTGCAGCAGGAGGAGGAAGGAAGGGAAGCACCTAAGTGAAAAGGAAGCAGACAGGGCCACATGGGAGTTTCTGGAGCTGGAAAGGAAAATAACTGCAAGAAGATTATGAAGTGTTTCATGCTGGAGTTTATTGGTATAAGAGAGTTTTGGCAACAGGAAAATGTTGGGCCCCATCCCAACAGAAACAGTAACAGCCTTAGCTACCCTAGAAAAATTGCTTTAACTGCCAAACAAAAAAAGGATGCTCTTTCTTCATAAAGGTTGTTAAGTTTGTTGGCACTTGTCAAGCGCTTTGTTTAAAACCCAAACTAAAACCAAACCTTTTTTTTATGGCTTTTCTGCAGGTATGAGTCCCATCATTCTGTAAATACACCCAACCCATTAAGTTAACCCAGTCACAAGTGCCTGTTTGCTGATGATTTTGGGAACAGCTGACACTTTACTCAGTTGACAAGGAAGGGAAGTGGAGCTTACTATATTTGGGAAGTCAAACAGATATGTGTACTAAACACATTTGTTTATGGTGTGTGTTCTAAGGTTTCCAATTAAATCACTATTCACCAAAGCTTGGGGCCACTGAAAAGAAGGAAAAGATTTTCTGACAAACATTTCAAGTTGAATCAAATCTGAAAAAACAACAAACCAACCAACCAAAAAAAAAAAAAAAAAAACCAAACCAGACCTAAAACCAACCCACCCCATGAATATAACTAAAAAGGTAATGCAGAGGAAACTCCAGAAGTACCTTCGTGTTAAATCCCTAAATACTTAAGTAAGGAATATAAAACCATCTCTGCATTTATCCACATACAGTTTATTCTTCCCTCTTTAACGGATATGAGTAGCAATTAAAATTATCTTGGAGCATTTTTTCCTAGATATGGTTGAGAGCAAAGTTGGTATTGTATCTAAGATGCACGTTGTTTTATTGGTGCACTATGTATCAACAGGATAAAGAGCTTCCTCATAGAAATTACATTGAAGGAGTTTGGATGAAGGAAGAGCTGCTCTGTTTTGCCTTTTTTTTTGTTTTGTTTTCTTTCCAATCTATCAATAAAGCACAGGCTGAGGTTTTACAGTATCAGGCAGGTGTGTGTACATAACTGTGATTGCCCTTTGTGTGAAAGTGCCCCAGGATTTTGTGTTTTGATGTACTGCCTTTTTTGGAGTTTACCATCATCCACAGCAAACTGTGGGATGCAGTGTCTGCTCGTTACCACTACCTTGGGTACATGACAGTCAGCCCCAACCAGACTCTGCTTGTCTTTCAAGAAGATTAAAAACAAAGAGAAAGAAAGAAAGACAGACAGACAGAAAGAAAGAAAAAACATTTGTAAGGCAACACAAATGTTTCCATGTGCAAACTTGTGGTGCGTGTGATTGTAAGTGCATCATCGTTAATGTGAAGAGTTTGAACATGATGTGAATGGTTGTGAAACTCTGCATCTAGCATTACAGTCTTTCTTGTTGGCAGCAGCTGCTTGTTATGCTTGATTGGAAGCCACTTGTTATTAAATTTTAAAATGTGATGATCAGACTTTCTCTTTTCTACAGAGCGTGAGCAAAGTCTGGATCAGGATTGGCTGTCATGTCTGCCATAAAAAGGCACTAGAGAGACTTCAGCAAGTATTGTCTCTGACCCTGAGTCTTGCTAGCAACACTTTTATTTAGATGTTTCTTCCCTTGTTTTTCCCCTGAAAGTCTCGGATGTGTTATGCATAATCTGAAAGCATCCAAACAGGGCACATTTCATCCAATCCATTCAGAGAAACTATCACTTTCAGAAAGGCAAGCTATCTATCAGAGCTCCAGTTCAACTAGGTGATGGGTCAGACCAGAACTATCTCATTATGGAGAGCACTTAGGAAGTAGTCAGTGAGCATGGAGCATATATTAATGCTTTTTGCTGGAATCAAGGCCCTCGAAAAGGTGAACATTGAAATAATCATGGGAGTGATCAAAAGAGAGACTGGGGCCCGCTTGGTTCAGCAGGGATCGGAGCGTGCTTAGCACCTCACAAAAAAAAAACAAAAACATATCTCACTGCATAATTAATAGATTCTGGCATCTTGAGCTTAATTGAACTGAATGCATTCTGCTGGTTTTTTGCAAACAACTTTTTGCTAGAGGAAATCACAGGAGATCCGGCATTTCGCCCCACAGATTCAGCACACAGAACTTCTCCGCCTACTCTCTTGTGCTGCCATAAGGCTGAAGTGGCAGATTTTATGGTTACTTGTTAAGATATCTGCAAGGTATCTGGCTATTATGCATTACTGTAGTGTACTTCAGGTCCAAGTGTAGAGATCATATTTGTATAGGTGCCTAAGCTTAAAAAAGTAATACCTTCAGGATGACCTAATTCAGCCTTCCTAGAAGCCAGTTTTTGCAGTTCAACCTCAACCTAGAAATGAACATGTACTTTTCCTAAGCTCAACAATACAAAAAAAAATAAAGAAATTTAGTTGTACTGAAAAAAAATTAATGTAAAAAGCAAGAAAGTACAACTGACCACAAACATAAATCCACAGAGAGCTACAGCTCTTGAAAGATGTACCTTTGAACTTCAAAATTTCAAGTGACATTTTTCTCCTTTAGACTGCTAGCTTAATTTGAAACCCATGCAGCACCAGGGCTGTAAAGGCAAAGAATCTACTCTTGCAGTTTGGCAGTTCTGTCAGTCTACTCAAACCCTTGGGCTATGCTTAGCTTTGACCTTTAAGAGACATGCCTATATGTTTACGAAGCTAAGTTGAATCTGTTTACTGGTTTCTTGGAAAGTTTTTGCCCTTTTGGTTTTTACCCCAAAAGTTAAATTCAGAGTTTTTGCAAAGTCTGAAAATGTTCTCTGCAATATATTTAAATGTCTTAGAGAAACCATTAAATAGATGGAGAGAGATAATATGTCAACACATTTTTTCAGTAATAGAAAAATATTTGTCATATCAAAAGCTTTTCATGCTGAGATTTCACAGCACTTACTTTCTTAAGTCCATCCTTCATCAACAAAATAATAATGCCTAACTTCAAAGTCAGTATTCAAGTGGCTAAGTGCTTTCCTGAACCACATCCTTGAATCCCACCAAATGAGTAAAGTTCAGTGAGGAAGCCTCTAGAAAAATAACAGCACAAAACTTGTATCACATTGCTTGGAAATACAAGTAGCTGTGTGGCTTAAAGACAGTTTGTTTGAGCTGTTTACATGCCATTTTAATGCACTTAAACACCTGCCCGTGCTGTTCTGTGTGGTCTCCTGACAGTGGCAGACCACTTCAATACTTGTGGGTGGTGACAGGCTGATCTGCTAAAACCTTTTCAGCATCAATGACTGTTAAACACTCTGTCCAAAACTTTTTGTTGCCCTGTAGACCAAAGGATACATCCATTTATCCTCTGTGTTTTCAAGTGTAAACCACACATTTGTAATAAGATGTGTTCTGGGTTTTGAGCTTGGTTTCACACAGCCAGTGTGTTCATTGGAACCGTATTGATTGCCCTGTTTCTGCTTTGGTACATCGATAGGATGCACGGGGCAGGTTTCTCTTGTAAAGTATTTCTGTCAGGTAGCTTGTAAGCAGAATAGCATTCTGCTAAAGATCTCTGATTAAAAGATTGATTACCGTATTCTGTCAGAAAGGGATTTAGGAAATGAAGAAAAACACTAGCATAGCTTTCTGGGGATGTGAAAGGTTAATAGCACAATGAACATTAGCTCAGAGATGCGCTGGGGCTTAGACCCAAGGATAATTCCATTTGTCATGTATCATGGCATACATCCCCTTCCTAGTGTGTTACCATTATAAATGTTAGCTATGCATCTGTGCGATTATTGTTTAAATCATTTTATCATACTACAGCTCATAAAAGCATTTTGTGCCTAAAACAGTCTGTGGTGTCAGTAAAAGCATCTTTCAGCATCATTTTAATATGATTGTTTTGATGATATTGTAACAGGATCAGAGCTGATGCCCAAAGCTCTTTCTACCCGAATAGTTGGAGGAATATGGTGGTTTTTCACCTTAATCATAATCTCATCCTATACTGCCAACCTGGCTGCCTTCCTGACCGTGGAGAGGATGGAATCCCCCATCGATTCAGCAGACGATTTGGCAAAGCAAACCAAGATAGAATACGGGGCTGTTAGAGATGGATCCACGATGACCTTCTTCAAGGTAAGATGGCACCAGCCAGCTCTGTGCAATCAGACCCTGATGATAAATGGTGAGGTGGAATTACAACACTTGGAAGGATTAAAGTAGTAGATAAATACATTGTTTTCCCAAATCCATAGAGGAAACATGGCTTCTGTCCAGGGTGGCAGACAAATCTCTTCTCGGCCTCCCCCACCTTCCGAGTTGCCCTTACACAAGATATGGGACTCTAGAACTTGAGGGCCAGGCAGATGAGGATGTAGGTGAAGATCTATCCAGAATGTTGCCTAATGTGACTCACAAATTATGACTGAGTCTGTTAAGAAAAAAGGATGGTAATTGTTGTGGGCAATTCCCTTCTGAAGCGAACAGAGGGCCCAGTATGCTGACTGGACCCTTCCCACGGGATACTCTGTTGCCTCTCTGGGGTCCAGGCTAGAGACATTACCAGGAAACTCCCTGGTCTGGTTCTGCCCTCTGATTGTTACCTGCTATTGGCAATGCAGATTGGCAGTAATGAAGTTGCAGGAAGAAGTCTAAAAGTGATCAAAAGTGATTTTAGGGTTCTGGGATGGTTGGTTGAAGGTTCAGGAGCACAGGTAGTGTCCTCAATCCCTTCAGTGGCAGGGAAGAATACTGAAAGGAACAGGAAAACACATTTGATTAACACATGACTGAGAGGCTGATGTCATTGGCAGAATGACAATTGTTTGTTTTGGTTTGTTTTGTTCTTTTATCATGGGAGGTTTACATGGCACCAAGCCCCCTGGCAAGAGATGGAGTTCAGCTGTCTCAAAGGGGGAAATGGATTCTAGCTTATGAGTTGGCAGTGCTCATTGAGGGGGCTTTACACTAGGTTTGGAGAGGGAAAGGAATAAAAGTTGGCCTACTAGAGATGATCCTGGAGCTGGCATGTCAAAGCTGAGGGTGAAACTGATAGACCAGCTCAAGTGCATCTGCACAAATAATTGCAGCATGGACAACAAACAGAAAGAGCTGGAAGTCACTGTGTGGCAGGACACCTGTGATGCAGATGCCATCACAGAAACATGGTGAGATGACTCTTATGACTTGAGTGTTGCAATGGATGGCTATAAGTTCTTCAGAAGGGAAAGGAGAGGAAGGAGAGGCTGTGGGGTAGCTCTATATATTTAGGTAGTGTTTTGATTGTATGGTTGTACAGAGCCCAACGATTGTGACAATAAGGTCAAGGTGAGAATAAGGGAGAAAACCAACAAGGCAGATATCCTGTTGGGAGTCTGTTACAGGCTACCCAACCAGGATGAAAAGTCACATGAAATATTTTACAAGCAGAAGTCTCACCATTTCTATACCTTGTTCTAGAAGGAAACTTCAATTTATCAGATGTCTGCTGGAAATAAAACATAGCAGAGATGAAGCAGTCTAGGAGGTACCTGGAGGGTGTGGAAGATAACTTCCTGGCATAGCTGGCAAGTGAGCCTTGTTTACAAACAGTGAAGGACTTTTGGGAGACATGGTAGTCTGAGGCCAACTTGTTCTTGACCAACTTGTTCTCGTGACCGCACTAGGCAATGATAGAGTTCTCAATTCTTGGCAAAGTAAGGAGGGTGAGCAGCTACTAGTCCACTACCATGGACTTCTGGAAGGCAGATTTTGGCCTCTCCAACATGGTGGAGGGAAGCGATGCCATCCAGAGGGACCTTGAGAGGCGGGAGAGGTGGGCCCATGCCAATCTCATGAAGTTCAGCAAGACCAAGTGCAAGGTCCTGCATCTGGGTCAAGGCAATCCCAAGCACTGATACAGGCTGGGCAGTGACTGGATGGAGAGCAGCCCTGAGGAAAAGAATTTGGGAGTGATGGGGGATGAGAAGTTCAACATGAGCCATCAGCGTACACTTGCAGCCCAGAAAAGCCAGCCAGATCCTTGGCTGCCTTGAGAGAAGTATGGACAGCAGGTCCAGGGAAGTGATTCTCCCCCTCTACTCTGCTCCTGTGAGACCCCCCTGGAGTACTGCATCCAGTTCTGGAGCCCCTCTTACAGGAGGGACGTGGATGTGCTGGAGTGTGTCCAGAAAAGGGCCATGAGGATGATTAGAGGGCTGGAGCAGCTCTGCTATGGAGACAGACTGAGAGAGTTGGGGTTATTCAGTCTGGAGAGGAGAAGGCTCCAAGGAGACCTTATTGAAGCCTTTCAGTATCTGAAGGGGGCCTACAAGAAAGCTTTGGGATGTCAGGTAGTGATGGGACTAGGGGGAATGGATCCAAACGAGAGGAGGGTAGATTTAGATTGGATGTTAGGAAGAAGCGGGCTGTCCTGATGCACTGTGTTCAGTTTTGGGCCCCTCCCTACAAGAAGGACATTGAGTTGCTGGAGTGAGTTCAGAGAAAAACAACAAAGCTGGTGAAGGGTGTAGAGCAGAGCTTTTATGAGGAGCAGCTGAAAGAATTTGGATTGTTTAGTCTAGAGAAGAGGAGGCTGAGGGGAGGCTCTTTAAAATTACCTGAAAGGAAGTCGTAGTGAGGTGGGGGTGTTGTGGAAACAGTTCAGAAATATACAGGTTGTGAGCAATCCTGACTTACTTCAGGCCACATTGGGTTAATGGTTATTGAGGCCTAGTTAGAGGCTTTCTGAGAATGAGCTACTGGGAAAGAGATAACTTAATTGGCAACAGAAGAGGAAAATAATTATGTGAGAAGATGGCTCCGTAAGAATGTAATGTGTAATTGGAATACAAAGCCACCTGCATGATAAGATGGTGTAAACAAGACTTCTCTATATAAGTGAGTGCAAGTTGTTAATAAATGATTTCATACAATCATATTGATGTGCACATGGAATCCTTAAGCCTCCACAGACTGTTTTCCCACGTGGGGATTGGTCTTTTCTCCCATGTAACCAGTGATAGGATGAGAGAAAATCGACTTGCGTTGGTCCGTGGGAGGTTCAGGTTGGATATTAGGAAAAATTACTAACAGAAGCAGTGGCCATGAATTGGAACAGGCTTCTCAGGGAAGTGGTGGAGTCACCATCCCTGAAGGTGTTCAAAAAACATCTGGGCACAGCACTTGAGGACATGGTTTAGTTGGTTGGTGGTGTTGGGCTGATGGTCGGACTTGATGATCTTAGAGGGCTTTTCCAACTTTAATGATTCTATCATTCTAGGATACTTCAGCAATATTAATGTAAAAGATGTGAGATTTTTTGCCAATACATATGGAGAAACAATATGATGCTGTACTGCTCTGAGAGGCAAGCCCATGCCTTTGATGGGAGAATCTGAAGGGAACCAGAGCATGGATGTGAGGACATTTTCCTCCAGGTCTTTTCTCAGGGCAGGATCTCAGCTTCTTACAGCAACTTGGCTAACATAGCTTCTGAAGGTCACATTTGTACCATAAAAATACTGCAGGCAGTGAACATGCAAGGTTACTTGACCCTTTTTAAAAAATGTCCATAGTCAGTATTACACAGACTATTAATATATAGGCTGTATACACACATGAGTATGTTTCTAAGCAAAAGAACATCTTTTGTGAGTACTTGCTTTGTAGATAATAGCATCCTTTTTTCCTTTTTTTCCCCTCCTGTCCCCCACTATTAGTATTACTTACCTCCAAAATGGGTTAGTATCATAAAATGTCAGCAGAAAAGCCAGGAAGATATAAATATAAGATGTATGTGCAAAAATCCTGTGACAATTATAATTAATTAGCAGCTTCATTGGTAATCTCAGCAGGGAAGTTAAGCACTGGATGAACTAGTACTATTTTTTCCACAGTAGCCTGTAGGAATGGTGTTCATAGATAATGAAATATGCCTTTGAAGAGGATGGGGCATCAAGGGGAAGCATTATGTGGGGTAAAATAATATTGGTGCCACACAATTGTGAAGGAGTGAACATTTACACCCCCCAGTGCTGAGAGGCCAAGCCCCTGCTGCTCTGGCCCAAGGTTTAAGCACAAACCCTTCAGCTTCCACTCAAGGCAAAGTGCTTCCACACACACAGACAAAAAGGATCATGGCTAAAGTATTTGGGTCATCTCTCAAAATGAATAATGCTTATCAAGGATGTTTCAATCGTGTAATAGATCTGGCCCCAATGGAGCTGGCAAGGGTGGATTGCCCTTGTGATGACTCTCGTGGCTGAATAGAAATGTTTCTGTGCTGAAAGAAATGCACAAACTGCAGCATTTTTCAGACACTCATTATTAGTCAGCTCTTGAAATGATGAGCAGACATTTCCATTATGGTATGCTGGGAAATGCATCTGGAGATATTCCTGGAAATTGCATAAGGCAAATGCTGGACTCTCATCAGGAGCATTGGGCAGTAGGACCTTCACCTTTTGAAGGCCCTGAGATACTCTCTGGGACTAAGAGCTCTTCACTTCCTAGTCACTGTCATTGCTATTCTGAAGTCATAATAAATATCAGAAAGAAATCTTCAAAACCTGTTTCTTCCATGGCTTTTCAGGGGAAACAGCTTTAATTTCAGCATAAGAAGTTTAGAACACATTTCTAGTGCTATTCTAATGTTACATGGTTTGTTTGTTGGTGGCTTTTTTTTTTTTTTTTTTGCACCATTAATCCCCAAGTTTAAAATTTACAGTCATAAAAGAGTGTAAGCCTTTAAAAATGTTTCACACAAGGTGATTAAATATTTATAGGCTCTACATGCTTCTTACTTCTGTCTGAAATACACGTGTACACAAACACAGATGAAATTACACTTGTTTTTTTGTGTAGAATGGAGATGGATTCTCTGGCAGAGTGAGGGTGACATAGTGAAAGATGCATGAAAATTACAATTTATCACACTTGTGAACCAGTAAGACACACACAGTGTTATATAAAAGGTGTTATTATTTTTATTATGGAAGCTCCTCAAGATCCTTACAAGATTTGGATTTCATAGAATCATAGAATCGGCTGGGTTGGAAGGGACCTCAGAGATCATCGAGTCCAACCCTTTACACTGTTCAAAACTTTTAAAAAACCCCAAACAATCAAGGTGGAGGTCTCTGTACAATAAAAAGAACAGATACTCATGTATGCAAAAAGAATACTGTGTGCTCCATGGGGGCATGACTTTGCTTCTGGACTGTAAACTACTGTATATACTTCTTGAGCAAAGTAAGCACACGTACACACACACCAGTGAGCATAGGGCTAAGGAGGGGTCATTATTTCAGGTGCTTCCTGTGTTGCAAGAGTTGATTTATCAACAATGGGCTATGCCCAGTACTTAAACCAAGAACTGCCAAGAGAAACAGCAGCCTCTTTCAAACCACTTTTTTAAAGCAAAACCATGATACTCTGGGTGTTCCTTGCTGTGGAGGAGAGAGGAACAAGGAAGCGCCTGTCATGTACAACACAGACACAAAGACCAGATGAGTTTGATTTTCAGGAATGTAAGAGACAGGCAAAAGGACTACTGAAGATATGTGCAGAAGAGCTTTGATTTAGGACTTTGTGCTTAAAAGCAGCAGGAGGGAGCCCTGGAAGACGATGTTACACAATATACCTACTAGATGGGATGCAGGTTGGGGACCATCGGAGAAAAGCAAGGTACTTCCACTACTTTTCTGAAAACTCTATTTGTATTTATTCCAATTTGTATAACTTTTTATTTAGTCTTATAATGCATATACTAACAGTTGCGTTTTTCCACTGATTTTGAATGCCTTACACTAGTAACCTTTCTGTAATAGTGTCCCTTGAAAAACTATGGCTAATGAGGTTGTCTCTATATAGTAGACAATATAGTATTGTCTACTATACTTTCAAGAAAGTTTCTACAGTGACTATGTCTTTGAGCCAGGTAGTGGGGGAAATGAAAACAAAACCAGTTGAAATTTTCTGTGGGGAAAAACAGAGTTCTGACCTTGAATGTACCTCAGAGACAGCTTCTTTGTAAACGTGTCTCAATTCTGGCCATATGAGTTGAAAATACCTAAAACATAGGGCATGGACAGGTAAGGAGTGCTCCAGAGAGGGCATGCAGCTTTAGACAGGTGAGGCCACAAGATCTCAGGTGATGTTCACCATTTGTGTGCATGTCCAAATTTGAGAAAAGCTCAACTGAAGGCAAGATGTTTCACATCCACAAATCATGACACAAACATATTTCTCCAGACTGTTGTCCTGTTCTGTTTCCAACTTGCCTATAAATCTTCCACTGCTTGCCTGCTCCTTTGTGATAATAGATCTTAATCTCATGTTGCAGTTCTCTCCAGGTCCTGCCTTCTGATGTGAAGACATTTACACTGCAATCAATGAGAATTCAAAGGCCAGAATTTGGCATAGCATCTATCCTTAAAAAAATGGGAGCTGGCAAGTCAAGAAGACCTTTCTCTCAAGCTCATATGAATAAGAGATACAGTCTTCCAGTAAATTCAATATTAGACTCAACCTACTGCATAAAGTTATCATTTAAAAAGCTGTTCCCAACTGAGCAGTAGAAATGGTTTCTACTAGTAAAGAGCCACTTAACCATCTTCAGAGTTTAGAGGTATCTTGTGGCTTGCCATACTTAGGTGGAATTTAGGTGGCATTCAGAGATATTGAATTTACAGTGCATTAACAAATAAAGCCCAAAGCTTCTCACAGGAATACCCCAGGTAGATTAAGTGTTTAAGTAGTGAGGATATGCTGCCCTAGAACCAGGGCAACATATGTGTATGGAGTACCTTCAGTTCATATTTATATTCAAAACTCTGTGTGTGTTCGGCTTGTGCTAAACTGCATCAACAGCAATTGTTGGCTTTGCCATCTTGAGATAAAATAATTTCTATTGGCAGTTTCAGGTGGTCCAGCTGTCTGTAGGCCCACCTTGATATTTAATCCAAGAGCAACATATTGTCCTCTGTGTTGTTTGAGACCATACCAGGATTAGAGAGGTATAATCATGTTAGTTATCTATGAGCACTTGAAAGTTTTTTGTTTGTAAGTAACATATCTTGAGGTGGGCAGGCAGCTGTCAGGCACAAGGTGCTGACACATCTCTAAGCAGGCTCTGTTTTTCTTTTCTTATCTTCCAAGTGTGAACAAGGGGGCACAGGCATTCCTGCTTTCTGGAGAGTGCCTGGGTCCCCTGGGGCTCCTCTGACACAGGGAAAAGAGTTGGATGGAAGGAATGTTCAAGACTGTATGGAGGTAGATGGGGCTTCTGGCCTTGTACAGCTGGACATTGACACGGGACATGTGCATGTTTGCCTCCTGGAAAATTCCCCCTGAACTTGAGTGGGAGAAAGATGAAGTTCTTTAGTCGGATTGAAATGGAAAGCAGAAAGTTGAAATTTGCTTAGAAGCTGCTTTGGGTTTATGTCTCAAGCTTTATCCTTGGAATACATGACTTTTAGGCAAGTGATATCCGTACGGAAGAGCCAGTACTGTATTTGTCATCAGGCTTTTGGGATAGCACGTTTGCCCTGAGAGGCAGAAGCAGGGCTTCTGACTGCAACTGTTTCAGGCTGCACTAGTATAGCCGGGCTATGTGCTGTAATCCCTGTACCAGCATTAACCTAAAAAACTTCAAAGCACTTCACAGTCATGCCAGCAATTAAATCCTTGGCACTCCAAAGGAAGCAGAAAAGGGAATCCTCAGCATAAAGCATAGTAGGAGAGAACGCTTGTGGGAAGGGAAACCCTGCTCCCATTTATCTTTCATTCAGGATGTGCCATCGGCGTCACACTCAACAAAAGGCTGAGGTGTATTTCACAAGCGTGCTTTGGGTGATGGTGTGATTCTGTGCCCTCCTTTTCCCTCCTTAGAAATCCAAAATATCAACATATGAGAAGATGTGGGCATTCATGAGCAGCAGGCAGACAGCACTGATGAAGAACAACGATGAGGGAATCCAACGTGTGTTGACAACAGACTACGCCCTGCTGATGGAGTCAACCAGCATTGAGTACGTGACCCAGAGAAACTGCAACCTCACCCAGATCGGGGGGCTCATCGATTCCAAAGGCTACGGCGTGGGAACCCCGATTGGTAAGATGCTTTCCAGCACAGGTCTTGTAGAGCACAGCCCGCAATGTCCTCTTTGGAAATTTAAAAAGCCATTTTTAATTGTGCCCCAGGGTTTTTGAAACCTTTCTCTTCAAAGCAGCTGTAAGCGACACATAAGAAAAGTGGGGAGCAATTGCAAGGTTCTGCACTACATCCTGGATTTCCATGTTTAGACCTAGGCAGAGTCCTAAGACTCCCAGTTGCTGAACTCTTTTCCATGTTTTTTTAGCATATCCAGTGTTCTTTTCAAGATTTTCTAATTGCAGAGAATTAGAAAAAGTATCGGGTTTTTTTGTGCTGGTTCCTTGCCAATAATCAGCACTGGGCAGTCAGATATTTTTCCTGTATAATATACTTCTCCATACTGCTCTCATATGCATTTACAATGCCATGCTCAGTTAGTACTGATGCAATTTTATTGTCTTCAGGGGAATTATTCAAGACAAATTCAGTTTACACAGATAAAATAGGTGAAATATTTGGTCCATCGGTTGCTTGGTAGGCCAGATATAAATAAAGAAAAAATACCACTGCACTTTGAACTGTGGTTATCTATTTTACTGAGTACCTCAGACAGATTGTCATGTAGATAACATTTAAAGTATATTTTTCCACTGGCTGTGTAAGAACAGATATCTTACCCTGAGGACAAAGATACAAAAGCTAAAATCCCAAATAAAAACAAATGTATGGCAAGAGTTTCACTGCAGCTATAAAGCTGCCACAGTTCAAACCAAGAACAATGAAGGAATAATTGGAACAGATGGTAATATTCAGAGAGGGTGCATACATTGGAAATACAGCTGGGAAATATATTTATGAGATGTTTCCTGTATGATAAATGTGCCTTTATTTTTTATTTAAGGAAAACCAGCAAGATTCAGGGGACTAGATAATTCCAAGGACTATGGAATAATTCAGTGTGATTGGGCCTCTCAAATTTTTATAAATGTTTGGTTTCATAAACATGATAACCCATGGAGATTCCTGTATTATTCAGATGGACCTCAAAGTCTCTGTTATTTTAATCATAGCATTCAAAATTATTGATAGCAGAAGCTGCATCAAAATAACCCCCTCAAAAAAGAAAACAAAAACCAACATCCCCCCCCGAAATAAAACAAAACAAAACCAAACATAAGACTTGTCTTTGAGCCTTAACACCAAAGTTTCAGCAGCTCTTACCTGGTCTGCATTCCTTCCTTGAGGAGAATTCACAATATTGTTGGGGTTTGCAACAGCAAAATTACACCTCACACTCAAAAATTTCCAGTGAATGAGATGAATATCATCACCATTTGTTTCCCAAAGAAATAGAAAGAAGATTTTTTCAAAGTTCTTCTATGAATCCAGGAAAAGTGTTGTTTTATCAGCGAGCAAAAAACTGCAAATATAGCTATCTTCCTGTGACTTTGTGCTGAGTTAGGTGAAAGGATATTTAAGCATATCAGCAAACATATCTATTTATTTTTATTATGGACCCAGTGGGTCACAAATAGGAGGTTTTTCATCAGATTCTTGGCAAAGACCATTATTAAGGAAAAGTATGCAGCAATGGTTGGTGGTGAACTTAATGTGCTCTGGAAGTACTGCTTTAGCAAAAGCACCTCTAAGCAAAATGTATACAAAATGTCACCTTGGGACAAATCTGGTTGAAGAAGCAACCTTAATACAGGTGTCAGGATAGGTATAAATTCTAGGATCACTGCCAAGGCCAATGCTAGTACTTCTAAACACTAAAGCACACCTGGGAGACTGCTAAGAAAGTTGATAGAGGCATTTCTTGGTCTAGGAGGTAGGTTGTTAATAGCTCAGAGACCACAAAAGAATATGCTGAATATTCAAAGAGATGTTGAGGTGGTTTTGTGTGGGGGTTTAGTGCTCAACAATAAAACATCTCCAATCCAACATTCAGGCACACTTGACAAACTTTAAAGCAGGCATAGAAATATAGATGTACCTGTTATACTCAAGATGAATTGTGATAATCCTGATGGCAACATAAACATCACAAGAGAAAATTAACATCCCCACAAATCCTGTATTGTTACTCAGGCTGCTTCTCTTTGCCCAGCAGCTGTGTCCTTTCAGACAAGGGAAAATAGATGAGTCCTGCAATCTAACAGACTCCAGCTATCAGAGCGACAAAACTCTCCTAAAGTAGAAATGATTCTGCTCTTGCTTTCAAGAGGCATTGCTGTTTTCAGTGGTAATAATTCACTTCTTTATGTAAAGACAGTTTGGGAGGTGTTTCTATTTTCTTTTCTGTTGTGCTTTTTTTGGTTTTTTTTTCATCATCTATTCTTACAACAAGCATATTTTCCTTTCAAAGCTGGCTACCCCAAGCAGGGGCTGATGATTGCTGGCTTCCCAGATGGACTTTGTATAGTCTGACACATGTCTCTTGGCATCTGTGGTCACAGCATGTCCTAGTGCTGGCAGTAAGATACAATGAAAAGCAGCTGACTGTTGGCGCAGTAAATGAAGAACTTTATGTTTTCCACACTGGTTCTCCTCAGACAATGCTGTGGGCTAAAGGAAATAAAAAGCCAAGCAGGGAACTTGTATTCAGAGTACAATTATTTTTAATAGTGTCCTGCTTAACAATATAAGAAAGAAAACTGAAGCTGTGATGCCAAGTTTCCTAGGCTATTTAGATGCATAAAGACACAGAAGTGCTGCCCGGGGAGATTTTCTCGAGTATGTGTCTATCTGAACCACTCTACCACTGCAATTCTGACACACATTCTGCCTTAAGTTTTGTTTACCTTCATTGGATTGAGAATTGAAGCTGCTTTATTTTGCAGAAAAATGTAACTTTTGGTGAAATAACAGTGAAAGAAAATAGTCTTATTAATGTGCTGCAGAAAAGGATAAATGGTACTCAGCTACATGGACAAAGGACTGGCAACACAGTTTCAGCCCAGACACTGAATATTTTGAAATTTAAGAAGCTCAACATAGCAGGGTTTTGGGAACCAAACAGCCTTTCTTATACCCCTCTCATAAAATCCTTGCCCCATAAAGAAAAGTCTCTCTCACAATGTCAAAACCAACTCCCCACTGCCTATTAAAATTAATAATGGGATTGCTGCTGTTGTCATTGATCACTTCAGCTTCTGGCAACATAGGAAAAGACAATTGGTACCAATTTCCTTTAACTAGATGCTGCTTCAGAAGGGGGGTGAGGAGCCAGCCTCTCCTTTGTCCACCTCTGGGGCTATGAACTTGTGCTTCTGCAGGAGCACAGGCTGCCTGAAGGGATTTAGTAGGCAGCAGAGAGTTGGTGAAATGGAGAAGCAGAGCAGATCACATGAGAGGCAAACGTGAACATATTGAACTGCCCAGTGTGACCCTGAGACTTGCCAGATACTGTACAGGCCAATTAATGCTACTGAGCCTGAAGACACATCATTTGGAAAGCTGTTGCCCTGTAAACAAAACACATTAAAATGATTGCTATTTTCAGCCCGCACTACCAATATTTTTGCAAGTCCAGGAGAAAAGACTGGGCCATCTTCTGCTCTTAAAAGCTGGAAGGTAGCTGAAGTGGAGTTTTGGGCTTAAACAAGTATAAACAAGAAGAAAATGTATCTGACTGACTGTGGGATTTTCTGAGACAGCTACTCATTTTACATGCAGTAGGAAAAATAAACAGATGTTGAAGTAAATGGAAGAGATGCAATGTGAGAAGTCTCAAAGGATGCTGAAAGCAATATTCAGACATGATATGGAGGAATTGCATAGCAAGAAAACCCACTGCCAGGGCTTAAATAAACCTCAGTAGGAGACCCTAGAAATTATAATGAATTCTCAAACAAATAACCGCACCAAAGGAGCCTTCTGCTTTCCAGTCGCCTGGGAAGACATCAACAGATAGTCCTCTTCCCCCTTCCAGATGCAGAGAAACCAACATCTTCTAGCTGGACTAATGAGTCTTGTGATAAGGGAGCACTTTTGCTTCATATAGCAAAAATATCTGCCCTCTCTGCCCTCACTTTGCTGCAATCAGCACTGACAGGCCTTGCTCTCACCTTGCAGGGTCCCCTTACAGAGACAAGATCACCATTGCCATCCTCCAGCTCCAGGAGGAGGGAAAGCTGCACATGATGAAGGAAAAGTGGTGGCGAGGCAATGGCTGCCCCGAGGAGGACAGCAAGGAAGCCAGCGCTCTCGGGGTGGAAAACATTGGGGGCATCTTCATTGTGCTTGCTGCAGGGCTTGTTCTTTCAGTGTTTGTAGCCATTGGTGAATTTATATATAAATCAAGGAAAAACAGCGATATTGAGCAGGTGAGTCATCCATTTCCAGACTGCATATGTTTCTGGGAGGCTGAGGTTTGTGGATGTGGAGGTGACTGCATTATAAGTCTCTGCTGGAGAGCAGATTTTGTATTGCTGAACTCTCACCATGCATTGCTGGAACTAAAGACAAATAATTTATTAATAAGAACAGGGAAGTACTCACCCACAGTCCAATTAGTGCTGTTTAGTATGGCAGTGCAGAACAAGAGCAATTAATTTTGCAAACACTTTCTGCTTTAACTTCAAGACTTCAAGTATAAATTACATTGGAAAGGAGTAAAGCACAACTCGATTTTATTTTTTACGTATAGCATTAGCATAAGCTCTTTGAGTAACAACAGGAATATACTTCCAAATCCCCAAGGATAATATTCCTCTTGCTGTAGAAGGCATTTTTGTCACAGCCAGGGGTTTACACACTGTGCTGAAGCATGCACTTCAAAGCAGGGAGGCCTAGTGAAAGGTGATGGATGCCACAGTAAAGTAAGATTATGGAGCCAAAGAAATTCTGGTTATAGCTCCACTGAAGTGTAATGAGTGATGTAAAAGGGCAGAGGAAAAAGAAAGGAAATGCTGTACATAAATCATTCCTTGAGTATTACAGCAGTTTGTGAAATAGAATCAATCATTAAATTAGAGTGTAAACATCCATTTACCAAACCACCAGCAGCTGTAATAGAAACAAGGCATGAGCAGCAACTCAGAGTATATTCATGAAGTTATCTGACAGCACTCTTACTCTGCTTGCCTTCTCTTTGTTGGTTTTGTCCTGGAGGTGTCCTAGGCTCTGCTGTGGCCCTGTTTGGCTCATTTTCTGTGGCTGCTCTCATCCTGTTTTCTTCAACAGGGCTTACCATAAGGTCAAGGGTTGCATTTCAGGGCAGGATAGGTGGCCCCAGAGGCATTCACCAAGAGTTCATATCACCTGACTTCAGCTTTCTAGACACAAGGCATATACTTCTAAGCAAGCTGATTAAGCTCAATTTGCACTTTCAGACTGGAAAAGCAGAAGCTTTTCCATGAGCTGTCCATCGTCTTCATTCAAGGTGTAGCCCTGCAAAGATGATGGCATAAATGCCAGAAACTACTGTCAAGAAAAATAACCTTAATGAAGGCAGCAGGAGTGAGTGGGAGGAGGAGAACATACTGAACTTGGTCTCAGAGGTGCTGTTTGCACTGCTTACAGTAATGGTGCTGGGACATGAAAGAGGTTGACACCTTGAGTAAAAACAAGCAGCCAGGGCTGAGGGTCTCAAGAGGACAATGTCTGATTTTGGATAGGATAAATCACCTGCATCTTCTTGCTGCCAGAAGGGGGTCACTGTAAGCTAAGGCAATGCACCTGCTGTTCAGACAGATGAGAGGAAGTGAACTGAATCCTATCATGCATCTTCATTTTCCAAATGGCACTTGGTGTTATTTTGTGTTCGTGACGCCAAATGTCAATGTCAATGGAGTTGCCCTCATGGTATCCTGCAGGATAGGGCAGCTCCCAGCCATGGAGAGATCTCCACGTGTGTCTGAGCAAGCCCTTATTAAAGGCAATGACATTGTCTCTGAACAGTAGATGCATCTCATATTGAAGCAGTTTTGTAGGCCATATTAATGGAAGTGTCCCTGTTTTGGAAAAAGTTAGGGATAAAGGGTGAGTGCATTTTACACACATTGCAGCTTTACAGTTAGTACTTTAACCTTATAAAAGAGTTTTAGCACAAAATGCATAAAGAATATATTGATATTTGTTTTATTGATGTCTCAGGAGATCTTTCGATAAATATGTTTTGAAGAGCAGTTGCAGCTACCTAAAATGTTTATTATAAATGCTAAAATGGTGCAGAAGATCCTGAAAACTCTTCGGGAATCTGGGAAAAGCAATGTGTTCCTGCATTAAAGTATACCTAAAGCTTTATGTCATGAGGGAATGTTAACTTACTAAGCAATATGTTGGTTGAATAACAGTATTCAGGGATACATGCATGCATATACACGTACCATTTCTGAAACTGTCCTTCTGTTTTGCAGCAATATGTTGCTTATTATAGGCAGTCTCTTCATAATTAAAATCTTTAAGTGGGTTACTGTGGCAACATCATACTTCCTCTCCAGAAGTAATTTTAGAGAAAGTAGAATCCTGGAGATTCCAGAGTTTCTTTCTGATTTCTCTTAGTTTGTTTTATTTTTATTCCGTTGAAATCAGCTTAGATGGAAAAATGCTCTACAATGTATATTGTCACTAAGCTAATCCAAAGCATGAGTTGTGCACAATCTATGACTTTTCTGTTTCCATAATTAGTATCTCTTTTGATTTGAATAACTTTTAAATCTCATTCTCATGTTTGTTTTTAATTCTTCAATTTATTTATTTTCTCCATTTTTCTTTTCTTGCATGCAAGGCCTTTTGTTTCTTTTATGGACTACAATGTAAGCAAACCCATCCGTCCAATTCCACCTCTGGCACCACCTTATCTACGGAGTTAGACTGTGGCAAGTTAATCCGAGAGGAGCGAGGGATTCGAACACAGCCCTCAATCCACACTGTGTAGTCAGGAAGGAAAAGGTGTGTCTGATGGAAAGCATTAAACTTAAACACTGCACGTAATGGCAAAGGTTGTACTCAGCAACACACAGTAAAGACTTCAAAGTGCCTCTTGCTTCAGCAGGAGATAAGCTTAGCTAATGCAAATTGACAAGGTCCTGGAAATTTGGGCAGTTTAAATGCATATCACAGGAAATAATTACACCTACAGTGAGGACTGAGTGCAGTAGGCTGCAGTAGGTTTTAAGAATTATCGCAGTCTCTATGTACAATTGTCATCATTTGATTTCATTGGGTAATTCTCCTTTTTCAGGTAAGAAAAATTATTTCCCTCCTTTTCATCTTCTACCAAACCTGAGTAAACCAATGACACTCTCATTACTTAAAGCACGGAGAAACATTTTGCTTGGTCTCTGCTGAAGCATTCAGCAAGTGGGCCGAGCAGTTCTTTATAAAACTCAGAAAATAACCTGCAGGGCTCCATTAACTTTCTGAACCCCTGTTACAAGCAGACAGAGATTTTTAGCTGGCATATCTTATTCCCAGTGTCAGTATTTAATGAATTTTAATTCACCCATTTAAAATTCATTAGCCAAAGCCTCCAAGTAACTATCATAGCACAAAATCATATCTATCAGTTAAATTTTATGCCATGTAACCATTAACATTTACGAACATATTCAACAAAAGCACCCTCGGGCACTCCCAGTATATACCTTTCACAGAATAGCTGTACTGACAGGGCTTGAGCAAGTCATGATATTCAATATTATAAGGCTTTATAACATACAAAATTCTTTTCCAGCAAAACCAGGATATTTGCATATTTAAATACACAAGGAGACTTCTGTGTAGGAGCTTGGTGCTGGATACTTTTTGTATCCTGGAATGACACCACTTTGATTTTCTCTACTCTTCAATAGTCTGGGGACTGCCAGGGCTGGAGACAATAGAGTGGATCTGTAGTTGTCACTGGAAAACATGTGACAACAATTTGAGATACACCAAATGTGTAGAAATGCCATTTTGTAGGACGTCATGAGCTGTGGCAAACAATTATGTTTTGAAAACCCAATTACCTTATATCTGTGTTTCATTATATCCCAGCTATCCATCACTTTCACCAGTCCATTTCCCACCCTTCACACCTACTTGATATTTTCTTACCCACTGCAGTTCATCCTCATCAAACAAGTTAATGATCTGTTTTATTGAAGGGCCATTTCTGAACTCTACTGCAATTAGAAAACTTATCCGAGTGGGTGCTTTCCCACTCAAAGTGCTGCAGCCCATGTTCTGCTCTTGAATTTTTTCTCTTACATCGGGCTGCTGAGAAAAGCTGGTGCATACAGTGACCTGTGTTTTCCTTCTATTCATGTTATGATTTTTGATCAGAATTATTTATGCTGGCAGTCGGCTTAAGCACTTTTGTGGTGAAGAGATACTGCTCACAGCTCGGCTGTACCAATTCTTTGCCATTGATCATCCACAGATGAGTGTTCATGCCTCACTCCAGATGCCACAAGAAATTGTCTTTCCCCAAATTGCATTTGAACTTGTTTGAATAGCACCTTGAAAGCTCTAGTTCTTCATATAATGAACCCTTTTACCAGAAAAGACCTGAATTAGCTCTTCTGTATCCCTGATTTAAGAAAGCACTTTTGTTTGCAGTTCCCCAGTAAAAGAGACTTAAAATTAATTACATTCAGCTTCTCTCAGCTCTCAGAAGAGAAGAAAAATTCCTAATGTGTTTATCTTCATTATTACTCTGCACAAGAAATCCTTCTTGCAGTTTCAACCAGTTTTCTAATCTCTTTTTAGACAAATGGGGAGTACATAAATTTTCTGCCACTTTTTGGCAAAGCATTTTCACATCAGTCAAGGAAATAGTCACATTGTTAGTAACAGTACTAGCTTCCCCATGTTCACCTGTCCCCACAGACAACCTCATAGGCTTTGGCTTGCCTGTGGGAATTGCAAACCACATCCTCCTTTCCCTAACAGAGCTTCATACCTAGCTACAAACAGAGTTATTAAAAAAAGTTCTTTCTCAGCAGCTATGCCAGTGGCTGAGGCACTGAACAGCCAGCATTCCACTCAAGTGCTAACAAATCCATGCTTTTAAAGAGAGTTTTTGCAAGGTTTGTCATGGCTCCAGGAAAAAGCAGGTGCCCACAGGGTAAGGGTGAGGCTTGAAGAAGGCACATAAGAGTACTCCTGCACAGACATAATAAGCTTCAAGAAGAATTGTTAAAGCAATCAAAGATTCTCCACTTATCAGCACTCTAAACTTCTGTGACTGCCCTACTTTGAAAAAATACCCTGTTCACAAATACAGATGATCACCACTGCATCTTCCCAACTTGCAGCCTTGCAGCTGCATCCAGTACCTAATAATTAAACTGGATCCCTTCTCAGGTGTTTGTTAGTGTGAGGACTTTGTTGTGCAATCAGCACAGAGCAAACAGCTCTGCCTGTGATGCATGAGCCACAAAAGACTCCATCAGTTCTGGCACTATTGTACCAATAAAGCATAGCTAGAACTACCTGGAGAGAAAAATGAATATAAACATACCCTTTTGCCAGTTTCTATTAATTTTTGTTTTGCTGTTGTTGCAAAATATTTGCTGCTCCCAAAATATTCAAATTAAGAAATGTTTGGGGAAAAAAAAAAAAAAAAAAAAAGATATTACATCTGATTTGAGACACAGAAGCCACTTACCATGGCTGTGAATAATCTAGTCCCAAGCCATTGAGAAGTTGATTTTGCTGGGGTCACTGTTCCTAGCTTTATTGAGTGGCAATTTCTACTGTCATCAAGCAGTCTGCAGCCCTGTTAAACAAGACTGAAAGGGGAAGGAGGGAGAAAAGACAAAAGAGGAGAAGAATGAGGAGAACAAAGGCAACATGACCACCACTTCAGAGAGCCAGGATTAAGGTGGACCAACAACACTGGCCTTCACTGCAGGACTTATCCAAGCACAGTGATAATGCCTCTCCCAGCTAAAATTGCTTTTCCTCAGAGTACTGCCATGAAATTGTGAGTTTGTGCTGCCTCTCACAGCTCAAAGCCTTGAAGTTTCACAACTTTAGCTCTTCGAAAACAAAGGAGGAAGAGAAGAGGGAGAAGGAAGAAATCTTCTATCTCAGTGAAGTTCTTGCAAAATAAAAATGTTTTGAGAAGTTTTCAGCTCTCCAAATTCCCCTTCTTCAGGGAACATCAGCTTGAGGCCCTCTATTTTCAGGCCATAAGCCCACATCCAAACACAGGTGTGGCCCTCTGTGTCTTTACTGAGAAGGTCAACTTGTGTTTAGATGGTTTGGAAGACAGCTTTGCTGTTTTTTATTCTTGTAAGCAGGAAACAGAGGAGCAGTTTATATAACTGAGGAAGAGTTAAAATAATCCATGGATTATTGCCATACTGTTTTGACAATCACTGTTCAATAGACTGATAGTTTAAAAGACTTAATTCGGTGATCTCCTCATGCAATTAGCCATCAGTGACAGAATACTCAAAGAGATTCTTAATGTGCTGCAATAGCAGTTTACTCACTAGGGGAGACTATTTTGGATATTTTTCCTTTGGTGCACTAGGCACAAACACATCATATTGCTTTCAGCAGAAGACATATGTCAATGTCCCAGATATGAGTCCTCCACAGTGATGAGGGCACTGCAGAAGAAAAATTCTGACTTCTGCACTTTCCCTTCTGTGCCTGAGTTCATCTACTGTCCTTCCAGAATAAAATCTGGCCCACATCCTTCATGATTCAAAGTTCTCCAGCACAGTGCACTTGGTTGTGGCTTTTTTTGTTGTTTTTCCAAGGTGTTAATTAAATGCAATTGAAGTCTCAACCCCAGTGGTAGGTCAGCAGCATGAGCAGCAGATCAATAAAGCCTGATTATAATTTTTTTTTCAGTCTTGTTTCCACTTTATGTTATTTTTAAAAATTCTGAATATGTATATCCTAAAGCTTAACACAGTCTTCTGCATGGAAGTGTAAGGAAGGATTTGTGTGCTTCATGACCAAGCTTTTATAACCTGTTGAAATGATAGGAGGGCAAAGAGGAAGAGTATCACATCACGAAGAGACTGAAATCTATTCTGTTTTTAAAGGCTGATATTTCCTCTTAGCCTCATATGCCATGTCCTAACACATTTTGACACTGCTAGAATGAGAAGCAGTAACCAAGAGCAAAATGTGAAACTTATTACTGTGTTGTTAAATGTATTGTCCTGTGCCTACTGCTCTCATTCTGGGTGAGACCTTAAAAGTGGGCTTAACAGAGTGTAAAAAAAAAAAATCTTTTTAAAGAAATCCTTTCATTCTGGCTATTCAAATACAAAGCTAAAAGAACATTATATCACCCTTTTATGTAGAATTTTAATGTTTCCATCCCCATTTTAAAGGCTACTGTAATTATGCTGCAGATGTGGTGGTACTGTTCAAAGGGCCATCTTTGGTGTTCCTTGTCTGTGATTTTCCTGTAAGCCCCACAGCAATCTGGCTGACCTTGTACTCTGTACCACAGTTTTCTACTGCTTGAAAAGTGCAGGGCAATTCCAGTTTTCAGTTATCTGTTCAGTTTCCTAACTTCATGAACGCACTTGGAGATAAATCTGAGTTTTGAGCTATTGACATGTAACTAACCTCCTGAATGATTAACCAAACCCTGAAAGTTCATAGGACCACCACATTCTCTTTTAGACCATTTGAAATTGTATGAAGGCAGAGGGAAAGAGAAAGTCCTGTGTCTCCCAGGTTCTTAATGCTCTTTGCCACCTCCAAATGGTTTTCTCAAAGGTGGTAGGATCTCAGACAAAGGAATATGCACAAAAGTTCGTAGTTACATCCACAGTCACTGAAATACTTTTGAAGAACCAGTCCAGAGTCTTAAATCCACATTTGATCTTTCAGGTTTGAAGTGGTCTGCTTCTATACTTCACTGATCACTTTACAGAAAAGGTCATCAAGAACAGTAATGTTTTCATATTTTATATTAGATGTAACTGCTACTGATGAATAATTATGCAATAAGTTCTTAGATAAGACCTAAACATCAAAGCCATTCCTAAGAATACCTTGAAGTCTTTCTGATAATATTTGTTTTAACATGCAAAACACAGATTAAAGTGGAACCAGTTAGGCACTTCACAAATCATGTAGTCAGATATAAAGATCCTCACATTCTTAATGTCAGCAATATCTTTTAAATTTCTATCTGCAGATGTAAAATGATCTTCATGGGACTATTTCGTTGATATGAAATTGAAAGCCATTATGGTAACTGCATAGTCTGAATAATGTGAGTCAGATTGGCCAATTAAAATACAAGCCTATTAAGAAGGCAGTAAAATGTACTATTTCATCCATAGAAATCATCCCTCTATGCATATTGCAGAGACCAATGCCTAATATTAATATATCCTCAATATATAGTTTATTAAGAACAGTAGGGAAAATAAATAAAACTAAATCTGATCAATCCTATGGGTTGTTAATATAATCCTTTCCTTATTTACCATGAAGTTTTGGAATCAGTTTGTAATTTAGTTTTTGAAAACTCAAATAAAACCAAGGTAGTAGAGAAAGAAGACATCCTAACAGCCATTTACAGCATATTTTATTATTAGTTTTGATGTAAGTAGTGCTACTCTCTAAAAAAAAGCCCAAAGCAATAAAAAAATAATGTCTATATTAGGATGATTCCTGTTTCACCCATTACACCTTGAGGGCATGGGGCTGCAGGAGGAACCCTTTGACTTTAACTCCAGTAACTCTGGAATTCCTATATTACCTTGTCAAAGGGGCTATTTAAATGATAATTGCACCGTCAAATTCCTGGCTATTACCAGACAGTAAATAAAAAAATATATTTTAAAAAATGCAGTACACTGCCCTAGCCTGCATCTATTACATTTTGGGGCTGGCATGAATTAATAGTAGTTTAATTTATGTATACTTTAGACGAACAGGAATTAAACATCTCAAAGAAAGAGCATATTAAACTGTAGACAGGACATACCATGGGATCTTAGTCTGAGTGCAGCCCATCTCATAAATGGACATGATGATATATGCAAGATCATACACATTTTAAAATACACCCACTCTCTGATTCTCTGATGTTTTGAGCTCATTTGCAGAACCAGAGTTACACAGATTGTAGGGAGGGTTTATCCTGGAGAGGAAGATGCACAGTGTGTGGTATTCAGTCCTCTGGGATTCCTTTCCTACCTCAAACAAATGATTTAACCTTGATCCAGATTACTCTCATATTCTCATGAATTTGAAAATATCCCTCTAGAATATCTGGCTACTAGGAAAGCTTGGATTTTCTTCTTTTGAATAATGCATCTGTTTTTGCTTTTTTTTAGCCCTATATAATTGAGGTCACTATTGGACTATTACTGGTTAAGAACTGAACACTGCTTACATTGCATAGGTAACACTCTGGAAGAGAATTCATATCTGATACAGAGAACCATATCTGTGTGCTGTTGCTGCCATTTTACAAGAATTGCAGTTTTAACCAGTTGATTTAAAGTTGGTCAGTTCTACAGTTCTGTAAGGGTTTGGTAGGAAGGATTTTTTCACCTTAATGAAGGTAAGGTGGTTAAAGCTTTGTTTCACGTTGCTTCCATAATTTCATTTTATATATAAATAATCTATTTATATATATTTGCATGGAACATTTTTTCTTGCATTGTTAGAAGCTTCCACTTAAAGCCTCCTTGTGGCTTTTTGTGTTACATGTAATTATTCCAGCTGTAGATTTTAAAAGATGTTTCGACTTACCAAAAATGTCTTTGTTAATGTTGTGATGGTGGGAAGGAAAAGATTTGTGCTTTCTTCCTAAACTATTCAGCTTCCTTATTCATGTGGTAATTTTCTCCTTTCTTCAACACACAATATTTGAAAAAGATTCTTTCTAAAGAAAGAAAAGAATTGAGGACTGTGATGTATTTTAGAAATGTTTTAATTTCATGAGGGAAAATTAACTAAACCACAGAGAAATGTTCAAAACTGTTGTGGTTTGTTTTCTCTAGTATTCCCAGGTTTTTTTGTGGTTAAAGTACATGTGGCTTTGAAAAGAATTTTTTTCTTTTTTTCTTTTTTTTTTTTTTTTTATTTTGAGGCCAGGAGGAAACTTATCTACTGAAAAAGAGGAAGTTTTATGATAGAAAACCATCAAAACATCACAAATGCACCTGTGTAGAATTTCAGAAACATTCATAATCAGATTTTGTTAAGCCAGACTTAAATTCAGTGGAAACCAAGTCAGGCAAAAAAGCATGAATTATCCAGACTCACCTATTATAGTTTAAGGGTTTGTTCAAAGCTGGCAGAACTCAGCAGAGAAGCTTTCTAGCCTGCCAGCTGGAGTTGAAGTCATTACTTCTAAAATCCACCATTTGTGCAAAGGTTATGGTCTAATTTTGCCTCCAATGTGAAGAGTTTAATTCCATTTCTGTCTTCTACCAGTGTCTTTCTTTCAATGCGATAATGGAGGAGCTTGGAATTTCACTCAAACATCAGAAGAAGTTAAAGAAAAGGTCAAGAACAAAGGGGAAATCTTCATTCACAAGTATCCTTACTTGTCACCAGAGGCGGCCACCGAGGAAGGAAACCATAGCGTGAGCAAGAGAGACCCTTTTGAGGAAATATCAGGAACAACAAAAAAACCCCAACAAAACAAAAACATTGCTGCCTCCAAGTTGGTTGTGGCAGGATTTCTGAAATACAGACGTTTACCTTGTTCTTCAGAAATTCTCTGTGGTTTCTCTTTTTTTAACCTAGAGGTACAACAGTTTAAATGCTCACATAGACTGATGTACTACTAACCATCTGGGAAGTGTCTCACTATTTCTTTTGAGATGGATTTGTATGCTCACCTGTTTTGCATCTCTCTTCCCCTCCCTGTGCATCGCTGTATGTGCTTTCTAAATAAATAAATAAATAAGAGACAGGGTTCTTTTTTCCAATAATCTGGGAGTGGAAATTTTTTTTTTGCTTTTGAAGAAATAATTGCAGTATTGTTGAGATCAGTTGTTTAAAAAATAGGACCCAGAAAACCAAAGTAAAAATTCAAACAATCAACCCATAAATTATGACAACTAACTCAAACAATACAAAAATACTTTAAATATAAAGGTATCCATCAGTGAGCTATATTTACTTCCTCTGATACTGTAAGGAACACTCTTCAGGTTCTTTTCTATGGGAAATGTGTTTTTCCTTATCTTTTCTCTTTTAAATTTCTTTTAAAACACATTTATTAGGTAATGCCAAGGCTCCAGATCCTAGATGTTCAAAAAGAAAAACCAAAATCACAAAAGAAATGTTCAGTGAAGAGGGGAAGACAATACTGACACCGTCACAGTGCTGTATCCTCTAGCTCCTGTTACTAATAAAACCATTCTTGACTTCAAAATGAAAATACCTTAGAAATTAGAGCCAAGAATATTCAACTGAAAACAAATCTTGACCACAAAGATAACAACATCTGACAAGAATACAGCCAGTTATAGAACTGAAACCTTTGGAAATGGCTGTGGGGACCAGCAAAAAGTTTTAACAGTGAAGGAGAAATTAAGTGGGTTTTGTGAAGAAACTTCTTTTTAAAGAAAGTGATGCATTATATCCCATTATATCCCTGCCACCCCTCTCCCCAAAAAATGTTCCTTTATATTGCAGTGAGGTGAAGCACAATTATATTTATTGCTGTGTTGTCTCTGTGATTAATTGTGTTGTTCCTGGGGCTTGTGCTCACTGGTTAGCTCTGAGGGCGCCTGCAAAGGGAAATGGGGAAAATGCAGGCACATCCACACCTCAAGGGAGGAGGGTGGGGTAGGGGATGTGTACCCCTGGTGCCCAGCAGTTGCCCTGTACCCCAGCCTTCCCACACTCCAGGTTCTGTGCATAGTCCTGGTCTGTCCAGGGCTATCCCACCACTATGACAACCTGTAAGCCAAAGGCAAGATTGGAAAAACTGAACCAGAAGACTGGAGCCACCAATCACTCTTCTGTGCAGCACATGGAGCCAGGAAAGCCCAAGAGATACCAGGAGTATTTGCTTCAGCATGTGGCAAGGTTTGTTGCCCTGGACTTCAGCAAAGAATTGTTTTATTGTCTTATAATCCCCCGGGAAACTTTCTGCTTACCACTGATTGCCTTTGCCTTGTATCCTTGTTTCCTCTGCAAAAGGAGAAACTACTGCGAAAAAATCTCTCCTCCACCTTCACCTCACACCACCTTTCCCTGCAGCCCCCTGGGAGCTTTTATGCTGTGTTGCATGGCAAGGTCAATCTAAAGAGAATGGTATTGCTTACAAAAGCTCAGATCAGAAGTGATATATTTTGATATTATCACAGACTAGAAGACAACTCTGTTCCTTTAGCCTTTCTGCAGGGGTCAAGTTTCCTAAAGCTCTTGCCACCACTTTTTCAATATCACGCCTTTCCCTAAGACTTTCTGTATCTTTCTCATCTCTTTCTCATAAGCCCATATCTTTCTCAGAAAGTGATGCCCAAAACCAGATCTGCTTTTCCACCTGTGTTGACTCAGGCAGAAAAATCACTTCTTGTGTCTTTAAGGACATACTACTGCTCACACATGTTGTGACAAGGTCTCCTTGCCTGATGTTGATAAACTGGGTGGCCCCTACATTATACAGGCTATGACCAGTCCAGCCTGAGTTTGGGACCACGGCCATATGGTATTGAACATTTTTATGATTTTTTTTTTACCTGACTGTTTTACCATTTTGTCAAGATCAGTTTGTTCCCAGACATCCTTGTTGCCTGAACCTCCCTGGCAATACCACAGATTTAGCATGCTTACTTGCTAAAAAAAACATCCATAAAGGAGATCCAGTGAGTGGAAGGACTCCTATAAGTCTCTTCCACCCCAAGTTTGAAGTGAAGCTCTGAGAGCTAAAGGAAAGTTAAGAGTACTTTTGGTTAGCATACAGCGTATGTCATCTGACCTAGTGCCCTGATTGTTTATGAAAATGTCATGCAGGACAGGGTCAAAGGCTTATTAAAGACCCCTTCTCTTACCCACAGGGCTCATTAGGCTGTAAAAGAAGGAAATTAATCATGCTAACAAGACCTGGTTTTGACAGATTCGTATGAACTCTTACTCATTTTCTACCAATTACTTGCAAAATAGTTACTTTATGCAAGTGTTTACTGGGCAACTGGAGTTAAGCTGACTGACCCCAAACTCCCTAGATTTTCCTTTTACTTCCTTTGAAGATAGAAAGTATTATTGCTCCTTTCCAGTATTCCTTCTGTACTGCATTTATCCTCCATGAGTTTCTCTCAGGAGATTTGGAGCAGTCATGGTGTTGGAAAGGAAGAAGATCCTCTTTTAAAGGGATTACAGTGGGAAGCTCTACAGTGAGACACTGGGCTGATAAGGAATAATTAAGAAAGACTCCTTGGCCTTGAGAGCTCATAGAGGGTATTATAATAAACTGCTTTTGTACTTTCAAAGGTAGTTACATTTAATTACATCACCACCGGGTTACAAACAGGCCATTCAGATCACCAGCAACATTCTAATACCATGCCTAAAAAGCAGGTTTCTATTTTTTCAGTTACATAGTTTCATCACTCCACCACCCACACTTTCATCTAGGACACTTTTAAATAAGAGTTGGCTCAAAGTAATAAAAGATTAAATATTTAGCTTTTTTGTTTGTTTGGGGTTTTTTTTGGTTTTTTTTTTTTTTAAGGAGAACTCTTCTGTGGACTAGACCTTGAGGTTAGAGGATTCCAAGTTCTAAAAGACAGTACTTTGCCTGGTTGCTTTTTACCTTTCAACTTTCCCATCAGTATTAGTGGCATAACACAGTAAGATACTGGGGAAAAAAAAATAGGCTCTCTTTGCTGTCTAGGAAGAAATATGTGATAGTGGGGAAACAATAAATAAGGGATATTTGGTTCTTCTTTTATTTCCTTTTTTTTTTTTTTTTTTTTTCTCCATTTTAGTAGCTTGCAAGAGTCACAGTATATCAGGAAGTTTCTGCAAACTTAGATGGCACCTAAACTGTCCATACTCGCTGCAAAGGAGCAAACTAACCTGCTATGATTTTTATGAAGCAACACACTATGATGTATGGCCTTGCCTTTCCCTTTCATCTTCAGGAATTTGGTAACAGGTTATAAAATCCCCCACAATATAAATTTTCCCTAATGACTGGGTGGATTTCAGATGTTACCTACCCATGAAACGTGGGTTCCTTAAACATCCAAGCAGCCAAAGAGCAGTATCCTAAGCCATTGCTGTGCCCTGACATTTTTGGTGACTCAGAAACAAGTTACCCTTGGCAGCCTGACCTGCTACCCCAGGCAACCCACTGTCTACATATGTATATAATCAAGAATACAGCACTATTTTGGTGGCCTATGGCTCTCATGTTGATTAGCTTTCTTTTAAGAAACTACAGAAAGGATTAATGAAGACTATGAAGGAGTTGAAAGGACACTTGCTCCCAGTGCTTGCTCCAGACTCAGGCTCCCAGTGACCCTCTGCCCTGAAGAGACATTTTACAGGTGTCCCCCATGTCCCCAGCACTGGCCATGGTAGGAGAACCATGATTTAACAGAATGGTTTAGATTTTGGCTAAAATTGTAGCTGAGGAAAGTGATTACAGATGCATTTAAACCCCACTGGCATTTAAGGATTCAGGCAAGTGCTGCCCTGATTCAGACCTATGATCTCTTCTGCCTTCCTCTAGACATGCTTAGGTCACTGGTTAGAATGGCCCTACACTGCTTGGACAGGTCTCAGCTCTACACATCCCTGCATGTATAGTCCACTGTATTTTATATTCACAGCCATGCTACTCTTCATATTTTCTCTATGTAGGCATGCTTAAAGCAAATCCTTTTCTAAAGCACCTACCCTCCTGCAAAGTAAGCTGTGCCACTTTTTTCCTGAGCTTCAGATGCTACTTGTAAATTCAACCCATGACTGAGGAAGCTACTTTGTCTTGAGGGAATAAGGGATAGCCACAGGACAATCTTACAGATCGACATAGCAGCAGATCTGATTACTCTGACCTTTTCATTGTATCCCAGCAAATATTATTTCCCTGCCTTTTTCCTGCATGGCAGCATGTGGTAACAGGGAAGCCTGATTAGAGAAAGCAAATGTCCTCATTAGATCTCTATCTTGGCAGCAGCAGGCATGCATCCTTACTGTTTATAAAAGAGAAATACAATATTGACAGATTCTGTTGAACAGCTTTACTGTGTTTAATTCCAGGAATGGCCTTGTTTCAGTGCCGGGTGATCTTTCCCACACAGCTACCCAACACCAGTCTGTGGGCTAAGTAAAGATTATTTGACATCCCTTAATTTTCTTGGGGGAGTGGGAAGCCAGGCTCAGTGAAAAAGAAAGAATATGGGAAACATGTAAGCGATGGTTTAAGCTGTGTGCTCAGGGCCCAGCCTATCAGCTTGGGTGGTAAGCTACTGCAGAACAAATGAGGATCAGCTTACTACCTTCTGGGGCCTTTTTCACAGGACTGCATCTCATGGGTCTGCTGTGAACCTGTAATCCTGTGGGGTATATATTGACCACTGAGCTTATTCCTTAATTACTCTCTGTCAAGCTTGCAGGAGTCAGGATTTCTCAGTGGTCAGTGCTGCCACCATTTAGAGATACATCACTTTCAGCTGTCAAATGCCTGAAATTTTATTTTTGCCCCATTGATTGATAAAGTAATATATGTTTTTGCCTGACAATGAGTTCTGACTCGAGTCACACTCATGTTCACCTCTCGTCACCTCCCCCTAATCCAAAATCTGTTACCATTAGCACAAACATTAACCTGCAATCAGTATTAAGACATGAAGCTCTCCCTTGCATTTCTAGATTTTTATAGCAGTTGCATAGCCCAGGAGATGAGACCTGTAGTCAGGCAACTTATTTATAGTGCATATGTATGGCCCAGACCATATCTTCAGCCAAGGCTGTCAAACATAAAGGGGAGCTTAGATATGTTTTCTAGAAGCTGGACTCCCACGAAGCCTGGAGATCTCCCCTCCCTTAGCACTGCACCCTAATGTCCTTTCTGGTTTCCCCATCATGAGCCCCCTGAGGGGGCAACACATTCATCCCCAGGCAAGTGTGGCCAGCTTCCTAAATCTCTCCTCCCGTGGACTGCTGTGATGTTGAGATCTGGGGAAAGCTATATGTCTGCAATTCACTTTTCCAAACAATCCCCCAACTCCTTTTTTCCTAGGAGGGAGGAGAGGGCTGGCCTTGCTCAGAGGGATACCCCAAGAGCTTCTCAGCCTGCAACCATTCTGCTTGAGTGCACAGTGTGTCTCCATCACCACCACCATGAGGTATGCCCCTTGTGTTGTAGCCCCTTGTGTGTCCTACCAAGCAGACCATCAGAAAGTAAGTGTCACCCTTGGAGAAGGTCTGAGTGCCAGCTGTCCAAGAGGTGCTCCTAGGGTCTCTGAGGAAGGGCTGAGCCCATGGGCACAGGAGAAGCATTGCCCGAACTCTCTGAGCAGGTCTCCCTCCTTCTGCCAGAGCAGAGCATCCGTGCCTCTCTCCATACAGGCTTGTACTTCCTCAGGGTACTGATGAACAGGGGGCAAAACTCAACAGAGAGGGACAAGGCTTGGTCTGACTGTGGCAGTCTCCCGTATTTCAGACCAATGCAGTGCCAGAAGCAGCAGGGACACAACACCTGGGCAACCAAACAAGGAGGGGGGGCAAGATGCCATGACAGTCCTGCATCTGTAACACCTCCACCCACGAGTGCACTTGAGCACCTGTAACAGAGATGGGGATTTTGTTATTAATATTCCCAGACCACTTACTGCAGGAAGGACTCTTCACATTGAAAACTGCAAAGAAAATTACAGGAAGGGGTGAAGTGCTAAAATCTGGGATGCTACTGAGCTTTGCAGGGGAATAGTCTAAGGAACATTTACAAGATTACTGGGTCTGCACTGTCCCCAGCTTCTAAAGGAGCTCCAGCCTGATGAATCATCATTCAGAGAAGTAATTGGTTCAAATACATCAAATGACCCATTTTATCTCCTTTGGGTCTGCCCACAGCTGACATCAGACTCTGATAGTAATAAAATATATAGCAAACAAGACATTGTGAAAGGCCTAGATTTTTTTTCTCCCCCTGCATTGCATTTTCTACAAATCAATAGTATACAAAGCTGCTGCATCTGAGCTCTTTTCCTTTCCTTTCCTTTCCTTTCCTTTCCTTTCCTTTCCTTTCCTTTCCTCTCCTCTCCTCTCCTCTCCTCTCCTCTCCTCTCCTCTCCTCTCCTCTCCTCTCCTCTCCTCTCCTCTCCTCTCCTCTCCTCTCCTCTCCTCTCCTCTCCTTTCCTCTCCTTTCCTCTCGTTTTCTTCTTTTCTATTTTGCTTCTTAGTTCTCTAAAGAACCGAAAATCAAGCTGAAAATCATGTTTCTGCAGCAAAATATTCCATAGTTTCTGAAAATTACGAGAAAAAACAACCCTGATGCAAAAGTGCAAAAGTTTTTCAAGTGATTTCTAAGGATACCCTAAGAACAAATATAGACTTTTTTCCCAGAGATGCCTACCATCTCTTCCAGAAATTACAAGAGTAGGCAAATATTCTTTCTTCAAAAACCAGTGAGGCAGGACCAGATGAAAGCTCTGTGGAGAATGTTTTAACCATGTGAAGGGTGCAGTGAACTAGCACAACTAGAGGAAGAAAAGCCACTTACGGGGAAACTTGCTCCTGTTTGTTGTAGGATAGCAATTGAGACAATAAAAACTTGAAAAGCTTTGTTCTGTCAAGCTGGTCGTGAGCTCCTTTGTTCCCAAGCAGTGACAGTGGAAAATTTTTAGTGAATTATCCACAGATGGAGTTGAAATTTCTCCCCACAGGCTTTTACTCATCCACACACCACCATGCTGCTGAAAATAGTGACTGGAGAAACTGCTCTGAGTGATGTCCAGAGTGCTTTTGTCACACCACATGAAATCTTAACTCTTCCTGTCTGTGTAAGGAAAAAAAGATATCTTGGTTTTAGCAGGAGTGAGCCACGAAAGGCTATCTAGCAAAAGTCTCTGTTAAATCAAGTGTGAGTTCTGTTTAAAGAATTTAGAAGCCCAAAAATACAGTCAGGTATGAGCAGAATGTTTAGAAGCAGTTGCTTAAATCGTGGTTGTTGGTGGTTTGGAGGGTTTTTTATATTCCAAAATGACATCTCTGAGTGTGATTTACCTTCATTCTAATTACTTACCTCCTATGTCTCTGAGAAGGGAGAAACATGAAAAATCACACTTAATGCTTCCTGTTAAATTTGTGATTAATACATCCTCTATGAAGTTGTTTTTTTCCTGTTCTGCATTTCCCATTTTCCTATTTTAATAACCTTTATTCTGTAGAAAAAGAGAACTTGGTATAAACACACATATCCCCAAAAGCTTTCAGTTCAGCTTTCTACAAAATATTAGTATTTCCCTGTCATTTAGCAGTTACTACATTTTCAGCTTAGATCAGCAGAGTGCCAAACTCTCACCTGTTACTTGGAAAGAAATGCAAAAATGTTTGCAAAAATATTTATAGTATGTTTTCTAAAGCTCCCACTTGCCATCTCAAAGCAAAACCTAAACATAATGTCTCTACTGCATTAAACTAGCCAAATAATTTGACTGTGTCTATTAAAGCATGTATCACATTTCAACAATTATTTTTTTTAATTAGAGCTTCTGCAAGTGCCACTAGAGTAGACTACTGCAATTTTTGACATTCACTGGTAGATTTGCAGCAGGCAGCACATTGAGGGGAGCCCTTTGATTTTACAGCCATACCCTTCCTTAATAACTATGGTCCCACCTAATGAAATGATACAACCAAACAGAGAGACTTTTGCTCCTTTCAGTAGCTAGCATTGATTCCCCTTTTTCTTCAACAAAACCAGCATCTTTTTAGAAGGCCCTTAAATGTCCAGAGAAAGAAAAAAAGGTTGCCTAACAAGAAACAGCAAAAAATATTGCTACCAAAGTTATCTTAAGCTTCAATCACCCTTCTGCAGGTCAGCACGTTTACAGTCTCCTAATTGCTAGTGCAGTAGTTTTTCATGGACTACTGGCTCTAAATGAAAATGGTGGCTTTACATCTGAAAGAATGATGTCTTTAGCAGTTAATCTCTCTAATCACAAGGTTTCCTAACTGCTAATCTAGCATTTTGTTATCCAACAGGGATTTACTCCATTCCATTCAATCAGATTGCATGTCAGATTAATGGCCTACTCAGGAGGCAGAGGCTGGGTATCAGTCCCCCACGGACCAGGGCAGAGGGATGTGGAGAACATCTGCATCCTGCAAATCCTTCTAGAGGATTTCACACATGGAGGTGTTGAGGAGGCTGCCATTTATTTGCAACAAACATTTTCTACGCCCATTAATAAACATCTCCACCAGAACAACAAAATTAAGTGGTTCTACTTCTGCTGAGAAGAAAGAGAAAGCACAAGAATCAAGTCTCACATGTACTTTTCTTGTCAAAAAGCTCACCACAGTGAGACCTGAGAAATGACAGCTTTCTTTACAGACACACTTGTTTTCTGCTTCCTCAGCTTTGCTCCAAAATAAATAGAAAACTACTTAACTTAAAAAAATAATACCCAGGTTCATGATAGATTAAATAATCTTCCTGTGATGATAAAATAAGTCTGAGCATCCCTAGGGCATGGTCTGAGGCTTGAGGAAAGCTTTTCCACTATGCTGTCACTATCCCAACATTTCCCAAATTGTTAACTATTTTCCTCCTCTAAAAAAATGTTACCCCAGACAGAGATTGAACCCTTCAAGATAATATTTGCTCTCCACTGAATGTGTGTGTTTATCTACTCCTTTCAGTCCATATCCAGAGCTCAATAGCTACAATCCATTTAGAAGGGCCTCAGCTAGTGTGGTGGTATAAAGTCAGATATAAAGATTTATCTGACTTCTTAATTAAAGACAGCAAACTTGTCCAACTACTGATGGCTAAATTATCTTTTCCAGTTTCAGTTCCTAACATGCAAAATACCCACATCTCCATGAACCTGCACAAAGCTTGGCTGTACACCTCATTTTCTCTCTGGAGAGGAAATACTGTGCCGTCTGCAGCACAGGGACAAGAAGAAACAGATTCAGACTTTAGTGACCTTTATGACAAGAAGGCATGAGAACAAGTTGCCTGGAGAGGATGGAGAAGGCCTGAAATTGAACAGGCCAGACCTTTCCTAGGACTGCCTTGGTCAATGTGAACCTGCCTTGGGAAAGACAGAAGGTGTCTTAAGACACCATTCTCACAATAAGTCAGAAAAAAGTTGTCAGCACTGCCTGCCATACACATAACATAACATAACATAACATAAACTTTCTGTCTGTCCAGCAGGTGGCACACAGCCTCAGTGGAGCAACCTCCTGGGCTTCTATTTTTCCTAATGCCTGCCATTGCAAAATGCCCTTACAGAAGTGAAAAAAAAAAACCCTGCAAGGTGTGTACCTCAAACACAGACACCTGAATATCCTGCTGGGTAACCCACAGCACCCAGAGGGTCCAAGGGAAGGGCTTGTCTTAGGACCACCAGACCCGCCATCCCCACCTGTCCCTCTCCAGGGCTCTGAAGAGAAGAATAGGATCGACCTAGGGGCAGAGGTAACCAGGGAGAAGGAGGGGACAAAACATAACCAGCCAGAGCTGAGCCAGAAGACACTCTATTTATTTAGTTGTACACAGTACTGCAATGCTTGTGGCATGCTGTAAATTCCCAGCATCAACTGGAAGAGCTAATCACTAGCTCAAGTGCTAGAAAGAATGGATAACATACATCAGCACATACTTTGACCCAACTGCTTATGTCAGACTATTGAGCTGAAATAAAAGCGGTTATGCTGATGACTAAGGTGCTGTATGGCAATTAAAAATCCTATGCCTGCACATATAGGGAAAGGACTGTGGAGAAAATGGACTCTGAGTGGCAAGGAAGCATCCTAGCTGAAGCCAGTGTGGCGAAGGAGAGAGGGAGCTGAAACACGAGAACAAGAAAGAGAAGGAAAGAGAGGCAGGTCACAAAACTACTGATCTTAGTGCAACTGAGAAAAAAGCTGGGCTTGCTATGACCTCCAGGGTTATATTTTGATAGAACTAGAGAAACCACACAACTCCTTACATGCCATTCTACACACAAAAAAAGAAAAACAAAGCAGAGAAATGAAGGTTATGCTACACAAATGTTTTCTTTTTCAAGGTTTGACCCAATGTCAAACCAGATCCTAATGCAGTGACATGGATCAGCAAAGAGGTCAATTTAATGCAGCAAGGAATCATTGGGTAGAGCAACAAAGAGTACAGATATGCTGGTAAGATCAAGTATGACTTTTCATCATAACCCACAATTCTAAAATTATTTCTATCAGAGCTTTGCTCAGTTTAAATCATCCAAGGCAAGTGCGTAAAATGACTTTCTACGAAAAATATTATCTACATTTAGCTGAGGTTAACAATTTCCCCAAAGTTTACATGAGAATCTGCATGCCATTTACAATTGATTAACTATTGTTTGGCAGACTATTTGTACAATGAATTGCTGACATTTTGAAAAGAGCTATTTGATGATTTAAGATAGATTTAAAACGTGACCTTTGGTTTATACAAAATGCATAGAAAGAAGGTAAAATGAAGTGTTGAACTTACTGCATAAGTCTTGATAGCTATGCATCCTTTCTGTTTCTGTTTTCTTTACCTCTAAGGTTGCTGCAGGAAGATTCTGATTAATCTTTTCAGTACAAATTTGAGCATCCTCCATTTTTGCAGTGCGACTTCAAAATGTTAATAAGCAATGATGCTGATCCAGAGCCAAAGCAGCAGCAAGATGTGACATTCTTAATAGATGATCAATGTTTATTCAATTTAGCCAGAGTGTTTTGGGTTTTTAAATAAATTACTGGACTTCTGCATTTATTTAAAAAATCCATTTACTCTGTAGGCAGCAACTTACCATTCTATTTAATGTCAAATATTATTTTTTTGTCTGAAAGTAGATAAAGAAAAGTGAAGGTTTTGAGGTTAGATTTAGCACTTGAGGTGAAAAGCAGAAGGGGACAATCTATTCTGAAGCACTTGCCAAACTGACTCCCAGCCATACCATCTGAAGGACCATGATATATAGCACTTGAGGAAACAATAACAACTTTGGTTTTGTATGCATATAAAGATTTGTATGCATTTATTCTTCTATATATTTGATTTTATTCTTATTGACCCTAGCCTGTTATCCCTGTTTCAGTGGTTCTGTGTACTTCTAGGTGATCCCAAGCAAAAATGCACCTTGCCTATATATGAAGTATTTCTGCAGAATAAGAGTGTGCATTTCTCTGCTGTGCAAGAGCTCAAATTTCTGCTTTTGGTGAAACATTTGTTGGAGTTTCCTATGCTACTGTCATACACCTGCTGTATGACTACACTGCTGCTTTTTGCTTTGTTGTGATCTTGAAAAATATAGAAGATTAACATATTAACAGCAACATAATAGTTAAATGTTGAGTGGGGGTTTTCCCTCCAAATCTGATATTTCCTGTGTTATTGAAAAGAAAAAGGGCACAATAATGGGTTTTATGTAAATATATATATATAAATACATAAATATGTGCAGGATTTTTTCTGCTCTTTCTGCTATACAGGGAAACCAGAAAATTGAACTGGAAGGTGTTTAAGAGGTCATTTAGTTCCCCTGCAGTAAAGCACAGCTGCAGATATCTACATATTTCTGCCAGATGCTGATCTGTAATTCTTCCTGTCAAACAGAATCCTAAATGTCTCAGGGTGGTCCCCTTCTGTGGTTGATATAGGAATATTAGTGCTTTCCTAAGGATATAAAAACAAGAAAGAAGTTGTTACTTTTTTGTTGCTGTTGATTAGATCAATAACAGATGAGGTAAAAGAGACTGGGTCAGAAAACTAATCCCAATTAAAAAAGGAAGGTCCATGGGAACAGAGGAACATAACATCAACCTCCACCTACTTATGAAAAGCACTATGTGGAGGCAACTATCTCAGTTTTTCCAGAGAAAGAGTTTCAGCTTTAATTTAGATTGCAAAAAAATATTGCAGATTCAAGGATGCATGCAGTAATATTTTGAACTGTTACAAGCCAAGAATTCTTCACCAGTACTCACATCCCGTCCTTTCCATACAGAGCTCCATGGACCAAGTTAGTCTTGGATATCTTCTTTATTAAACAACAGAAGAATCAAACAGGTTTCTCCACAATAATTTTTGTGGAGAAACAAAAGTAGAGATATTGAAGTTTTTTCACTCATAAAAAGAGGTGAGACAAAACTTGATTTCAGAACCCAACAAATGACCCAAGAAAGACCCAGAAATAACCAGCTGAGCATGGTGGATTTCTACAGTTACATGAAAATCTCAGAGGCAGTAATTATTGGTAGACATATGGCTTCTCATGAACTCTCAGAGGCTGATAAATCATGGAAGACAACTTCTTCTTGAGATTTTCTGTCTTATTTTGGCTTGACCAGAAAGACCATGATTGATAACAGCCTCTTAGAAATCTGGCACTTGGAACCTGAGGGCTGCTCCAGCTTGTTCAGAAGCATGAATTTACACCTTGTTATTAATATAGGCATGCATAATTTTTTATACATTTTTTTCAAAGCGGATTAAAACGTGGTTGTCTCTCATAACAAGGTTTCAAGCACTCATCATTAATTACATTATGTAAAACAAACTGCCCAGTCCCCAGTTTAATAGTGGTATAAGACTACCAAAGGCTCCAGCTGAAGTCAGTTCACATTATGCTAAGCAGTGTTCATGAGTAAAATATAGAACCAAAGTAAGCAGATGACACCTCCCATCCACTTTAAATAGAAACTGCATGTGAAAGCAGAGAGAAATCTATTGCCATTAATTTACACAAAGTAACCCATTTTGTAGGTGTTAAGCAATTTGATCAAGGTCACATAAGACATGTCAGAGCCAAGATCCAAAGTTAAGAATCACAGTCTCATAGGAATTTCAGAACTCATTTCTCTTCTCCTCATTTAAGTCCTTAAATAATAAGGACAAAAGCATAACTAACATGCCCAAAGGTAATAGATACACACTGACTTCTGTGTTGAATAGGCTTTATATCATACAGACAGGCATGCTTGTGCTGCATCCACTGAGAAAGCCTTCTAGTTTAGATTGATGCCTCTTTAAACAATTATATGAGCAGCACAAACCCGAAAAAACACATATTGTCACTCTTATTGACACTACACAGTAGTCTTCAGGACTGATGGAGTACATACATCCCTCCTAAAGAACATGTACCTGTTAGCTTACTTACAATTATAAGTACCCGTGTAGCAAGACCAGAGAGAGGATGCTCGCAGAGTAATGTGCCTGATGCATGAATCCCCCTCCCCTGGCAAGGAGGATGAGGGAAGCACACGTCTGTGTGGATGGCTGTGTGTATACATAGCATGAAGAGGTGCCCCCACAGAGCTGCAGTTGCACAAATCCCAGGGCTTTGCTCTGCAGAAGGGGTGACCCAAGGTCCCCTTTTGCTTGGGTCAGCACCGCAGCCTCAAGGGACTAGGGGAGACTACTGACATTTGAGCAGACCAGTGAGTTTGAGGGAGAGATTTCATATGTGCTTTATGTAATATAATTGGTTTTTCCCCTACAAATAAAAGAACTGCTCCCCAGAGAATGGTGAGCTCAGATACTACCCCCAAATATGCATGGTCCATGCTGGAACATGGCAATGAGTCAGCTGGGAGACAGAAGGACATTTTGCACATACTCATCTCTAACCATGCATGTAGTTCTCTTTCAGCCCCTGGAACAGCATTTTGTTAGTTCTTAAAACTAACTTTTCCATTAAAGGCTGCCCCAGCTGTTAAAAAAAATATTTTTCAAAGAAGCTTCATTTCTGAATGCTCTTTTTTTGCTTTCTTCCAAGCTTGTCTCTTCTATCAACACCTTTTCTGAGGATGGAGAATTTTTTAACAGGTATGGGTAAGAAAAAGGTGGGAGGGGAAGAGAACTTTTCTAAAAACTTATGAGGAATGTGTAGGCATTGTTCATCTTGCTGTAGGTAGAAGGTGTGACAGGTGAAGGGAAGGATGATGGAAGAGGAAAACAAAAGAAATCCATGCCTCTTTTGTTTTTTTGTTAAGTTTTGTGGTGGGTTTTTTTAATACCCAAAAGGCTAAGTAACTATGAAACTCAGTAGTTTCTTGTAAGAAAAAAGAATTTGACTGTTCTACCCCTGTGATAACAGTTCAGTACAGTCAATCCTTAATCCCTCTGTGTTCTACAAGTGATAACTCCTTCCTTCTCCTCCTCCTCCTCCTCCTCCTCCTCCTCCTCCTCCTCCTCCTCCTCCTCCTCCTCCTCCTCCTCCTCCTCCTCCTCCTCCTCCTCCTCCTCCTCCTCCTCCTCCTCCTCCTCCTCCTCCTCCTCCTCCTCCTCCTCCTCCTCCTCCTCCTCCTCCTCCTCCTCCTCCCTCCTCCTCCTCTTTCTTTAACCACCATCCTCAGTACTAAAATCCCTCTTAATTTCATACTTTCTCTCTCCAGCAGCCTAACCATCAATACAAGGTGTGTTACACTCAGAACAACTGTTCCCAGTTTCTATTTTACTTCAAAACTGAGCATTTTCCATTTTGGCAAAGTGTGTGAAAATATTTTTACATTTCCTAACTTTAACAGTTGTTTTATAAAACAGTTTATCTCTGTTCCAAATGCCCACCTAGATAATGTTCTTAGCTCTTGATAGCCAGAACAACACTAATTCTACCTCATCCCAAAATATTAGCAGGGAGCTCTTTATGTTAAAATTGAGCAACACTTGAAACACTTTACCATTTGGTGGATAGCTTTCATTTATGGGTACAAAGATGCTTGGAAGAGACAGATTCAATCATGTTTTTTAGTGACTGAAGCTCTGCTTCAAATATCAGATGATAGTGTCTCTCTTAAAGACCCATCTGTCAACATTTTTCATATGACACTTCTCACTCTACCATCTGACTCCTTTTGATGGATCACTTCCCATTACCTTGTGTGGAGTCTGGTTATCAAAAATGCATTTCTTGTTCAAATTAATTTCTCTCTTTCTTACTTTGATAAAAATAAGGAAGGGAATTTCAAAAAGTAAAGACATTTTGACACCTGTCATTTTTTTTTTTTTTTTTTTTTTTGTCATAATGTGATTTAAGAAATGTGGCTACATTAACTTTTGTAGAGGAGCACAAAGTATGTTGTTGTTTCCTACCTATGAAAATGCAAAGGGAATGTAAAATATTCTATTGTAAAGGTGGAGTAAAATGCCTTTGTCCAACCTCAAAGTCCACGCACAAAAATGGATTTTGCCATCCAGCAAAGAGGACAACATTTTTCAAGTAGAAATATTGATGTTCCTGGCTCTGGCTTGAGAGCAAGCTGTCTAGTGAAGGCTACAGGAGAGCCCAGAGGTCTTGAGACAGGCTGCTGCCTGCTGCTTTAGCTTGCTTTACAAAACATACTTTTTTTTCCAGAAAACCTCCATCTACTTCAGTGATGCTCACCTCTCAGCTCTGCCATGCAGAGCCCTGGCTTTTGTGCTGCTCCCTGTGGGTGACAGAGCCCAGGTTTACACTGTGTGGATCCACACCTGGGAAAGCTCTAGCAAAACATATTTTTAAATAAGTTCTAACACTCGAATTTATATTTTGGGGGGAAGATCTCAGGAGTACAGAAAGCTGATTACTTCTTTTGAACTGGTTTTCCTCAGTATTTTCATCATCACCCCCTCTTTCCCACTTTCCCCAAGGCTGTGTGTCTGTGTACAGTAGCATGAATAGGAATAACATTACATTTTGTAAAATGTGGAGAGATCTTTTTGCTAGAAAGTGGCACATATGGTATATAACACAGTCTAAAGATTCATCAGCTTCTATTCTGGTTGTAGTTAGCAAAAAAAATATTCCTAAAAATAACAAAGCTGGTAGGGAGCTCAGGATCTGACCTTGTGAAAGTCCAGGAGCTGGTATGTTACTTCTCATGTTAGTAAAAAAAAATTATAACGAATTAAAAACAACTTTTCCTGGCCTGAGACAGTTTGCTTCAATAGAAATAAGAGGTGGAAAGCATAGCTGACCTCCCAGAGGAAATCCTTGTTTATTTTATGTCAGTGTATGTACATGCTCTGCCCTTCTACCCTTCATATTATTCTAGGTCCATGATCAGCAGCTCTTAAAACTGTGATGTGAGATATGCTAAATTTTTCACAAACACAAAAAAAAAGTCTGTAAAGTTAATAGCTTGTACAGTCTCTACTTTTCTTCTCTAGGTTCAAAATATGCAGATTGCCAGCATGTCAACAAATCAAACAAACAAAGAAACAAACAAACAAAAAAATCAAATAAACAGTATATTGGCTGTAAAAGCCAATGATAAGTTTGGCTTCAACAGTGAGTTAGTTCGTCCACATGCTTTCTGGGTGACACTTGTAAAGTCATTAGTTCTTCCTGTGACATCTGATGGCAGCAACCATCTGTTTTTTGTGTTCTCTGTGCTTTGTCCTCATTTAAATTTTATGTTTTTAAGAAACGTAATTTCTCCCCCACAGTCTATGTCTATGGTTTCTGGTGATAAAATAGGAACAGGGAGCCCAAAAAAAGACACAGATATTCAATCTCAGCCCAGGGTCCCAAGTAACACAGTGCAGGCAATAAACCTTCCAGATTTAGGCTACATCTGGTAGAACAGGGTTATGTTTAAGTAAAATAAAATTTTAAATCCACAAAATATAGTGGCCATTTAAGATGACAGAAGCTGTTCTAGACTCAGTGATTCAGTACAGCACAGGGAGGTCCCTGAGCCAGCTCTGAGGCAGCCTGGCCCTATAGCACCACACAGCACCCTGCCAGCTATGGGCTGCTGCACTGCAGCCATTCAGCAGGGTAGAAATGTCCTCAGTGTGTTTTCATGACAGGGACTGAGGCTGGATAAACATTAGAGAACAACTAGAGATGTCTTGTTCAAACAAATTGATTTTTGTTCCCATAATACTCAATTCTCCCAGTTCTTGAGGTAACTCTCCTGCCCCTTTTGTGGCATCAGGCTGGGACCTGTTCCCATTGTCCCTTCCCCTGTAAGTTGTCTTGGGATGACTGGGGAGCTTCCTGGGAGAACAGGAGATCCTGAGATGGTAAGGACTCCTGTGGTTCCCTCATAAGATTTGCCTCCTGAGCCATTTTAGTGGCAAGCAGGCTCATAAAACTCAGTTAACTCCATCTCACTCTCCCTGATACTCCTCCATCTGCTCGCCTCCTCTCTGAGCTCCATCACTCCATCTTGCAGCATTGCAGGGTAGATCATCCCCCTGCTCAGACACAGCCTTAATCGTGATCACTGCTGTCCCCAGCTGCCATGGAAAGGCTGTGGCACTCCCAACAATCTGTGACCTGGATAGCCACATCCTAGAGGCATCCTAGGGTACATCAGAGCACCCTCTGAGTACTCACATCTATTTTTCTGGGTGGAGCAGTCTTCTTTCTCCAAGTAGACTCCAGCTAACTACTCCCCTAGAAAACTGCTTCCCTAGAGTGTCCTGATCTCAGGAACCCTCCCGTACAGCACGATCTCGCCCTGACAGGGATTCTGATTGGACACAGGAGGAAAAGTTTTACAATGAGAACAATTAGATGTTGGAATAAACCCCCCAGTAGTGTTAGACTCCCCAACACTGGACACTTAAGTTTCAGCTAGACAGGGTGCTGGACCATCTTGTCTTGACTGTGCTTTTGCCAAGAAAGGTTGGACCAGGTGGTCAATGAGACCCCTTCTAACCACGACTATATTCCATCATACCTGGAAGTGTTTCCTCCGTGATTTGTCCTAACTACCACCCCTGCCAATACAGTGCAGGACCTAAATGCTTCCCCGTGAGATGTTTCCAGCTCCACCCCTGCCCCATCAGTGCTCTGAGGTGCACAGCCAGAGTGAGGAGGGCAGCCTTGATGCCAGGTTCAGGTGGAGACATCCCCAGACTCACACCTCTGAGGGGCCACGTCTCGTGGGAGGCCACTCCTCTCCACCAGTGCTGGCACGGAGGCTCTGCCTAACCAAGGAGCAGAAATGCATTCCTGTTACCACCTGGGAGCTGGGTTGCTTTGGATTTACACTGACAGCACAGGACTGTATTTTCATCCCACCTTTCAGCCAGGCCATATATAGTCTTTGAGGCCCACAGGAGGCAGGATTAGCAACTCTGATGAGATAAGACTGCCAGCAGCCCTTTTCAGCTGCCCAAAAAGGAAAGTCTATTGATTTACTGTAGGGTAAAATGTAGTACAGTGTCCTAGACCATTATAATCCCATCCTTTCTTTGCCAAGGTTTTCAACCTCTATGTCTCATGCACTTTTTTTAATTTTCTTTTTTTTCTTTTCCTAATCTTCTTTCTCTCTCTCTCTCTTTTATTTTTTGTTTATTTCATTTTCTTGTCTTTTAGTTTTTGTTTGGTTGGTTGTGATTTTTGGGGTGTTTGTTTGTTTGTTTGTTTGTTGGGTTTTTTGTTTGGCCGCTTTGGTTTGCTTTGTTTTCTAATTCCTCTAAGCAGAATCATCTTTATTCTAAGCACTGGAATGAGCTTCACCCGCAGGATTTTTAACCCAGGTCTATACAATTTAGGGAGGGGAGGAAACTAAAAACCTAATGCATTGTACTTGTCTGACCAAGAAAAGGCTGTTATTAGGGCATCTTGTAATCCAAATAGCTACTAACTATCCTCTTCATTCTACACATGCAAAGTGAAAGCATATATTTCTTGTATTAAATTATATTAAAATGAAGATGGTTTTGGAGAAATGATCGCAAAACTTTCAGGGATGAGCTTAACTGGCACTTTTAGCAAAGCAAATTCTTTGTTATGCAAGATATTACAGGTATGTAAGGAGGAACTGAACACAGTCATCAGAAATCAAAGCGATCACTCTACAGCTGTGTTCCTTGTATTTTGCTGGCCATGAACTTGATTTGCTTGTGTTTACTCAGAGGCTTAAGAAGAAAGGAAAATAAAAAGCTGAGAAATGCAGATGTGATCTGAATTTCTAGGGGGCTAAATCTCTCGATAAAATATTGCAAGAAATTCACATAATCTTCTTTTCCTATCACATATCATTTCACTTTGGGATTAATGTTTCACTTACAATTTGAAGCTCCCGTTTATTTTAATATAATAATTAAATTACTAGGGAAAATAATCAGAAAAATGTATTTTAAGGCAGCTTTTCTTATTTACAAATGTAGTAGTAATTAAAAGAACCTGACTATTCCCAGTTAAAGGACTTCACACTGCAGCATATTACTGACATTTATCTAGCTATAAACAAACACCCACTGAAGAACAGCACGTTATGGTTAATTAAACAACAACAGTTGGGTGGGGGAGAAAGGAAGAGGAGGAGGAAATAATAGCTATAGTTTAACTGGAAAAACGTGAGGAGACTTCTAATGCAGCTACAAATTCAGTCAGTCAAAAATATAAGTCTTTAAAGTTAGAAATGCTGCAAATAGCAAACAGTGGCAGCATCCCAGGACACAATCCCAGCTAACTGATCAGTCTACTTTTGTTAGTGGTGCCAGAGAGAGATTGGTAGCATCTGTGATTTAAAAATTGTTATTTTAAGAGGAGATTAAATTAATATATCTAGTCAATATTGGTCTTTCTACTGAAGCTCTCTCATTTCTCTTTCTTCCAAATGCTTCAGGGTGGGCTTCCTAGTCCATCTCCTCATTTCTGCCCAAAGAGGGAGATGCAGCCCTAGTGTCAGTATCCTGGGAAGGGAGCACTCAGTATTGCCCAGGGATGTGCCATTTAAGTTCATGTTCAAACTCATTCCCAGGTACTGTCAGGGAGATGTTTGCTGCCCAGGACTGCTGCTCAGCTCCTAGCTCTTCTGCCACAGTCAGAAAGATCTCATTTCCAGGGGGCCTTAGCACTTATCCATGGATGGGTCATGGTCTCGGGTCCCTGCACTGGTGGGGTATATGGGTGTCATAAACCCATGGTCCATGTGCAATGAGCCAGATGCCTTCAGCACTGAGCTGCTATGGGAGCCCCTTCCTGTCAAAATTTGAGATGATACCTCAAGACTGCTTGGCAAGCCCCAGGTTTGGGTGATGCTGAAGCTGTTAGCTCTCATTTTTTGAACTTCAGCCAGCTCTGGTGCAGTAAGACAAAAGCAGACAAAAAGACAAATATTTGTGGGCTGGAATAAGCACTTCTAGCCTGCATTTATTCTGAGCTCATGTCTGCCCTTCTTTTTACATAGCACGTTAAAGATACAATATCTAGCAATTCAACAATGAGTCTTCATTCCTAGAGTAAACAAGTAGAATTTTTCAGCTTTTTATAGACCAATAAATAGGAGCAGAGGGTAAACATAGCACAATGCTGAAAAATCATCCCAGGTTGCCCTGCCCTGGACTATGCCTCTTCATTGTAGGACAACGAGATGTGTTAGTACTTACTTCACCCCTTTTGGTTTCTACCTTGCCTGCAAATCAGGCAGCCAGGGGGAAGAACAGAAGTGCCAGTGGGAAGGCAGAGACTGACACCTTGTGCCCATGGCACCCAGACATCTCCGCACCCTGCATTGGCAGGCACAGAGATGGCCTCCCCACAGCCATCTCTGGAGCCCAGAAATGCTCTATAACCATCATGGAATTATTTGGATGAGAAATCTGGAAGTCCTCTGGACCCACCCCCTGCCCAAATCAGTGTCAGCTCTGGGGTCAAACCAGGCTGATCAGGACTTTGCTCAGTTGGATTGTGGAAACTCAAGGACAGACACTCGTGGGTTGGGCTGGGCTGCTCTTGGGCACTGAACTCAAGGTTTTCAGCATAGATGCCCAGTGAAAAAGAAAATAAAAACATTAGGTGAGAAACATGGATGCTAGCTCTGGGTGACAAGGGACCCAGATCATAACCCTACCTTTATCAAAGGGTTCATGCACAGGAGCAAGGGTTGGGCTTTGAGTGTCTCAGCTGCTCCCTCTAGGAAAGAGGAAAGCTCAATCTCAAGTGACCATTTAAGCTTTGTTGTTTCTGTCATTAATGCTTGGAAGAAATTCTTAGATTTCACAGTGGAAGGTGCTACAGATCAGATTTTTTCTCCTGTGATAATGAAGTACCAAGAATACATCAGAACATTTCTACCTTCAGAGTCCCCTGTTAAGCTGTAGCCAGCATGCATTTTATTTGTGCTTTTGTGGAAAATACCCATTTAAACACTTTTTCCAGAACTCATTAGCTCAGTCAATTTTAATCCATTTTTTGTCTTCCCCCAGGCTGAACAGAGGAGGGAAACATAGATAAAGGGAAGAAATATAAGCAATATCCACAGATGACATCTTCCAGCAGTAGCACTTGTAGCATTTGATAGCCTCCCACTGACAGCCTTTCTTGTGGTAAAGGCTGTAACAAACTGTTGCTGGGCAGAAGGAAAATGTCAAGCACATCATAAAAGTCATAGCAAACACACATCTCCAAGTGCTGGAGGATTTATTGCAGGTGTGTGTTTCTCCTTCGTACTGACGCATTTTTTAACTCCCTAGATCTTTGATCTAAATTAAAGAGTCATAGTTGTAAGACAAAAATATACAGTTTTGTGAATAACTTTTTCAATAAATTATACACACCCAGTTATCTAGAAGTCTATAAAGGCTCAGATGCTCAGCACTGTGCTGCTAGTTAAGGAAGAGAACTTCAGACTCCTCTTCCCAAAGGCATAATAAATAAAGAAAAAGCTTTGTGTTCTGTTTTGGGGTTTTTTGTTTGTTTTCCTGAAGACAAATAAAATATTTTTATGCATTATTTCAGTTAGTGAAGCTGTACTGCTGCTAGTATAGGAAGGGGAAGAATTTGATAACTGGGACTTTTAATTTGTGCTAATATTTTTTGGTCTATGCTATGTGACATATGTTTAGTAATAAAGCAGCAAGCAAGTGCAAGGTGGTAAGTGCTGTATTCAGAATACAAATGAACTGGTATTCTTTTGAAAAAGAGTCGATAAGAGACCTCTAGTGCCCAGCAAGATTGAGGGCTGTAATGTACTTAAAAGAGCCAGCACAAATGCTGAGTTGTGTGGATGGTGCAATTATGAAAATAATGCTATATATTTTTTCATATTTTTTTAAGAAATATTAATAAGAACTAGACTTGTAAACTGTTTTTTGAAAAAAGAACAGAAGGTCATTTATTACATCACTCAGCTGGTCTGCTCTGACCAACCCCAGAGTGAAGGAGAGCTCAGAGAAGATGGGGGAAAAATGCAAAAAAACCAACCAAACAAAAAAACCCAAGCCTAACAGCAAGCTCAGGAAATATCATATCATAAAGAAGGCTAAACTTGTCTCAACATCAGGAATTTGGGAGGGCAACCTCTGTTTTAGGTAAAACACAAAAACAGTGAGCCATCAGATTCATGCATGGGGCAGGGAATCCACACATGGCTTAGCCACACCGAAAGTATAAAAAATGAACAAATAAAGCCAATTTGAAGAGAATTATTTGAGCTGCCATCAACCCATGTATTAATTCCTTGCCATCAACTACAGATGCCCAGTGTGGTCATGGTGAGCATGTAGAGACTGGTAATGGGAATCAGGCTTGTGTTGTGTATTGTACTTGTAGATATTTAACATAATATTGCAATTATTATAATACACTTGTGTTGTGATTTCAGTATGTGTCACTTTGCTAAACTGAAATCTCATATAATACAAAACAAATACATGACTTGACATTAAGTAAATCTGGTAACAAACACAATTTGATAATAAGAACACTTGAAAATAAACTCTTTTTCTGTGGAATATAGTGTGTGGAATAATATATATTATATATATATTATATATATAATATATATATATATTTCTGTGGAATAAAGTGCCTGGACAGAGACTATTGGACTCTGGCATCCACTGGTCAAGTGTATTCTGCAGAAACATAAGCTCTCATTTGTGTGTCTTCATCTTCCATATTGAAGATGACGCTTTGTGACAGCCCAATGTAACACATAATGCTCATACATATGGTTTTCAGAACAGCCTGCCAATTACTATCAGAAACACCAAGATGCATGAATGAAGAGTTCTGTATAAAAGTAGAGCAATTGCTCAATAAACCTGATAACCATGATCTAAATTTTTAAATTATTTTTTAAAAATAATTTATATATTTTCTTCTTAATTTCAAATACACAGGAGCCCACAGGCCACACAGCAGTGCTTTTTCTACCTTAGGAATACTCAGATTGAAATTGAGCCTCCAATTGCTTCTCACTGATGGGCATCAACTGACATAGAATTGAGAGTAGTAACCTGATGGCATCACTTATGCCTTAACAGCATCTCCTCTCCTGATTTTGAAATACTCAGAGAAAGCAGCACTGGTAATGGTGAGAAAGCAAATCTTAGTGTCATCATAAAGTTCCTACACACGTGACATGTCTACAACAGGAACAGTAAGAATGTAAAAGCAGCCACAAAGGATCAGACCAAGAGCCCACATAAGATGCTGTCTCCAACAGCAGCTACAGCAGATGCCATGGGGAGAAGAGTGCACAAACATATGAGGTGCTTCTCCTAATACTCTCTTAATAAACTCCACACCACTGTTTGAAACTAGGAACTTTTCTTATCTAGATGTGGCTGTACAGTAGCATTCCACTGAGAGTTACTTCTCAAAGCACTTGTCCATGCTCTATTTCAGCATGTGTAACACTTTAAAGTATACATATCTACACCTATCATGTCAGCAAGAAGACCAAGCCCTCCATTAAGTGAACACCCACTTCTTGTTTGCTTTGACAGACACATCTTCTCATTTTCATTTCTGTCTGCAGTGTGAATACCAGTAAGTGAAACCATGAACAAGGGAAATTAAGACACCAAATAACTGACAGTTTGTTAGGAGTGAAGAAATTCCTAAAAAGTTATTTTTCCTTCTTCAGGATTCCCAGTTCTTCTGCATTCGATCTTTCCCATCTTTACTCAAAAGGCACATGTTAGGTTCATTCAGGAAACCTAGCTATCACGAATTTTATTTACAGACTGAAAGCACTGTCAGGATTTTAGTATGTTCAAAACAAATGAGATCAGTAAGTTGTGTTCAAAAATATTATGGGGAAAAAATTATTTTTTCTCACAGGCAAGGAATTTATCCCTAGTGTTCCATTATAATCAAGAGTATTTCTGAAAGATACTAAGTACTAACAACAGTTACGTTCACATAACTTTCAATGTCTCTTAATGTCCCTAGAAGGGAAGCAGTCTCAGAAATCACCACGAGACAGAGCAGAAAGGGGAGAGTCATTAACATACAGCTGGAGATACTGTATTAAAATAAAGAAAAAAAAATCATTTTCCTTTTACAACAAAGATGTAATTTAGCATAAAAGTTTGATGTGGATGAAACATTCCACAGAGGTATATATGAGTGTTAAAATACAGGTTCAAAAAAATGCAGTGTTGTTATTAACTTACAAAAAATTGTTAGCATTAAGATGAAAATTTCTCAGTAGGCCACTTGGCACGCTATCTTACAAGGGGGAATAACTTCAAATTAAAGTTTTAATTGTTACAGCATCTAGTAACATTAGTAAGGTATCCTTTGTGGTTACAAACTTAGAAAGCATAATCTTAATGGAGCTGAGACATCTCAGATTCTATAAATAAAAAATGGAAAGAGCTCAATTTATTATCCTGAAAACCAGAGGGAACATTTACTTTAATGCATTACAGCATGATCTTTAAATAACATCTATGACAGACTGCAAAATTTATTACCAAAATAGTTATTTGCCATTTGCAGATTCCTGGATGTAATTACCCTCCAGGCTTCTGCCCTCCTCATCACAGGTTTTCACTAATATCAGTTGAAATGATTTGTGGTTCCAAAAAGATGTGAACATCAATTAGAGTTTTAAAACTCATTTTCATGGCCCTGATGGTGGTGACCACAGTGGCCTTACCTCACTCTGGTCTCTTACGAAGTTCTTCCTGGATCTTTGGAATCAATTGGCTGAAGTGTACAAAGGAAATGGGAAGTATTTGCTTCTGGAGACTCATAGAAGTAGCCTATAATTCTGTGAGTGACTAAGACCATTTTCTAAAACAGCCACATTTACTAAGCTTTAATGCATTTTGTGACAGTGCATTTTGTGACACAGAGCAGTATATTGTTGCTGGAGTATAAACTGTGGGTCACAAAAAATGTAGGGATCCTATATCAATTGGGACAGGGGTATAAAAAAAAAGTCAAAGAAGGCTCTAGGTGAGGTGCACTCTATTTATAAGACAATAGCTGGTTTTATGCTGAGAGCACAGAACTGCAGGGAGAATAACATTGTTGAATGAAGGACATCAAATCAGAGTTCAGGGGAGCTTTGCACTAATCCTGTGTTGTAATGACAGCTTAAAAATGTGGTACTTTGATGAGTTCTGAGATTGACTTAAGCCTCTTTAATTTGGCTTGCTGGTATTTAATCTTTTAACTTTGCATTCTTAATCAAAACTCCAAGCAGATCTTTAATCTTGTATGTATGAAATGGAAGATTAGAGGACCCTGACCTGCCTCTGGTAGACAGATGTTTGCTTCCCCTTTTCCTTATCATTCTAGCTGTAATATCAAGTGAGAGTCATTTCAAACCAGTAGGAAGGTCTCACAAGTGTGAGTCAACAACATGCTTTGTAGAAAGCTAGGAATTGTATTTACTAGAAAAAAATTTATTTGTGAGATTACTTTTGCCAAAAAGTTCTGGGTTTATTGTGAAGTCTTCTGTGTGAACAGAAGTTTTTTAAGACAGAGTTTTTTAAGCAAGCAATGCATGCATCAGCTCCTTTAAGATGGTTGGGTGCCTTTATATACCAAAAAGTGCCTTATAAATCTATTTAGCATTTGAAGGAGATGATGGTGGCATTCATAGAATCATAGAATCATAGAATTGGCTGGGTTGGAAGGGACCTCAGAGATCATCGAGTCCAACCCTTGGTCCACTACTGCTGCAGTTACTAGACCATGGCACTGAGTGCCACATCCAGTCTCTTTTTAAATATCTCCAGAGATGGAGAATCCACTACTTCCCTGGGCAGCCCATTCCAATGCTTGATCACTCTCTCTGTAAAGAAATTCTTTCTAATGTCCAACCTAAACCTCCCCCAGCACAACTTAAGACCATGTCCTCTTGTCTTGCTGATGGCTGCCTGGGAAAAGAGCCCAACCCCCCCCCCTGGCTACCCCCTCCTTTCAGGGAGTTGTAGAGAGTGATGAGGTCTCCCCTGAGCCTCCTCTTCTCCAGGCTGAACACCCCCAGCTCCCTCAGCCTCTCCTTATAGGATCTGTGCTTGAGTCCTTTCACCAGCCTGGTTGCCCTCCTTTGGACCCGATCCAGGACTTTGATATCCTTCCTGAACTGAGGGGCCCAGAACTGGACACAGGACTCGAGGTGTGGCCTCACCAGCGCTGAGTACAGGGGCAGAATCACTTTCTTGGACCTGCTGGCCACACTGTTCCTGATCCAGGCCAGGATGCCATTGGCCTTCTTGGCCACCTGGGCACACTGCTGGCTCATGTTCAGCTTCCTGTCGATCCAGACTCCCAGGTCCCTCTCTGCCTGGCTGTTCTCAGCCACTCTGTCCCCAGCCTGGAGCTCCCCATGGGGTTGTTGTGGCCAAAGTGCAGGACCTGGCACTTTAGTTGGCCCCAGTGGCAGGGAACCTGTATTGGGAACCAAGATGAGTTAACAGAGGACTTTGAACCAGAACTTCAGCAAGAATGCAAGGCATTAAAAAGTGCTATCATCTCTCTTTTCCTCATCTCAAGGTGTTTCTACCCCTCTGGAGGACCTCTTGCAACCTCCATTTTCAGAGCCTTTAAAGAGGCAGTGGACCTCTGGACCCAGGTGGGTGGGGAACTGGGCTAGAGGCTTCCCAGGTCCCCAAGCTGCTTTTCCTGGAGACCATATCTGGTAATTCATCTCACTTGGCCACAGCAAGATGCCTCTGCTCCAGGGTTTTGGCTCAAATTTGGCATAAGAAGGACCACTAGTTTATGAGTGATTTAGTTAGTCCAAAAAAAAGCACATACTGGGCATTGCTAAATGAAAGAGAGATCTGACATAAAAGGGAAAGTCATCTCTCCTGCTAACTTCATTTATTCCCCCTGTGCTGAGTTCCCAGTCTTGTCTAGAAATTTCTACGTCTGAGTCACCTGAAAAAGTGGTTGTTGATTTTCACTGCACATGGTGGAGGTGAAACCATTTATTGTCACAATTGTGACACTATGTCAAAATTGTGCATTAGGAGAACAACAATCTTGATTTCACAATTCATTTTAAATTCTTTCCACTTTCTACCATAGTCCTGGAAATACTTGACATTATTGATGGTGATGGTTATCCTGGTTTATCTGTTCTTGAATTTTTCAAGTTACTTAAAGAGAGAAAAAGTCCACATAAAAGTCATTTCCTGAAGTTCAGTAAGAGTTTTGAACTATTTCCAACTTAGTTTGATGGCAGTGAGCACAAATTAAACTTTCCTTAATCTGGGTCGTTTGCTTAAAGAGCACAGAAAAAATTATTTGGGCTTATATTTAAAGGAGGGGGAAAGGTCAAAAGGAAAAAGACATTTTCTATGGGCCAGCAAATAAACACTTGTAAAAATTTCCCAGTGAATAAAAAGAACATTTTCTGTATGACTTCTGCCATCATGATTCTTTGCTGTGCATTTTTAAGCCTAGATGTTATTTACATAATCCATGCCCTAAGGTGAGATCTCCCTCCTCCCTTGAGGAAGGTAGCTCAGGATTAAGAAACTTTTTAGAAACAAGCCTGACCAAGACAGGTAAGATCTTTCCCCATCATCTTCCCAAAATAAAGCATATACAGCTCCACTTAATAAACTCCATATTTAACCAAAGGTCTACTACTGCCACCAAAATTTTAAGAGGTTTGTTTGATTGTTTGTTTTTTGCAGCTGCTGCTGTCACAATTCTTGGTCTTTTAAAGGAATCAGTGTGAATTACAAAGATCTTTAATTCTCAAGTTTAATACTGGAACAAAAAAAAAGTGGTTCAGCAAAGCAGAAGTTTATTGTTCAGTTTTTTTAAAGTTACAATTGCTATATGACTATGAGAAATCAGTTAAGTTGAAGTGTTCTATAAATATTCAGAAATATCTTCCCCACATCCTCCTTATGATTTCTGGAGGTGTTATCAGTGAAGTCAGTAAATCATCATGTGATCAGGCAGCCTCAAACAGGACCAAGCAACAGCTGGTAATAATTTTTTTTATTTATTAGCAGTTGGAACACTGTTATTGTTCTACTGCTTTTTTTCTTAATTAAGATGAAAAGTAAAGCCTGTCACACCAAATTTTTAGTAGCTTTTATCAGCATTATCCTCAAACAAAATATAATATTTTAAAAATTTATAAATCAGTGGCTGTGCATACACAAATTGATGCAAACACATGCAAGTACTGCAGTGTGCTTGAGCAAAATGTACCCATCATCTGCAGCTTGATGGAGAAAGAACAGAAGGTGTCAAACCACCAAGAAACCAGGCTGACACCAGTCACCCCTTTCCTCTCTCATCAGTCAGAATTGGCAGGGGTCTTTCACTTTCAACTTCTGAAACAAGACATTTTTTTGAATTCAAGTCCTACTATTACAGACATTTTCAGTACTCAGTGATTATTCCTGGCTGTGAATGTCATCTACACTTCCACATTACCACTGGCTCTTTTTCTTGAGGATATTTTTACTAAGCAAGTTTCTTTGCAAACAGGAGGCAGGAGTAAGAAAACATCTTTGTTCCATTCCCTCTTACCTTCAAATAAGCAAGTTTTTGGTTGGTATATAGGCTTTCAGTTAGACTAAAAGATTAGACTTACCCATTTCAAATGACTACATGAGTCTTCCTTATCTCCACCTCTTTCTTATCTGAAAACCTACATTAAAATAGATACATTACAATAATTTTTTTTCTTTTTTCCATTTTTGTTTCTTTGTCTAAATGGGATGCTGCACAAAGCCAACAGGGAGTAGAAGGTGGAAGTCAAGCACTGAACTATGGAATCTCTCCCCACAATCTTTCTTGGCCCAACTTCAGACTTGTAGAGTGGGATGATGAGGGTCAAAATCAGAGCTTCAGCAAAGCTTCTAGGCTCAGCTGGCCTTTTAAATGCAACATGAAAATTGTATGTGTCAAATTATACAATACAGGAAGAACTGCTTCCTTTTAGCAATTTGTAGGTTCCTCTAATTTCAACCTTATTTTCTGATTCCTTTTTTTCTGAATGAAGAATTCTTGTTTCCCCTCACAAACTTGTTTTTTCTTATTTATTTACTGACCATAATAATCTGCCTCTTTGTCTCACCAGTATGATAGTTCCCAGCTTTGCTTGGTTAGCTATTGGTTTTATTTTAATATACAAGGTGAACTTTATTGTCTAGTCCTTTGAGGTGTCTTCTTTTAATCTGAAGTTCCCATTGCCCAAATTAGTTTTACTGGAATAAGAATTCTTCTGAGAAAAAAACACCCCAAAGCCCTTAACCTCTACTACCTACTACATACATCTATTTCCAGCCTTCCCTGTGAGAAGCTGGAGAGCTGCCAAAGCTTTCAGTACTATCATTTAATGTTACCTTTTCTAATTTTGCTAGGTTGATTAGTGACTTTCCATTTCACTAGGTCTAAAGGGTGTTTTGATGCCCAGTGCTGTGAAAACCTTTCTTTTAATCATGCACCCATTTCAAGTATAATAGTGTCATAAGGTATATGACACCATATGAGCTTAACAGTATGACATGTGGGAGATCCATGTACCTGAAATAGTGCTGTATGCCTATCTTTAGGCAACCAAATCCTCCTGCCAGCATCACTAATGGCAGTAGTATCACAATCACAGGAACTTTATCTTGGGAGTTTACTAGGCATCAAGTCAGATAGAGATATTTCTGCACAGCAATCAAACTACTTACTGCAATTGCTCTTCCCACAATGAGCCCCATTCCTCTGAATTCAAAAAGCATATCCATCAAGCTTTTCAAGCCAGTGTTAGTTCCTCCATTATATCTCAAAACCAGGAATTCTTGCCTGTTAGCAAGATGCTTTTATTTGTCTTAACGCTCAATATGCAATTTCATGACAAAGATTTGTTACAACCTGCACTTTTGTGTTCTCCTGCCAGACCCACCACCACTGCAAACACATTACACTCCTTAGCAATGAGACAGTTCAAGCCTCAGAGCAGATCTGAAGAAACTCCCTGGCATTCTGATTTCCATGCTAGCATCCTTCTGCAGAAGAGAGCTGCAACCCACGCATCCCATGCACCAGGGTCCAGAGGAGAGGTGCCCTTACAGAGCAGGTCTGGCCTCAATAAGCAGAGTACTTGAGGAGTAGATCCTGAATTTTGGTTACAGCGACGTCTGCTGGCTTCCCTGCTTCAGACTGTCTGTGAAGGAGGTGAAGACTTGGGATGCTGAAGTTGTAACTCTTGAGCTACACAAGCAATTTGCCCTGCCACAGGAGTTTATCCATTTAGATTCCTGGCTGCTCAGTGTTAAAGCTGAAGATGAGGAGAAGGATGGAACATAATGGAAAAGCACTGATTTTTTGATGAGGAAAAGATGCACCATACCTAGTCTAATTTGCAGTTTAGGGTTACAGATGTGAAAACCTGAAATCACTAAGCCATTATTTTAAAAACTATGTGGCAGGAATCATGACTAATACTACATCACTTTTTCATAAGTTTTACTTCCTATCTTAATTGCACAAAATAGATTTTAAAGGGGATAAAAATAGCAGAAGAAAAGCACAGGATTTTTCTTAAGTCTTGCACAATATTTTTCTGATTTATAAAACCAAATAAACCACAAATCACATTCTGGTGAACAGGGAGGAAAACATAGTCCTGAATCCTACTAATTCATAGACTTGACTGGTGATGCTGCAGGATTGTGGTCCTAGAGCACAAACAGGATTAGGATTCTTCTTTGTATGACTAGCCACAAACTGGGAGGAAGAGGAAGGCAAAAAGGACATTACAAAACCAAGAAGATTGTGCAAAGGGTCTTGTGTTTTTTTTCCTTCATTAGCTGGTTAACAACACTGAAGCAAGGTCTGTGATCTATCTGACTTCTCTCTCTTCTTCCCATCAGTGACTGTAAACATAAAGGATGTTGCAACGCAGAGAGACATCACACTTATTCGTTAACATTACTGAGTTTGACTTGAGATTGAAGGGGAAAATTAAGACTGCCACTGCTCATGAAAAATTTGATTTATAAAGGATTTTTGCAAGCATTTGTAAATGCATCAGCAGGAGTGCCTATGACTCCAGCTGCTGCTATTTTTGTTTTTCTAATGGGAGAACAAAATGCAAGAATTGTGGGGTTTTTTTAAGATATGAATGTAATACTCATAAGTACAATGTATCCAGCAGTAACAAGACTATTATCGAGTGATGGGCCACCTGCAGAAGATGGGTATGAAGGAACAATTTTAAAAGTGCAGTGCCTGCTGAAATGGTATTTGAGGTCATGTTTTTCCCTGAAAGGATTTGCACATCAAAAAGTTGTAACCAAAATGCCAACCCCAAACAGCAGAAAATGGATCTTTAAGCCACACCACAAAGCTCCTTTGGGAAACAAACCCAAACTCAAAACAATCCACAGCAGCTGCATTCTCAGTGCAACATTTTTTTTTTATTATTATTTAATTATTAATTGATAGATTTTGTCAGTTTGTGAGCCTGCAAGAAAAATCTCAGCCATAAGACTATCTCTGAAGGTATTGGAATGACTGCATGGCAAGCACCTCAGTTGCAGCACTGAGCCTACTGAGCTCCCATTTTATTATTTTTCCCCATTAAGAGCTCAATGGGGTAATCCACAGATGGACCAGTTTTTGGGTTAAGAACTGGCTTGATGGCCACACCCAAAGAGTGACTGTCAATGGCCCAGTGTCCAAGTGGAGGCCAGTGACAAGTGAAGTCCCACAAGGATCAGTGTTGGAACCAGTCCTGTTTAACATCTTTGTTGGTGAAACGGATGGTGGCATTGAGTGCACCTTCAGCAAGTTCACTGATGACCCCAAGCTGTGTGGGGCAGCTGACACGCAGGAGGGAAGGGATGCCACCCAGAGGGACTTTGACAGGCAGGAGAGGTGGGCCCATGCCAATCTCATGAAGTTCAACAGGATCAAGTGCAAGGTCATGCACCTGGGTCAGGGCAATCCCAAACTCTGATACAGGCTGGGCAGTGACTGGATTGAGAGCAGCCCTGAGGAACAGGACTTGGGAATGATGGGGGATGAGAAGTTCAACATGAGCCATCAGTGTACACTTGTAGCCCAGAAAGCCAACCTGTCCTTGGCTGCATCAAGAGAAGTGTGGCCAGCATGGAGGTGATTCTCCCCCTCTACTCTGCTCCCCTGAGATCCCACCTGGAGTACTGCATCCAGTTCTGGAGCCCCTCTTACAGAAGGAACATGGATATGCTGGAGTGTGTCCAGAGAATGGCCACGAGGATGCTCGGAGGGCTGGAACAGCTCTGCTATGAGGACAGACTGAGAGAGTTGGGGTTATTCAGACTGGAGAGGAGGAGGTTCCAAGGAGACCTTATTGTAGCCTTCCAGTATCTGAAAGGGGCTACAAGAAAATAAAGGTGGGACACACACCCACAGAAGGCACCCTCAGCTCACTCTGGTGTGAGGCATGGAGAGGCCAGCAGCTCGTCAAGCCTCTGGAGCAAGAAAGGCTCCTCCCACTACACTTCTACCCTGGAAGTGCTGTGTGGTGGCTGGAGTCCTGGAAGAGACCAGCAGCTCGTTGAGCTTCAGGAGCAAGAATGGCTCCTCCTGCTACATTTGGTGGAAAATGCGGGCAGGCCTCTGGAGCAAGAATGGCTCCTCCCGCTACAAGAAAACTTTGGGATGTCAGGTGGTGATGGGACCAGGGGGAATGGATTCAGACTAGAGGAGGGTAGATTTAGATTGGAAGTTAGGAAGGTCTTCACCATGAGGGTGGTGAGACCCTGGCACAGATTGCCCAGAGAGGTGGTGGAAGCCCCATCCCTGGAAGTTTTTAAGGCCAGGCTGGAGAGGGCTCTGAGCAACCTGATCTAGTGGGAGGTGTGCCTGCCCTTGGCAGGGGGGTTGGACCAAGATTATCTTGAAGGTCCCTTTCAACCCTGAAAATTCTGATTCCATGATCCATTCAACATAGAATATTTCTGGAATCAGATACCAGATCTGCACATCAACCTAAGAGGGAAAGAGTAGAGAAGGACCAATGCATTGCCTAGTTTTATTGTTTGATTTCATCAATGTTTCAGGCTCTATTTGCAGAGTCCAGTGTTAAATACATGCTGGGCCAATGCATAATCAATCTTTCAAGTTTCAGACGGGGAAGAAAAAGTTTTTCACAGCTCTAAAACAAAAAAATTTTTAAGCAATAATATGAGATGGGAATCATACACTGGTCAGTTTCCATTACTAAGAAACAGCATTTGACATACTTGGAAATTTCTCATAACTGTAAAGTAATAGAGGAATATATCACCTTCAAAATAAGAATTTTCTTTTTATTATGTTTGTACAGTCTTGCTTCTAACATTTACATTTTAATACATCAAGAACAAAGACTGTTCAATATATTGCTCAAAGAAAAAGCTGTTTTCCAGTTAAGCTTTGCCATTTTTCAAGCAAATTTATATCCTCAAGAGAACTTCTATTACTATGTCTATAGAAAGAGTATATAAAATGATAACTATTTCTGGTAATATTGTGGCAGAATTTTTTTCTGCATACGTGTGATCTAACAAGTTTGGGGGTTTTAAGCTGACGAGGGAAAAAAGGATGTGGGAAGAATGACTGTTAGCATCTGGGTGTTTCTGAGTTTTCAAATGCTTTATCTGTGTAAGTAATTAAGAACTACACAAAGCTTCACAGTTACACAAAACTGTTACACAGTTACACAACTGAAGTACTAGCTTACAATTTCTTCATTCTTTAATAGACACTTAGGCTTAACTTAGCATACACACATCAACATGAATGATACTACCACAGTTTCTCAGCAAAATAATTGAACAGAGACATCTATTTTATTTCAACTAATTCTCCTTTCCCCTGTCTTTGTGGGCCAGGTTACATGGTATCAACTGAGAGGTAGCTGATACTGTGTGAAACCTGTAAATGCAAATCTTTTCTCCCAAAGCTTGGTCTGTTCTGTTTGTTTATAACATACACTTGGTATCAATTGATGCTTCCTGTTTGGTTTTCTTAAGACAGCATTTTTCTTCTTCAGAGCAGCACCCAAAAAGAAGAGGGTCCACAAAGAAGGAGTAAAAATGCTACTATCCCCAAGTTCATTTGTGGAAGTTACCTTCCAATACCTTACTGAGCTGTATGCACAAACTAGCAAGATCATAATTTCTCAACCATGAAATAGGGATGCTATTAGACCAAGTCTCTTACAACAAAGTAATTTAATTTAGAAAATAGTAGTTTGATTTTTTAAGCATAATTTCTTTCCCTATTTATATTTAAGATCCAATGCTGGCACAGAATTTAAAATACTATTCTCTTTTAGCAAGTAATGTAAGCTCTTTGAACTGACAGCACATTTAATATTAAAAAGGTGTTAAAACACTGTTAGGCCAGGTGTCATATTAGGCCAGCGTATTCCCCAATTTAGGCACATTCACAATGCACAAAGCCTTGGGGAATAATTCCTTAAATATTTTTACTCTAGTTTTCATTTCTTTTTTGAATTCAAGTCCATAAGATATGATATCCTTCAGGAATTAAAAGCTACAGGGAGAATGTATACTTTTGTAATTCAGACAGAATTCAGTCTAACAACATCAGTAAACAGCACATTGTTTTTGCATCACTAATCTGTACAAATTAAGGTGTTAAACATAAATTGTAAGATGAAAAGCTAGATATTTAAATTTACCTTCTAAAACTGTTTTTTTTTTTAATTTAGATTAACTTTTCCACAAGCTTCTTTGGGTTTTTTTAAAACCAACAAATGTGGATGGAGCTCTTTGCACTTTGAAAAGTCCTAATGCAGACAGCATGCGGTATCATGCTGCCATCTATAGCTTAAAGAAGAAAATAGACTGCACAGTTCAATTTGTAAGAAAAGCTACTGGATCCTCAGCATTTGTGGACTGAAAATGATCCAGTGCTCCCAAGAGATTAGCAATCAACAGAGATGCACAGACATTTGCATTCTTGCATTCTAATGTGATGAGCCAGAGTCGCAAGACCTCTGCAAGGAGTCCTATGTTGGACTCAGTCCTAGTTGGCTGCCCTTCTCCCACCACCCTTATCCCAAATCCATGGATCTTTTTAAAGAAAAAGCATGTGTTCACATCATGGGCACAAATACAGGAAAAAGCAACACCACATCAGCACTCTTGAAACTCAGGTTTTATTTCACTGTATGAAACAGATTTGAGAATCTGAATTAAACCACATATGACCCCCACTAGAGCCTATTTCCATGGCAGCTGTTAGCAGCTTGGAAGAAAAAAAAAAAGTTAGAAATACAGTCTTCATCAGATATTTACAGAAATAAAAGCTTCAAAAGGAGCTGTTGGAGCAAATCAAGAGAGTCATGATCAGAGGACAGCACCCTCCTATGAAGGGCAGGCTGAGAGAGCTGGGCTATTCAGCCTGGAGAAGTTTTCAGGGAGGCTTTATAGTGGCCTTCCAGTACACGAAATGGACATATAGGAAAGCTGAGGAGGGACTTTTTATAAGGGCATGGACTGATAGGAGAAGGTGTACTGGGTTTAAAATGGAAGAGGATAGAGTTAGATTAGACTTTAGGAAGAAACTCTTTACTGTGAGAGTGGAGAGATACTGGAACAGGTTGACCAGAAAAGCTGTGGCTGCCCATCCCTGAATGCTCCCAAAGCCAGGCTGGATGGGGCTTTGAACAACCTGGGCTCCTGAGAGGTGTCCCTGCCCCTGCAGGGGGGTTGGAACTAGGTGACCTTTAGGGTCCCTTCCAACCCAAACCATTCTATGATTCAATATGATTCACACCTCTAATTATTCAGATACTGAGGTTCTTCTGTTTTCAAAGTGTCTCTTTGAGAATTTGTATACTTTTGCATACAGATGAGTTTAGAGAAAGTCAGAACCGTTATGAATTTCCATTAAAACGAAATTGGAAATCTCTTCCCTTTAAGAGAATGACAGAAATTCCTGTAAAACACTGACTTCCATCTTCCAGGATCTAACACTTCCTGGGTTTTATTTCCTTTGGTGGTTTGTTTTTGTTTTGTTTATTCTTAAAGAACAGATAACTAAAGGTCCTTGTTTAATTTGGTTCTGACTGAAATCTCAAAATAAGATTACAATTTTCTGTTGTCCTCTACAGGTAAGAGTGCAAGTTACAGGAAGTCTTGTGGCGGTATTTGTTTTTTCCACATCCCAAGAGACAGAGAAAGCTGGAAGCTTTTGACTGGATGTACTGCTCAGAAAAAGCTTTCACCAGCTGACAAGGGGAAAGAAACCACTTCATGCACATAGATAATACTTTTACCTGCTAGCTGCAGTTCAAGATTATTATCTGCAAGCAAATATTCAGCTTCTAATGAACTTTATAAGCATAACCTCAAAACTTGCCTAGTGAACACTGACAATGCAGTGTGTTTTTCTCTGCTTGATGTTGCCAGAATGAAGTATTGTATGAGCTGTTCTGCTCCTCCACTTCCTCTCAAAACCAGATCCAAATACAGTCAGGAGAACAAGGACACATGTTAACTCCTGCATGGATAGCACAGCTTAAAGAACTCCAGATACTCCATGATGTGTGTCAATCCAGCTGGCTAGCAGATACCAGCATTTTGAGTGATTTCAGGGAAAATATTTTTGTTTTCCTTTATATATAATTTCCTTCCAAGTAATAACACCTTTAACTGTGATGCAATATTGCCAACTTAAGCAATATAGGCAATATTTCAACAATATAGCCTACCTCCTAAGAAAGTTATGTTCAGTCATAGTTCAAAGCTATTTTTACCCTCCCTGAGTCATGCTATGCCTGCTGATAGCACAGAATGCCAACCTAATGCTTCCGTAGGTAGCAAGTCAAAACACTGCCCTAAAAGTAAAAATAAGATTGTGGTGCCTCTTTTACTTTGCAAATGCTGTTATTATGTTATCTTGCATCCCTTAATCATGGCCTCTGAAACAAGGATGATTTGTATTTGTGGTTACAATATCTAGCATATATGAAAGCTATCTTTATAAACAGTACCTTTAGAAAGCTACACTGTATTCTGAACAAGAGTGATTATAAATATTGTTTCCTCCATTTTTCTTCACAACAGTGGAGAAGGCATAGAAAAGTAAAAGAAATACCTTCTCTAAACTAGAAATAAATTGGGTTCTAGCAGTCTTTGAGCAACCTGGTCTACTAGAAGGTGCCCCTGCCCTTGCAGGGGATTGGAACTAGATGACCTCTAAGGTGCCTTCCAAACCACTCCATAATTCTATGTGCTCCTAACAAATTCTGCCCTGGACCTCTCCTGGCTCAACAGGAAAATAAACACTTTTCATTCTTTATTTTTAAACCTCTGGCATGGCATTTGTTGCTGGGAAATGATCTGCCATTTCCTGGATGCTCATACAACAACCTTCTCTCAGAGAGGTTTGTTTAAACATCCTGTTCATTTCTAAAGCTTCGATCTGGGAGATGAACACAGCCATCCCTGTCCCAGTTATCTAAAGCTTGAGAAAAAATATTACTAGTGTCTGTCACATTAATATTTACAATTCAGAAACAGTAATAAAAAAGCTTAACTGCAGTGTATACAAATTTAAGATGTCTGGAGAGCATAATGCATGCTTAAATGCCCTTTTAAAATATCCATATTCATCAAGTTTCTCCTATTCTACTAAACTAGATCATTTTCCTTTAGTTCTGTCCACAAAAATTCAACTGGTAGCAAGTCTTCAGGTACTAATATTAAAATTCTCCTTTATACATGCTAGAGAATTGCAGCTGTGTGCTTTTGAGATTTCTTTTAAAGAAAAGCAAAGAAGAAATCAATATGCAAATAATAGAATATCAAACAGGCATAAGGGTCCAGCTTGTATTTCAGTGCCAAAAAGGGACTACAGTCACTATGCTCTTTAAAAATCAACTATTCTGTTTACTCTGAAGCATTTGTCAGAAGCATATTGAAGACATTTGTTCAAAAAACTGCTTGAGTTAAGGCAGTTGCTTTAACACCTTCTTTTCAGTTTTTGGAGGTATTTTGCTATTTTTCTTTAAACAAATTACACTTAGTTCAGTCATGCTCAGAAAACCACACAGAGCTCACAGAAAGGCTGCCAACTACCAGTAGTTCCTCATTTCTTACTTCCTAAAAAAGACCCAGAGGCAGAACTAATTGTACAGTACTGATCTCTGGCACACGTACCTTTTAGCTTTCATTACTGTTGTTTCTTGCTGGATACTAAGAGAAGTTTTAAACATAACACAGACTCTGGAGTCATGATTTTAAATTTCCTCAAAGGGGAACCACGCTACATCCTGGCAGTGCAAGCTCATGTTTTGATTCTTAAAATCAAGCAGCACACACCATGCTAACTAAATCCAAGTGACTAGAAATTCCAGGGACAGAACTGGCCTAAAGAGACAGCTTTTACTCCCTTTTACTCCCTTACCAATCAATCAATCCTTCGCCCTATAAAGGACAGTTTTAATGAAGAATCTGTTGGTGGGATCGAACAATTTCAGACTTGAAAGCATCAAATGCACAGATTACAACAACTTCTAATGAAGAAAGAATCTGAATGAAAAGTTCTGTGCAAGGTAAAACAAAATACTACAAGGCTAGATCCAGTATCACAGTTTACTGTTTGAGGTACAGAGTGAGTTGGGATAAATGCACTTCTTCAAAGGGCAATTTTTCTGCAGTCTCAACAGAGCTACATTTACAAAGACAGTTCCTGAGATGCTTAATAAACATACATAACATTACACTTCCTCTATGATAAAACCTCAAGTCTCATGCACTGACCTACACTATGCACGTAATCATAATCTCCATGGTTTTTCTAGACCCAAGAAATTAGCAATATCCCATTAAATATCCTCTCTTCCCTAAAATTTTGTTTTAATTTTAGAAAAATTAAGTATCAAAGTTCCCCAGGAAATAAAACCTACTCAAACAGAAGACAAAAAAGTCAAATACAACTTACAGGAAATTTATTCTAGTTCAGCAATATTTGCTAATGTGTGTATTGTTCCAGAACTTAAAAACTATCTAGACTACTTTGCTACTGTTTCAGAACTTTAATAGCACTTCTTAAGTGAGTAAAGCACCAGGAAAGACTTCAACTGCACAATATTAATACAAAAAAGAAAAGCCTTTGTAGAAAGCATAGTGGTTTTTTTATTGAAGTCTTAGAAAATACTGAATTATGAAATATACAAAATCAACTGTTGTAATTATCTGTTTATTTTACAATCTGTATGCCATCATACTCTTATGGCTTTAAGATAGTCTGTCCAAAGTATTTGAAAACATGCTTTAACAAAGTATTTTACAATTTCAAAATTGAGTATTTCTTTACTGGAAAAAAAAAAACCAACCAAACTCTGAAACATTTACCTGAGAATTCTGTATCATAAATTTGTCATTCATTCTTAACTTTCGCAAGTTGATGATATAGGCTACAGAAGTCAACATGCAACTTGTAGGTCTACTGTATTAAATAAATATTTTAAAAATTCTTTAGATGCAGCTGGTTAGGAAAAAAAACCCCCCTTCCCTCCAACTTCACCAAGTTCATCATAGGTTTAAAAACACAATATAAATTTTTTTATCATATGTCGACAACGACAGTCACGACTTCTGCACTGGAAGCCCTGCACCATTTGCTGGGTGGAATTCAGACCCTGGCTGCTCACCAGACTGCAGCAGTGGAGAACAACTCTTTGGTGGAGAGTCTGGCCTCTGAACCTGGTAATCACTGACCTTGTTTTCCAACATCCACAGCCAAGTGTGTCGGGGTTTGGCCACTGGCTATGCTGAAGTTCCCAACCAATCATTCCCTACACATATGCTCCACCCCTTTATAACAAACATTAACCCTAGGAATTCCACTTCAGAATATGTGTACTATTAGGACAATGCTTTAGGAACACTATCCACGTCATTACAGATTATCACCAGTTTTAAAAGTGGTATTATGTATGGACAGTAGAGAGGTTTGGGGCCTTCTGGTTTTTTTCTTTTTTTTTTTTTTTTCTTGCTTGCTTTTTAAGTAAAAGGGAGCCTTAGGAACAAAACACTGCCCAGAGTGGCAGCAGGATTAAATTAACCAGGCATATACAGACACTGGATAAAAAACCCAGAAAGCTTCATGAGAAATACATATACAGGATCAATATATATAAATGATAGTAATTTAAAAGAATTTCAATTCAATTATCTGAAAATACATCCAAAGCAGTAGAACTCTCATGATATCTGCCATATAGCATTTATTTCTGAATTTCAGTTACTGCATGGATTGTGATTTATACAACCTATACTCCATTAACATAAATTTTTCCCTTAAAAATTTAATTACATATTACGAAAATCCCAGGATTTCACTAGTTACTTAAATCAACTTTCAATCCATTGGTGAGGTAGTGTAGTCACTTGTATTACATGCTGGTTATAAGTACTGTTGGAATCTGTCAAATTTTAAACTTTTGTTTTAAATAAGTGGCTTAATAGTCTTAGTATAGTTATTAATGCTAGGTTACCTAAGGGAGAAGGAAAAAAAAAGAGCACTGAAGAACAAGTTTTGCATCACTGCAAGACAGAACTGCAAAGCAGTATATACAATAGTCCTTTGCTTAGTTGCTGCCTACTGTACATGCACACTAAAGACACAAAAAGCTAATATAAATTCTGAGGTAGGAAATGAAGAATTCCACTGGCTTGTACAAGATTCTTCACGTTTTGTAAACCAGTAAAACCAAAAGTTTTTTGTGGTGAGGTTCAATACTTATTTCTGGTGTGAGAGTAACATCTAAATAAAAAAGCATGATTGGAATACAATATGCATATAACTACCACGTAAAAACCTAAAAAATCGGGATTATTTTCAGTGGCTGAATTTCTCCTTTGCAAAGTAGAGGAAAACCCTTCAGCTCATTTTCTTATGATACTTTCTGTATGTTTATACTTGCAGCACAAGCCATTGAAAATGTTCTACAGGCTAAGGCATAAAAGTATCCTGAAAACTAAAATTCTGAAATAGAGCCTTACTGGTCCCAGTGATCAGAGGACAAATACATTTGTTGATTACTTTAGGTAATTAGGCACTACAGATAAAGAATTTGGTGCCTTAATATCCTTAAAAATCCTTAAACTTCCACAATACTTTGATTCCAACTTACCACAAACAGCAGCAGGCTTGAAAGTGCTAGGACAGTAATTCACAATACAGCACTGGATCTCAACAAGCATATGGGATTCAGATGCCAGAGAATCCAATGCACACTAATCAAGAAATTGCATCGGTTCCAAATTTTGCCTTTCCCAGTATGTTGTTATTCCTGACACATAATTTAGAGACTAGAGCAGTATGCTGTAGCACCTTCACTGTTCAAGTTGTCTTGACTACATACTGAAGAGCTAAACCAAAGGCATATATTCAATAAAAGCTGGCTCTGGTACAAGGATGGGAACAGTAGGAAGCAATAAGCCATTCCAGAGTGCACTTGCCAGAATCTCCCCATACTGTCATGTTATCCTAACTCATCTACAACAAAAACTTACAGAGCTATACAAGCTTCTTTAAGATTGCCTACTGGGAGAAAAGCTCTTAAAAGAGCTAAGAAATCCAGGTATTGAAATCATTGTGCATAAACGCTTGTTGGGAGGCTTTTATTGAGATGCAGAGTGGCATTAGGTACTATGGCATAAAGCAGAGCGAAGGCTGCTCTGTACCTGAATGAAAGCTTCTTCATAAACAAACATCTGTGTGCAGAGTTTATACTTTCCAAGAACTTTCCTAAACTCTCCTTGGCATCACCACACAGAAAAAGCTCCAAGCTCACATACAAATTACACTCTAGAACTACAAAGAGCAAATCCAATGCTCGCCAAGTAGTAGAAGGACCATGTAATTGTCAATGTAGTTTCAAAAGGTAAAATTTCATCATCTTTTCATCACTAAGTTACTTTGCAGTAATGTTCCAATCTCACTTTTAGTTGCAATGTCGAGAGGCTGGCAACAGTAAGAACATTGATTCACTCATCTGTAGTGCATTTGTCAGTCATTTGCTGACAGAAGTCTGTGATACCACTGCTCTGTCCACACTGTTCCTCAAGCGAAGTTTTCTCCAGTGGTCTTCCAGAAACTGGATGCAGATCTTGTGCTTGATCATAGGTTGCATCACACACACTTTTCACACACTGATAACAAGAACTCTGCTCATTTGTAGATGTAACACCTGAAAGACCATCTGCTAATTCTATACATGCTGGTATCGCAAGCTCACTATCAGATGCAGCTGTCTGGTCTCTCTCCAGGAATAAAAATGAAAGTGGACAATCTGAGGAAGAATATTTTGCAAGTATTTGTATTTGCTCATGACTCAAGGCTGCTTCCTTAAACACCTGCTGGCAAAGTCCAGTCAGATTCTCCTTTGTCTCACCCAGAGTTGACAAAATGTGGTTTCTTTCCTTCAGCAAGTTCTCCTTCTCATTTTGCTGCAAAAAGAAAAACAGCCTTTTAGTCTGCATTTTAACACAAACCTATGGATTGTGTTTCTATGAAAGCTAAAATATGACTAAAATAATCTGGTCTGTTGAAACAAACAATTTGGCAGAAGATTAACAAGCACACAAACAAATGCCTATCAGAAGTACAATTCCAACCTCCTGAGTGTCATCAGCTCAGCTATTTGAAACTATTTTGCAGACATAACTTTTTCAAAAGTGGAAACAGAAACAGCAATTTGTAGTTATGAAATACATGCTTCACTTACATACAGCTTCACTTACTATAAGTATTCCTGCAACACTAATTTAAACCATTATTGCTGGGTCAACACAACATTAAGCAGAGCAGTCTTTATAGGGATTTATAATTTAAAAGTTAGATGTTGAAAAACAGGCATCACATTTTCATACTACTCTGCTAGATGAAAATAAGTTCAGTTCTCAAACTGCCAAGTTCCCTGCAGACTTAAGAAGAATTCCTAAGGTATACAGAAAATATAGTAAAGAAACAAAATATTCTGAAATTGTGAGCAAAATATTCTCTCTGGAAACAGCAGTGCAGTGTTTTGAGGCACTGTCTAGAATACTAAGTTTAAGAATTTAAAAAGAGGAGTGACAGGTTAGTGAATTGAAGAGACAAGAACAGAGGTGGCACTAAATAGGTAACCTATTTCTGGAACAGAACACCTGCTGAATGCTTCAGTTTTATCTTCATAGCTAACAAGCTTAAAAGTGGCAGAACTCTCTCAGACATGACAGAAGACTGTCCTTAAAGAAGCTTACAACCTAGCTGTGTAATGCAAAACTATCTTCCAAACACAGCATAACAAAAGGGATGGCAGTTCACTAATGGATATCAAGGAGCAAAAAAAGTACCATTCATTAAAAATCAGCTTTTTTTTTAATTTTCATTTACTTAAATGTCATGATTTTTGCTGAGATTTCCGAGATACAAATGGCTGAATATGAAATTACATTGATAACTGAGAGGTCTAATGATGGAAACAAGCAACATCTGGAATAAAGTAAAATAAGGAAATGGGAAAGGAGAGGAAACAAGCAAAACTGTAATGAAGCAGTTGAAAGGACAAAAACAAAACAAACAAAAAACCATGCTACACATTGAATTAATTAATTGAAAGATAAGGCAGAGCTTTGAGAACACACACAATTTTAGATTTTAAGAAGTCTAAAGTAGATTTTAAGAACACAGATACAGATTGTGTGTTACCACTATTCCTGTCAATTCACCCTCAGAAAGTTCCATGATTTTGAGTCTTTCTTGCACCCCCATTTGCCAGAGAAACTCACATGGCAACCTCTGCAACTTCTTTTTGAAAGAACTGACTTAACTTTAACTGGCACTTCACAAAAGAAGCAGAAAAAAAAGCTCGTCCCTTTTGCCTAAAATTATTAGAAAGAGTGCTTTGGTAACAGATTTCTGTTTGTCAGCATACTGGGAGCAGCTGTTGCCAGATCTGAGTCTAAAATCACTCCATATACATTTTGTATATGTAGAGGCACTCAGTTGTGTACTACAGAATCATCAAGTTATGCAGACTGCTGTTTAACACAAAGTTATTGCCAAATAAATTCCTTTCTTACCATCTGAAGTTGTTGATGGATTAATATACTTAAATATTGCTTTATTTTAGCAGCATTATCCTAATACTGTAATGTCAAGCTGAGCCCTCTTAATTCTTCTGGTAAAGGATCTATTTAGTTCCCACACTTCTCTCCCTGCTATAGTATATATAATGAGATATCACTATAATTTGTGATTCAAGAAGGGTATGTAGCTCCTCCTGAGCTACAGAATCTTCAGGAAAGTAGTGCTTCTTGACATCAGTTGTCCTTTACTCTGCCCCTTCCAACAGTTACCCTCATTTGAGGGCGAGAAAGCTACAGGGAATGTGAATATAAACTCCTAAAAACTTTGTTTCTAGCAAGCTAATATGGAACATTAGAGAAAAACAAGAACACATAGAGTTCATCTGAAAGATCAGTAAACAGACTGAATGGGGGTCAAAAATTACATTATCCATATAGAAGATGAGAAATTATCAAACTTAATTCTCCCAGGTAACAGTCAGATTAAGTACTAACAATACAGATGAAGCATTTTTCTTCAGTGCAAGTAGAGCTTAATGGAAGACTTCCAAAACTTCACTCAGGAAGTCAGCAGTCCCACCTCCTGCACAAAACAAAGTCAGTTCTGCATAAGATCAGGCTGCCAGGACTTTGCTCAGTCATGTCACAAGAACATCCAAGGACAAACACACACAACCTCTGTGGGGAAACTGCTTCATTGCCTGCCTTCCCCCACTGGAAACCTCTTTCCTTATATCCAGTTGAAACCTCCCATTTTATTAACTATAACAATGTCTTGTACTTCTACTGTGAACCACAACCCCTGCAAAGCTGAAGATCTGCCACTTCAAATGGCTACATGGTCTTGAGGACTCCCCCAGAGATATGGGCAGGTGGCTATTAGGTGTCCCCACATCTCTCCTCCATGCACAAGCCCTGTTTCCTCTGCCTCTCACCACAGAAGTACTCCAGGCCCAACCATCTTGGTGGCCTTCTACTAATCTTACTCCAGTTTGTCCATGTACTTCTGATACTGGGAAGAAACAAACCTGGGCAAATGATTTAGTCTTACACGTGCTAAACATATATAGGAGTACAATCACTGTTCTGGAACCACTGGCTGTGCTCCTGGCAAAGACTAACAGGTCTGAGATACACAAGCAGGAACAAGTCAGGAGTCATCATTCACAAAGCAACCTGGATATACCATGTCTCACAGATGTCTCTTCTTTCACTCACCTGGAAATTCTACCTAGACAGATCAATTTTCTGTATTTGTCCACAACTTAAGACAAATTTGAGGGTACATAACGTCACTGTCAGACATGCTCAACAGATCTAAACAAAGCCTTTCCAGGAAGTTCTGAAGAAACTTATCTGCACAGCTGTAAAAATAAGTGACTAGAGCATAGTTATGCCTAGAGAAAATTCATAACTTGGACCTCACCTCACAATTCTCACTCGTTCTCTAGACCTTGCTCAGTGATACCTGTTCAAGCAGCAGACCCTCAGTCTTTCCTAGCACAGTTCCACAGAAGAAAGTCTAATACACTATCAGTCACTTAGTCAATTACAGGTCTAATCCTGCAGATCAATCTGCAATTCCCACGCTCCCCCCAAGTGCTCTACAGCATTGACAGTTACAAACAGAAAGGACAATGTGACAACAAAAACAGGCAGAAAGTTCTGAACTGTCAGCAATGCAATTTCTCTTAATTCAGAATAATAAATCTTTTATTAACACCATCTTCCAATTTCCCTCCCAGAGTAGCTTTTTCATTCAGCACAGTGAATGACTTGCTCTGTTAACTCATGAGGGCTGCAAGGCACTGCATGCCTGCCTTCAAAGTCTATCTCCTTTGTTGCTTAAGTGGAAGTACATGTAATGACAGATGATGGACCACTTCAGAAAACTTTCTAGCCCATGGCACTTCAATTTAATTTTCCTTTTCACTCTTAAGTCTTAAGGGGAAAGCTGCAACATGATCACATTTGTTCCTAGCTGGTGCAGATACCAAATCCATGTACATAAACACGATGTCTACAACACTCAAACAAAAATTAAGAGCACAGTAATCCCAAACAATTGGACTATTTAGTGAACATGGTATGATCAACCATGAAACAGAGATGAGCCCGTCAGAAAAAAAGACCAGAAAATAACCATTCATGATTATTGTGAACTTCAGATTATCCACATTTCTCTAAGTTAAAAATATTTTATGTGTTTACTGCCTTTTAAGAAGGCAAAATTACATTAGCAGATGGTTGCAGAGAACACTGGATGCATCAATTCCTCAGCTACAATCTTGATATAGCTGTTAAAAAGGCAAGCAGCTTCCTGAGTTATGCTGTACCTTTTGCCTTTCTGTAAGGGTCTCATTTTTAGGATTCAAGACTCAGGAAACATTCCACCAGCCTATGTTGATATGTTAGAAGAACAATATATACACAACAATGGCATATGGTAATCTTGATCATGAGCAATACCACGAGCTGCAAGAAGAAAAGCACAAGGCAAGAAAGAGGGAAGAGGTAGAAACAAAGTAGAGTGGGATGATGGTTGGGATATCAGTCTGTACAATTAAGCCCCATAACAACAGACTTCAGAAACACTATTCACCAAAAATTATGCTGTGATGCACTTTTACTTGAATGAAAATAACTCCACAGAAGGGAATATGTGTTTACGAAAGAGACAGAAAATCTAAGCTCAAATGGGAAAAGTAGTAAAACACCTCATTCTCAAACTAGTGCCAGATGTCCAGTCGAGTGTTTAGAGAAAGACTCGAGTCAACAATAATGAGTATTTATACGTACCAATTTTTCAATTTCAGATTCAAGATTTTGTATGCAGTCAAGTTTCCTCTTACGACATCGCTGTGCTGCAATTCTATTTTTACTTCGTCTTCGGATATCATGAATACAGTCCACTTGTTCAGGGGTTAATTTATGCATTTTCAGAAATGACTGGAAATCATTTCTGGAAAGCGAGATAATCCTTTGCGCATTAAATGGCAGTTTAACCTAGAATATAAGATACAGTTGTAAATCAAAGGTGAAACTGATATACACAAGCACCAACAGGCCAGTTCAAGTTTTCATTTTCAGCATTCTACAGTACATAACCCATCTTTCTTCCTAAACTTCAGAGACAAGAGCAAGCTAATACAGCTATCAAGTAAGGTGGATAAAATCCAGGGATCTCAACTAGATGAGTTCAGACATGGGTGAAATATCTGAGTACTTTGCACATTTACACCTGATTCTCTGAAGCACATCTGGAGTAGAATGAAATCTATATATGCATGCAGCAAATGATTAGGTGATACACTCTTGGAAAATAATTTATGATTAGACAGTACACAAAGTAAGTGTCCAGAACCACCAACAAGAGTCTAAAAGTTCCCCTAACCTGCTACTAAAACTATATCCTCTATTTTTATACCTTTAGTTTTCTGCAGGAAAAGTTAATTTGAAACAGATATTTACTTAAAACAGAAGTTACAATATTTGCCTTCTAGTTCTTAATGCTGGAGAAGAGAGGGCATTGGGCTTTCTCCACTGTCTGTACACCTGAGTTTCAGAAGCAGGAGCTTCTGAAAACATGCATAGATCATGAAGTCCTGATTAATACTAAAGAACATCTTTACCTTTACAAAGTAATTGCCACATTTTTATGAGGCATCTGACTAAAGATACTTTATTTTCAATCCTTATATATGAATATATTAAGTAGTAGACTATGTTACCTTGCTTTGGTCAGAGATCTGAATTTAGTTTAAAAAGATAATAGAGGAACCACATCTGTGTTTGGCCACCACTGGTGACAAATAGGAAAAAAGAACAGAGTATTGACCTCAGCAATGACACCATCTATTTCTTTGTAATGTAAAGAATGTATTTAATCAGTTCTGGCCTGCCAACTTTCTATATGGATGTTAGCTTACATTTATTTAAAGACAATAAGGCCCTGCATCTTGAAAATAATAAGAAAAAGAAACCTAGTGTTTTCACAACAAATGAATTTTCATTATATTAAATAATCCATCGCATACAGAGTTACACTGCAATTCTACAGTTTTTAAGAACTGTGACAGAAATCAATCAAGGTACATAGGAAAATCTTTAAGAATTAGACTAGTTATATATGGCATCTGTCTGAAACACTATGAAGGAATTACATAAAGTGCCAAGTAATTCTGCAGTTGGAGGAACAAACATAACCTCCGTTTTAATGAAAGAAGTATTATTAAAGCACTCTTGAATACATAGCTACTGAAGCCATTTTGAAAAATTTATTTTCATTGTACAGTAAAACTGGTACCAAGAAAACTGTTAAGTTCCTTTAGAGATTCCAAGAAGTTAAGGTTAAGTTTAATTGAAGAACATCAAGATGATAAAAAAAATATCTAAAGAACTCCCCTTGCCTGGCCTTGGTTTAAAATTTCACAATCACTTCTGATAAAGATGTTCCAGAAAAATGAGAAGAGACATAAGCATCTACCACCTCAATATCCAACAAAACAGTATTTTTTAAGTATCCCTGAATGAACAGTCATCTTTCATATAAACCAACAACCACAAAACCAAACTAAAACAAACAAGTAAGCAACAAAACAAACCAAGAAAAAAAAGACTGAGAATTAGGTATTTGAATAGACCCCTAAAAGACAGGGAAGCAAAGGATACCCCAGGATGTTCTTACCTCACATTCTTGCTCTCTTGCTGAACAGGATTCACTGTCTCCCTCGGTGTCCGTTTCTGAATCCTCTCCTAAACTTATCACATAATTATAGGGACACTGTTCTTGTTGCTGACCCTGAACATATTCTCCACTGCTTATTTCAGAGCTGTTGGAGCATCCTTCAGTACTAAGGTTGCTTATAAAGGGGCAGTTGACAGAATTCAATGTTGTGAAAGTTCGCTGAGAACAAGGTTCAGGGCTTTCACTGATCCTGATACCCAGCCATGGACACTCTGATTTTTTCCCTGAATATACTGGCTCCAAACGCTCTTTTGGAACTGCAGGTGGTAGATGTATTTGACAGGCTTCTGTGCTGTAAATATCACTCCAGAACCCTTGTGCTAGGTGTTCTGCTACCTCTCTCTCCACACTGCTTCGATCACCAGCTGTCGTAATGTTAGTGGCTTCCCTAGCGCACAAATCACTGTTTGAAGGTGTGTCACCTTTACTTTCCATTTTGTCATTCCCAATTCCAGTACCTGATAGAGTTTTTTCAGCTAAGACTGTGTTGTTTTGTATATTACCAAAATTAAAGTTACCATATTGCTCACAAGTATGTAAAAAAGACACAGGATTGAGTCCATGAGGTGCAGCAGGGTTTGGGGGTAAAGCAGCTAGATCCATTTTCTCCACAGGACTTGAAACATTCTGGGTCACACAATCTCTCCTTGAGTCTTCCTTTTTCTCAATGCCCTCTTCCCCTTCTTCCATTTTTACCTGAGTCTCTTCACATTTGGAGACCAGTTGCAAAGGTATACACTCCTGAGCTTTTTGCATCCCATCATGATCAGATACTTCTTTCTCAAGCAAAGCTGCAATTGGTGGCACCTGAATGTCTTTAATATTGGAACTGGACTCTGAAGTATGAACTTTGTCATTTCCAAAAGCTTTCTGGAACTTCCTATACTTTGGGCATTGGGAAGGTAAACTGGAAACACTACCCCTTTCTGAATGCCCAGGATCACATGTTAGATTGGCGTTATCTTGGACAGCAGGTGATGATTTAGCATTTTCTTCATCTTTACAAAGCTTTGTGTCAGGAGTTTGAATATATTCCTTTTCTAAAAGTTCTTCTGCTTCATCATCTATTTCTAGGTCTCCATCATCCACGTTGCTGATTTTAGGGTTTGCTTTCCGACAACGCTGTGTACAACACTTCTTCCTAGGACATTCCAGGTGATCTGATTTAAAGTCCAAAAATTTGAATTTGAGAAACTGAAAGCAAGACTCTTCAATGTTGTGTACACCCAAAAATTCAGCACATTTGCAAACTTCAGACACATTGTCCTTGTTCAAAATGAGTTTACCTGTGTACGCAAACTGAAGCAAAGGACTAAATCCTTTAAGTGTCACCTATTAAAAAAAAAAATAAAAATTAGTATGGCAAATGAGTTTAAGAAACACAGGATCCAAATTTATTTGTGAGCAAACCACACCAGCAGGATACAGTAAAAGACAAAAGCAGTTCTACTTTCATTTCTGAAGCAAGATTTGTTTCATGCTCATTCTGAAACAAATCTTCTGATACTATTTTCTCCTGTACATTCTCAGGTAATTATCTTCCTTGTGCTCTTATCTCTTAATAAAACATTCTGACAATACAGTACTAACAAGTGAAAAATACTGCTGTGCATTGAAAACCAGTAGTTGGACTTCAACTTTACAGAGGTACCTTTCAAACCCAAGTTGCACATGAACTACTCTAGAGTAATATCAAAATGCTGCCAGTATTTAACAGTTAACTCTTTAAAGAACAACTACTGTTATTTGCTCAATCTTATGCATCACTGATATTAAAAGGTTTGAAATAATGGAATTTGACCACACATGATAATTTATTACTATAGCCACCTAGCCTTTTCTCCTGTACAGAAAACAGGACACCAAAACAAAATCATTCTCAGTTTAAAGCCTCTTTGTAGTAGGTAGTTTTAACTGAACACTTCCATCATTATAATATGTTTTTAGCAAAGAATAGTTGCCTAATCAAGAATCAGAGAGGAAACTACTGATTACACTGCCATATTAATTCATCTGTAGTAGTGTCAGGAGGGGGGTTGTAAATGACAGCTTAGCCATAAACTGGCATGAAGTCTTTAAACTTAATTCCAGTCAATAAACAATTTAAGTAGGTTTACAGGAAGATTACTTTCATAAAAGAAAACAAGAAAAATAGAACATTTCAAAACTGCACAGTTTCTCTATGTAAGGTAGAAATGCCTACTGTTAAAAACTGAAAAGATGAAGAGACAAAAAAACCCAGTTCTATACTCCTTTCACTTTGTCTTACATTTCTAGCTGGATATCCTCAAACAAGACAGAAGCTAGAAAGATTTAGTCTGACTGACCTATAAACCTAAAAACTATTTACAATTTAAATTTATTTATATTTGGAGTTAAAGTCTAAGTCTTGAAAATGCTGACAAAAAAATCCCAACAAAACAATACAGAACAACACCAAGATGTCATTAATTACTCTAACTATATATATATATATATATATGAACAACTGTATTCCAAAAATATTTTGGAATCTCAGACTGTGGACTGGTGCCTTTCATTTTAAACTTCAAATACTTTGTATTATTAAGACGTTTTAAAAATACCACATGTCAAAACATGTGATCAGTGTTTGCATCTCTTAAACATGTAACTTCAAAAACTGACTCATTTTAAAATAATACTTAACAGTTCCCAGAAGAGAAGCTCAAATTGCTGAGTCTTCAAATACTTTTACCAAGTGATCAGATCAAACTATTACAATGAGATTCACTGGTACTGTTTTTCCTTATTGCATCAGTATATTCAGTTCTTACATCAGTAACACTAAATTACATTAAAAGTCCCCTTAAATCTACATTGTAGTATCAGTTCCTCACTTTCTTTACAAAGTCTGGTCCCTTTTACCTCTGTTTTTCTTCACAGGTTCATTGGAACACTGTTGACTTGCACAGAGACTATTTTTCCCTTCTCCAACTTTGAAACACATTTCTTACTCTTCTAATATTCAATTTTTCTCCATAATACTAAAGCAAAATTCTCTCTTTAACATTTTAAGTTTTACATGCCAGTCCTCTTCCTCTTCTAATCCAAGTCATCACTTTGAATCCCTAAGCATTCTTCCTCCATAGATTATTTCACATTAAACAGTTCAGATTCCTGCTACAACTGGACACACAGCACTTGGGGGCCTTCACTTTTCATCTACAAGCACAGCATTTCATATAAAAAAAATCCAGTCACTTGCTTGCCTTATGCCTTTTGAATAAATACCAAACTGAGTCTTTAAACACCTTAGATGTGTCAGATACGTAATAATGATTTTTCTTTCCCATGGATGTCAAGTTCTGGTTCATTCCTACTGAATAACTTTGAATTTAATCTTACTCAAGATCATGTATTTTAGGGGTAAAAAACCAACCTAAAAAAAGTAATTGCAATACATTTTCTCAGTCTTAAAAGTACAAAAATGCTGTAGGGGGAAAAAAAAGGCTGCTAATGTGTGTAAAAAGGAGGGGGAGCTGAGTAGAAAGAAAATTGACACCAGCAAGCAAGGAATATAAGCACAACTGTAGTACTCAACCATACAACACCAAATCTTCACAATGCTGATTTAAAGGTATTATCATTTTAAGCTTTAAATTTGTTCATTCATTACTGCGAAAGTATCCTCATTTCAAACAGGAGGACTAATTCTGCAGTACCTCTTTACCATTTAAGGCCTACTCTTGGAAAACTCGCATGCTTTGAAACAGGTGACTTATTTTAAAAGTAATATTTAATTAATTGAAAAGATCTCCCCTATATCTTTTTCAAGACAGCATTCCCTATCTTCAGACTGTGATATACACTCTGCTCTATCAAGCCTTTACTTCAGCCAGCGGCAGCTTTGCAACTTAGACATTAAGTTCCCTTAGTTCTTAATTCCCTTATCTTTACCTAGCATTTACGCACCTATTTTACAACCAAATGGAACAAACCAGATTAGAAGCACTGGCAGGTAAAATGCAGAAGGGAGTGACACTCACCTCTTCCGGTAAAGTGATGATAAGATCAGCATCCACCTGGCCCACAATTCTTGAAAGGAAGTAACTGCTGCAAGCAGCAAGCACAGCTCTGTGAGCCCGAAATCGCTGATCCTCCGCTAAAATAGTAACATCACAAAGAATATCTTGCTTTCTCTGATCATCGAGACTGAGAAGTACATTGGTACTGTGCACTGAGGATTCATATGCAAAAACCACACTATTCTTCTCACTTAGAGACATTCTGTATCACAAGTGGTAGGGTGACTCTCAGCGGAAAGCATGCTTCTGCTCTTCAAACCTGGGGGAAGAAATAACAAGTTTTAGATGTTTAAGTCATATACGACAGGAATCTACTTATTCTCAGCATAATAAGCAAGCTGTCAGAACTGCATTGCCTGTTCTAATTCTAATATTCTAAGATTAATATTCAATATCTCATGCAGGTTAATAAACAAATACATTATTATGTGATTTGAAGTACCCAAACTTTAATAGGTACTTAAAATAATGCTTTAGTAGTTTCTCTGATCAGAAAAAGAGAACTGTTTTTCATGTGACTTCAGCAATAAAAATTTTTCCTCAGCAAGCGATTAAGAACCATAACTTTACTGTAACACCTACAAATTATTTAGGCTTTCATTATTTATTTATCATTATATACTGACTCCAACATTATGAAAATGTAAAGATAAATAAAAAGCAGATATATTAAGCCAAATTTCAACTAAATTCTATGTAAGCTACTTCTGTTTGCTGATTCACTTAGTACAGACTAACATACTCATGCTCTACCCACTATGGAAAGTAGGTTTCCTGCTAAGCCAGTCAGGCATCAGTAAATTACTCTCATTTTGTCTCTAGTAGGTTGGTGCTTTGTTTTTAAAGTAGATTGGTTCTCTGATTTCCACCTGCCTTAATTCTCTAGAATAGCCTTTTTTTGGTTTGTTGGGGTTTTCTTTTTTGCTCTTCCCCTCATCCCTAATTGAATCCTTAAGGTTAAGTTTTCCTTTCCTAATCAATCACTATGATTCAGCTCACATGGCAACAGAATCCTTTTTGTGAAAGAGTGAAGTTCTGATAATTATGATCTGTTGGATAACAAACAACAACAAGAATCATGACATGTAACACCTTGAAATAATATAACCTCTAAACTGTCCTAAAGCTATTCCTCAACTTATAATATTTTTAAAAAATTAAAATTAACAAAAAAACCCTAAACACTAGGAAGAAGTTCTTTCCTAGAGAGTGAAAAGTTTAACAGCAATTCCCAGCAGAGGTTGTGACAAAATGCCAGCTCCCAACAACAATTAAACTGTAGCTGTTGTAAATCTTCATTTTGCAAATATAGGAAACTTTCACAAGGATGGGAAGACAGCAGGGCACGGTCATCTTTAAACACAGTGGCAAAAAGCCAGTCACCCTGTCAGCTATCCTCCTGGTTACTCACCACTCAACTTATTTTCATGGCATACAAGTGTTTTTTGTGATCTTTAGAACAGAAAGATAACAGAAACACAGCCACATTTCTGGTGATATCAGTAGCACAGTACTGGTGCAAAGGAGTGGATTAGTTGCTCTTCCCATTCCCAATCACTTTAAATGGGAATTATGAAGTAATTCCCCATGAAAGTTACTAAATTCTATTCTTGTAATAGCTTATGAGAAATAAGCAATGCAATATAAATAATGCATTTCTATTTTGTTTGCTCTATGTCCTTAATTTGTCCTGTTCCTCAGATATTACAGCACACACAATTTTGAACAAAGCATGATTCTGTATTTTTCACCAGGTATAAAAAAAATAATTTTTTTTTTTTTTTTTTTTTTTAAAAATCAAAACAGGATAGAAGATGAAATGGAAGACTAAATCAAGGGTGCTAGGGAATATTACAGGGAAGTATTACAGATAAAGACAATTTTGGTTGAACACCGAAGCAAAACTTGTGAGGGACACACTTACAGACAGGCCTTTAAACATTCTTTTTTCTTAAGAATCTTAAGTCCCAAGTTCTCCTAATCCTCAGATGGACAACCCATGTACTACATGTGCTGTTCTTGGGTTCTCTCTTGCAAAATAATCAGTTCCAATATCCAGTTCAGCCAATTAAACTTTCATATTATGGAAGGCTAAGAGGAACAGTACTTAAACAGAGTACAGTCAAGAGTACTTAAACAGAGGACTGTCAGCCCTCCTTTACATTTATCTCCTCAAGGCATACAACATGCTTTCAAAAGTGTCTGGTGTGCAACCTACTTCAAGCACTGACAGTGAGCTTCCAGAAGCCGTTGCTGCCAAAAAAAATAATTAGTTTAACACTGAAACACTACCTGTTTCTTGAGAAGTGAAAATAGTTAACCTGAGCCTAACTCACTTTAAAACTTTACTCTGACAAAATGCTGTACTTCCTAATGTGAAGATTTCATCAGCCAAGTTATGTTCTCACTATAATCTAAAATGCAGAATTTCATTTTGCATTTCAAAACTTAACTTTTTTTTTTTTTAAAAAAACACAAACAAAACAACAAAGCAAACCTCACACATACCACACTCAAATAGTAAATTTACCTGTCTTCTTTGGGAATCTAATAACTACACAAATGACGAAGAGAGAAATCAAAAGGAAAGTAACCAGAAGACTGAAAATGCTGGTTAAAAGAAAAAAAAACAAAAAACAGGAAAGGGAAAATGTAACCACTGTAAAAAGTTGTATCACTTTAGAGAAGTGTGAATGTCTTAATTCTGTTTCCAGTTGTGTAATAAAGCCATGGTACATATATGATAGTATTTGTCATCAGCCAGTATTTTCCACAGCAGCACAAGTACAAAATACATTTGGTTGATAAGTAGATTTGTCACACCAAAGAGAAGAAGTACAACTCTTTCGTGATCTATTTAATTTTTCTTCTAGTTTAATTGTTCTCCTGGACCACTCAAATTCTTCATTTCATTTATGGATGAACAAAGAGAGGAAAAAATGTAAAGTGAAGAAAACAATTCAATTATGCTCTTTAAAGAAGCTTTATAATTTACAAGCTCATGCTGCAACTGTCCTGCAAGGACAGGCCCTTCTAGGCTTTCTTCCTGCAAATGTAGGTATCTATTTCACATAAATTAATTTTCTACAAATATCAGCTGAGATTTCCTGCTCCCAGACAATTCAAGTGAAAGGAACAAGTTAATAAAAAGAAGAAAAATTACAAACAATGATAATAAAATATTTCCTTGGGAACCAAACTAAAACTCCTATCATGCTATTTTTATCTTAAAGCTAACATTTAAGTAAGGAAAATTTAAATCATGCACAGATAACACATGAAAGTATTCCAAAAGTCAGCAGATGACTGTACAATTACTGTTCACTAAGACAGTGTCAATAAACAGCCATGTGATCAAATGCAAGAATATGCTTTATGATTTAAGATATCTGATACACCAGTTTCCATCAAAATAAGGAGAGTCCAAGAACATCTTCCAAAACTTAAAATAGCCCTTACAGTGCAAGCTGAAAGTATTAAAGAAGAGCAACATGAAAGTTCACTAACTACAAATCCTTAGTGGAAGAAAACTAGTACTGTTAGTAAAAAAGCATTCCTTAGATTCCTCTCATTAAATTTTATGCACCTAATAATCTCATGTCTTGAGATCAGAGAAAGAAAGGGAGAATGTATATAAGCACACATGCTGGAATAAAAATTATATAGAGGAACACTTGCAGCTGAATTAATCCAGTTCTGCTTTGAAAACACAAACCATACTACTATGAAGTTTCCATTCTTTATTGGACAGCAATTTTGAGGGGGGAAAAAAAACCCAAAACAACAAACTACACAAACGTTTGATTTAAAGGCAGAGACCTTCTCCTTAATACTGGCTATAATATTTTATTCTACTTTATCAAAATGAAGCACTCCATTTTTTTTCTACTAGCATACAATTCAATAGGAAAAAAATGCTTAACAGTTACCTGTAAATCTACCCCATATTCGGTAAATGAGATCTCTAAATATTTATATATGTAGTTAGTTAAAATTACTTTCAAATAACAAAACAATCCTATCTTGAATGAAAATTAGCACTACAACAACATTTTTAAAAGGAATATACATTTGTTTAAGTACACAGTGTACAGACCAGTGCAAGATGCCTACCAAGACTTGTTGGCAAATCCAAGGCTTATTTTTCTCATGCATTTGAAGTTATTTGTTTGCTTATATTATTAACACAGAGGTAGATGTGAAGTACAGTGTGAAGTATAGCAAGTGTAAGGTACTTGAAAATCAGGCTGCAGGCTTGTACATCTGATTCCTTACACCTGGCAGCAATTACTGCTCCTTAACTACAAGCTGACTGCAGAATTAAAGAAGTTAAATGATCTATTACTTTGTCCTCACACAATCTCTGCTTTAAAATAGTCATATGGTGCAGACCTTCAGGTAAATTATAGTCTCCCCATCTTATTCTTTAAAAAAGGTACATATCGCAAAAATGACAATCATAATGGTTGAGACCAGGTAAAACTATAAGGAACCATTGTTGCTAAGTTACAGAAGGAAAATAATAATAGATTATATCATGGAAGTGTTTGAAGGCCAGGTTGAACAGGGCTTTGAGCAACCTGGAGTAGTAGAATGTGTCCCTGCCGATGAAAAGGGAGTTGAAACTGTTTTTAAGATCCCTTCCCAATCCATTTTATGATCCTAATATCACCTTAAAATAGATAGTATAAAAGAATAGGAACATGTTACCAGGACATAATTCATAACTGTGTGGTATTTTGCATAGACACACACACAAACCTGGTACAAGGCAGACTAACTTTCAGCAGACTAACTCAGCAGCATCACCTCAACATGTGTAAGTCTGCACTCAACATCCTGTGGTCAACAAGGAAAGTGTAATGTGGGAGGAGGTGAAGGAAGCATTGAAGCACTGAGTTGTCACCAAAGCTGACTAAAACCTGTATATATAACAGCTTACCTACATACATTATAAGGCAAGAGAACTGCTTGATGTTTGTCTCTGAAATTCAGACTATTATACAGTTCTGGAAAGTTTTTTATTGCCTTTCACAAAAATATAATTTATATGTAAATATATACAATATATGTAAATATAGAAATAATTTATTACATCCTGTTCTATATAATATAGTTATATATTGAAGTAATAATAGAATAATTGTGGCAGGCATTTACTGGTTTTATTTTCTCTTACGCCACTCCTAGTGGTCAGGATTTTACACAGCACCACTTGAGAAAATATTTAATGCTGAGGACTTATTTTCCCCATTATGCAAAGGACAACACAACACAGTGTATGTATATTGACACTAAACATCCAATATGACTGGGTTTTGTGTTGTTGAGCCTATACTTCACAATTTGCTGCAATGATTAAGTCATTTGTGTTTGCACGCACAAAAAGCAGATAACAAACAGAACTCCTATTCATAGGGGGAAATTACATGGCTAACTAGGAGCAACAGTGATAAGGTGCAGATGTTAGAAGAACTTTCAAAACTGCAGAACAATAAAGCAACTGTACCACCCATCAGCTCACTGCAAATACAAACATCAGCACCAAATATCCCAAACCCTTGCCACTTATCCAGATGCTCGCTGGATAAACAAACTTTCAGCTTTTCTGTAGACAATTTCTAAAACACTAATGCTCAGTCCAAAATACTGTACTAGTAATGAATGGCAAACATACAGGATCATAAAAATCAAACAAAGTGACTAAACAAATAAAACATACTAATCAATGAAGTGAATTAACAGCAAGATTTTTTTTTTTTTAGATTTTTAAATGAAGATTTAAAGATAGTATCCTGCATTTTTTTATCAATGTTAGGAATTCCCCCCAAATGCCATACAGTTTACAAAATTAAGCTTTCCAGTATCTTAGAAAACCAGTACAGGTAACAGCAACTCTGTATGCTTATAGCTGGCTTACTGTATACCTGCATCATTCTTTCAGAACAAAGACAAAAACAACAGCTGAAGATGTCTCTTCCTGCCTGCCTATCACAGCTGCCAGGAATTTTACCACAGAGTAACTTAAAACAACAGTCAGATGGCTAACAGAGAGAAATTCAGTGTCCTTTAGTTTTTCACTCAAACACCACAAAAACTGAAAAGGGTGAGATTTCAACATGCAGAGAGGCATGCTTTAAAGCTATTGTTTTAAATATTGGAACAGCTGACGCTTGAAGAGATTCACCAGTGGCATTAGAAGAAACTTGACAACTATAAAGAATGAATAAGTCACAGAAATTAACTCCACAGACTGAGACACTTTAAGGCAAACAACCAAAGAATACTAAAATGGCCCCTAAAACCAAGGCACAGGTTTGAGAGTGCAAAACCCTCCAATTTCTCCTTCTACTTGTATTAGGATACACCTATGATTTGCGTACACGTTTACAGAAATGATTTTTGAACATTCTGAGTTTGAATGTTTCAAGTGTAATTAAGAATACTAAATCAGAGCACAGAAATCCACAAAGATCAGTAACGGTCAAACCTTTACTAGTTAGAAGGATTGCACTTTCAGAAAAGACGTAACTGATTTGCCAAATTTGCAGTCTAAACTATTGGTGGTAAACCTAAGGACCTGGAAAAGAACATGGTCACCAAGGTAAGATTGGAACCCAGACTCATTTGAATTCAATTGAGTCCAGCACCCAAAGCTAATGATTGTCTGTGATTGTCAAATAAAACTGTACTTTGTTACCATCACCTTTAATAGACTTAATAGCAAATGGAGCAATAAACCAGCACGAATCGACCTGCAGTTCTGTTTTAAGCAATAAGAGTTGGTACTACCAAGAGCCAAGCAAAATTACAAATTACATCCTATTGAGCTGGTGACTTCTTTTAAAGAAAAACCTCTCACTTAGTTTCCATCAGTCAATAAAACCGTATCAAATACTCAAAAAAAAAAAAAACCAAACAACAAAAAACCCCTAACATTAGATTAGTCTCCGATACCAATTTTGTGGCTTTACCATCCCAGTCCAGTCAGTCTACATGTATGGGTTTCTTTGGTTTTTTTCCTCACCTTCAGCTACCATTGATTTCCTGTAAGTGATTCAGCCCCAAAGTTACCCAATTTAGTAAAAAAAGTAAACAAAACTCTATAGACTTTCTTTACTTAGGGAACATCTCTTTGCTAATACCATACTGTACATCAGTCCTCTGTAGCAAACAAAGTAACACTTACTTGTACAGGAGTAAAGTTTTTGAAATAAAATAAAGCAGAGTGAAGTTTCCCTTCAGTAGGTGCAGAACCCAAAGTGGGACACCAGTGCTGTTACTGCTATCTGAGATGGTTGAACTTGGACATCCAGGTGCAATTTCAGTTGTGATCACCACCACGATAAAACTAGCAAGACTAATCTACCACTTAGCAGACCATAAAGGTCTGCTCACCTATTGCCATCTCATCCCATCTGTACTTCTGGAACACTTTAAATTCCTAAACAGCTGAGAAAAGGCATTGTATACCCCCAAAAAATAGCTCAAAGAAAACAAACTCTGGATGCTATTCCTGACTCCTATGCTGATCTACTGAGTAACTTCCAGCAGGTCACTGAACTCAGTCAGTTCCCTTAGGGTGGACATTTACTTTATCTTATAAAAAAATTCTGTCATCCATGGATGTGAAGTACAAAGAGACAACTATGATTTGCTACTGCTAAAACCAGACAGTTTAAATGAGAGAGTTTCTTTTAAATGCACTGCAAAGGCTTTTTTCTGCAGTTTTATATCTATGTCCTTGCCCACAGCTACCTCTCCTTTTAAGGAAATAAAGTTATGTTACAGATGAATGGCTACAGCGGGTAATAGCTGCTGATTCATGTTATGCTGACAAGGAATGAACAAGCATTTTAGTGTTAGTGTTTACTGCTCTGCATCTTTAGTTCTAAAAGACTTCAAGACAAAATAGTGATTTAAAAAAGCAGAAAGTAAGCTTTACTTCCTAAGAATGCTTTCTCTTCTAGAAAAAAAGCCTTCGGATGATTAGGGCATTCATAATTAAAATTCTAAATTGTATTCTTTCTAGTCTAAACACCTTTATGATATTGTCCACAGCTTAATTACACAAATGAGCTTTTTAAAAATCATTAAGTTGTACTTCTGAAAACTAATTCTTACCACAGAACTTGGACTTTTGTCAAGTCACAAGCAAGAATTAAAAAGAATCACGGGAAGTCTGGCAAGTTGTAAGTCTGCACTGAGAGTCTTAATTTATTTTCCAGGTTTTATGCTGGAATATTCACTTTTTTAATATTTGCAAGCTATATGAGGGTGTGGAGGAGGGATGGGGTGAGGGGTGGAATCCGAGTTTCCTAGTAGTCACGAGACTCAAAAAGATGGGATTTTAAAGAAAAGAAGATAAAAGATTGATACCATGTAATCATAGAAATTATTCACACAGTAGAGGCTTGAATAGTTTCCCTTAGAAGATGATTTAAATCAGTCTATATCAAAGCCAGAAAAAAAATACTACTACTTTGCAGTTCACCATTATTGTTCACATTTTCTCTGTTTAATTTTTGAATTAGGGATAGAAATCATGTGCTATTTTGGTTTTTCCACTGCTAGAATCAAAACAGAACTGAAGGGACTTCAGAGACTCCCTTACATCAAAATCCCATCATTTAGAATTCTTCAATTCTGCTTGTATTCAAAGTTACTCTGGGAAGGTAACAACAACGCACAGACTTCCTAAGGGCATGGTTCACCTAGAATAGCCCCAAAACACCTAACAACAACAACAACAATTTCCACAAATACAGCATTTAAAAAAAATACTAGTAGAAACTCTTTGGGTTTGTTTTTTTTCAACAAAAACTAGGTGATATAATAAAACATTCACTTACAATAAAGGGTACACTGGCATAACGTGAAGTTTGACCATTTACTATCAGCTCTTAAAGAACCTTTGCATTTATAGCTACATACTCTACTCCTTGCTACAGTTAAAACAAACCACATTAAGTACTTTGTTTTAATTACTGTCAGAATCCATTCACAAATATGTATGTCAAAATATTTATAATGAACACTAAGTTAACCATCTGTGGTTCTAATGTATTTTACTCTAAATTAAAAGGACACAAGAACTGAAAAAAATGAGAAGCAAACACATTGGCAAGTCAGCAAAATGTTTTATGGAAAAGATTTTCATAATGTTTTAGTGTTTTAACTCCAATTTGTTTCCATAACTGTACTTCACAGTATGTGAAACTGAAACAAAATTATGCAAGAATTTTATACATAAATCAGGAAGGAATTCAGAAACATTTCTATGAAAACAGAAAAGCATAAGATCACTAGAACTGGTAATGTTTATATTATACAGAAAAAAAGAAGATGCAAAAGGCCAGACTCCAAATGGTAATTCTAGTTAAGACCTCCACCAAATCACATAAAGCTTTGTTTGAGTTTTCCCATAAGGAAACCATAGACTATTTCCTTTGTGACATACAGTGTTAAAAGACATGGCATTACTAACTGAGCTGTATTTCTGGGATGGTATCATATAAAATACTGATCTTAGAAGTATAAATAAGGATAGCAAATCCTTAGTGTTTAGTCAATAGGCCAAAACAAGAATCCAAACAGACACCTATAAACATTATCTTGACAGTTCAAATGAATCCACTCACAAATTTTCTCAACATGATTCTGAAGATTAAATGAATATTCTCTAAGATGAAAGCTCTCACTTAAAGACATCTTGACGGACTGATACCCTAGACTACCTCTTCTAGTCTCCAACACATATCTAATAATTAAATTCAATTTATATGTATTTAACCGATGCTTCTGAAGTGAACTTGCCCTTCTTAGTGCACTTCCCCCTCTTTTTTAAAGCTTCACTAGCTGACAGGTCAGTTAAGCCTTACTCTGACCTGCTAACTTATATTTATACATAATACTTGAGGTTTCTCTTTCCATTACCTAACAAGAACAAAATTTCCCATCATCCTGAAAAGGGCCTTAAATGAAAAATAGAATGTACTGGTGGAGATGGTGTTACAGTCTATGTTTTGTCACATCAAAGCAAGCCTTTTCTACTTTTTTTTTCCTTTCCACACTGCTAATCTCTGAACTGGAGGTTGGGGAAAGGGAAAGGTGCAAGTGGGTCCCTCACTGTGGTCATTCTAAGCAGAATTCATACAACTCTGTTTCAGCTGTTATTTTTTTTCCTCATTTAAGGTTCTGTTCCTAGCCACATCAACTATTCCGATACCCATGTTTAACTAAGGATTGCACATGAACCAAACTTGCAATACAAAAACTGCGAAGAAGCTCTAAAAGCTCCCCCATGAAACTTACAGTAGTCAAATTCTAGGGGACAACTAAAATGCCAGCACTCAAGCCACAAACATAAATCCTTTGACTGCCCGACCACACCTCCTGCTCATGCCACCATGCATGCCCAGCACAGGGAAAAAGACAGGTGTACAAACAAGATCTATGAAGAATTCATCGGAACACCTCATCTGATAAAAGTGGGAAGGTGGGGGGTGGGAGGGGTGGAGGGTAGAAATGATATCACAAGGAGACTTGTTGAGCTGGGTTTCCCCAAACCATAGGGCCAAGTTATTTGGGCCTTACACAACTCATGTGCACAGACATGTCTAATCCCAATGAGAGTGCCATCTGCTGCAAATGAACAGGTAAAAAATATGGGGTTTAATACTGGACAATTCTTGTATTAACAGAAATTGGTTAATTTTCAAAATATCCTTAGCATAAGGATTTTAGAACCTATTAAAAGCAAATAAATATTTAACACACCAAGATCTGGCACATGCTTTTAGTATAAAACATTAAAAAAAACACTGAAAGTAGTTACTCCCTCCACTTTAACATCTTGGCGACAATCACAAGTGTGCTAGAAAAGCAAACTTCCCAAATACACCACTTACTGTGCTTTCATTCACTTGACAAGATGGACCCAGACAACAAGAGTAGGTTCCTTTTTTACACTAAATTAAACCGAGAAAAATACTCTGTGAGTGCTTCTAAAGTAGTCCAAACACTAAGAGATTTGGCAGAGTCAGCTTGAAGGAAGCCCTTCTGAAAAGCATACAATGTTGATGTTCTCTTTTAAACTACAACTGTTTCTCTCAGCAAATCTGCCACTTGTGGGCCTTACTGCTTGCTAACATATACACAGACTTAGTCACACATGTTAGGGCATCCAAGAGTAATTATGCCATTTAAGTCATCTTTAAATTTAAACTCGTAAACCATGAAGTAAGAGTTGGAATATCTTTGTTGCTTTAATTTGGACTCCTCATGTTTGACAGGAATACCTTTTTTTTTTTTTTTTCTTCAGTGTGGCATAATATTTGAGTGCTGTGTAACCTTAGTTTGAAGTGTTTCTGGACTGCAGTTCTTCCATTACTACAGCCTAATGCTTTTCATACACTGAAAGCACCTTCCTGAAGTGCCTCAAATTACCCTGTCAAAAGTTACCATGTGATGAAACTGTACAGTCACCTTCACTTTACCTTTACCTGTAACTTACTGCTAGAACGTTTGCTTTTTTGACTTTCGATTCCACAAAAATTTAGAGGACCCAGATATATTTGTATTTAGGATTACTCCTGTACTGCCATGCTAAAATGGAGAACGTACAGTTTGACAGAAAAATAAGTGGCGATTCTCTTACAATTACTACATTATCAGCATGCCCCAAAGCATGCCAAGTATCTCACCGTACAAAACAAGACGGACAGGATTTGGATCTCCTTGTTTACGGTCTAAAATAAATCCTCCCCAGCTCCTCCAGAGGGTAACAAACACTCAACACGCCAGTTGCACGTTTCACCCCGGCAAAGCGCGATCACCGCCGGATTCCCAGCAGGGCTCAGTTGACCCTTTCGCACAGGGCCAGCCAGGGAGGGCGGCGCGGGAGAGTCACGCCTGTGTCACCGGGACAAACGGGCACATGGGCACCCAGGGACGAGACGCCGCGGAACGACCTCCTTGCCCAGCCCCGCGGCGGCGCAGGCCACGGGAGAAGGAGGGTTGGGGGAACACCTGGAGCAACGCGACCGCTCGGTGCCCGACTCCGCCGCCCTGCAGCCCTCCCCCGACGACAGCGCCCGCTCCCGCCGCGGCGGGCCGGACCACTACGCCACTGGGAGAGTAACCGTGAAAGGAGAAGGGGCGGGAAGGAGAGGGCCGGCTGGCTGACGCTGCCCCGGTCAACGCGCCTCAGCCTCCTCCACACACAAACACACAGAAACCCCACACACCCCCTCCGCCCGAAGGGTGCTGCCCTCGCCCGCCTTCCCTCCCCCCCCCGCCCAGCTCTAAAGAACACCGGACGGACGGGCGCGCCCGCACTACAGCTCCCGACAGCGGCCGGTCTGGCTCTGCTCGGCTACCACTCACCTCAACGCCTGCCGCCTCTCACTGAGAGCCGGTTGGTTGGTTGGTCGGTCGGAGGGCAGCGCCGTCCCCGCCTTCACCCCCTTCCCTCTTGCCGCTCCCCGGGCCCCGCTGCCACCCAGCTCCCGCTCCTGCCCCGCCACAGGGCTGCGGCCCGACTGCGGCGGGAGCGGTCAGGTGACTCCCCACAACATTACCCGCCCCCTCCCCCTCGCGCACACACCCCGCACGCTGATTGGACGCGGCGCTCCCCGCCGACGCGCAGCCGCCCACGGCCCTGCCCAGTGCGCACTCGCGGTGCTGCCGCCGCCGTCGCTGCTGCCTCTCCCGGTGCTACCCGGAGCGGCAGCCGCTCCCCGGGGCGCAGCGGCGCTGAGCAGCTTCTCCCCTCGTGCCCCCCGGGGCAGCTCGGAAAGCCGTGGTTGCTGATCGGAGGGCTGGGCGGGTTCTACCCCGCCTCTCTGAGTAGAAGGGGCTCCACGGGCGGGAAGTTGTAGCTGCCCCCCCTTCCTTCCTCGCTCCCCCAAAGGCAGCTGTTGCTGACAGGAAAGCGCTGTTTGCCGTGCCGGCCGCGCAGCCGTCGCTTCGTGTGTCGTCTCTGGGGGAGGACGGACGGGATGTGAGCAGGGTTCTTACGTTTTACTGGTGTAAAAGTCTTGCCCTTGTAGAAATGCGGAGCGAGGCCTCTGCTGGGCAGTGCCATCAGTTGACAGGCTTGACCTGTAACTTCATTTCTGACGCTTTTGAGCCAGGAAATGTCAAAGTAAGGTTTTGTGAAAGTACCATCCTGAGGTGACAGGAGGGGGGGGGACGACCGGTTGTCGCTGGTCAGTCTCTGAGCTTGTGTTGGCTGGTCAAAAATGGTCTCTGGAAGCTCAAGTTTATCGGAGGGTGATTTGCGGGAAGTGTCCCGCTGACAGACCTTGTTCCCGTTCTGGGTCTGATTTGTCAACAAGCTATCGAGCTCTGTGCTACGCTATGTACCAGGAGATTAAGTGTCAAGGCACAAAAAAATAAAAAAATACTGCTGAGCAAGTTGTGAATAAGAGATAGCCTTCAGCTAGCAACAGAGTGCTAGAACTGCAAATGATGTGATGTTGCTGTTCAGTTAGCTATTGAAAAACAAGAGTAGGGTGTCCATTACTATGCATATGTGTTTCTGTGTGATGCCATCTGCATGTACAGATTCAGTCTCTAATAGCTGAGATGATGTCAGGCATTGAAATGGTCTCCCAGAAGAAATGGTGGATTCTCGCACTTTGGAAAGTTTAAAGTCTCAGCTTGATGGGGTACTGAGACATGTACTATAAACAATAATACTGGAAGGGCTGGACCAGATGATTCTCGAGGTTCCTTCCAACCTGGCATTCTATGATTCTGTGTCTTAAAAACTACTGCTGTGTGTTACTCTGTCCAGAACCAGAGAGTTTTCAGTACTTTTGGGCTGTGATAGATACTCCTCCAAATCGACTTAAAGAGTAGCAGTGTGGTCTTTACTTCTGTTGAAAATAGCCAGAGGGGAGCTTGTTCTTATCAATATCATCTCGAAGGCCTTGCAAAAGGACACTGATTGAAAGATGGAAAAAGGGAAAAAACCTTCCCCTCTTTTGCACATTAAAGGGGAAAAATTATCTGTTGGCCAGATCAGAAAGGGTAAACTGCATGTACCTGTTTATACAAGGCACCATTGAAGGCAGCTTTCTTTCAGAGGCTGATACCCTCAATAAAACATTAATGACGGTAAAAGATGCACTGCCAAGAATACTAATGGGAATTTCATTGTTAAAGCATTACAACGAAGTTTAACATTTTTGTTTACATTTGAATTATAAGTTTGCATTTATGCCTCATAAAATAAAGCAGATAAGAAACGCAGAGCCTGTCTTACACTGTTTAACTGACACGTAACTTTCTCATGCTGGTTTTACAGTAGACATTCTAAAATTCATATTAGTCTTCCTGATAGCTTTTTGGGAAGGTAGGAGCAAAGATCTATTAGTAATGATAGGTGTGTATAAAAGGGGAGGGAGTTCCCCTCATGTTTGAGTGCAGTGACTGACCTTGCATAATTCAGAAACATAAAACCATGTGGAAAAATGCCTATGTTTGAAAAGGATGAAGTGTCACTCTTAAAAACATACTTTTAATACTACTTTACTCTTACATGTGTTGATACTCTTCTACAGACTAGAACCATTACAAGGGCAATTGGCAGTGCCAAACCAGTTGAAAATGACACAGGTAGGGAACTGACTTCACCCCGTCCAGTGATCCAAATGGTTTCATTTTCACAACAGACTAGTTGTAAAAAAAAAAAAACACAAAAAAAAAAAAAAAAAACAAACCCAAACCAAACCAAAAAAAACCAAAAAAACCCAAAAACAAACAAACAAACCCCCAAAAAAAACACTTCAATAGTTTTCTTCAAAAGTCATACTAGATTAAAACTGATAGCAGGCAGGAAATCCCAGCAGCTTTATTTGCTTGCTAGCTGAAAACAGGGTTCAGAATGGGATTAGTTTCAAGTGGGGAGTGGCTGCATTTCACAGGCTGCACTTGGATCATTTCTAAGTCCTTTAGGCTCAGCTTTGTAAGGTGCATTTTCTTAAGATTTCTTTTACTCCAGTTCTTTAATGAGATATCTTCATTAGCACCCAAAATAAAAATTGCAACCCAAAGCACTGTAAAACCATACGTCAAGTAGCAGTTCCAGATTACTTACTCAATGCTTCCTAGTCACTCCTGGCTCTGAGAATTCATAGTACTTGCTCTGAAAATTGTGCATGCAGGTGGAAGAGTTTGAGAAATAAAAGCTATCGTTTCCTTCGGCAACAACATTCAAGGCAGATGTTAACACCAGGTGATTTCCACCAGGGGTGAAAGTCTGTCTTCTTGTCACACCTGCTGTAGACCTGGCACATAAACTGCAGGCATCCTCCAGAGTGACACACCTTTCTTTTTACTTTTACGTGTGCCTGGATTCTTGGAGGCTTTATTATGTGCTAATACAGCTGAGTAACTGTTGTCTTTTATACCTGACAATCACACGGAAGAAATAAAAGCAGCATCAAGAAAGTCAACAATCTACTGTGTTAGCTGTACATGAGATTAGTCAAGCAATGCTTTCTCTGAAAGGCCTGCAGCAAACAGGATTATGTACCCAGTGATTATCCATGCCAACAGCCAGGGCGAAAGTGTTGCACCTATGCCATGCTGGAACTAATGAAGCAAAGAGGGTATCACATTGAGAGATACTGAGAGAACATGAAGAATGGATGCAACCAGGCAAGGAATGGAAGATTCAAAAACAATTGCTGAATTAAGAGTAAATCTGCATATTCTCTTATTAATTTTAAGAATACATACACTTGTGCTCTTTGCTTGTTCATTTTACACACTGGTGTTGTTTTCTGAAGGAGGCATTGTGCCTCTGAGGTGAAAAGAATTCCCCACTACGAGGAAGGATCACCTTTCTACTCCCCCCTTTTCCTTTGGAATTCTCCAATGAATCCATTCATGTGTATTTTTGCTAAAGAGACAAGTTATACCCAGTGCTTCATAAATCAAAATAACCCCTCTCACAGTCTTCTTTGTAACACAACTGTTATTCCTGTGTTTATACAACTCTTGTATTTTGATTAGGCAAGAAATAATTGGCTTCAATTTGCTAAATACCTCTGCATTTGAAAATTAACATCTGGGATATTTCTGGTCCCACATGAGATTTGGCAAAATCACACATGTTGTAGGAAGGTTGTGGTTCTCTCTGCCATTTATACAATAAGTGTATTGGACAAAATTCTGCAGCTTTTGATTTTGATAGATACTAAAACATTTCTTTCAACAACTCAGCTGCTCCTCACCTCATTAAGAAGGCAACATTCAATTATTTTTAGTTACTAGTCAATATATTTCTCAATACAACCAGCATTTCTTTACAAAATAACATAAGCAGTTTGTTGGCAAATAAATTTGACATGTATCTGATAATGATATCCAAATAAGTACTTTTTTTTTTTCTTGAGATTTGGGTGCTACCAGTTCTTAATGTATTCTGAATCTAAGTTTCTACAGCTGCTTTGTATGTTTTCTATGACTTGTCATTCTCGTGCATGAATTACATGTTGGAAATTCCCAATCTGATAGTACTCAAATGTGAAGAAAACTGCTTTAAGATAACATTTAGATGGTAAAAACTGAGTTGCAGAAATCCTGGATGTACTCAATGTTTAAGCATAAGCAGAAAACTCAAAATACCCCCTATTAGAAAAAGAGAGAGAGTTTTTTTCTAGTCTTACTCTTAAGTTTTATGTGAGGAAGAGAAGGGCGCAGAAGAGAGAATAAATCAAACAAAAAGAAAAACATGAAAACAAAAGGAACTCTTACTGTGAAAACTGGCTACCAAATCTTGAACTGCACCCACCAAGTAGGGATCTTCATTGCTTGATCCTAGGGATGATGCAATGCTCACTACCCACACAACAGGGAATGAAATTATGGCATAATAGCTTGCTTCTCACTCATAGTCAGACTGAAGAACCAAATAAGTACTTTCCTCATTGAAATTAGACACAATTGGAGAGAGAGAAAAGAAAAAAAAGTTCTTTTTTTTTTTCCTAAAAAGGAGAAGTAAAACCAGAAAAAAAGGAGATCTGGGAGCTAAGCTGAAAAACAAGGAAGTATGTCTTCCTGAAGATGAGTAATGAATGCTTTCAAGATAAAATAACGACTGAGATGATAAATGTTCACAGAATTAGCGAGCATGAAAACAAATACAACAATATAATTAGAAGAATACCAAAAAAAAATGTCCTTTTTTATTGCAATGCATTTTTTTCCCCGATACATTGATGACATTAAAGGCATTCCAAGTCCCCTTATATCAAATGCTGTAATTAGCCTAAGAAGCTTGGCTATAGCTGTCTGTTTGCTAGTGCTGTTCACTGCTTCTGGCACACTAGATGCAGCACTCAGCTAGCACTTCCATGGCTTGATTCCACAGGGCTCTGGCTCATCTATGGAGAGGTAATGACCCAGAGAGATGAGAGTGGCCTTATCTCTGGAGATTAGTTGTCTTGACTGCAAGGCACAACCTTGGAACACTTAGGACATTTGTAACATAAATAAGGAACGTTTAGGCCATCTTTTGTATTGTGTGTGATCTCTTCTGACCTTGCCCCTCTTCCTATGCTGAAGCTGATTTCATTTCATATAAACCTGGCTAATATATTCTGCAGAGGTAAATTGCAACATATCCCAACACTTAAGGTGTGATTGATCTCACCTATCTTTATCCATCTGAAAATTTAGCTGTCTAGTCTAAGCTACTTATCTGGGCTCCCCTGCAGTCAATGGGACTAGATAGGCATCTCCACAGGGTAATTCTTCCCTTCCTATGGTAGAAGTCTGAGACAGGTGTGATGAAACTCCTTTTGGAGATGCCTGTCTGGCATCATTGTCTGCCGAGGGATATCTGGGCTAGGCTAGACAGGTAACTCAGAGGGCTATGCATTAACTGAACCTGTGCCCCCATACTGCTACAGGATGCTGGGATCCAAAATCTCTGGAGCAAAAGCACTGTGGAGTCATTGAAGGGCTAAATAGGTGTTAAACACCCATCTTTCTTTCATCATGAAATGTCCAATTTGTTTTCTGGCTAAGTAGGCACCTCAGTGTCAGAAGTGTTTGTCTTTGGTCCCTTACCTACAGTGTGCCAGAATGGTTTCACATCCATAAGGAAATCTAACTTTGTTGTTCATAAGCCACATAAGCATACAGATCACTTCAGTAAATCAGATGTAGCAGACACACTGTTGTCCTAGATGCACCAGGGTTACATGCACAGATTGAATGCACTGCACATACGGAGTGGGTCTGATACTGTCCTGGAAGCACTGGCCACAGTGTCACAACCAGTAAATTGCATTCATGTGCAGCAATAAGACCATTTCCCCAGAGCAGCAGGTTTTCCATACAAAGGTGCAGCAGCTGCATTGCACATCTGCAAGACATGCATGCAGTGATAGCAGATGTAATGGGAATAAGTCCCAGCTGGTCTCTCTGGAACAACTACTGTAGCTCCTCTCCTGTTTCTGTTGTACTCCTGCACTCACTGACAGCATGAGCCGTGTCAGGTGTCATTTAGGGGAAACTGCCACCCTGGCTTCACTGGGCAGAGGCTGAAGACCTGGCTGTAGACATTAAAAAATTCATAGCAAATTCATATATTAATTCTGTAGGAGTCACATAGAGTAAAAGTCCACGTATAGTCTGGTAAATTAATCACAGAATCACCACAGTTGGAAAGACCTCTAAGATCACCACATCCAACTGTCAACATTTCCCCTGAATAAAATGTACATATCAATATCTTTATCACCCACTAGAGCATGTCCCAAAACGCTTCATCTACAAGGCTATTAAATACTTCCAGGGATGACTCCACCACCTCCCTAGGCATCCCATTTCAACACATAACCAGTCTCCCAGTGGAGAATTTCTTCCTCAGATCTAGTCCAAACCTCTCCTGGTGCAACTTCAGGCTGTTCCCTCTAGTCCATTTTTCGCTTACTCAGCACCCACCTCCCTACATCCTTTCAGGTAGTTGCAGAGAGCAATATGGTCTCCTCTCAGCCTCCTCCAAACTAAATATTCCCAGTTCCCTCAGCCTCTCCTCACAGGACTTGTGTAGTCTCACCAGTGCTGAGTATGGGGACACTTCCATTCTCCTGATGGCCACTCTATTCCCGGTATCAGCCAGGATGCTGCTGGCCTTCTTTGGCCACCTAGGCACACTGCTGGCTCATACTCAGCCAGGTATCAACCAGTACCCCCAGGTCCTTTTCTGCTGGGCAGCTTTCCACCCACTTCTCCCCAAGTCTGTCATGCTGCAGTTGTTGTGACCAAGGTGCAGGACCCAGTACTTGGCCTTGTCGAACCCCATGTTATTGACCTTGACCCAATGGTCCAGCCTGTCCAGGTCCCTCTGCAGAGCCTTCCTGACCTCAAGCAGATCAATACTCCCACCTAATTTGGTGTCATCTGCAAATTACTAATGAAGCCCTCGATGCCCTCATCTAGGTTATTAATGAAGATATTGATCAGGTCTGGCCCTGAAACTGAGCCCTGGTGGACACATTGGTGACCAGCAGCCAACTGGATTTACCTCCATTGACTACAACCCTCTGGACCCTGCCCTGTAGCCAGTTTCTAACCCAACGAAGAGCATAGGTGTCTGTGCCATGAGCCACCAGCTTTTCTAGGAGAATGCTGTGGGAGATGGAGTCAAAGGCTTTACTAAAGTCCAGGTAGACAATGTCCACAGCCTTTGCCTCATACACCAGGCAGGTCACCTGGTCATAGAACAAAACCAGTTTGGTCAGGCAGGACCTGCTTTTCCTGAACCTTTGCTGGATGGGCCTGATCCCCTGGCTGTCATGCACATGCCAAGTGAGCACACTCAATATGAACTGCTCCATAATTTTTCTGGCCACTGAGGTCAGGCTGACAGGCCTATAGTTTCCCAGGTCCTCTTTCCTACCCCTTCTGTAGATAGGTATCAAGCTGGCAGGCCTCCAAGGCAAGTTGGCAAGTCATCCAGGACCTCCCCTTTTAACCAAGACTATTAGTAGATGATGGACAGAGGCTTGGTGAGCTCCTCTGACAGCTCCCTCAGTATTCTCGGGTGGATCCCATCCAACCCAATGGACTTGTGGGTGTCCAGGTGCCATAGCAGGTTGTTAACTGCTTCCTCCTGGATTATGGGGGGGCTGTGATTGTTTCCATCCTCTAGCTCAGGGGTTTGAAAACCCTGGGAGTGGCTGCTCTGACCAATGAAGATGGAAGCAAAGAAAGGATTAAGTATTTCAGCCTTTTCCTCATCCTTGGTTGCAATGTTTCCCCCCACATCCAATAAGAGATGAAATTCTCCCTGGGTCTCTTTTTGCTCTTGGTGTATCTGTAAAAACTTTTTTTATTGTCCTTTATGGCAGCAGCCAGATTGAGCTCCAGCTGCGCTTTTTCCTTCCTGATTTTTCATCTGTGTGACCTAACTAGGTCCATGTACTCATCTTGAGCCTTCTCCTTCTTCCAAAGGAAGCACACTCCCCTTTTTTTCCCGGAGTCCCAGCAAAAGCTCCTTGCTCAGCCAGGCTGGTTGTCTTCCCTGCCACGTTGTCTTACAGCACATGGGCAGAGGCTGCTCCTGTGCTCTGAAGATTTCCTTGAACAATGCCAGCCTTTCTGGACCCCTTTGTTCTTTACGACTGCCTCTCAAGGCACTCTCTCAACCAGTGCTCTGAACAGGCCAAGGTCTCTCCCTCAGAACTCCATGGTGGAGGTTTTGCAACCTCTCCCTGCCCCTCCTTGCTTTACCTAGTATTGAGAATGTGACCTTTCACAATTGATTAAGCCCAAGATGGGCCCCATCCACTACATCCCCCACCAGTCCTTCCCCGTTTGTGAGCAGTAGACCTAGCGAGGCACCTCTTACTCACTTATCAGCTGTGTCAGGAAGTTCTCTTCCATACACTCAAGGAACCTCCCAGCCTGTCTCCTCTCTCCTACATTATACTTCCAGCAGACATGGTAGGTGCAAGTCCCCCACCAGAACACGGGGTAGCGGTTGTGAGACCTCTGTCAGCCTCTTGTAGAATGCCTCTTCTGCCTCCTCATCCTGGTTGGGTGGTATGCAAGAGACACCCAACAGGACATCCTCCTTATTTGCTTTCCCCCTCATCCTTACCCATAAACACTCACTTTATCATCACTATCACCCATCAAGCTCCATGAAATCAAAACACTCCTTAACATATAGAGCCACCCCACCACCTCTCCTTCCCCTGCCTGTCCTTCCCATGAAGGAAGGAAAACGAAGCCACTCCCTCCTGTGAACTTGCAAACACAAAAGCTGGTTGCTTGGGGTTTTTTTATATCTACACTTAGATAACATTTTCTAAGTGTAAATAGAGCTATCAAGGAGCTACTACGGTATGTGATGTATTTAAGTGACTGAAACCTCAGGGCTATGTCAATATGTACAAGCTGAAAAACTGACTTATTTTTAAAGTCTTTAAATGCATTTTTAAAAAATTCATTCACATACTATCTTTTGCTGAATGTGTGCAGTACTGTTGTAACTCTTAGCAATACACATAGTTGTTTTTCATGATTTCTTGCTTACAGAACTCTTTTTGTCCATTCTGGAAACAATACTGTTACTCACAGGAAAATATTTTTTAATTCCCTTTGTATAAAGAAGAAAAAATCTTTTAATCTAGAACTAAATCTCATTACAGTAAACTGTTCCTTTCAATACATTTATAAAGGTGATTATCTTAAAACGAAAGCTAATTTGCTCCAAATTCTCATCAAAGCTTCTAAAAATGGAATCTGTCTTCTCAGTTAAAAACTAATAATTTTTTTTGGCAGGTATTATTTTTAAAGCCATCAGCCTTAAATTAAACATTAATGTTTCAGTGAGGGAAAAAAGGGATTTTTTTTTTATTATTTTTATTTTTTGTCTTGAAAAGAATAAGAATTTTTTATGTTGTGAGAAGGGTTATAAACCAAGTGTAAGCAATACCAAAAAAGGTGGGAAACAGATTTAAATGGTCTAGCTGTGGAAAATAAAAGGTCTGCTTAAGTAGGCTGAAGAGGGTGAATGAGATGGAAATACTAGAGGAAATGGCATGGGCTTGCACCAGGGGAGGTTTAAACTAAATATCAGAAAGAATTTCTTCACTGAGAGAGCAGTGAGGCACTGAAATGGACTTTCTATGGGGTGGGTGGAGCCACCATCCCTGGAGGTATTACAAAAAGGTGTAGATGGGGCACTTCAGAACATGCTCTGGTGATCATGGTGATATATATCTTTTATTTTTATTTTATTTTATTTATTTATTTTATTTTATTTTATTTTTATTTATTTTTTCTTCTCCCTTCCCTTCCCTTCCCTTCCCTTCCCTTCCCTTCCTTCCTTCCTTCCCTTCCTTCCCTTTCCCTTCCCTTCCTTCCCTTCCCTTCCCTTCCCTTCCCTTCCTTCCCTTCCCTTCCCTTCCCTTCCCTTCCCTTCCCTTCCCTTCCTTCCCCTTCCCTTCCCTTCCCTTCCCTTCCCTTCCTTCCCTTCCTTCTCCCTTCCTTCCTTCCTCCCTTCCCTCCCCTCCCTCCCTCCCTCCCCTCCCCTCCCTCCCTCCCCTCCTCCCCTCCCTCCCTCTCCTCCTCCCCTCCCTCCCTTCCCTTCCCCTCCCCTTCCCATCCCCCTTCCCTTCCCTTCCCTTACCCTTCCCTTTCCCTTCCTTCCTCCCCTCCCTCCCTCCCCTCCCCTCCCTCCCTCCCTCCCTCCTTCCCCTCCCTCCCTTCCCTTCCTTCCCTTCCCTTCCCTCCCTTCCTTCCCTTCCCTTCCCTTCCCTTCCCTTCCCTTCCCTTCCCTTCCCTTCCCTTCCCTTCCCTTCCCTTCCCTTCCCTTCCCTTCCCTTCCCTTCCCTTCCTTCCCTTCCCTTCCCTTCCCTTCCCTTCCCTTCCCTTCCTTCCCTTCCCCTCCCTTCCCTTCCTTCCCTTCCCTTCCCTTCCCTTCCCTCTTTTCCTGGGGGTGGGGAGGGGATTTTTTGAAAGCTGGACCTGGTGATCTTAAAGGTCTTTTTCAACCATGAGAATTCTGTGTTTCTGTCAGAAGACCAAAGACTGAGAACTGCAGCAGGACAGCTAAAAAAGCCCCATCCTGGTACTTAGCTTGAAAAAGGATGACAATTTATTCATAAAAAATGGATTTGATTTCCTGGAAACCTGGAGTAAAACTGGTAATGACTGTAATTTTGTCAGCCAGCAATGCCTCTTCTAAGGGTTCTGGGAAAATCCCAGAAATGGTCAGGAGGTGAGGCAAAATTACTGCAGCCAGACTGTCCAGACCAGGCATTATCACAAAGTGGCTCTTTTGAAGCCTGGGAGGAAACCTCAGGGTGTGTGGGAAAGCCAGTGTATGTCATCCAGGGCTCCATGAGTGTTTGCAGTCTGGAGTAATGCTCTGGCTTCACAGCTGTGTGGGTTTTAGGTGAATTAACTCCCTGCAGCAGAAAACCATTAAGCATGAAACCGGCAGAAGCTTAGATTTCAGCCAGATGCAGATGTGCAAGCAGATCCGTGGAAGTACAGAGGTTTTGGGAAAATGGAGGGAGACCTGGTGGAACACCTCATGCTTGAGGGGCTGAGGATGTACATGCACAGGACCACAAATGAAATGTATAGCAGCCCCCACCATGTCCGTGTGCCCGTCCCCTGTGAAAGGGTTATGTTGGGGAAGAGAGTCATCTCTTCAGAAAATGGCCTTTGTGATATTAGAGAAATAAAAGCCCATCTGTTATCTTTAATTTATGATACAGTGGTTGACAGTCTCCTGAATTAGCAGCTTGGGATGGCTTCTCTGCACACCCTCAGTTTAGGAGGACTGAGAGCTGGGACTGCATCTGTGTCTGGTTCAGGGCCCTTCTCTTGCTCTTACTCCAAGCTGCTCTAAGAGAGGAGACTGCTCCCCAGTGCTACATTATCAGGGCTATCTGGAGTACTGGTTTGTTGCTTTGCTAGTAAAATGCAAAGCCTCCCCACCCAAGATAAAACCCCAGAAAATGTTCATTATATCCATGGTAACCTGAGTTTTCTTAAATTACAAAAGTGTTTGAGGATAAGACCCTGTAAGCAGGAAAGAAGCGGCTTCTCTCTCACACACATGCTCTGCAGTAGAAGTGCTGAAACTTTGGCCTGATTCCCTAAGAACTGTAGTCATACCCCTGAGAGGAGAAGGATGTTGAGTCATAGTGAAGAAAGGAAAGAAAAGCTGAATGTTTTTCTACTACAATCATCCCAGAGGTCAGACACAACTAAGAAATACAGATGAACAACAAAAATACTGGTTAAGTGATTCAAAAGCCTGGTTTTTCTGGCATTAGACAGAAATATTTCAACATTCAACATCTCCGAAAGAAAATGTAGAAATTAATTGTTATTCCAGTATATCTAATCATATTTACCTTCTGATGCCTGGAAAAGCATTATTTTCACACTCTTTTGGTAGAAAGTTTCTGAAAAACCTACACTTAGGCTGTACGAAGGCTACTGTAAATATATGGGACCAGAACAGTGAAAAATGAAATAGCATTTGCTCTTGGAGATGTCTGACAGTGGCATAAAGTAGAGACAACATATGACTTTTTGCAGCATGGTGTAACATATTTTTTTGAAGTAGTCAATTAAGCTTTTAATTTTTTTTAAGCCTTTGCTTAAATAAAGTTGTTTTTTTTTTTGTGATCATCCAGCTTGCTTTTGCTACACAGGATGATTGCAAAAGTGAATGATGCATTTAAAGAACTGGCTAAGACTGGAAAGCATAGTGAAATTAGGAATGAATACCATACATTCAAATACTTGGCTGGGTTTTAATTTCACAGCATCACATTCTTATTGTAACCTTCTCCTGCTCATTGATCACACGATGATTTGCCAGGCAGGCAGTTTTGACTGTTCGACATTTAAGTCCACAGTTACAGCTTCCTAAAAAGGGGTTTTATTTTTCTGAGGTCGTACATTTTACCATTTGTCATCAGAGAGGAAACATTGATTCAGTGCCTGCTTCTGTTTAGAGCTGCAGGCTAAGTGCCTCACAACAGAAGCTGTGCAGTTCCTGGGACCCATTACCGAGTTGGAGGCTGGATTGGGAAACTGTATGATTGCTCCTTTGTTTGCCACTGTGGTGATCCAGTGAGAGGAGGGGCCAATCTTCACCCATCTGCTGTGTCTATCTGGGTTTCCTCCTGTTCTCAAGCTACTGGCCAGTCAGCTCATTGTGCTCTTGGGTGTGACTCCAAGCTCTCTGATGAGTCATGGTTTATGTGCACAACTCATACCGAAAGGAAAATGAGGCCAATTTTAACTCTACTTTTGATTTTATCTCTAGCTTAGGCCTGTGAAAGTCACAAGGAGCCCAAAACTGCAACACACAGCAAAAGGTAACCCAGTGGAAATAAGGCACAGAAGGAGGTATCACCACCAAAATGGAAAAAAAAGTGGGAAAAATATACCTGCCATTCTTTGCACTGGGTCTGACTGTGGTGTTTTTCCTCAAAAACAGAGCATTAGATGACACACAAACTAGTGATCACCACTTGTCAAAAGATGAAAGTTGCTGCAAAATGCAAGCTGACAATTGGAAAGCATACTTGCAAATCTGGAACTTGTTATAGAAATGGTGCAATTGATTATACAATGTGATTTTCTGATAACTTGGTTCTTCGTTAACTTTTTGTCTTATGAGGTATTGCCTAGGACACAATAGCCAGACAATTCCCTACTATTCCTGCTTTCCTTCTCCCTTGGACAGCTGGTGATCCAAACCTGTGGAGAGTGATTCTGCCAGCATGGGAGGAGACTCACCATCTTTTATAAGAAATCTTTTGGAGTTTATTTTCTCACTATGAAAGATAGGAACTTCTTGAAACCACTTTCAAATTTTGGCTCAGGAACACAGTTTGTTTTCCCCTTTCCCTTCTCAGAATCACAGGACTGAGGATCTGGTCCAACCTTCCTGCTCAAGCAAGGTCACCAAGAGATGGTTGCTCAAGACCATGTCCACGTGGCTTCTTAATAGCTGCAAGGATGGAGATTCCAAAACTTTCCTGGACAGCCTGTGCCAGTGCTCAGTTACCCTCATGGTGAAAAAATGTGTCCTGATATTCAGAGAGTACCTCCTGTGTTTCACTTTGTGCTATCGCCTCTGGTCCTGTGACTGGGCACCACTGCCCAGAGCCTGGCTCTGTCCTCTTTGCACCCTCTTCAGGCATTTATATACATTGCTGAGATCCTCCCCCTCAGCCTTGCATTAATGAAGTACTAAAGAAGGGCTGAAATGGGCCAAGATGCTTGGTCAGGGTGTAAGCTGACCTATCTACTCAGCAAAAAACTCTGGTGCTGTTCTTGCCACTGTCAAATTATTACACCCCTTTTTGAGACTTGCTTTTTCTCAGGCAAACATGTAGATGTTTGTTCAATATCTGAACTGGACAAAAACATCTTAGGCTTGAGCGTACCTGTGAAAAGCAGCCTGTGACTATGTTGGCAAGAGTTGCTATTGCATGTTTTGTATCTTTCCTAAAATGAGATCCTATCTCTTGTTTGTGAGCTCACATAGGGTTTTTAGTCTCCAGAAGAGACCAGCTGGGTTACATGGTGGCTGCTTTAGCTCTCAGCAAGCATTTGGGGGGGGTGAGGAAGAGGAGGGAAGGCAGAGAGAAGAAAGGGCTTCCACTCTACCAGAGGGGTGGGAGATGATAAAATTCCTGTGAGTACTTCTTTGCACACACATTTATTTCCTGATAAGGAGAGTGGCAAACATGACCTTGAATTCCCTGTGAGGTGTTTCCCAACAGTTGTTTATCTTAGGAGATTAATTTTCTCATATTATTCATATGCCACTATAATCTCTCTACAAAATCCTCATGTTTCTGCCTATGTAGCAAATTCTGGCTAAATTGACTCAAAGACTAACTGAGTACATAACATTGTTGTAGGACTTTGTGCAAGGCTGTTTCCTATGGTGTACTCCATAGGGGGTCAAGACCCTACAGCCTAAGGGATGTGACCATTTTTATAGGATCTCCAGAGCAGTATCTTCTCTTCCAGCTTTTGCCAGGCAGGCTGCTATGGTTGGAGTTGGGGCTTCAAGAGGGAGGACTCACCAGAGCACTCTGCTGCTGACTGACCTCTCAGAATACTCAGGGTCAGGTTGGGGTCCATGAGTTACTCAGAGGCACAATGGGGTGTTTTGTACCTCTGCATATAACTTACTGCTCTTCATGTCCCTCCACCTAGAAACAGAAAATTTGGGGTTCTAGGGTTCAGGTGCAGTTTTGCAAGTCACAGTGAGCCTGTTTACATCTCTGTACAGCCACAGCAGAGCATAGTCATGTTTGGACCTGATAAGATACAAACCTTCAGCTCTGAATGCTCATTTGCATGCCTTCCTGCCTTGTGAAAGCAAGTGACTGCCTAAGAAAATTCAAATGCCTTGTACTTTAAGACAAATGCTCTAAACCAGAAATTGTGGTAATTATCTCACATTGAGTCCCTCTAAGCAAGAGCAAAATACCTATGTTCTAGTCAAGCATTTGTGATCACTACCCAGTAAAAAATTATGCTATCTGTCACATTTCACATGTGGGCCCTGAGAAAGGGGTGAATGGACTGAACTGAGGCACCCAGTGACTGTTCTCTGCAGTGGTTATACCATGGCACTGTGAGATAAATTATACTGCACATCCCTTTCGGGCAGATAAACATAGCAAGAAGTCCAGAGCTGACACAATCCTAGGAGAGAAAATAATGCAGGTTTTTTTGTTGTTGTTGTTTTTGCTTGTTTGTTTGGGTTTTTTTGTTTCTTTTGTTTTTTTTCTTAATACATCTAGAAATTCCATGTAGCTACAGAGGAGTGACTGTTGCCTTATTAATAACTGGGTAAGAATGAACAATCCAGGGGTGTTACTGACAATGTTTCCGGAACACAGCAAGAAATGAAACAGAAGCATTCAGGAACACAAATGAGCTGCCACTCCATCTGGGAATGTAGGCTTTGGCATTGGCATTTATAGCCTATGTAAGTAATGTTTATGCAGAATTGCACAACTGTAGAGTTATGTGCTAAATACTCCAAATAGAGAAGAGTAAAATGGAATGTAGTGCAGAGTCCCTCATATGCTAAGATTTTTAACAGAGTACATATCAACAAGGAGTAACCCCACTAAGGTCTGAATGAACAAACCTTTGAAAATCTATTGAAAGCCTGTTCTGTTGCATATCAGGGAATATCAGAGTTTTTTTTTCTCTATCATTTTGATTTATGCTATTTTAATATTTCTTGGCAGTTTCATTGAAGGAACAAAATGATTTAGAAGACTGAAATGATGTAGCAGAATGGGAGGGAAAATCTGAAAGTCTGATCTTACAAAACAAGCAGCATATATTTTGTATCAGAACTTTTTCACTATTGAAAAAAGGCTGTTGTGTCATAATCAGTAGTAACCAATTTTACTGTCTTCAGAAAATTACTGGTCCAGCTGGTCCTTATATGAGGCTTCTAAACCCACCTGTTGAAATTCATTCAGATCAGCTAAGATGTAAACTGATACATAAAAAAACGCAGTTTGAGGTTTTACCAGTTCTGTCTCTCATCCTGTAAATCTTGTCATTTTGACCAAGAGAGGTCATGGGTCAGCACAGTCATGTTTATTCAGATTAGTAGCTGTTCTTCTACCAACAAGAAACTTTTAACTGCTTTTATGTTGATGGCAGTTTTATTTGCAAGGGTGTGATGACTCAGCTTCACATGTTTCTACTACTACAAAGGGCTGTCATTGATACCAATTCTGGCTGTTGCACAAAGCAAGAAATACGTCAGATAACCACTTAAAAACTGGTAGAGGCTTTCCAAATGCATCTTGCTGTATGGATTTGGTTTTAAAAGTTCTCTGTTGTGCAGTGCCAAGGAAATGTCTTATGTCGGGAGCTGAACAGCTTGAGTGTTTTTTCATTATTTGCCAATTGCAGTGGAAATGATGCGGCACAAAAAAACGCTGACTGAAGAGTCAGTTGTATTTTCTAGGTACTTTCTGATTTTGAAATAGCGCTATAGATTATCACATGTGGTGCAGTTGCTTGAGTGTAACTTTTGCCAAGTTTTTATGCTGCAGATGCTGATAAAAGTAGAGAAATCTACCTTCAAAGCAACTTAAGTTATAACTAGTTATTTTCAATATCAAATTTAAAATTAAATGTCTCATTTATCTTTTTTGATATGACATTCCTTAAATGACACGGTGTCTCAACAGTTAAGTAAAGAATAATCTTGTGTATTAGAGAGGAGCCATCCACTGCTGCAGACAGATATGATTTACATGAACAGAACAGGCAGAAGGATGTCAGTTAACTTCTGCTTGTGCAAGGTGACAAAACTCTGCTGGTACTATAAATCAGTATATCCTGATGAGTGATAATAAATATGATGAGTCTCTTGCTCAAGAAAGACGTTTTCACCAGATGAGGCCTGTGGTGGGGGTACCTGACAAGGAAAACATGATCCTCCAGGCCCTCTGTCATTCTGAAACCAAGAGGCCCCGCAGAGAACTGAGCAGATTCACACCCCAGGAGCTTTCTGGCAGTTTGTACAGGTTGGCCTTATCAGCACTGCTGAGCTCAGTGTCTGTCCTTGGGAAGGTCACTGTACCCAGCTGCAGTCTATGCATCCCTCTGCATGCCCTAAGTTTAGCAAGGACATCAGGCTTATGTCTAAAGAACTAGCAAAGACCTTTAAAAAAGCTTGGACTTTAATTTTAAAGAGACATCACCTCTTTGCAAGCATTGTTCTTCAGTGTTTCTTCTCGGAAGCTAGAAGATGTAAAATATTAACCAGAAAAAAAGGGATGGAGGCAGCTTCACAAATCAAAGATCCAGTGTGCTTTAAGCAATCTGCTTTTGCCAGAGCAGTTAAAAGAGCAGTCATGGGCTGGTGAGACTAACAGCACAACAGCAGTTATTGGATTGTGAGAGAAGTTTGTACATATACCTAGGTATGTCTAGGCATACAAATATACTTTGTTATTGGAAACTGAGGTCCACTTACATTCAAAATGTTCCATGAAGCAGTGTGTTCCTGGCTCTCCTCCTGAACATGGTTTGGTTTACTCCTTCCCTCTTTAACTTGACCATCCTCTCAGTGCCTCTCAGTTGTTCTTCTCAGCATGCAAAGGCACGAGAAGGTTGGTGCCTGGTGCCCTCTTAAATGCTCTGGTGGAATTTCATGGTAGCAGAGTGCCAAGTGGCAGGTCCAGTGTCCCCAGTATGCAAGCACAGTGCATCCCACAGGCACAGCTGAGGCCCTACAAAATGCAGCAAGTTGCCCTCTGACTGGGCACCTCACTGGAAGCAGAAGGTACTCAGCCTCTTATTTCATGGCTGTGAATTATGTAGGAAAATATAAGCCTAACCCTTGGGTGAGGAGCCCCTTGTACCTAAATGTTAGGGCCCTGGTTTTGTTTGCTCTCCCCCTGCTCACAGATTTTGCAAAGTTTGCTGCACAAGGACCCACTTGCAACACTTGAGGATCAATGTTCATCTTCTGTATGCGCACTTTCACCTGTTTAACCTGTCTCCTGGAGCTGGGGACACTTTTTTTGAAGCTGACAAGGCTTTTCAGTTCTTTCCTCTCAGTGCTTTTGAAATTTTTTGGTAGAAACTACTAAAATTTCAAAGATAGCAAAATTGCCATCATCAGTTTTTGTTACTCCTCATTTCCTTCTGCTCATTAATTCTCAAGACATTAGCCTGTTTCTGTTGATCAAGCAGCTACTCTCCTGAACACATCACAAGGATTTTATTTTAATTCATGTGTATTAGTTTAAGCTTCTAATTGATGAGCTGTAAAAACAGACATCAGGCCATTAAAAAAGTGAAAATTGGCTTGAATTAAACTGAGCTTACTGTCAAGGTTTCAAAGATCAAAATACAACATATTTCTGGCTATGCTAGATAACTTTCTGGCCTGAGATGTGCTTGATTCATTAGCTAGATGGCCACCATAGTTGAGCAAGTATTATGGGATACATGAAAATGTAAGCTTCATCCAAAATAAAAAAATGGTAGTTAGGTAGATAGTGACCTGGAAAATTCTTAAAGTGAAAGCATAACATTTAGCCACTGAATGAAATGAAGAAGAATTAGTTAACCAAAAACTTCTGGAAAATAAATTAGAAGTCCTGAGAAAAGTTGTATTGCTGTCTGTTAAATTTTAAGTTGTCTTGCTTATATAAACTGCAAAGGTACAAAATGTGTTTGCATTATCAGAAAAAGGCAAGAAACAAACTTCTAGGAGAATGGGTTCCAGGTAGGAAAGATGCCTCTAGACTATCAGTGCTAAAGCAGACATACTGGAGATATATTCCTCCCCCTGTCCCGTGGGTGGTGAAAGAGAAATAAGCTTATACTTTAAAAAAAAAAAAAAAAGTAAAGGGTCTTAAAAGAGCCAACCAGTAAGATATTGCAAAGCAGAATAGTTATAAAACAAGGAGTTTATTGCTAGAGACTATTACAATCAGGGAAAAGCTCTGTCCATGGAAAAACCTAATTGACTGTTAATAAATTAAAACAGTTATTATGTTGCTACCAATACACTGCATTTTTTAAAGAAAGTTCTGGTGGGAGTATTAAATTAATTTTTCTCCAGAGAAACTCTTTTAAAGTCATCTGACAGAAGGTAGGAGAAGTCCTAATGACTAACACAGCTAAATAGTTCAATTCACAAAAGGACAGGAGGAACTAAAAGTTCTAAGAGGAAGAAGAGGTAACAGAAAAGTTGAGTCCTGAGACTACTCGTAGACAGCATTCAAATTAAATATTTCTGCTTTATCAAAATAGATTGCTGGTGCATAGCACTGATGCATGGAGAAATTGCACAAAAATTTCCCAGAAATAATTAGGCAGAGGAGGGATGAAATTGGAGCTGACTTCACTTAATGCATATCTCTGCTTTGAAGAAAACTAGTAACAAGATCCAGGAAGGAATCACCTGGAACTGAAAAAATAACTATTCAGAGCAGTTTGCTTGCCAGCTATTCAGAATGAGTGGACAGAGTGGGCTGCGGGTGGGAGCACTGGCAATTGATGCTGGGGAACCCGGGCATGAGGCTTCCCTCCCTCATGGGTGTTACTTCTCCTGCTTGGTGTGCCCAGGAGTTCCTGCAGCAGCAGAGGTGCCATGGATTAAGGCTGGGCCGGCAATTAAAGGAATAAAAGATGCTTTTGATTGACCCCCTTCCCTTTAGGGAAAGGAGATTTATGGCTTGGAGACTAAACTACACAGCTTTAATGAAACAATATTGATGAAAATGATGAAATATATATAAATATATACAAAAGCAATATCATATTACCCCTCCCACCCATCCGCCAGTAATGCTCACATCACTACTGAGGCATCAGAGCAGCCCTGGAAAAGTCCCAGGCTGGACTCCTGCAGACAGCAGCAGCTGGGAACTGGAGACAGGAATACACGGATTCAGGAAGGCAGGGATTGGGATGTGTGAGGGACCAGATGGTGGAACCCCCTCGATCGAACCCTCTTAGGCTGCAAAGCCATTACTAAGTCACCTTTGCAAACACCCCCACCCCCAAACCCAATTCCTCATTAGCATTTCCAAAGTTAGTGCTGGAGAAGGAGACAGATAAGGTCTGAATATGGCCAAGGGTCTGGTAGAGATAAGGATTTGAGAGCAAAGTGGGGGGAGGTTTGCTCCAGTTGTTCAATCTCTTATGTCTCAACAACGCTTACTAAGCCAAACAGGTCTTTAGACCTGAAGGGCTGCATTGGTGGCTTGGGGAATCTCATCACCATCAACCCTTCCCCGTTGGTTGGATCAACACATGGATTCAGGACTGGTGATTTTCTCTCTTTCTCTTGCTCCCTTTTCTGTTCTGTCTCTGAATTGAATGAAACATCCTCCAGCCTCCTGCTGATAATGGACAACTGACTGACTGATGCTGATGACATCTCTGCTTCTGGGAAGGAAAGCTGGAAAAACGAGTTTCCCCTCTTCTTGGGCCAAAAAAGGAGCAGTGAATCATTTTCCTGGAATAGTGGGAGTCTGGGGGTACATAAGCAACACCCATTTTGTGATTGTCCTTCACCGACCCACCATCCTCCATCAGGCCCTGTCCAGAATTGTAACACCATCTTGAACAAGAAACCCTCACTGGACACCTCTGGACCTGTGGTGGTGACTTCCTCAAAATCCCTCATTCTTTTTTTTCTTTCTCGCTTTCTTACTCTTTTCTCTCCCATCTCTCTCTCTTCCTCTCTTTTCCTTGTATCTTTTACTTTTCTCTCTCTTTTGCCTTGCAATCTATTTGCCATACCTTCACAGGCTTATGTGACTTTGCTTGTGTCAATTGCCAAATAAAACTATGCTTGGACCCAACCCTTGCTAGTTGGACTTTGTTCTCAGAGATCCTAAAATTATAAATTACTTCGAAACCTAACATTTGTTGTAGTCGGCAGGATAAGAACCTGTAGACCATAGCATGGATGAAAGAAAGAGGAAGGGGTGGAATCCTACCAGGACACCAGCCATGGACAAAGAGAGCTTCAGGCTCACAGTCCTTCAAATCCATACTGAATATGATGCACATGGGATGGAACACTATGCTCAATTTTTGCCACCTGCTCCATCCACTCCTCCCCAAAGAAGGGTTGCAGGTGTGACCCATTTACTCCTGTTTGTTTCTGGAGCATGAGAAGTTTAGCAGAACCCAGCAGTGGCCTTGGTTCTGCATACCCTTCTCTAGCGTAAGTATAAAAATCAAGCGTTATCAGTCCTATAAGCAAATACTGACTGAAAAATATGCTGATAATTTCAGCTAGTACAGCTACTTAGAAGAGACCTAACTGAAAGTAAAATGACAAGAAAGAAAATTACTTCTGTCCCTGGTTCAAACCAGGACAGGGGATTAGTCAGCAGATGTGTCCTGGGTTTTTAGGACCAACGCAAGGAGCAGGGTGGTAAAAGATCCCTGCATACTTTTCCCCTTATGTCCTCTGCACACAAAAAAAAGGAGTCCAGAACAGCTTTTTAAGGAAGCCCTAAAACACCTACTTACATTGTCACAGGATATCCATCTCCTTTCCAGATCTTTATTACACTACTAAGATGGAATAAAAAGTCTATTCTTAAACTGAGACATCAAAACTTAAGAAGGGCAGAGTACAGATGAGCAAACTTTTTTGTAGGGTATATTTTCCATATTTCTTAGCTCAGAATAACGAATAATTTCTTTTTTCAGTATGTTAAAAAAACCCAATAACCTATCACCTGTTTGCTGGTTTTTGTTTTTCTTTCACACATTACATAGGTACCACACGGTCTTGATACACTTCAAAGAAACTTCAGCCTGAACCCTAAACAAGCTCAAGTTCTTCTCAAATATAGTAGCCCATATAGTACAGACAACTATCAATACTTATCTCATACATCTTCATTTCAGCATCACAGTGATATTTTTTGAAACTTTTTTTAATAGAAATGTTTCCATTGTCTCATGTCTCATCTCCTCTTACTGTCGAGTGCCCTAGAACCTCTACTAAGCTGCAGGAGTGTTTTGCCTTTTTGGCTCCTTATTTGCTACCTGATGGTGCCTCTGGAACCCTGGTGACAAATGGCCCTGTTTTCTGTCCTCTGAAGACCTCTCTGCCTTTTGCCAGACACATGAAGGGCAACAGGCAGAATCAGCCAGGCAAATGGCTGTGTGGAGCAGCCTCTTTCTCTCCACTTTTCGCTTCTCAAGGTAGAGGTGAAGAGAGAAGGCAATTCACACAAACCTGCTGCACTGTACATGGCACAAAGTGATGCTTTACATCAGACCCCTAAACTCAAGAAAGCAACAGCTGTAGCTGCACAGGCACACCATAAGGATTTCAAGTTCCTTTTCTTGGGTGCTCAGGTTGTGCTTGTGCCGTACCCGTTTCTGTGTGGTTGCCAGAATAGTCTCTTTGTATCTATTTGGTTTCTAAGAGGATTTTTTTCAAGTGAAGACAATTTGATGCTGTTGCTACTCAGGATCAGAGTTTTAGGTACTTTTTATGTCTCCACAGCATGACTCAGAGTAGCAGGAGTGTCAGTCTTAACAACCTTCCCAGAGGGCTAATATTTAAGTGTGGAGAGCCCAGTTTTAACTAAATGAATGGCTCTTCTGTACAGTTGCAAGATATGGTAAGTAAAAGGACACCCAGCTGGTGGATACCTGGATCCCAAGGCATCACTATAGCGTAAGTGTAAAAGTAAAAAACCCTTGTAGGAGGCACTTGCAGTCTGAAAAAAGGCCTACTCCCTGCTATTGCCCCTGTTTTCAGAATAGCATCAGCCACAGGTAACATGCAATCTGAATTGCTCACTTCTTTGAACAGGGACACTTTCTATGTTGTCCAAGTTCTGGTCAGATGTCAGGGTAGATCTTCACATAGTCTAAATTTTCAAAGGTGAAGTCTGGCTTTCTGTTATGTGTCAATTTTGATTTATTTCAAAAATAACACATTCAGAAAGCCCTATTACACAGTCCTGAGAATTAAGCCCTGAAAGTCTCCTGCATGCTGCTTACCAAAACCTACTTAGTTCTGAAAACTTGACTTAAATTGTGTAGCCCACTTTGGACCACTTCTCTTAACCTCGTCCTTCAGCTGGCGTGGGTTCTTGTAACTAAAAAGGAATTTATAAACGTATCTAGTAAACAATTAGGTGGGGGTGGAAGGTTTTATTTATTTATTCTTACACAAAAGTCCTCAATAATGTTCTAGTAAGGTTGAGACTCCCTAAAGATTATGTGTTTCGTGAAGCCTCTGCTTTCTTCAGTTCCTATACTTAAAATAGGAAAGTGCATCATCAGACAGAAAGCTCCAAATGCTTAAGATCATACTGAAATAGTAATTTGTTTGTTCAGCTGTAATCATGATAGGTCTGAGGTAACTGCCTTTCTGTCTTATAAAGGCACTCTGAGTTGCTTATCTTTTGTAAGCATGTTTTAATACTCCTGACTAGACAAAAAAAGAAGACAAGGAAAAAGAAAGGGGAAAAAAAGGAGGAAGAAAAAAGGAAGGAAAAGAAAAGGAAGGGGAAAAAAGGAAGGCAAGGCAAGGGAAAAAGAAAGAAAAAGAAGGAAAAGCTTTCCTTTTGATTAGTAATTATCAGTGATGATAATGCGAATCAGAAAAGTAGCAGTGGGTTTTAGCCAAATTTAAAGTCAGAGTCTTCTTTGAACACATTTTTCTCCTCCCAAATTTACATTGACCATAAGAAGAGTATTGACTGCAAGATGAAATCACAAGCAAAATTGTCTGTGGTCGTCTCATCCTGTCTGAAGTATGCATTTGGGGGTGAGAGCAAACTCTTCTGCTGAACAGTCACAACTACATTGACACTCTTGGGTTGTGGGGTAAGTAAAGCAGGAAATATTTTAGCTCTGAATCTCTACTTACCACATGGAAACTGAAATTTTTCTATGCACACTACACATCCAGATTTGAGCAGGCATTCATGTGGAGGACAGAGAACACACCTTTAACATAAGCACTCTTCCTCTGCCCAGTTTCTACACAAAGAGCAGAGGGGTGGCAAGGCTTATCTGAGAAAAAGGTGCTGGAACCACAACCCTAAGAAACCCTTTAATTTATCTCATCTTTGAAGCATCTGAGATCTCCTCTTACTGGAAGAACAGGGAGGGGTATGTAAAGGGAGAGGAAAGATGGAATGGGACTTATATGACAGAGACACCCATGGAATTTTCATCCTAGTCCAGTATTTCTCATAAAATATCCAATGAAAAGAAAAGTAAGAGGGGTATTTCCAAAATTCTTTAAGAGTATTTTGCTTTAATGCTTCTAGTTAAGAGCCATTTCCAGATGTGTTTTATAGTGCTTTGTAAATATTTGACATTTCCTCTGTTGTTTGCCTGGGGGTTTCTTTAAACTCCTCTGCTTCCATATAACAACCCTACAGAGCCACTTCATAAGGGTTGGTATGGCTGCAGTTGTGCGAGTGGGAACAAATGTGCTTACCAGGAATGACAGAAAAGAATTTTTTCTTCATTACTTTTGTCATTCTATGCCAGCGTCTGGCTTGTTTGGCAGCTGCAACTGGACATAGACCCAGCTCAAGGCGCTGGAGCAAGACGCCTGAGTTTTCTATGCACCTCCCAGCATGAAGGTCCTCCCCACAACGAGGTGGGGTGAGGTCCATCACTGACAGACAGCTCAAAGGAAAGGCCCTGACGCAGCTGGGTGATTAAACACCGCAAGCACGTAATCAAATTCCAATGAACTTTCAACAGTGGAGTTTCAGGCTGAGGTGCTTGTCTCTCTGGCCTTGATCCAGCGAAACACTTCAGCTCATGAATAAAACTTTACAACTGTGAATAGTCCTGTTGGCAAATCAGTGGGAACTACTTGTTGCTTGAAGTTAGGTAGGTGTGCAAGAGATTTGTTTGATGTGGCCACAGTGCCCTGCCCCACCGTAAGGGCAGTGTTGAACCAGGGCCTAAATCCAGTTTGCCATGAGGTGCCTTCTTGGCGTTGTTGATTACCTACTGGTGTTAAGCACTTTAAATTCCACTTTCTCATGATAAAAAGGCAGTGATGATTCGCTTTTGGAAAGTAATGTAGTGGTAGGTTTATATCAGAGCACTCTGGAATTAAGGCTGTGAACGGGCAGTCTCTTCAACAGAAGTTACAGGACATGGGAAATATGATAAACATCTGAAAATACTTCATGTACAGTCATACTCATGAGATATCACCAACTGTAAAACTGGTAAAAATGTTGTCCATTGCCTTTGGTAAAATCCCAATTATATTATTTTTTTTCTTTTTCACAACTCACCTTTACCTAGAGTGTAACTAGTACTTCGTCTCTTGCTAGGCTTCAGCCAAACAACCAAACATAAACCTTTTTTTCATTTAAGGGGAATTCTGAAACAGATAAGGTAGAAAAGCAATCATATGAGCTTGTTTTTTCTGCTCTTTTTTATTCCCAAGGATTCTAGGGACCCAAATTTTCCAAAACTGTGATTGTTTAAATAAACAGTGTGGTGTGCAAGAGCCACCAAATTCCCTGCTGGTAAAACAATCTCACTATTCCAGCACAACAATTTTGGGTTAGTGAAACTCGAACCATGTCTGGACCATTGCCCATGATGCATTAGGGCACTCTTCTGAAGTCTAATGCTTCCCATGTTCAGATTACTTAACCTAAATACAAAAAGAAAAATAGGAAGATAACACTTGTGTTGTCTTTTATAAAAGTGTAACTCATGAATACTAAGCTGTATGGGATTTAAAGGATATCGAAGTTTGCCAGCAAAAAAGAGATGCACTAGTCAGCTGTTCTGTACAGTGTTATTTAAGGCATACTTGATTCTTAGTTTTTGTACCATTAAATAAATACTTTTTGCATAAAGTCTTTGCAATCAGTTATTACAGTCTAGTACTTTGAAAAATTAAAGCTGTATAGGACAGATTTCCAGGCACATAACACCAGCTGTACTCAACAGAAATACTTTTGACAAATACAATTATTGCTACAGAATTTCTGAGAACTCTTTCAGTTTCTCCAGGATACCAGAGCTCATTTAACTCGGGTGCTCACATTAGCTGTTGTCTAATGAGTTGTTGAAAAGCTACATATTTGTGCAAGTACCTCTACTATCTTAAAAATATTTGATACCACTTTTTTGGTAGTTCCATATGTGATCAGATGTTGAGAAATTAGTATGCTATACACTATAACTAAATAACAGAAAATACTATTGGCTATGAACACTTAAATAAATAGAACTCCACTTGGATAAACTTAATTGTATACCCAAAGCACTTACTGAAGTATCTGCTTTGTAATAATAGTGGTAGATGTCACATTACCCACCAGAGGGAGCTCACACAGTCACATATAAGAGTATCTTTTACGCACGTAAACTAATGAGAGCTGTTAAAAGGGTTATAAATAGATTTAAGCACATTTTTAGCAGTCACTGCATAACTGAATGTAATTTATATTAGCTGGGAACTGTTATGTGGTTTTTTTTTTCCTTGAAAAAATACTCCTTTTTTGAAATTATTTCAAAAAGAAATGTTTGCATTCTTCTTGGTGCAGATAACCTCATAAGCAGGTACTGTTTTGTATGTGAGTAGTGGGCTTTGGTTTTGGTTAGACTCATAACCAGGAAGTGAGCTCACCAAATAATTCTAACATTTAGAATAATATTTATGTGAGTATGTTTGAAGGTGCCTCTGTCTTTGATGCATGTTAACATCTCTTATTTTTTGTGTACAGATATCTAATCAGTAAACCCATATGATGATGTACTTGCAGAAAGTGGATACTAAATGGTCTGACCACAAGACAGAAAAGGTTTTTTAGCAGGTAATTTTTAAAATTTATATATTTGCTTCATTCTCGTCTCAAAAATTCAGTGGTCAACTTATTTCAGGTATCCAAGCACAGCAGAGGAATGTGACAGGCAAGAGTCAGAGGCACAAGCTGGGGAGAGCACTGCAACGAAATGACTGTGGGGAAAATCTGTAGGCAAAGGCAAATCTGTGCTGTGCACTGTGATGCATCACATGCTTATAGGGAAGTCACAGGACAGAGGGGGAAGGTTTTTGATCACATCACACCACTGTCCCTTCATTTAGGTAACTGGGCATCTAGGTAATAAAAGAACCAAACTCAGCTTGTGCAATGAAAGCAGCAAAAGCCCATTAGTGGGGATGCACAAGAGTGCTCTAGCTTCAGCATAGTTTTTACTATATATAAGCTATTTATCAATGCTGTAATGTATTTATCTTTAGTGCATATACAACAGTTGGCATGGGATTGGGCTCAATGATCCTTATGGGTCTCTTCCAACTCAAGATACAAGTGTATGATTAGTGAAAGAGAGTCATAGACTGACACTGGTTATTCTTTCTATAGAAAAACATGCTGTGAGCATACTTATCACAGTATAGATCTATTGATACTAGGCACATCAGACAAAAACATAACTTTAGATGACCTAAATATTCCAGGATAAAATGTTTGTGTAGATGAGGCTTGGAAAAGCCTTGGGAAACCAAAAAAAAGCTTCTTAATTTTGAGTTAAGGACAAAAGCTTATATATCCCACTGGTGCAAGCCATAGGGAGCAGGAAAGCATGCAGTTAAGGCACACAGCTCACTCCCCAGTTCCTCTTCCTAGCTGTAACTACTTCCTTTCCATCACTTACAGTTCTCATATCACTTTACTCATTCTGAATGCCCAAGGCACAATCTGGCATCTGGCCGCAAACTTGTCACATCAGCACTCGCATCCCCATTCCACTTCCCTAATTTCTGTATTAAAATATAGCTAAAAATTTAGACAACTAATTAAATCCACGTACCACCTGCTCTCATATTTTCCTAAACAGTTCAAAGAAAGACAGAATATCCTGCAGCCAGCACCTGCATGTTGGCAGAGTGCCTTGATGCTGTATACTAGCACTGAAGTACAAAACATCGCATGACTTTAATGTTTGGAAACCATCTGAAGCACATGGCAATCATCAGACCACATCATGAGATCACCAGACAATTGGATCTGAGCTCTGGAGTGATGCTGCTCATTCAGTCTGAGGCACAGATGCATGGGTTGTGGTAGGGGCACTATTAAGGGAACTGAGGTTTAGAAGGGGGAATTGAAAAGGAAAGCCGAGCACCTCATACTCTAAATCTTGTGCTTTATGCAGTGTAAACCACTGGATTATGCAGTCTAGAAAGCCTGGCTCAAGTTTAAAGTAATTCAATTTGTGAATGACTGTCATCTTTCCATCATATGTGTATCAGTAACATGTAACATTCCTTGTAAGGAGCACTGAAGAACCTAGACGTGACTGGCACAGTCCCAAGCAAGGTAGATTTTTTTCATTCTTACAAACCAACCAGCTTCTTTGAATTTAAAATGTCAGCTACACAGTCTTGGTGTGTAGCTGAAGGACTATCTCGAAAACTCTGGGTTTAACACTGCAAAACCAAGGGACTCCATTGGAAGAAAGTGTAAGATTGAGGCTGTCCAGCCCATGCTGCCCAGCTTCCCTCCCTCCTGAATGAGCATTGGGTACAATCATGCAGTCACAATGTCTGGTCTTGTCCCTGAGAAGCCCAGCAGGATGTACAACAGGGATTAGCTTTTCAGCACTTACTCATTAGTAGCTCTGGGCTTTCATTGCTGCACACCTTCCAGGACTGCCACGAAGATATCATGGATTTCCAAGGACGTTCATCACCATATTATACATGCATACACATGCCAGGACACTCTAACAGGGACAAGACCCTCTGGCTGTGGATGTGTACCTCTGGAAGTTATGTGCATGGGAGACAAAAGTCATGCCAGCACTCAGGTTTTGTCACCTCTCCTCACAATCCTGCTGGCCAGGGCCAGCACTCCTCTTGCTACATCACTGCTTGGACCAAACATCCCTGCTCCTCTTCTTTGATCACTGCACATCTTGCACCCTCCATGAGAGTTCCAGACAATAGTTTCCCCTGCTTCTTTAGTCACTTGGGTCTTGTGCGTTGAATAAGCAAAGAATATTCCATAGGAGAAAACACTAGGTGACTCCATGACTAGGACAGCACCAGCCTAGCCCCTTTCTGTGAGGTGGTCTGTGGCTGGAGTTCAAGAAGCAAACAGAAGTGTGCCAGAGCTCATCAACAACACAGGCCAAAGGAAGCCTGAGGACAGCCCTGTGTTGTTCCCCCATGTATTTGTACCTAATAAGAACACTGAGTAATCCTCACAAAGGCAATAAAGCCTCCAGGGGGAAGTGACACACTTCCAAAGATCATTAATTCACAAAGCCAGCCAGAATAAGGCTAATCCTGAAAAGGTAAACATTAAAGAAGAGCCACCAAACCCAAACCTGCAGGTCTTTATGTTCCAGATTTTTCAAGTGTAATATTGCCCTAGCCTCTGTCTGTTTCAAGACCACATGAGTCATATCCTTGCTAACTGGAATGCTTAAATTAAGCTTGTTCAGCATTTGTTACCATGGAAGGAAGTGAGTTAGTAATACAAGGAAGTGGCAAGCACAGCCTGTCTTTTTTTTAAACCTATGCACTTCACTTACTGTTGTCTTCAGTGGTCTGAAGCAGATGCATTTGTCACTGCCATGGCATGCTTACTTTTGCTAACGTGAATAACCTGGATAATAGCAAGAAACACCCTTCATCACTTTCACAGGCTGTATGTACGTACCTGCATGCATTTAGCAACTCCTCTTCTCACCCCAGCTTTTCACACTCCTGTCCTTTCCTTCCCTTCTGGTGAATTGCAAACCTGAGCCCCAGTGCTGCTGTTTTGCTGAATACAACTGCAGTTGTCTCAGGCTGTAGTCAGAAGTTGTAAAGCTGAACATTTCATTGGCGGTTGAACTAAAAAGCTGAAACTGGCTTTTAGGTTCTTGGGAGAAATACAATGTAGAAATGTCTTTGAAATAATTGTACAAAACATTTTTTTACACTGCTATACTTACAGTGGATCCAGCTAGCAGAACAATTTGGGATCTCTACTTAAAAAATGGAAAGACACAACTAATATTATCCATTTGGAAAATACAGCATGAATATGACAAATACTTTCTTAATAAACAATTTCAGGTCCTGAGTCAGCAGGACAATACAGTCCAGAGTAATAACCAGAGAAAAAGTCAGCATGTCAAAATTGGAGATTTGTTGAATCTGAAAATGTTTGTCATTATGTTCTCAATAAAAAGTAAAATCATGAGATGGATAATACATACAGCAGTTACCTGTCAGGAGGCTGCTCTGGACTTTTTTACTCTTTGCAACATTTAAATGATTTTCTGGGTTATGTTGACTTTCTGTATTTTAATTTCACTTCCTCATGGAAAAATCCATTCATCTACCCTCACAATTAAATCCCACTTTGCTGCTATTTTTTATTTCAAAATTTATTTCCATGAGATACTTTAATTTTTCTTTCTTGATACTTCTGTTTCAGTTTTACTCATTGAGATCATGATGCAATTTTTTCAGTCATTATTGTCAGGTACGTGAGCACCCATGCTGGCAGGCAAATGTATTGATACAAAGCAGTTATTTTTTTTACTCTAAATGTAACTAAAAGTAGGAAGAAAAATTAATTGTAATTAGCCACAGTCCAGATTATATACAAGTGTCTGACTCGAATAATTTGGGATGTTTTAAGAGTTGCCTATTTAGCCAGGTTAGTAAGTAGACCACACACCTTGATTTGGTGTCCATACAACTGTAGAAACTTTTCCTGAAGACTTCCATGCAGGTCAGTCTCTATAGGTTAGAAAAGCCATATTTCCTGGCTGCTTTCACATTGCTGTGGGTCACAAATGATGCCCAGCTTCCCTTCTGTACATGTCTGTGGTTCCCCCTCAAGTTTTGCTCAAAGTGTATGATCTGATATTATTCTGACACCTAAACCATAATGGCTGCACTTAAATAGAAAACTTCAAGGTGAACAAAGTAGGTACAGTTCTGCAGTCTGATCTCTCTGTATCCAAAGCCAGTCTGCTAGTGAAATAATTTTATGTACCTTGTGCAGTTTCCAGTTTATTCACAAGCAACACCAAACAGACTGGCTGGCACTTTCAAAGCTATATAGAAAGATGTGACTAAATAAAAAAATTATCTTTTAAAATTACAGCCCTGTTGTTCAAAACACACAGGCAAAAATAATATATCCCAGACTACACAGCATCCCATGCTCAAAGCAAAACCCCTGAAGTCTGTACAGGGTATGTTTGGCATCAGTGCCAAGCTCAGACGAGGCTTTTCCAGCACTCCCAGGCTCGACATCCAAAGCATTTTTCATTCCTTATGGTTTTTTCCTCTCCAGCTTTCATAAGGTACAGTGAAAATTGTACCCTCTGCTAACAATGTGCTCTGAAAGAAGAACAAGTGCAGTGTTACAGTGCCCGTGGAGCATCCCAGCAGAAAGCACATGCCTCAGAGTGATGATTTCCCCTCATCTCTCTGCACTGATGGGGTAAGGGAGTAAGGACTGCCAAGCACTTGTGCCACCCCTGCCCCAAGGGCTCAGCAGAAGAAGTGGAGACATCTCTGGTCTCTCCCCACCACCTCCTCAGCCTCTCCCTATTGCCACGTCAGGTGCTTGGGGTAATGCAAAGCTTATTTTCACACCTGTGCTGCAGGGGATACTGTAGGCAATTAGCACAGAGAAATTAATGGGGAGCTTGTAACTTTTTGTCTCCTTTGCTCCTTTCTCTCCTTTCCTTCTCCAGAATTTCTGGGAAACACTCCGGTGCCAAAAGACTTCCTTGGGAATCGTTCTGATTAATACGAAATCTCATTTTTATAATAGATTAGTGAAAGCTAAAGTTCTGGAGGAAATCTTAAGTGCATGGCTTTCAATTCTTAAGATACATTTCAGTACGAACGATACATCAAGTTGAATTCCAGCCTCAGGAAGATATAGCAAGCTGCATCTTTCAAGCAGAGTTAGAAGTGAAGGGTGATTAAAGAATATTCAGAATAAGAAATGGCTTTTCTGAATCGACTTTTAATGAAAAAAAATACTGTATGAATAGAAATGGAAGTATAACAAAGAACTTTCAGTTGATCTAGGAAAATACAGGGATAAACAAAGCAAGTAAAACTAACATTTTACTTGCAGATTATTCATGTAGCATGGACCTTGTGTCCCTACTTACAGCCACTTAGGTTTCAAAACAGAAAATAAGAAAAAGCATTCTCACAGGACTTTTACTGACATATTCTCAGTTGAAACTATGATGGTAGTTTCATATATTAATTTTTCATTTCTTGCATGACAAAAAGTACAATAAAAATACCTCCGAAATATCAAATCTCAAGTTATCTTTATGCTTGAGGAAGGAAAGTTTGATCTTGTAATTTCCTTTTAATTTCATAATTTGTAGTACACTTTTTTGATACAAATAATTATGTTACTTTAACTTTCAATGTGCAATTTCTCAGATTTTATATAGCAATATTGACATGGGATAATAAAGCATAGTTTTTATCCACAAGGAGATCCATTTTAAGATAACTTCTAAACACTTTAAGCATGAGGGAAATAATTTTTAAAAATCCTTGCCAAACTAAAATTAACATACATGTACTCCATATATTATTGCTACTGCTGTATGCCTTAGTACGGCACAAATTCCCAGCACAGAGACTATTTATATAATTTTTGAGTGCTTCCATATCTTCCTAAATTGGAAAAAATATGTTTAGAAAAGAAACCTGATCTACTTGAACATATAATGGGGATAGGTTAACTTCAATTATGTTACTTGAAATAAAATACCCATTATATAATGGACGAAATATCCATTATATTAAGCTACTGGCTGACAAGCATTAAATCAAATATAGACTTCTACATACTCTGTATCTGTAGTAAAGTATTATAACATATTAAACAGACCTATATTTTAAAATCTCTTTCCAGCACAGGACCAATCCTGTATTAACTACGTCACATAAGTTAGCTGAGAGTTATGAAGACCCCTGTCTTTTCTGGTACTGTATCCTGAGCTTTTCCAGTTGCTCTACACACTGTGTCTGGGCCAGCTTCAGCGTTCGGTTCTCCTCTGTCAGTTCTGCGTATTCTTTAGCCAGCTGAGCAGCATCCATGCTTTCTTTCTCTGCTTGTTCCAGCCTGGCAATCAGCTCCTTTCTGACAAATATGAAAAAACAAACAAACAAACAAACAAACCCAAAGATTAAAAACGGCAAAAATTTCTCGTCATGTTTTAGGTTAGAGCTGGTCAATCGGTTGTTAACACGGTTTTACCAAAGCTGTTGTGATGTAGAAGCCTAGAAAGCTAATTTGTTGGAATCTTTCTTTTCCTTTTAGAAGATGAAGCTGCCATAATTTGTGATAGGTTTGCTGCTCAGCGACCAAACCTGAAAGATACTGAAGACTTTCAAGTATCTCTGACTTCAGTAAGAGATGAACATGAAATTCATGGGTGAGATAATTAAGTTCCTAGAGATCTCATGCTAATATTTTGCCAGAAGAATAGCAATTAATTTTTCCCTTAATACCATACATATTTGAAAGAGAGTGAGGCTTTTTTGGTTGGTTGGTCAGCTTTATCAGTAAATTCTGTGAAGTACACCTGGTTTGCTTTTCTCTGCTACAAAATAAAAATATACTAATACATACTAGGCAGGTGAATCTGAGCTACATATGTTGTTTCTCCAATGTGTTTATGCTCAGATTTTCACCATACTGGTGAGGAGGAGTAATAGAGCTGCAAACCTGACCCCTCCTGGTCTTTTTATGAGCAGACACAGAAAGATTCAAGCTGTTGCTTGTTTCTGGATGGAGTCACACAGTGCCCTCTGTTCCCAGAGCTGGCCAGGATCTGGAGTCCACTGTATAGTATCAACTGAAATTACCTCAGCACAAGTTAAGATAAAAGAGGTCCTAAAACAAAACACACTGAAGCCATGAGTAACTCACAAGGTATCTAATCGCTCCCCACTTTGTTACCCAGCAGGCTAGCCTAGCTTCTGGCTTTTTTCCCCTTTAAGTCAAATCATTTATTCACCCCTTCTACAGGAAGTCTCTTCTAAAAGCTTCTGAGTTCTTTTGATCATTCTATCTCAGAGATTAGTTAATCTTTAACTGTTCATAGCCCTGTGACTTGATTTCTCAGTCATGCCAAAACAATGATTGTAAGTCATCAGTGGCAAGATGTAATGCCTTGAAAGTGGAGAGCTCTTGCTGCAGTCTTTAAAGGAGGCCTCTTGTTAAGATGGACCAGAGCTTTGGGACAGAAAACTCCTACAGATTGGTTATTCTATTGCCACAGATTAGAGTATTTATGAAATTGTAACATTTCAGTATTTGCTGATCCCTTTACAGCAGCAAAACTGTAAGCAGCTGGGTTTTGCAAAATACTTCTATCTGGCCTTCCTTTAGGGTCAGTCTGATCTCCCTCTGTCTTTACTGCAGCTTTCAGTGATAGCACAGTTTGCCCATGGTTTATCTGACTGTTTGCAGTCTCAGTTACTGTGGTTCAAGGAGTCACAAGTTAGAAGAGACCTCTGGCACACTCATTTCTCCCAGCTGTATTCCTCATTGAAAAAAAAAAAATGAAAAAAAAGAAAAAAACAGAAAAACAGAAAAAAAAGAAAAAAACAAAGGAAAAAAAAAAGAGTTAGTTGCAGTACATACAAACCCTCACATAGCTCAATATGCAATATGTTCACTTTCTCTTTGTTTTTATGCCACTGAAGTAATGCATAGCAGCTATGCTGCAGCGAAGACTCTTCTCTTTGCTTTCACCAGGTGAAACATATTCAGTCTGGTCTTCAAGAGAGAATATCAAGAGCGTATTTTTGTTCAGCAGAATTGTATTAACATTTGGTACAATGTAGCTGTAAAAAATTCAAAAGCAGCAAACCATTAAAAAATGCATTTCTCTTTGCTTGGGCCATGCTAGATCAACTAGTTTTCAAACTGACTAAGATGAACAGGTCTTGCTAGGCAGTTCAGTATTCTAGCTCCTATTAATGGGACTATAGGTCACAAAGGAGTGATTGCATGTATGCTTTAGAGAATGAGAAATGCATCTGGGGACAATGAGAAAAATCCAGCAGTTTTAATCACTTCAGTTTCTTAAAGCATCCTCTTGAAGAATTTTTTCTCTTAGGATCAAAAGACAGTTTCAACAATATTTCTTAGCAATTATTCTATTTGTGCAATGCTGGACTGAAGGATTAAGTTAAGCTCTTACAACCAACAGACTGTTGACTCAGAAGTGTTCCTAGCAAATTAATTTTGAATCGTTCCTCCTTACTTTTCTTACACTTACATGGTGGTTCTTAACAGGAGATGCAGTTACTAATAAGTAATCAGCATCTTAAGTGCAGGTAAGCCTTTTTCCTTGGAGACTTCTATGGTATGTGTAAAATAAAGTTACTAAGTGCTCCATTTGGACTTCAGCCAGGAGTGGCATAGACAGACAGTGTGGAAACTCAGACAGCTCTATTAATGAATGTCAGTCCTGATTTGATAAGATGAGACTGTGTGCAGGCACGGCTCTTACGCTGCTCTCCAGTAGCACCTAAGCAGCACAGATAATTTCCTGCCTCCCCCCTGCCCTGGGTTTAGCTTTGCTATTAAACAACAAATAAATGTATTAAGATCAAAATACACTGATTGCTGTAGTCCATGCTCTAGGACCTCCCTCACAGAAAGCAATGTCCTTGCAAATGAGGTAGTAAAATTGCCCGCTTCTGAGTCAGCAGAACCTACTTATTCCCTTCCCATCAGGATCAACACCTGTTTACAGGGTAGGGTGATGTTTCAGTCAAATGCTGCCAGCCTGCCACAGAGGTCTAAAATTAGAGTACCAGGGAATTGCTAAATGTTATGAATGGTGTGGTTTATGAAGCTCACAAAAGGATGAGGACAGTAACTAACATTTGCTTCTGATCTAATCCAGGATTTGAACTTAGCTTCCAGAGGTTAAATAGCACCATACTAAGCCCTTGCACCATCTCGCTTTTGTTATGGATGCTTAATAAATAGACCTAGCACTGTGTAATCTGTATTTGCTGTTAATGGTTACCCTGAGTTTAGATATTAACAGCATTGATAAGGTATTTTCTATAATGGTTCTAAGGCACTTGAAACTTTGAGACGATCTGTAATGTACACTTTAAGTGTTCTTTTTTTTAGAAGGCACTTGGGTGGGAAGATGAGTGTGATTTGCATTATAAACCACTAAACCAGAAGCCATATCAGAGAAGGAGAAAAGCCCAGCATAGTCTTAGGGAAATTATTTCTCATGTCCTAGCCTTAATGACTGACTATGCGGAGAACAGAATTCCTTTGCAGTAATATTCACAATTAATAAATCCCAAGAAAATGACAGATGAAAGAGATATATCTCTCTGGAGGTAAGTGTATATGAAGATGGACTGGACTCAAGGAAAGAAGCTACCACAGTGCAAAGAGGCAGAATTGCCTCTCCTCTATTATGAACACCATATTCAGAATCATGCATCTTGTGGTACTACACATTTTTCCCAGCTGTGTCTCTGTGTTCTGACCATAAGGTAATTTATTCTTCTCGTATTCCATATGGCTTTCATGTCAGGAGGAATCATGAGACCCTGTAAGGTAATTGGTGCACTTTCTTGTTCAAAGGCTGATTTTTAAATTATGAGAAAGCCTGTTTAATGTAAATGAAAATGTGTCTTGGATGTAATGCTCAATCAATGTAATGGGACAAGTTGAGATTTCTCTTGTATTTTAAAAGCTGTGAATTCCAATATTCAGCAAGTAAGGTACATATTGGATACACAGAAGATGATAAATAATCAGGTCTAGATTGGGAAGATTATCAAGATAAAAGGTTTCCTGTATGGTTTACACCAATCTCTTTTCAACTGAGAACCTGAAGACTACTTCTCTCAACAGTGTTGGGAAAGACATTCCTCTTCAGGAATAGTGTACTTGGAGAAAGCATCTGGACTTGAGACCGTAGAAAGTCCTACAGTTATGAGAGCATGTTAAAGCATAGGAAAGGACCCCACAAAATTAAGCAGACACCTCCACTGCACATCGGCTGTAGTATGTGCAAGAGAAGGTATAGAAGGAAAAGAAATTGTATCCCTGGCAAAGAAAATGAGGGATTCTAAACCAGGTGGTGATCAAATTGTGTTTTCTGGAGAGTTATACATGAATTGTCTGAGAAGGGATAAGAGAAAACCAGCCAATGCTAAGAATATAAGATATAGCTAGCAACCATGGCAACTCTAATATTTAACTACATAATCCAGGGTCATTATCTAGTAATAGCAATATAACAAGTGCTCAAAATAACCAGCCATCCCATCCCTTTCACCCAAACTTAGATACCCAAAAACATCTGTTATGGAAATACATGTGTGTTTCTGGAACATAAATTAAATTACTTTCTGTAACCTAAATGTGGTGTGCTTCTGAGTTCCACACCCTTTTCTTTCTTTTTGATCATGATCATATCTCCCATGCCAGAGTGACTTTGTCCCTTGTACTACATATTGCTGGCACAAATGGGATGAGTTTGAGTGAAGACAGCAAACAAAGAACAGTTATGATGTTCTATATTAGCAAAAGAAAAAAAAAATTCTACTCAATCTTCTTTAAAATTATTTCAATTTCTTGCTTCCTTTTGTCTGTTTCTTGAGTAACTCTTTTCCTCTTCTTATTCACTTTGTTCTTTCATTTTTCCTTTTTTGAACCTGCAACCCACTTTTCTCCCATTTCCCACTTTCTTGTGAAATAGTGGTTTTATCTCTTACTGTCAGCCTAGGACATTCTATTGCATCTGCACTACAGACAAAAGAAAGAAGCAAATAAGATCTCTTCTTCTTCTGATCAAAACAAACCCTTATCATTTCACACCACTGCCTTTCTATACTTTGGCTACATTTGGTCCTCCCACTTCAGTGAGAGACGAGTCAAGCTAAGCAGAATTAAAAGCTTTTGAAAAGCTGCAAAAGAGTAAATGTTGTTGAGTATTTTAAAACAATGTTATTTAACTTTATATTTCTTAAAGATGCATCCTTGAGAAATATACCAGAATGTATTATTTCATATATAAAAGATTGCAACGAACTTGGGAGGTTGGATCTTAACACTATTTCTTCCTCCTAACCAATAATTAAAAAAATTTAAAAATAAAAAAACATTTAAAAAATTGCTCAATCCATTTTCTGCTTTTTTCCTGACAGTCATTGTCTTCAGTTTTCCACGTGCACATTGGCACATTGACTTGATATTTTAATTCCACAAATGAGTTGATCTGTGGAGAGCAAGTCTGGAGCACTGGCAGAAGCAGGAGCCAACAGCACTTCTGGTTACCTTTAGGAAAAATGTATGTGGAAGAACACCTGAGCCTCTATCTTTGTCCATTTTTATCAAAATAATATTTAAAATAAATAGACAATAGGTACCAGGTGTAATAGGCAGTTGTGCATCTTTATTTCCATACATTCAAATTCGAATGTAAAGGAAAATAAAGACACCTACAACGGGGGCAAATTTCAGAAAGCTGCAAACAACTCCATCTTTTCAATTTGATCTTAATTGCTCTTGTGGCTAAAAGCTGTGTGTCTCATCAGACTTTTCTAAAAAGTCAAAGCATCCTTCCCTTCTGAGAGTGGAAAATTCAATAACCATGCCACTGCGGCCACTGCAATCCACTCTTCTCTTAATTCAATGTATGCTATCAATAAACTTCCTTTAACTTTAAACTGTAACTGCTGAAAACATTTTAGGTATAAATCAGTGATCACTAGACCAAAACTCTCCTTTACTTCTTGCTTACTCCCTCACCTCCACACTTACACTCTATTTAGTTTTACATCAAGGTTAATGTGTTCAGTCTGTGCATGCTTAGATATGTGTAAAGCTACATGTGTCCTACTAACTTCATAATCCATCTACCAATTTTAACCAAACTTTATGCACTTAAGAGGTCTAAATTAGTTTTTGGAAAGTTTTATAGAAACAGGATGCTACAGAAAGGAAAGACACCCCACAGTGGAAAGAAAGGCAGTACAATGACACCGCCAAAATACTACAGAATGGAGAATCTACCTGGAAGAAGGGGTCATAAAAAGTTCCCATGTGGGGGAAAAAAGTTTCAGTTGGCAGCTGCAGCTTTTTAAACCTCAACATGAAATACCCATAGTGCACCAACCTGTAGGAAATTAAGCTTCTTCAGTTCCAGTGCTTGTAGGACCACTTATTCAAATTTAGAGATGTGGGAGGTGGTGAAAGATAAAGCATGGGGTTTTGTAATGTTTGCAATATTTGTAATGTTGAAACATTATGTTAAAGCATTTCACAGCTACACAGCATTTGCATAGTTAGACCACAAATACGTAATTAGGAGGCCCATAAGAATCACAATAACATAATTCTATTTGCTGCTTCATTCACTCTTGTTTTAACATACATTCACTGAGGCATCAATTTTTCTATCCATAAAACAGGTTCAGCAAAGGCAGCAGTGGTGGAAGCTTCCACACAATGTTCCAATGTTGGTATCCGCTGGCAGAACAAAGGAAAATGACAGCCTGAAGCCCCTTAATTCATCCAAGACAACCATTGCTGAGAGCCTCACTTCTAGGCTCAGATGCTGATTAGGATAGTTTTGAGCTCAGGTAAACAATTTTGTGCATGTACCTGCCATTACCAAGCAGCAAAATATTTCTAATTCAGTTAGTACCACAGACTCCATAGATGAATGAAAATGCATTCAAACAGCATTTTTTTTTCATTCTAGTAACTACAAGATTACATATGACAGTCTAGTTTTCAAGGGCTCCAAGCTTACTTCATAAACATGCAGAACTGATTTAGGAATATGTCAGTAATAACAATGCATTTATATTAGTAGACTAAATACCAAGGTATCAACGGGTACCTTTTGAGTTTACACATCGAAAGTTAAGCACTTAATCAGCCTTTTAATGTTTTGTATGCAGTTTGGGTTTTTAGAGAAGACAAATGTGGTTTCTACTGAATTCCCTTGTTTGCTAAATGCACTTGTAAGCAGGTTAGGCAATCAAATTTGACAAATCATTGCAAAATCATTTGAATCAATTATCTACATTTTTTTAAAAGCACCAATTACTTTTGACTGGCCAAGTTTAATTACGAATTAATCAAATGCAAACACTGGGAAAATGTTAATCTCTTCTTGGTTTTATTCTTCTTTGTCTGTCAGCATCAAAGTTCCACATGACTCCTACAGTGGATGGTGATCTGTAGTGGGAATACTCAGCTAGTTTCAACTCTCTAGGCAACAACTGACTACGGTTGGACCCAGTGGTCTTAGAGGTATTTTCCAACTGTGAAAATTATGCGATTCTCTCTAAGTGCGTTCTGTTAGTAACTATCAACCCCAATAAGGACAAGTCTCACTTTCTTACCCTGCATAGTCTGGATTCAAGGAAACCTTTGTCTTTCTTACTTGTAAGGCTATAGAGTTTCACCAGTTTCCCTCCCATCATCTTGCTTTCACAGCTGAAGAATCCCATGGATACAAATTTGGATGAATCTGCATGGTCATTAGTGTGAAGTTTGTTATGAAATAGATACCTTCTACTCAAAGCCAACTTTTCAACAGAGCTTTTTCAGGCCCTGATGCTGTATTACAAATGTGTCTGTTCAAACAGCATTTTCAAGAATGATGGCCCTCACTTTCACAAGAAGTCTCAAAGATTTTCACTGAGGTAAGTCTCCCTGAGGAAGACAACACTACTTGAAGTCACCTTCGGCATGAATGTAAAAATCAAAAATCATTTGAAAGAGAAAGTTTTCTTAGCAGTAACACTTATTCCTTGGGCTTGGTTGTTTGTTAAAATTTTTCACTACTCATCCACTTTCCTCTTGCTGAATTTCTTTTTCAGGTTTCTTATGGAAACAGACTGAGAAAAATCACTCAGAAAGTGACTTTTAACAGTCATGCAAAGACAACAGGGTTGTGAGTATAAGCCATAGACAAGACAAAAGGTCTCTAGCTTATGCACTTTAGGTAAGAACACCTAAAATGTCAATGTACATAGAGACAATGCTCCTCACAGAAAAATGTTTATTACTGTTGTCAAGTACTCTAAATGTGAGGATTGATCCATTATACTCTTCATTAAACCATGTACAGTTCAATTGAAAAAAATCCTTACAACTAAAAAAGGGACTTGCACCAGCTGAGCTGGGTTGTTACATGACCTGGGGGCTCTCAATAGAGGTTTCAAGGCACATTTGTATTACTGAGGGCCGAGAGCTAGGACAACTCTTAGCAATCCTTAGTGGTCCCAGTTGATCCTGTGGACCAATGATCCCACTGCTGTGCTGTGACTGTTAAGGAGAGGTATAAGGTCAGAAAATATCACGTGAAACCCTCATGTTTAAAACAAGATTTTGCAAAGAAAATGTACAACATTGAATACTTGAGGAAAGTTACTCACTTTCTTTCTTCCAGCAGAGCAATTTCTTTCTTGACCTCATGGTACTCTTCTGCTATTTTGCAGTGCTGTTTGTACACCTGCATAGATTCCTTAGAGTCATGACAAGGAGGCAGTGGCTTTAAGAAAAGAAGAAAAAAATATATATCTTTACTGATTTTGAATTAACTATTAGGGGAAATTCATATTTTGAAAGATACAATCTTAATTCCTGTGAGAATACTTAAAGATATATTTTTTTTTTAAATCCCAGCTGCAGGATATGGCCAAATATTCCTAGTGATGGCCTTTTGCAGAAAGGAATAAACACTTCCTTGCAGAAGAATATGCAGAAACCTTCCAACCTTGTAAGGATTTTTAGAATTTCCCTTGTCAACTTTGCAAACTATCCCTAAAGATTGTTCTAAGAAAGATTTCTCCCTTACCTCCCTCTTCTTTAGCTACAGTGGTACAAGAATGCTAAAGTTGATGCCCATAAAACACATGAGCATGTTTGCATCCTTGAGTAGGAGGGTAATTTGAGTGCAAACCAGCTCTTTCTCTCCAACTATGCAAGACGAGAAGGAAAGACATGGAAAGCTATTGATAAAACTCCCTTTTTTTCACAGGTGCAAAGATTCTTCCAGGTTATTACTAAATGTGACTGGACCCATTTAGTAATAAGTCTCTGAACTGGGACACTGGGGCTCATTCTCCTAAACTCAACAGGAGTATATCTGCAGATCACCGTGCATCCAAGATTTCACAATAGGTTCTGACCCAGCAATGCCTCGAGGTGGAAGAAGTTTGCTCAAGATCACTGTCAGTTTCTCTGCATCTCTATTTCCTATAGAAGAAGGCTATTTACTTAGTAAGCAGAAATGCTGTAAGAGTTAAATGAGATATATTTGCAAAGTGTTTTCAATTTCCATGATATGTGAAGGTGGAATTGAGAGCAGAAGGATGACAGCAAATTAAAAAAAAAAAAACAAAAAACAAAACAAAACCAATCAGATAAAAAAGACACACTGGAGGCAAAAGCACTGTACCCCCTCACCTAACATTATTTCAGTGAGATTCAAAACTTTTCAGTGCACATGGGAGGTAATAGATAGGGCAAAAAAACCCACTCTGTCCTGGGACTCTTCATATGTATTTCAGCCAAGGTCTTGCAAATACAGTTTGGTTAAATGTCACCGCTTTTTATTCCTTAAAAAGAATTCAACCTTATTCAGGCTTCAGGCTTCACTGTCACATTTTGGCTGTAATACTTTCAGGAAGTGTTGTATTTTTAATTTATTAGCTATGAATCAATTGACTGTAAGTGAACTCCAAATAGCATGCTTAAGCCACCTGTTTGAATCAAAAGGAAGCACTTAAAATAGTTCCTTTACTGTCTAGTCAAAGAACAACCAATTGCCTTTCACAATGCAAGTAGAATAATTTTGATTTCTTATTGTGCTACTTTCACTCTTCTCTGTAGTATAATATTCCTACAATTACATTTTTCTGAAAAGAAAAGCACAAGCTTTCAGACTTTTCCTGTTTATGATCTTGTAAACCTTGTTTTAGATACACTGGAAATTCATATTTTACTAAACATAATTCAGAGACAAAAATTAAAAATGTTTCTTATCCGGGAGGGAGGGTAATTTGGCTTCAGGTGTACCCCATTGCACAGATGTAACTAATGTACAGACCTTTCAAGTACTTGTAGGTGGTATGTGGTTTCTCACCAAAATTTTAAACCAGACACTTGTTTTCCATGTTCTAACTATAAAAATGCTGTGGCAGGACTGTTTCACAGCACATGGTCTTATTCTCTCCGAGCTCAGAGAATCTGGGACCCCAGGGAAAGGGCAGTCCATTACTTGATAAATCTGGTCCCTAGGAAAGGCCTTTTAATTGCATTTCAGTGTGGATGAGCAATAGTACCATTCATGTAGCTACACAAATAATAAGCATAAATTTAACAAGACAGAATATAGAAGTCTCAGTGCTCTAATCCAAGAATGCAAGGGTGAGCCAAAGTAGCATCTCTGGTATTTACCAGAGATCAGCAAACAACAAATGTGTCACAATAAAACAATTTTGAACAGTACCCAGTGGAAAAGTCCCCAAACAGTGAGACTTCAAAAGAAAAAAACAAAACAAAACAAAACTAACTTGCTTTTGCTTCTAACAGAGTTTCTGCAAATCTAGCTGGTTTAAACCAGTTTAAAAATTAAAGCAGCATTCAGTTTCTATATTCCAACTTCCCACTCAAAAGATATATATAGACAGCTAAAAATTATCTAGTCATGCTGAGACTTAGTATCTAATTCCCACTTAGAACCAGTTGCTGACTTTCAAACCCCTTCCTTTTTCTTACATTGATATTTTATCACTCAAACTGACTGCAAAAGGCACAATGAATTTACTAATATTCTCTTCATACAATTCTTTTCAGTCTTGCCTGATGCTATCCAACCAAGATTTTTTATTTTTAATTTTTTTAGTGTATTTTTACTTTGAAATGTAAATTTAATTAGGGTTTTAAATGGCTAGATAACTGAACAATTTGCTTTGCTCTTTTGTAATTCTGAAGGAAGGTTTTAGAAATAGTACCTATGGCATCCATTAATCATGTCTGATAGGACATGAAGCAGGCTTATGCATTCATTATTTAACAAATACCTCTACTTCAATCAGAAGAAAAAAAATGAGGGGTAGGTCTGGTGAGTTCTTTGCTGCCTGCCAGTAAATGCAAGCCAACACAAAAGCACAGAGAAACTATTTTATATGTCTAACAGCCTACTTTTTTTGACACAAAAAGTGCACAAAGTCAGAAGACATCAGAGCAAACTCCTGAAAAAGTAGCAGAAACAGGTAAAACTTGCTTGTTCAAAAGAGGTAGCTACAACTAACCAGCAGACATATAAAGTATTAGCATATTTCTGCAGAAAAGAAAATGCTAACAGAATAGTAATGGTTACTTGACTAGCCCATGCTATCAAAATGGGATTGGGTGGAACCTGCAAACTCAACTGGTCTAGTCCCCTGTTACCACAAGAAAGCTCTGCAATGCTCAGTCCTGCCTAGAAAAACTGAAATACCCTGTCTCAGTTGTAAAGGTGGCCCAGAGCCTCACCAAGGATTATAAACATTTTTGTCATTTTCACTTTGGTTTTATTGAAGGCGGGTTTTTATAACCTATTATCATGCCAGCACTTTCCTTCAAACGGTGGTTCTTGGTCCTATCTCTTCTGCCCCCTGAGATGTACATAAAGTAAAACTTAATTCCTCTAACACATCCTACATGAATTTTCCATTTTCCTTACCTTAACCAAACAGTCTTTCTCTGCTCTCCATTCCACCAAGAATGCTTTTTGAACGCCTACAGCCAGGCCATAGGAACTGTTGCAGATGTTACTTTGATGGCATTCCTGTGGTAAAGAGCTGGAATACTCAGTAGAGAGCACTTTTCATCCATGAAGTCTGTATACTATTTTTTGGTGTTTTCTGGTTCACCAAGGCAACTAATTACAACAGACCTTAATCAAGTTCAATTTGAATTTATACTGTTTGCACTCAGAAGCTGACAGCCATACTTTAATCTCTCCTTAGGACAGCCCGAGCTTGTAACTTCATGAACTATCCTGTTCATACACAAAATAATATATATAAAAGCATACCTGCTACATAAGCGAAAAACACCCCTGCCAAAGAAAGCTATATTTAATGGCAACAGTTGCTACTTTTAATCCTGCTTATTTCAGGCTTCAGTGTCATCCACCCTCATTTTCCTGTGCAGGCAAAATATGTGCACACAGCGTCTCTGATTTTGTTCACAAAGATAGTACAAAAGCTATGTCTTTCAAGTGATACTAATGGTCTAGTCTACTGTGCTCAATTTTTAACAAGGGCTGATTTTTCCTTGTATTTTGTTGAGTAACTCACTGTGATATTGACAAACTTTCTACTGAATCCATGAAAAAAACAGTAAGAGATCCTGTTGTTTGCTATTCTGTAACTGTGGATCTGGGTTAGCCTGGTTTTACTATGTAAGTAATCAGTTCTCTTTCCTCCAAACAATTCAAGCCAGCTCGATGGGAGCAACTGAGAGTTTTGCTCTCCTTTCCTGAGAGATCTTCCACTCTCTTATAACCTTAGTATGATGCCCTGACTTTGTAAACATCTGTGTCTTACATAATCTAGTGGTAGATCTTAGTTATCACAACAGCATTACAGGAGACTTATGAGGTTCATAGTCAATCAAATCTAATTATAGAGTAGCATGGGACTCTTGGAGTTCTCTTGGAATTTAATACATATTTTAAAAAATACAGCATAGCCCTTAAAAACAAAGTATACTTGTAAACTTCCTAAAATAATTTTTATGTGTCTAACAAGAGTCTTGGCAGACAGTGGAAGCAATAGTTCCATTATTAAAGTAAACAAGGTTTCTGCTAAATGCTTGTACCATGCACAACAAACTGTCCCTTTAATAATATTTTCATTGCTTTTTTGATAGACATTTCCCAGTGAAGCATGAAAAGCTACCTCTTGACTTTATAAACTGATTTTAGAAATGGTTGGAGACTTTTTTCTGTTGCAGAAATTTTACTGTCATCTGACTCCATTTATCTCAACAGATTCATAAACCAAAATATGATGTAAATATCTCTGTCAAGCTCACAGTTTCAGAGCAGAGACGCTAAAGAATTACAGAATCCCCTTTGTATCCGTGTGACTTGTGCTCTTCCCTCTTCAGGATCAGATTCCCAGCTGGAATAAAGACTTAGACAGCGAAGAGGGAGATGAACGAAGCAAGTCACAGGAAATGCTGGAAAAGGGCAGACAGCACACAGGGCATAGTAATGTGGGTACTTAACACCAGATACCTTCCTCCTCTGTTGACCTAAACAACAAGACCTTAAATGTTGACGTAGGTGTTTAAATATAGCAGCTAACCCGTAGTAGAGTGTCTGTCAGAGCAGCCACCACCCACGATGCAGCTCACCAAGGAAGCGCCTTCCAAGACCCAGTCCCAATTTTGCACCAGGCAAAGGCTGATGGTTCCCAATAAAAACCTGAAAAATGCAGCACCTGCCCTCACTGCTACCCTGCCTGCCCACCACACTGCTCACACAAGGGCAGGGAAAGAATGACCCTGAAGCCCAAACAGGCAAGTGCTTTAAAGTGTTGAGAAGAATAATTTCCAGTACTGCAAACAAAAAGAATTGAAAGCAATGAGTTTATTAATATGAGCTTTGTTTCACTGGTGGATACCAGGAATTTTTTCATAGTTTTTTAAATAATGAAGCTGCAAAAGAGACCAGATTTCTCTTATATATAGCTTAAACTACTCTGTTCTCATGTGTAGGGCATTTGTGCCTGGTTGATCATTTATTCTCTTCTTAAGCAAACAACAAAAAACAAAATAGCAAACAACCCCCCCCAGTCCCTAGCAAGCAAAAAAAAAACCAAAACAACAAAACCCACAATTAGTTACAGAACTGATATTGTTTTCTTACAAATTGCTTCTTTGATTTTGTTTCCTCTCAGAGACCAGAAAAATGTAACATTCAGAAAAGTAGGGTAGCTAGTAGGAAAAACAGCTAGTAGATCAGAACACTAGACTGATCATTTTTGTCCTTCAGAAAGAAGCTGGAACTTTCCACGAGGATTGTCCTCTAGTAAAAGTCCTTATAGAGAATTAGGTATTTACATTTAGTCTCCTAGAACTAAATCTTCTCTCTAGCCAGTCCTGCCTCTACCTCTGTAAAGTTGGCAGGGGTGCTTGGACAAGCAGGGTTCATAACTCTGTCAGGGGGAGACTGCGCTGAACTTTGAACTGCCATCGGATCCCAGAGCCCAGGCAGTAGGCATGGCAGGCTCGTGGTAGGAAAAGTGGAAACACTGGGTAATTCTGCTCAAACAGCTAAGTTGTCTGCCAGGGTCTAACATAGAAGGACAAGGGGCTGAAGCCCAAAACAGAGGTGCAAATTGCTTGGTACTCAGGCTGTGGTCGGCTGCCCGCATGCATAAAATTCTAAGGCTCTGATTTTCCAAGTCACTCAGTGAACTTACATAGCTTTCAAGCTGCTTTCAAAATCCAGCCTGAGGATTAGTTAATTTGGACTTTTTTGTTTGTTTGTTCGGTTGGTTGGTTTTTTTTAAACATGTTTCAAAATTTTCCTTCCTAAGTTTGAAATCTGGAAAGGTATTATATTTTTTTAATGCCTATTATTATTTAGCCACCTACCGTGCATTTAAAATGTGCTTCTTTAAATAAAATACAAATGCTTTTGACTGTATTTATGGCATGGTGATGAAAATCTTGTGGCTCTAGATGTGATATTTTTATTATCAAAATATGTACCAACATTCTTACAAATTCAAACATTTCAGGCTGCTATGCCATAGTTGATTAAAGGGTTCATTTTAACATGACACTTCATTTAAAAAGAGATTGGATGTGGCACTCAGTGCCATAGTCTAGCAACCACAACGGTGGTAAAAGGGTTGGACTCGATGATCTCTGAGGTCCCTTCCAACCCAGCCAATTCTATGATTCTATGATTCTATGATATGTTCTGCTTTATAGTAGCTAACTTTGGGACAGAGAAAAGCATGGATGGAATGACAAGGGAAACCACCATTCAGTACTTCAGGTCCTGGTGGTGAAGCCCATGTGGTGGTAGTTTGCTTCTGTAGTACAAGAGCTACCTGTTTAAAACCTGGTATGGTTACACTAAGATTAACCACGTGCTATACAATGCTGGTACACCCTTAGCAGTTTGGGTTATAGCAATTTAAAAATGGAATTAATAAGAAAATGTAACTGAGTAAACGATAGTTTTGTTACAGTTATTGCTTGTTTAACTTTTTAAAGCAATATAAGCGTAACAGAATTACATTAAATAGTTATAACTTTAAGCTCTGATCTAGACTGCAAGGATATTCAAGTTTTCACTGCTAAAGCTAAATGCACTGTTACCTCTGCATCAACTCAGAACCCTGTGTTGACTTAACTGCCTCTGTTTGATAATAAAGACACCTGAATATAAATATGTACATAAGATCAAGAAACTAAAGGACTAAAGAACAAAGTTAAACCGCTAAGTTTATACTTTTAAATTGTTGAGTCAGCCAGATTGTCCTCATAAAGCTATCCTTTCAGCTACCTCAATATTACCAGAAAAAGTTTCCAAAGGATAATAAAAAGAACATTACCTGAATCAAAGGCATTTATTGTTTCTTTGAATCTTTTATCATATTGAAATCATGAGACTAAAGGAAGGTTCTCTTGAAAAAAATGCGAGGTACTTAAGAGACCAAGAGGGTGTACTTAGTGAAACTGCTCTAGTGTGTACTTAAAAAAACTTTTGCCAAAGGGCTATTTTTCCAGCAGACTTGAATGCTTTCAGAGGAGTAATTTCAGTCTATCATGAAATTACACATCTAGAGTACATTATATGTTCTGTAAATAGGTCATAAAAGTTCTAATAAAAAAATCATCACTTGTCCAGTATATTACCTACACCTAACACTAGTAATTTTGGGTTTATGTACCAACAACAGTAATGATAAACACACTTTGCTCTTTTAGAGCAGTCTTCACCCACTGATCTCAATGCTCTTTAACAAAAAAAGGTAAAAATTATTAATCTCATTTCAGAGATGAACAGAGGGATGAAGCAACTCCTTCACGATTAGACAATGTCACTGACAGAGTTGAAAACAGAATGCAGGTTCTTCACTTCGAATTCAGTGCTTCATACACAAAACAATAATGCTTTTCTCAAACAGAACTCTTCTAAGGGAAAAAATATCAACCATCATTGTTGTACTGGAAGATACACTAAAGAGGCCAACATACAATCCTGTTCTTTTCAGGCCAGGTCTTAGAGTTTCAATTTGTTCCTTTGATCTTTCCTTGTTATGCCCAAGAAGCCTGTCCCTGTTCTCAGGGTTAGAGAGACAAGGCAAGAGGAGTCTGTGTCATCATCCATTCCTTCCTCAGTCATCCTTTTGATGAGAGCAGCAGGAGAGGAAAGTCATCCCTTTAAGTCAGCAGTGCTCCAGTTGATGGGGACAGGAAGGGTGACATCACTGGACAGCACGGTCTGCTAATGCCTTTCTCAGTTTACACTCAGGAAACAACTGCCTTCGTATTGAAATATCAGAGGAAGTCTAAATGCTCCTGGGAAACAGATGATCTGAAGTGGTTTACAAAAGCCAACAAACACTCCAGAACTGCCACAGAGGAAAGGGAAATAATCCCTGGATACGCAACTGGCTCTGTGCCTGGTGAACCATGGAGTTGCCATCACTGCCATCTGCTTGGCTGGTGTACTGGGGCTCCATTGAGCTCCTCTGACAAATCAGACCAGTGTCAAAAGGATTACCCTCTTCTGTCCTGAGCTGTCTATAGACTCCTGCTAGGGCAGCTGTCGGGGTTGCTGGCTATGCAGCATGAAATGGAGTAACTTTGAGGAGGTTCTAACCAGTCCTGATGACTGGCCCTCGTTACCTAAATATAGAATCATAGAATTGGCTGGGTTGGAAGGGACCTCAGAGATCATCAAGTCCAATCCTTGAACCACTGTTGCAGTTGCTAGACCATGGCACTGAGTGCCACATCCAGTCTCTTTTTAAATATCTCCAGGGACGGAGAATCCACCACCTCCCTGGGCAGCCCATTCCAATATGAGAGATAAGATTTCACAACAGAATACACCTTTGCATTCCCATGGAATGCTTCAGAGAGCTGATCATACTGGTTTTAGCACAGCCCATGGGCATGACAATATAATACCTGTCTCATTCCTTCTCTCGTCAAAACCATGAGAATTCTTTCCATTGGAGGGCAGCAGTTCATGTTGTGTTTTGCACAGGAATGGTAAAAAAAAAATTACAAACAAGGAAAAAATTTTAAAATAGTAATTTCCCTGTAATTGGATTAAAAGTGTCAAACTATTAGTCTGCAGATCTTGAAAATACAATGTTTTCTTTCATGGAAATACACAGTCTTATTAAATTCTAATAGGTTAGAGAAGCATGACTGAAAACTTTCACCTTAGGATAACAACCAGAGGTTTTTTATCATAAATCTATGAATGTTAAGTAAAATTGTACTTTAAAAAACACCAAACAAAACCAAACAAAACTGTTTACCTGAAGCTGCTGATCTAGTTCTGGAAATGCCAAAGGGAAGTTTTCTGAGGAAGCATCATCTAAAAGGTAAACATGATATTAAAAGTCAATGTCTACCTAAACAGGCATTTCAAATGATCTGTTTAATGTAGCTCTACATTGCATATTCACAATAGTATCAGGATCCTGCAATCACCTCCGCATCTGCTTATCTTTCTATACTTGAGATACCTTAATAAACTACTTCAAAACACAAGTGGGTTGACAATAAGAAAATGTTTAGATGCTGGGAAGACCAATAGCCTGTTTTGCACTACAGTGATTTTAAAAAAAAACAAAAAACCAAACCAAACAAACAAATAACCACAACAAACAAACAAAAAACACACACACACAAAAAAAACACAAACAAAAAACCCCCCAAAAAAACCCAAACAAAAAATGAAAGCCAGTTAGAGCAGTAGAATGAGTGATGATTTAATAAGAACAATAAATATAAATGACCTTCCTGAGCTCTCCATCACTGCAAAGTTAAGAACCTTCCAAGGACAGCATCCGTACTATCAAAGAGTTCAAATTACTTGAATGGAGGGCAAGATATCTTCCCCACCACAATACAGTGACTTACCAGCATTAAACCAACAATAATAGAAACTTTCTCTCACACCACCCAAAGGCAACCACAAGAACACACAAACCAGCCTAGCAGCTTTGTAGGTCTAAGACTATTGCCCACACAGACGTGATTAGACTGGGGAAAGCACCAGAAATTTATCCATATTGCAAAGAAATGTCTTTACTCTAATCTGTAGATAACAATCCTTATAGGCTGGAGCTAGTTCACTCATGGCAACAAGGCAGACTCTGTTGTTATTTATTTGTTTGTTTGTTTGTTTATTTATTTTTAGTACAGGCTTCCAGCAAAGGTAGGACAGACTGCAGCAGTTACATCAGTGTTGTGGTGTGGACACCTGCCCACTAGTAGCTGGCCTGAGATCAGAAATATGAATCACACTTGGTAGTGTCACAGCAAGCCACCGCAGTATTTCTTACTCAGTGACTTTCACACCACCAGTTTTGCATTTGTGGTGACTGTTTATGTATCTTACACCAGGTTATGGGAGGTGAGGAGAAGGTTACTATTAGCTAGCTTACAGAGTCAGATGCTTGGAAGGTGTCAAAATTAAAGCAGGATGAAAACAGAGGAGAAAACTGCCAGCCTGGGTCGGATCCTGCAAACTGCTCTGTGCTGGCAGAGTTGTACACAACAAGAAAACCCTGGTGAAATTAAAAGGATCACGCATTAAAGCAGGGTTCTGAATATTCTTAAAGAGTACAGACTAGGATTTAAGTTATCTACCAAATGTTGGCTATCTCTTTATCCTGCCCTCAGTAGTCACCCAGCAAAGTAGGTGAGGGAGAAGAAAGAAAATAAGCCACCTCATCCTATGAAAAATAAACATTCTGACTGGTAGGGGTCTTGCCAGTGTTACCAATAAATTGTACTCGCCTACTCTCCCACTTCATTTTTCATAACATATCCCAGACGTGTCCAGTCTGGAAAATACTGAAATTGGTTTCATGATATAGAGTTGTACCACACTGATATTCAAGTGTTTACCTTTAATTTGCTGTTGTTTTCTTGTACAATATTTTAAAATAGACCAATATTCTAAAAGGAGAAAGATGAATCATATGGCAAGGCTAGAAGGAAGGACAGAATAGGACTCAGTCCTGCTAGGGGTACAGCTGCTCTACAAATATTTGGCTGAATAGCTGTTAAATATTCTGACAGGGATATTGGACCAGAGTTTTGGACAGCAGTTAAGCTGCTATTTGTTTTGACAATTCCAGAAGTACAATCTTGGGTGTAGTAGTTTTAAAGAGGGACCTCATGATTTTCTTAACTGCAGGGAAAAAACAAAAAGCAAAAGCAACCTCAGGAATTAAAAAAAAATCAATCAAACAAACAAAACCAAAATCCAAACCCAAACAGTCAATAATTATTTTTTCACTGTTGATATCAATAATAAAATAAAATTAATACAGTTTCAGATTGTAAGAAAATGTATTGGACTATCTTCAGAAAAGAAGCAGTGAAAAAAAAAAAAGTTTGAAAATGCTTCAAGAAGGACGGGATAGAGAAAGAAATTACAGTAAAGGAAATCCTTTCAATAAACAGATGTTCCCTGCTTATTTTTTTAACCCAAGTGACTGAGTCAATGGTACTAAAAATAGGACATATTGGTATCCTAACCATTATGGCATACCATAGTACATTTTATAATGGGCCTGCCCTAGCATCTATTGAACAGCTGCTAGGGTTTTTTTTAGTTATGCTAGTTTAAGACTTGTTTAAATCATCATTAGATGTGCAGAACATCATCAAGAAAACCTGGGGATTTCAGTGGCCTGAATTTTTTCTGAGTTTCTAGTTTTCTCTTAGGCTCCTCTGAGATTTTCAGTTGATTTATTTAGTTTACAAAAATTAACAGAAATCCTCACATTTAACTGCAATCTTGCTTTCCACAAAAAAGAACAAGAAAAAAACAATCTCTGCAGCTTCCAGTGAAATAAACTACTGCATCAGGTTAGTCTCTATTTTACTGTTGTCAAAGTAACAACCATAACAATAACAACAAAAATCACTTGGCAAAACTAAACACATTTAGCTTTCACACACAGGGAAACCAAATGACAACAGTCATTTGCCTCCTACTACTTTTTTGAAGGTCTTTGCAGGAAGTCGAGAGAAAAGACATAAATTATTACATTTTTTATCAAAATAACCTCTATTGGACTTACAAGCTTTAATACTGGATGTAGTGCAGGAGATAAGAAAAAAAATCACATTGGCTTCTAGCCTTAAAATCTATGGTTCTGAAAATCAGAAACACTGAAAATGTCTGAAATGTCAAAGAAAGTACTCTGGAGATCAAAACACTCATATACCCATCTCCTTATTTGTCTGTATCGATTCTTTTCTGTTCTACATCTCCTTAGCCAGACAATAGAAATATCACTTTTTTCTCCATTTACTATCAATACTTAATGAGTGCCTGTATTATTATAAGGAATCACTGATAGAATCAAATATTCCCCTTATAATAAAGTTTATGGCTTTCCTGTGCCACAAAAGTCTGAAAATAACTAGGCTGATTGTCACCAGAAACAAACAGCATTTCAACCCTGTTACCACTTTACTGCTCCCTTCCTTGTCACTTGTAAAAAAGGAAAGGATTTATAGTTCGTTGAAAACATATGCTGTTTAAAAACAAAAATATTAAAAAATCAGAGGCTGCAACATACTGCATCTGAAAATGAGTCAAGATTCTGATCAAAGAAACACACACACAAAAAAAAAAGCAACCATGTGAATATTGTGGCTGTCCCAGCAAATTCAGCAGCACTAACCTGAGATGTGAAAGAATCTGATCAGGGACTTCATCACAGCCACCTAGGTTAAAGTACCTGTTGCACAATTTCTAAATACATGGCACTTCCTGATTTCTCAAGGATCCCAAAAGTAATTTTGAAGGTCTAAATTTAAAAGTGCACTAAAAGTAAGCTCTGTGCTCTGATCAGAAGATGAGTTCTGGGTTTTTAACCAAAGACTTGGTTCCTACGCATGGAATATTCTTTCATGTTTTTTTTCACCAGGCTCATACATTTGCTGTGCTTATTGCTGAAAACTGTCATTAAAACAGAGAGCATCTGAGGAAGGGTCTCCAGGCACATCCCTTCCTCTTTTTGCTTTCCATTCAGCTGGGCTGAGACTAAGTATGCTTTTCTATCAGAGGCAGCTCTCTAACTATTCCTGCTAAAAATGGAAAGGAAAAATTAACAACATAACAAATGATCAGTCTCCCTAAGGTTGCTGCCCATCCAGCTCACCTTAAGGAAGAAATGGTGTCATGGGCAGCTTTGTGCAAGGCCAGCAAGGCTAAGCTGCTCAACCTTCACTGTCCGGCTGAGCTCTTGTCTCTCTGCTTATAGCATCTATTAATACAAACATGAGGTGAGTTTCTAAAATGTGGTACAGAGTTCCACATAAGGCACAGGACTGAGAAGGCTGAGCTGTATTCAGACAGATTTTCTTCATAGAAAAGTCTTACTACTTACCAGTGGTGCCCTGATACGTTCAGTCCCTTGATAATGCTAGTGTTGCACATCTGAGAATGAATCATGCTTTCTGGAAAGCTTCACTTGTTTAATCATGTTCTGGCCCTTTGGGAGAGTCTAATAGCCCAGACCTCTAGCATGGAGATGAATGAGCAAACCCCTTCACATTTCACTGTCTGACTGAAATACTGTCTGGTACAATGAAGCATAACACCCCAATCTCTTCCTACATGGCTGCTTCATTTAGCTGAACTGTGGGCTACGGGCAATAGTTAAAGAATGAGTACTTCAAGAGCAATATCTGATTTACTTGCAGCCTAAACTTGAAAATTGCAGTTTCTCTAGGATCGTCACAAAGATAGACAGAAATAGAACATAAAAATTTAAATGTGTTGAGAGGACATGGAGGTTGCTAAATCAAGCACTTGAAACTTAGGAAATGCCAATCACAGCTCTGCTTCCTTGAGTAACTGAGTTATGATCCAGCCTTTAATTATACAATCAGGTACTATTTTTTTCTCCTCCATGCGTGGGTAAGTGTATTCAGATCTCTTCCTCCTAAATTAAAGAATTAAACTGGTAACATAAGTAGGCTGTTATCCTGTAAGTGGATCAGCCCTTACACAAGAAAAGTGCTCAGACTGCAAAGCACTGCAACTCACAGTGGAACAGCTCTGGCAGATGGTGTATTGGGGTCCAGTCTTGGCCTTCGGAGGGTGGTGAGATCCAGTAGCTCCAGCACTGGTTACTGACAGACAAGCATAGACTCATTGAATTCATCCTGGAAGGCTGTGTGGCTAAGTGACTGTGACTTGGCACTGCTGTGTGAAGCTCCCAAGCTTCTATTCACAGCCCTGCCTGACATGACCTTACACAACCTCGCAGTTACCTCATTTGTAAAATAGTGGGGAATGGTCACTGCCTCACCCAGGAATAGGCTGTGAAGCTTGCTCAATAGTAGGAGTTGTGGACCTCCTGAAAATAGAAAGAGCCCATAGCAGAAGAAATAAGAGCAAAACCCTTGTACTCCATATACCTTCACCTAAGCCTAAAGCATCCTCTGATGGAAGCATGGCCACAATCCCTTTCAAGGTATCCTACCTTAGTTCCTGTCTAGATTCCCAAAGATCAAGCTACTTGCATGTAGGCTGGGCACAAGAAACTAGGATACTTTAGCAAACTATCTTTGTAAATTTTAGCCATATATTTTAGCAATCCCCACTGGTTTTCAACCCACATGTTATCTGTTGGAATGCCTCTGTCGCCATTACAAGCAAAGTGAGGATGGAGTACATATTTCAATGTTGCTATTGAAAAAGCAGCCTTTGTAAAATGGATTTGTATGATCAAAAACTTTTCATGGTTACTAGGATAACAATGGCATAAAGAGGAGTAAAAAAGTCATTTGCTATGACTGCAGAAATACTGCACCATTCCACTGTCTGTAAAGATGTATATTTTTACTTTGTTTTCAGTAATTGTTCTGGGGAGTGCTATCTAATTTCAAACTAACAAAATTGCTAGTAATTTCGAATCCAGGCATTTGTCACCACATGTCACTAGCAGAACATTTTCAGCCAGATGAGTTTACCAGCTTTGAGCAACTGGTCTAGTGGAAGGTGTCCCATGGAAGGGGGTTGGACCTAGATGATCTTTAGAGTCCCTTCCAACTCAAACCATTCTGTGATTCAAGCTTTAATTCTGTCAGGGAAGAGAGTTAAGAGATGTTTATCTATAGAACTTCCCTTAGAGCTGTTACCCAAAAGAAATCCACTTGTCTGTTCCTGTTTCTCCTACAATTATTCTGCCTTAATATGCTAAGTAAATAAGAGATAGTGATAGAAATAAGGATATGTTAAATTTCATTGGTAATTGAATTGATGTTGATAAGCTACAATGAACTTCCTATTTGAAAGCACTTATTTAAATTTTGGGACACCATATTCAGTTTAACCTGCATTAGTTCCCAAGAGAGATAAGATAGGTTGAAATAATATAGGTTGAAATACTATATTTCAAATTCATTAATTTAAAATTATTTAAGTCAAACTAGTGCAATATCGTGTGCAGACACACCCTGGGAAATCTATGTTCAATGCCAGCTTAGAGAACTTGAGTAAAAGAGATAAACATAGATATCTATATATACAGGAATAAGAGATAGACTATAAAACTGTCTTCTTATATAGCACCTGCTGATGGGCTGCTCCTGAGACTTTTAAGGAACTGGTTAACCTACTTGCACATTCAAAATATAGCACAAAGCTGGCACGCATTTCAGTCATCAGATGTTGACTGACAAATAATATAACACAATTAAATAATTTCTTGTGCACTCAGGGCAATCCAGCTCTGCTCTTGTAGGTCAGCTAACACAAAGTAATCTTATGAGCTGAATGCAGTTTCTCCTTTCGCTGCTCCTCACACCCAGTGCTTGGTTACAATCCTAGCCAGTGAGATAATCACCACCCAGAAGAAACATTCCATTTCCCCTTTTTATATCTAGTTATGCTGTGAGTTCCTCCTAGTAAGCAGTTGTACAGTCCCCGGAAGGAGAACGTAGCCTTACTTGGTGAAATCTGTCACTGTGCCTTTCAAGTGTGGTAATATTTACAGAAAAGTCAGACAGACTCCCTCATCACTTAGCCCTGAAGGAGTTTTTGTATATATCCTAGCAGTACCCAAGCATCATGTGATGCTTTACTATCACACAGCAGATAACTATTGTATAAACTGAAAACGAGTATTTTTATCAAGTAGAAAAAAAAAAAAAAAAAAAAAAAAAAAGACTAAAGAAATACGGAAAAAATAAGGAGGAAAAAAGAAAAGCCAAGTATGGAATACCTAAAGGTCTGTTTAATGTTTTTAAATCTTATAAATAAAAATTCAATACTTATTTGTACTCTCTTGCTTTAAATTTTCAAACCTGATAAAAGTCTATTTCCTTTGCCTTCTTTAAATATATCAAATACAATAACCATGTTCAGGCTTACCACTAAGAATAAGAGTGAATTCTTGTGGTACAACATCATGCTGGTTTAGACCTCTTGATAGTCCCTTAGAGAACATCATGTAGAGGAGAACATGGCTCTACCTTGACTGGGTGCTGTTTAGTTTTACCAGTACTCAGACATTCTGCATTCCATACTGCAGGAACACTTGGATATATGAAATAAGGGACTGAAAAATATGGGAAAGTTTAACAAAGTGTAGCAGAAAAAGACTTTCTTCCTGTAACTGAGTTTCTTTCCCTAAATGAATTGTGAGCAGGATAGAAAAGAACAAAATAAAATATGATGCAATGTTAAGGAAGCTAGCCTTCCTGCCTTTCATGTCCCCTTCTTCCAAGCTATTCACAACTTTGTCATTTCCTACTGCCGTCTCTTGTCACAAACCACTCTACCCTCTTTGATTTTCCCATGGTCTCAGCTTTCCCTGACTTTGTTTTCAGTGTCTCACATAAGCGTTCTTTTTCCATAATTTGTAAGAGCACTCCCCTTTCTTTTACATCTCTCTTCAACATCTATCTTTGTCATAATTGCTGCAAGAAATTTACCATGTTACTGTAGCTCAAGAGAATGATTCATTATTACTTTCTGTAACAAAAGTGTAATTACTGGGTTGTTTTAATTTATGTAAAAGCGCACAGGTGCTTCTTAAGATTCCTTGTCCCAATCTTTCTGTGTTGCTCATCTGTATAAACTGAAAGTTACATGCAATAATATATGAAAATGTTTGGTTTTACATTCCTTGCATAGGGGATGAGAGTGTATTTCAAGCTGGTAACTCCAAATTGATACTGCACAATTAGCTAAGAAAGGTCATGCATATTCTGAAACTCTTTAGATTGATAAAGCTGTATTCAAGCTGAGACTCTACTCACACAAAGCTCAATAAGCAGCCTCATGTTATCCTGCAATGCATACCATCCCATAAAGCACTCATCAGCGGTGGGTTTCAGCTGTCATTATCAGAGATCCTTATATTACATGCCATTAACACATCTCAGTCCCTTACTCCAGGCACTCACCTTCAGCATCAGCACAGCCAGGTTTTTTAGAGGACTCTTGGCAGCTAACAATTTACTTTATTTCATTCTAACCTCTACTGTTTGGTGACTGCTCTCCAGGCATCAGTCATATATGAGGGGAAAACTAATAATATTTGTCTATTCCAAAGGCTCAAGAGTCCATGTGTGTACAGGGTACATTTGGGGAAACAAATGCTCAGTCAGCAGAAGCTGCCAGGATAAATATCAATGAAATTTCTGCTGCTTTCTCAGGGAGCATGCCATGGGGGGCATCCGTTTCCTGAAACCTTCCACCAAGCTGGGCACGTGTGTCACTTTCCAACCTTCCTGCTGAAGAGAAAGTCTCTTCCTGCTCTAGCCTCATCCTCAATGCAGAATGTCCTTTTTATTTGCTAGTTTTAAAACTCCTTCAAATCAGACAAGTAAATCTGATAACTAGTTACAATCTTCAGTATATTCCACAAACCACTGAAAGGATGCTAAGATTTAAACTCTGAGTCTAGTGGGTTTAGTCCGGTGAAATTGTTAATGCAAATACTACAGGTTATCTGATAGGAAAACTGATCACATGCTATTACTCAGGAAACAAATACAATACACCCATAACACTGGATGTCATTTGATATTTAAAAGCAGTAATTTCATTGTGGGTTACTCCATAAATTAAACTGTACCTGAGGAGTCATTCAGGCTGAAGGCAATTCGTACTGGCTTATCAGCAGGTACCCTGGCGGTGGTGATCATGTGGGCACTTGAGTCAATGCTTTTACTTGTTTGTTCCAGCTGCAATGATACAAACAAGATATTTATTACAGAACAGGTGACACCATTCAACAACTGAGTTTTAATGCTTTCCATGCATTCATAGCTACCATTCTCATTCTTGTTAAGCAAGGTTTAGAATCAAAGCCAAGGGAGTGCCATTTCACTTTTCCATTTAAAAAAGGATTTAAGTGAAATTCAGTGCAGAGACTGCCTTTCTTTTGCTATTTTACAGATTAGAAAGAATGATGGCAAAGGAAGCATCCCCTCTCCTCACCTGCTTGCTCCCCGCCATTGCCCCTTCAGCAAGCCTTGACTCGTGGCAATGCTGCCTGGTTCTGAAGGTGAAGAAGGAAGAAGGGGTGGGGAGTTGAGAGTAACATGACCCCAAGCCTGTGATGTGATTGGAAATGTACACACCACTCCACATGGTGTCAATGAGGAGGCACCCATCCTCCTACCTTCCACCCATACTCTCCCATCAAACCTTAAGTGCCTTAAGTTTGATGGCATGGCGTGTGACAGTCACACACTTAATGGTCAGAAAGTTACTGGGTCTCCAAACCTTGGTGGTGATTCTTCAGTGGAACTCTGTGCAGGTCTAGGGGTCTGTCTGCATGTGTTTGACTCCTGGATTGGGACCTTACTCAATCCTCAGTCTTTCTTCTGGGATCACGAACTCCAAGGGGTTATTTTTCTCAGATGAAACCCTGTCTATTAAGAAAACTGCTAGTTCATTTCAAGCAGGGCACTGGAGAATGGTTGAGTGAAAAAAAGCATTAGCTACTAGTGATCTGCAACAGTGTAATTAAAGCATCTCTGAACACTCAAAAGTTGTACTCAGAGCTTTACTATGAACATTTAACCTTTCAAATTAAGAGTTTTGGTTAAACGCTACTAAATAGCTGAACACAAACTTAATCTTGTATGCTTAGCATAAAGCTGCTAAAATTCACAGATATTAATCTTCTGATTAACTGCATGCATGGGGAACATGAAGTCAGTGGGATTTCATGTATGTGAAAGATCTGCCCATAAAGAAATTATTTTAGGACTGAAAACTATGCTATCCAGAGTGCGTTGTATCCATACCAATTATGTGGGCAAATATGAGGGAAGCTTTTAAATTACCATTAAAGCTTCTCAGTCAACTAGAAACCAAATTCTTCAGGAAAATACAATTAATTTACGAAAAGTTATATTTCATGTCAGTAGACAACACGGTATTTAGCTAGTGAAAACAAAAGCCAGTTTCTAAGCCAATAGTATTGCAGTTTTTCAGTAAACTACCTATTGTATTGCATGGAAATTCCAGCAGCTCATTCTGATTTACACTTAATTATTTGGAACCCTCAGAAAAAAACAGTGTTACAGGATTATAGTATTTTCTTGGTGATGCACAAGTTAATCAAACTCTTCCCTAGCATCACTGCCTTGTAATCAATGAAAAAGCATCAAATTTGCATTTGGCCCATTAATTTCATAATTTCCTTTTTATTTGCTTTGTCTGTCTCTCTATTTAGCTAGCAGCATGATAGTGTGAGTCTGTATAAATGCTGCACAATAAACAGTTACTTGAAGTGTATACTCTTAAAACATAAACAAATATTCTAAAATCATCGCTCTGAATAAATCTTATTTGGAGCTGAGTGTCTCTTTCTACTAATACATGAAGGGTGAGATTGTTCTTTTCCCTTATATACTATGCCTAATAATCAAGACACACAAACATTGAACTAATATCTGTTGGGCAGAGACAAAGAAAAGTCAACTAAACTGCTACAGTGCATGTTTTCAGACTCAGGGAAAGATCCCTGGGGTCATCTGAAATATTCTATTTTGAACTGTATTGCATTAGACTCAATGACTTTTACCTTCTGAGCTTCCTTGGTCTCTTTTCCCCTCGCTTTATATGAAATGCTGAGATGTCTCACTGTTTTTAAAAACAACAGAACTACTAATCTAGAATTCTTTATCATTTTTCCCCTCCATACCTCCAAATACAAGGTAAAGAAAAAAAAAATTAAATGAGAAGCACATGCTTTGAACAAAGTTGTTTATCATTTTGTGTTGGTACACATTCCCCTGACATATGCTCTTACTGTCTCAAGTGGTCTTCCACATGCTTAACATTTCATATTTTAGCCTTTTTATATGATGCATTCTTCAATAATTTCTACTTTAGCCAAATTAAAATTATGCATTCTGATAGAGGTTTTAAAGTTGCCATGACAATATTGCTAGGTTTAAATCTGTTGTCTTAGCCCAGTTACATACTGTGTTGTCTGTGATGTCTTTAAATTACCTCTTTTAACCATCTATTCTGTGAGAGCAAAAATCAATACCCCTTCAATAAGCAGTGGTGAATTCCACCATAACACAAAAGAGTGTTTATCCACAAAAAAAAATATCATCTTTATATGCTCCAATTATGCTGTTATCCCATTCCTTTATATTACATTTATCCCTTCACTCCTTTTTGTGCAGAATCCCCAAGCTCTTCATCACAAAAAGGGAACAGAGAGGGATGGGAGCAGCCTGTGTGCAAGTGAGGTGATACAGGAAACACGCAGTCCGACTGCCCCCAGTTCCCCACCTGCTTTCTCCATGCATGAAGAACAATACTTTGCAGACAGAGATGAGGTTGAATGGACAAGCTGGTATTTAAAGACATTTAACGAGCAGCTCCCTTCTATATGACAATTGATTATAGAACTGGTTGCTGTTTATCCATTAAAAAAAAAAAAAGAAAAAAAAAAGAAAAAAAATCTGCAGTAGAATTCAGATTAAGTCCTGTTACAGTTCTATCAGTTTAGTTCAGTTTTCACACCTGTTGCCTTACCTCACTTAGTGGAGCGTCTGCACTTGTATAATCCAGGGCCAGCCACTGCCTTGGCTTGTCGTTGCCTTTATGGAGTAAAGCTTCAATAAAAGAAAAGGCTGCACCTGCTGCATAGCAACAAACTGACAAGGTCTGAGAAGCTGAGACAGCTGTCAGGGCAACATGCTGCTACCTGCGTTTCCCATAGGCTTTGCTGTCCCAAAAGTTCACCCTTTTCCACTTTTCTCCACTATTCTGCCTTTCCTTCCTCCCCTTGCCAGAGACGAGGGATTCTGATGCTGTCACGCTTCAGGGAGGAAAAAATCCTTCTGTCAGAGGCATTATTAAGCAACAAACTGTGGCGAGCCCAAGATTTTTAATTCATTAGTCCTGGCAAACCTAAAATACAAACAGACTTGCTTCATAGGACAGGAATGTTTTCAGCATGACCCAATCAGTGTCTGTGTCTATTCCAGCAAACTGGCAAAGATAGCATGACTCCAGTCAGCAAAAATGTCTGCAGCTCCAATCAGCTTGGGCTGACGCTGCCAACTTGGACTGGCTACAAGCAAACTATCAAATGATAGCAGTGACTATCAAAGCTAACAAGAAGGGATGGGCTTGGTGTGTGTTAGGTTAGGTTCACGCTGGCTTTAGTCAAGCTGGGCTTGTCTAACAGCAGATGATAGCCCTGCACTTCTGAGGAGGCAGTGGGCAAATTGCAGAATGCGTACACTGAAAACAGATGTATTTATAGAGGAGTTGGTGAGGGCAGTGATAGCTGAAGCTGACTAAATCAGAGGTTTGACTGAACTGAGAGGATTTCCCAGTGCTGTTTCAGATAGCTTTTGTCAGTTTTGAAACCACAGGCAAGCAATTAACAGACACACCTTGAAGTATCATGAGAAATAAGTTTCTCCAGCTTAAAATTCTATTTTCTGTAGCTGTGTCATTCAAAACTGTCTACAAGACTTCTCTGACTGCTGCCACAGTCATTGGAACAAATGGATACAAATGGAGAACGGTTATAGAATGATCATACAGAATTTACTTCTTGTCCTGTGCTTGAAAAGAGCACTCTCCTCCTTTTGTATTCCAAAATGCACTTTGAAAGTATATTTGATATTTTTAAATTCCAAATGGGAAAGGTTTATTGCTAGATTCCTTTGGCTCAGCTGAGATATAGAGAGGTTGCAGGACAAATAGACGCAAAAAGTCTGAAGATAAATATTTAGCTCTTCTCACCCTCTCACCTTCTAGTTCTAGCCCAGAATTGATCGAATCAGTGCAAATCTCAGGAAGCCAGCAGTTGTCCTTGTGGCCTCAAAAACCTTTTTCATACTTCGAAATTACTAAACTGCAAAAATATTCTACCCACAATGCCTTCCCCAGCAATGGCGTGGAAGGGTATCAGACATTAGTTAGGTCTCTGCTGAGGGCATCTTTTTAACTGCAGTGTGATTTCCCAAAGAGTGAGTGAAAAGAGGGACTGCACCTCTGACTATCGTGACCATTTTTCCTTCTCTTGATGTACTTCTGGAAAGATTGAGGTTGATGCAGGATTCCTCCCTATATGTCTCCTCTGGAAGGGGAGGGAGAGTGATTTGCCTCTGATCACAACCGTTACTGCAAATAACATTCTACAGCTCAATACCATCACCAGTTGGTATTAATCTCCAGTTCCAGGTCCAGTTCCTGTGAAAGCAATGGTTTGAAGATACAGAAAATCCTGGCTCCAGAGAAGTCACTAAAATTCTTCTGCTTCAGTTTCCATGGAGCTAGGGTTTCCCTCCAATTTGTGAGAGCCTCTTCTGCTTTGTATGGACAGATAGCATTTAGATGGAATGAGTGTCTCCATTACATGCCCAGGTGCCCAGGTGGCCAAGAAAGCCAATGGCATCCTGGCCTGTATCCGGAACAGCGTCGCCAGCAGGTCCAAGAAAAAGAAATAAGGTAGCTACGGTAAGGAGCTTAATTCTTAAAGTGCCTGTTCTCAGTGATTCTTAACCACAACAACCCCATTCTTGGCCACAACAACCCCATGCAACGCTACAGGCTGGGGACAGAGTGGCTGAGAGCAGCCAGGCAGAAAGGGACCTGGGAGTCTGGATTGACAGGAAGCTGAACATGAGCCAGCAGTGTGCCCAGGTGGCCAAGAAGGCCAATGGCATCCTGGCCTGTATCAGGAACAGCGTCGCCAGCAGGTCCAAGGAAGGGATTCTGCCCCTGTACTCAGCGCTGGTGAGGCCACACCTCGAGTACTGTGTCCAGTTCTGGGCCCCTCAGTATAGGAAGGAGATTGAGGTCCTGGAGCAGGTCCAAAGGAGGGCAACCAGGCTGGTGAAGGGACTCGAGCATAGACCCTATGAGGAGAGGCTGAGGGAGCTGGGGCTGTTCAGCCTGGAGAAGAGGAGGCTCAGGGGAGACCTCATCGCTCTCTACAACTCCCTGAAAGGAGGGGGTAGCCAGGTGGGGGTTGGTCTCTTTTGCCAGACGACTTTCAACAAGACAAGAGGGCATGGTCTTAAGTTGTGCCAGGGGAAGTTTAGGTTAGATATTAGAAAGAATTTCTTTACGGAGAGAGTGATCCGGAATTGGGATGGGCTGCCCAGGGAAGTAGTGGATTCTCCGTCCCTGGAGATATTTAAAAAGAGACTGGATGTGGCACTCAGTGCCATGGTCTAGCAACCACAACAGTGGTAAAAGGGTTGGACTCGATGATCTCTGAGGTCCCTTCCAACCCAGCCAATTCTATGATTCTATGATGATTCTATGCCATTTACAGTAAAGCCTAAGAAAGTCTCTCTATGTAAAATCTTGAGACATGGGTAATTTTCAATAGCCATGACAGCAAGGGTCTGGGACAGAAATTGTGGCCGAATAGCCCCAGTGTGGCTTTTCCAGGTGGCTCTGACACCTCACATTTCCAGACTGATACCTCAGTTGTATTCAGTTTAAATAGTATATGCATTTGGAAGTTGAGTTAATAAACATTTTATGCTTTGTATCCATTGTATACATGCTTTCTAAATTTCAGTGTTTCCAGTTAAATCTGCATTATTATACACACTTTACAAGAGAAGATGGAATCACCTGTACTTCACTTAATATGCACACTTCTCTTCTAAGAGGTGTAGTGCTTCCAAGAGCTACGAATCATGTGAAAAAATACCACAATTGTACAAACCAAAAGGGCTCTGATTTGCATTTAAATATCAGTTCTGTGCTTTATAGTGTGATTAGTCACCTGAAACTACTACTTTATGGAAGATAGTGTATTTTCAAGATGTGAGGAAATTATAGCATTCTGCGTAGAGAACATTAAACTTGGACCACGAGGATGAATGAATTGACTATAACCATTTTATTATATATTTATTTCTGGGGCTATGGTGCTAAAATGTCCAACAATATTGATTTAAAGGGCACATTTTAAAGGGTTCTCTAAATTACTTTATAACAAGAAACCAGTGAAAATTTCAATTTTAAACAACAGAAAAACTGAAATCCAGGGCACTTCCTTTCCATGAATTCCTCAAATTAACCATCAAAGGCATTGTAAATTTTGGTTAGAGATAAATCCCATTTGTCTTATTCACTAGGTAGGTGACTAAAATCTGTGCCACTAAAAAAATTACTCTCCCATTTATTGTAACACAAAAAAAATCACTCCTTTATAACAGGCTGCCAATACACCTTATAGCCCTATCTGTGAAAACTACAGATTGCTGATAACTCCAGCCTTTTTGTAGCCCTGTTTGTTTTTCAGCATAGTCTTAGTCATCAGATGCATGGTACCCAAGCAAAATTTTTTCAGTTCTCTATCACATTATGAAACAGGTATGCTAGAAAAAGGTGTTGTGTTTTATTCAACAACACTGTAAAGAAACACTCAAATTAGGAACACTGGGACTTACTGATATTCAGCAGTAGAAACATGCAAATTCATAGTAATTTTTAGGATGAAGTATCAGTTATTGTAGAGATGTAAAAAAATTAATATCTGCTATCTAATAAAACACCTGTTGCCTTCCTGTTTTTAGCTGTGCTACTTTCAATTCATCTCAGTTTCCTAGTATAAGTAGTATTTTTGTAGCATATGACTTCATTCATGCTAAAATGGTGTTTCACAGATTGCCAGTCACTATTTAAAAATACTCTTTAAGTATTATAGCATATGGAAGATGTTCCAAGGAGAAAATGAAAAAAACAAAAAAAGAAAAAATGAAAAAGAAAAAGAAAAAATAGAAAGTGCTTTGTCTAAAATTGCATGTGGAGAAGAATCATCATTTTATAGGTTCCTCTGAGTACAAACAGAATCCAAATTTTGACAGTTTCAGATGAAATTATTTCTGCAGCAGTATTAATAGTTAAAAATCCTACTGTGGGAGGGATTTGGTCTCCTTCAGTGACACTGTAGCTGATCAGGTTGGAGCTGTTTGATGTTACAGAGAATTGATTTTGAAAGCATAAACACTGGTGAGTTGCACATTACCTGTAGAATTACCAATATCAGTTAGATTGCATGACTCAGAATCTGCCAGATATTAAAAGCTAGATGGTATATGGTCTCCAATGGGAGTTAAGTGCCCTCAGACTAGCCACAAAAGTAGAATTTTTTTGCTTACCTTATCTCTTATGGACCCTGCAGTCCATGAGGATAACCATTTCAAGGTGGCATGGAAGTGGGTAGAGAATTTTTTTTTCTAAATCATCAGTTATCCTATGTGAGATCAGAACACCCAATATGGTATAATAAAATAACATTATTCTCAGACAGAAATCCAGAACCAGGAAAGAATACTTTTTTCTAGTCTTTTGGATAATGGAAAGGTATAGATCAAATATCTCACCTCACACAACATAACCTCCCAAGTCCTGAGAGCTCGAGGAGGCAACAGAGCACTTCATTACTGTTCCTAGATACTACCTCCAGTCTCCTTGACTAGGTAATATTTTAACACAGGTAAAATAATGTATTTTCCTCCAAGCTGTACACTCATAACGTCTGAACCCTATCAGATGAAATTAAGTCATTCAAAACAGGAAATGTGGATTTGCAGGAGCTGACTTTTTTTACACCTGTCTTAAGGCCATCTGGAAGTAACTGTAAATTGAATCATTTGAAAGCCTGATATGAAAAACTCCATTACTTCCACAGCAACTTCTAGACAGAAATCATGTGGCTCTAATGCTGCTGAGAGGAAGAGAACTGAAGCCTTTGAGATATTATGCTGCCAAGATCCTTATATATCTTTCACATGGAAAGTTAAGATGAAAGCTGAAGTTGGAAAAAATACCGGAAGAGCCTCACTGCTGTCAGAAATCAGCAGTGCCACAGAAACCTTACATGCCACACTCTCATATGAGGAAGAATTTTTTCATGATAAGGGTGGTGAAGCACTGGCCCAGGTTGCCCAGAGAGGTGGTAGAAGCCCCATCCCTGGAAACATTCAAGGTCAGGTTGGACAGGGCTCTGAACAGCCTTATCTAGTTGAAGATGTCCCTGATCACTGCAGAGAAGTTGGACTAGATGACTTTTAAAGCCCCCGTCCAACCTGAACCACTCTATGATACTGCGATCTATGAATTACAGGAAGAATTGTGGCACATCAATTGGCACAGAATGAGGAAGAGGATATGGATTGACAGGTGTACAGAAATTAGCTGGGAGATCAGAAGAAAAATGTTCAAAGGTAACCCTGGGTAGCCCTCACTAACTGGATACACCAGCACTTTCTTGCCAGCACATAGACACAAATGCATTAGTTTTGCTTACCAAAAACTACATTGGCCTTTGCCATTAAACCACATTGTCCTAGGATAAAATCATAATTCTCTCGTATCCATGTAAGAGCAGAGTAATTACTCCATTTCAACTGGACTTGCCACCCTCAAGCATTCAAGGGAATGCTTAGCTTACCTTGCTCTAAGGGAGCTAAGAGGATACTGAAGAGGATACTACAAGACACTACAGCCTCACTTGCTGATAATAGACAAGTTCATCATGCTCTCATGGATACATGCATGAGACTTTTAAGGCAACATACTTTTTCATGGAACTTTGGTGTTATAAGGAAGAAATCAGTATCCAGAAGAATGTGATAAAATGCCCAGTAGCAGCTGGTATTCTGCCCACACTTGAAACCTCACTCTTGATTCAGCACAGAAACTGCCTTAGTTGATAGAGCCAGCTGCAAAGACAGAGAAGCTTAGAAAAAATAAATGCTAGAATACTTATTATCAAAAATGTTACATTATTAAATACAGCTTATAACAGTCCAAGAAGTCCTCCCACCTCCTCTAGATATTTATCCTCCCTCCCTTCCTGAGGGAAAACATATGCTATAACCAGCAAGAGCAGAGCAGACAGCTCAGCAGTACAGTAGATGTTTCAGGCACATGGCTATCACACAATGACAGGATGTGTGTGCATGACTTTATCTCAGTTCTGTAGGATGAACTACACCAAACAAGAAACTATGGTACAAACTCAAAACACTGTCAGAATTATGACCTGCCTCCCTGTTTACAGTTGGTTTGCAACCCTTGGACATCTCTGTTATGGTCTTTAATGATGGATGCTAACACCACTTCCCCCTGGGAACCCAATTCAGCCAAAATTGTTTGTTACAATGAAAGATACTATCTTTTTATAAAGACATACTAGGAAAAAGAAAAAAGAAAAAAAAAACCTAGAAAAATAAGGGAAAAAAATGAAAAGAAAGGGAAGGGAAGGGAAGGGAAGGGAAGGGAAGGGAAGGGAAGGGAAGGGAAGGGAAGGGAAGGGAAGGGAAGGGAAGGGAAGGGAAGGGAAGGGAAGGGAAGGGAAGGGAAGGGAAGGGAAGGGAAGGGAAGGGAAGGGAAGGGAAGGGAAGGGAAGGGAAAGGGAAGGGAAGGGAAGGGAAGGGAAGGGAAGGGAAGGGAAGGGAAGGGAAGGGAAGGGAAGGGAAGGGAAGGGAAGGGAAGGGAAGGGAAGGGAAGGGAAGGGAAGAGAAGAGAAGAGAAGAGAAGAGAAGAGAAGAGAAGAGAAGAGAAGAGAAGAGAAGAGAAGAGAAGAGAAGAGAAGAGAAGAGAAGAGAAGAGAAAGAGAAGAGAAGAGAAGAGAAGAGAAGAAAAGAAAAGAAAAGAAAGAGAAGAGAAGAAAAGAAAAGAGAGGAAAAGAAAAGAGAAGAGAAGAGAAGAGAAGAGAAGAGAAGAGAAGAGAAGAAAAGAAAAGAAAAGAAAAGAAAAGAGAAGAGAAGAGAAGAGAAGAGAAGAGAAAAAAAGAAAAGAAAAGAAAAGAAAAGAAAAGAAAAGAAAAGAAAAGAAAAGAAAAGAAAAGAAAAGAAAAGAAAAGAAAAGAAAAGAAAAGAAAAGAAAAGAAAAGAAAAGAAAAGAAAAGAAAAGAAAAGAAAAGAAAGAAAGACACCTTGTGTATCAGCCAAGTTTACTATACAAAGCAATTTCAAAGCCCAATGTATCCAGGGATAGGTCCTGTCCTGAAAATGAGTCTACCAATTTTCTACCGAGACACAGATAAGACAAAGTGGAGTAAGAGTTACTTCTTAGAGAAGAGAGTTACTTCTTTTTCAGGGGGAAAGAGCATTTGAACTTTTTTCATTCTAAATGATTATCCATGCCCCTGAGGATGTCTGCACATAAGGGACCAAGCACTACCATTTTGCCATTAGTAATGCCACACACTTCCTTTTATCATGGGACTTTAAAAAGGAAGAAGCTGATATTCTTGTGATCTAATGTAGAGGACCAAGCCTGTTATACTAATAGACCAGAATATTCACCCACAAAATGCTCTTTCTTAAGTGCAATACTTCCAGGAAAGACGAGACATCTAATTAGCATTGTTCAAGATGATACATCGCTTCTAGAAATGACATAATATTGATATTTGTCACATGAAAAAAAGCACACAAAAAAACAACACAAAAAAAACCCCAAAATCAAACCCCCCCCCACAAAAAAAAAAAAAACAACACCAACCAAAAAAACAAAAAACACCACCAGTTGAACAAACCAAACCACCAAAACAAACAATCAAACACACCCAAAATAAACCAGGGGGGTTTGGTGTGATTTTGAGTACCCCACAGGAGAGAATTACAATGGTTTAATCACTTAAACTGAAACTTGTCTGCTATGGGATTTCTGATGGATTTGCATTTATGACTCCTAAACACATTGCTTACCTTTAATAACCTGTAATTCTAGACAACAGAGAACAAGCATTATGTTTTTAGTCCCTTACTCCTTAT